>NC_143101.1:5625000-6250000 GCF_061535455.1 Colias philodice
TTAACTAAAATTTTATGGAGCTATACGCATTTAGGCATATCTTTACCATGTTAGAGTTTGTTGTACTTTAAAGAGTTGATTTTTTTGATAAATAACGAATCACAATTACATATAGGTATATTTTTTATAGTTCTGTAAGCATTTTCTTGTCTTTTGACTAATAATATCGTATAATATCTGCTTTCAAACCAAACAATGATATTGTTTTAACAACTCACAATGCAGTTGTATAAAATATACAAATATTGTTATCTGCTATTTACATTTACATAATATTAATATATTCGTATACTTGTTGAATTCCATTTAACAATAAGTACTCACTTTCCAATTTCCATTTAATCATACTGGTATCGATTAATTAACAGCGAGTTTTACAATTAATTATTATCATACTCGTACTGATAACTGAGAAGAAACAATTTAACATAATTATTATGACAACCCGCGTTTGGCCAGCGTGGTGGATTATGGCATACCGCATGTATCTTCATAGGAGGCCGGGTCCCAGCAGTGGAAACATAGTGGGCTGATGATGGTATTGATTATGGAAAAGTAATGGTATTGATTATTGTTTAACGTGAATAGCCGGGTCTACACAGAGCGTGCAGGCTGCCATTTTCCTCGACCGCACACCATTTGCCTCGCGAAGCTGCTCAATGTGTAGGAACCCGCCTAATGTCGATAAAATAGCTAAAATAATGTTAAAAGCATAAAAAAGCATATCATTCCCTATATAGACAAGTGCTTTTCCTGAATTATGATAGAATACGAAATACGCCGTCTCAAAGAGCCCGGCACAAGACTATTATTTTGGTACCAAAAGCTATCAACAAACGTTGAAAAGAAGTGAATAGTAAGTACAGGCATTGACAGCATCCCTGTGTTTAAAGGTGGCGTATTTTTCAAGTTATATAGCTTACTTTCAACACTTCAAAATGATATATGTTTTTGACCGGATAAATTAAAATCAAAAACTATTGAACCTATTTTGAAAATACTTTCAGCTACGTTAATCTTGAGTAAGAAAGGAATTTTTATTTTGTTCTATCGTGAGCCAATCCGGGGCTAGCTCGTTATATAATAGCGCATATTAAATTCCAGATTTTCCTTCCAAAAAAGAACAATATATAAAAGAATCTTTGTAGAGCCAAATATAAACATTACGATGTAAACTAAACACTGCAGCAATAAGTATTATACTGTAAGCCGATTATATCAAGTCAAAGTCCGTACAGCTACAAATAGAAATAACGTACAAAAGGAAAATTAAATGCAGATCTCAAGAAATGATGAATGTGCTTAAAAAAATGAAGCTTCAAAAGGGAATGCAGACTTCCCGCTATCTCTTGGTAATATTATGACGTACTTACTAGATTACAATTAAAATAATATTATTAAATACTGGCCAACAACAAGAGCAATAATAATTATCATATATTTTGAAGTAGGTAGACTTTTAATATAATTATATGAAAATGTAACATAGATAAAACTATTTTCGTCTTATGACATAGATTTCGCCGCCTAGTAGAGGTTGCTTCATTAAAAACAAATTGTCCATAGAAAATGGATCAATGATACCATTTGGCATCTATCCCATACCGGTATACCTAAGCATATTTATTTCCCGGTATAGAAACATGGAATTTCGCTTCATTTTACGCACAAATTTTGTAAATATACTAGTTCAGTCTCTCGAATTCACTCGCAGACAAAAGTATGTAGTTCCATAGTTTGGTTGGTTATTCTGGCACATAAACTACATCACTTCCGAGTGCTAAATATCATCAAAATGCTTTCAGTGGTGATCGCGTGAAAGAGTAACATATATGTACATGTGTTACCTTCACAGATTCTCTACAAAATGTGTAGTACAGTATAAGGCTAGAATACATTATCGTAGATCCTATAATAGTCGCTATTAATCGCAATCTCGTGATTCCAGCCTAACAATTATGACGTATTTAACCCTACACCGGGAATCATCATGTAACCCATACCTTAACTACGTGTAGGCAGAACGTATATTAAATTCAAGCCATTAGGCAAGATGTTCAGAGTGACGTAAATCCCAGGAGAAACGTTTAGGACACCGCTGCGAGTTGCTTCAAGTGTTTAATTAGAGAAAATATATTGTAAAATTAAATAAAATATCAGTATGATTACAGTTTAAGCCTGTTTGATTTATTTCTTATTAAATACACAATTTTTAGATTAATCAAACTTTTTAATCTCAAATTGTAAATACAACACCTCAACATCACACAATACAACATTGTACTCATTTTTGAGAAGTATGCATCACTCAATATAATAAACTTTGTATTTACAATAATAATTAATATGACTATGGACAATGATCCTATAAACTAAGCCGAGATAATATTATCTTCAACTATAGATGCTTCGCGTGTACACAATAGAGTGTTAATATAGTTATTATAATAAACCTAATATTGCATACACTTTATGATTTATAGATTTAGATTTAGCAGATTATACCTAAACTTAATTATCTTATATCTTTAATCGTAATTTCATATCAAAAACAATAAATAATTTGGAACTACTTACTATAGGACTGATGAATAATTTTGAATCTATTCCATAATAATAGATTCTCTATTAATGAAATAAACAAGACAATTTGTAAGACAAAATTGTCCGTCACCTGCCATCAACCCACAGCCCACAAATATTTGTACTAAGTAATAAACCTTGTAGGCGTTAACAGAATTCATAACATAACTTTCATCGTTCCAAATGAAGCATCAATTAATGAGTTTTGAAAATAAATTAGTATTTTTTTTAACAAAGTTACATGGAAATTATTTATTCTGACTACTTGATTAAGTATAGGTAGTAGAGATATATATCACGATAGATGAAAAAAAAATAAAATAAATAGTCATTGATGTTTCATAGAGACGTCTCTCCGCCGAAAGTCCCGAAACTGAACAAAGTCTTGTTAGATTTGTGTATATTTTTGTAGATGCTTGTAAATGATAAGTAAATAGTAAATGAAAGCTGGATAAATCCATACTCAAGATTAAAGAAATGAATATAGAGCATAGATACATAGATCTAATCTCAAAGGAACCTTATGCAGATATAAATAAGAGTAAAAATCGATTACAAGTCTTACAAATTCGTCAATATTTGAAATGTTAACGTCTTTGAATGTTAACATGATATTAACTTATATACGTAATAAATCGACCATCTCCAAGCATTTAATATTCATTCATCAGACGTTAATGTTATTCTACATATATTTTCTCCTTTCATGCTCATAATTTATAAGATCCAATTTACTGGAATTTGCTTACAAATGAATTTGAAGGAATTCAGAATATATTTTCTATCTAACATTACTAATAGTACGAGTACATAGTACTATTATATATATTCAGTGGTACGAGTACGAGTAATATACATATTTTATTAATTTCAAAATTAATATGGATCTTTGATCTTATAAATAAAAAAAAAAGTAATAACAATATGTTTTTGGTAAACTTTCACCATTAATAAATAATTTAAGTTATTTTAAGAACTCATCGTAACGCTACATTAAAATAGATACTGCAAATAATTTACGGATACTATATCGTATATCCATAGTATGTAAATAATAATAATACTTGTTTCATTTTTTATTACAAATCATGAAATATGAACTAACTAGCGAATAATAACCATAACTAAAAAAGCCAAGCAAAAATTCCAAGCATTTCTTTCTGTACGTAATATTGAAGATCAATCAATCTGTAATAAATAAAAACATCAATATACAAGTAACCAATATTTCCTTTTGGAAGTAACCTAACACACGCCATTACTGTTCCTTGTTCCTTTTTCGCATATTTTGTTTCATATTGTATCACTATTCACAATTTTGACGGCCCTTTGTTACATGTATGGAAGTATTGTTTTCGTAGGTATTGGTATTTCAAACCTATTATACATATACTGTTACAATACGTCACGTTATTACTGAGGAAAAAAATATTGAACGAAATAAACCATATAGCTTAACTATAATATCTATATACCGTTTTTCATGTGTGATACAAGAATGGACGTAAAATAATTATCAAACAAGATATTACTATAAAAGAGAGCCTAGCAACACTTGAATTCCAACACACGTGTAAGAATATACAATTCATTGTTAAGTCGGAGAAACTTTTCTCAATTTATTTTATTTAATTAACCTGTAGAAGGACTCATTTTAAATAGCCATTTTAAACACTTTGATCGCTGTTTCATTAAACCGTGGGGAACCGCTCTGTTAACTTTTCCTTGCCAGAGAGTCATTAGTTTCATTTGGTTTGTACGTGAGGTCTGTATGCAGAGGTTGATTAAAGTCGAACTGTTTAGAAAAGCTGGGAAAATTCTGTTATCCACACCAATGTAACAAATTCGACAATTATTCTAAATAAACGAATTAAACACGCTTTTCCTTATTTTGTTATTTATTATACCTATGCCGACTATAAGAGCAGTGTTGGCTCCGTGGTTACCAACTTTATTCAAAAACTCTGAGGTTGGAATAAGAGTACAAAATGTTTTAATTTATCTGCACCTCGTCTATCGGGAAAGAATAATATGAGGAAAGGGAAAAAATAACAATAGACAGTATTTTACAAAGAAATAAGCGTGAAAAAATAACAAATTTACCAACCCTTGATTAGCGCATAATATTATCTTAGTAAAATAATATTTAAAGAAATAGAAGCTGAATCACGTATAGATAGTTATTATAAAGAAACAAACGACGACATCTTTTCTTTGTCTTCGAGAATTGATGAAAATTAATTTATATAAAGAAATAAATTGAACAAAACTAAACTATAGACGCTGACGTCACAGAAACAATTTTGCCACAGATTAAAAACATTCTTGTTGGTAACTTTCTTAGCAAGCTTTTAAAAACTTATTTCGGGCTGAGAAAAGAATAATATATTAATGCTTTTGAAGAAGGATAAGGATTTCTGTTAAAATTTACAATGTCTCGTTCTTTGTTAAACTTGTATACTATTGAAAAGTATGGATGAAATTAAATGTTGTGTTTCTTCTGCCATTAGAAACTCATAGATAAGATTTTTTTGAACACAATATAGTACTTATTTTTATCTTACGTGGAATTCCAATTTCATATCTATGTTATTAATTTGAGCCATTTTTTTAATTAGTTTCTACATTATACATCAGAACATGCACACCAAAATTAATCGTTGCTATTTAAATGAGTTACAGCCATGTTACAGCTAATGCAAACATGAAAATTGTTACTAAGAAAACAGTGAACGATTTAGATGAATTTTAATACAATATATAACATAGAGGAGAAGAAGACATACAACTATTTTCATCATTACTGTTCATATCAATCATTTTAAATAACAAGATTATATGAACCTGTTCCTTCCACAGATACAAAACGGCCTATAATATCATTTTACGCGTGTAACTGAAATGTGAAGGCCAAACGTGCTCTATTCATTAATAGTGCCAGCTCATTACTGCTAATTAATACAAAATTTCACATTGTTATCCATGCTTCGATGCAATTTCATTATTATTTCTATATTGTAGATAATAATGGATAATATACAGTGGTTTTTTTTTTAATTATAATCCCAATTAATAATTGCTAATTATTGAAATATAGGTATGTTTTATATTACCAGAAGAAATTTGTCATTATCTTTCTCTATACATTACTTCGTCTTTGTTTTCTTTGGATGTATAACTTCATCAATTCTTGTCTAAAGATTTTCACGTCATATTCCATCTTATGAAGTACTCTTCTTAATTAACCAAACTGCAAACATATATTGAGAATTTTAGCGACTCTCGAACATTCTAGAACACTTTTACATTTATAATATCAGTGTGATGATTTATATGAAACCATTTCACAAGACGTAGTGCTCTAGCTGTCAATGAATGTACTCGTATATAAATTCCTGAATGATATCCAAACACGTGTCGATGATCCCTCGAAATACGATTTATTGTGGGTTTAGATATTATATTCCATGCGTTAAACCCATTCAAGTTCGAACTGTTCGCTGCGGCTTTATTCATAAACTGGGATTATATTTATGTATTATTTTAGTAAAAACATTGGCTTTAATATCTTATCAATGGTATTCCTATTAATAGTATCACAGAAAACCTAGTTTAGTGACGTTACAAATTACAATATAATATGTATGTGCCGTGTGTGTGTAATCTTCTGTATTGAGTATATTATTCTCTATTATTTATTTTAATAATTTAATACGAAATGTAAAAAGCGTGAAATACAGGGGGTAATTTGGAAAGGAATTATATCAATAAAAATCTATACAACGCGTACTTTCCCATAACCTTCATTTATTCCATAATCCCAGCTATATCTAAAATCCTATTTAATATATATTGGTGTCATGTAAGTTTACCGTAGATAGGTACCTATTAGGTAGGTACCTACGTATAACGTAGTCAACAGTCAAAGTTTTAAACACATTAACACAGTATTACAATATATAGATATTGTAGGTAATATTGTGACATTAAGCTAAAGTTTCAAGCATTAGTTAATATGCATATTATACAGGTACCTACTCTATAAATATGTCTCATTGTTATGTTCACAAATAACGTTTTTATATGTGGACGCTTTCTTTGCATTGTATCTTCACTTGTGGGTTGAATATACATTGCAAAGAAAGAAAAAATCTTATTAAGTGATAAAAATGTTATTCTAGTCTCATACTTAAAAATTTCAGACGAAACGGTATTGTAGAAAAGTTGTTTTGTTTCAGTGATGTAGCTTATGTAGCAAAATAACACATTGGTAACCTATAGAATGCATTTTCTATTGACTGCGGGTGAAACCACGCGGCTTTGTTAATGAGAGACAAAACTATATAAGTATCCTACTCCTATAGAAAACTAATACCTATTACCAACACCAATTATTCTATTGCATAACCAAAAAATACTCCACAAAAGTAAACAACAATGACCTACGCAGATGTATTTTTATTTTATGAAAACGTTCACGACTCCTAACGACTCCACCACGTACCAAGGAGCGTGTGCAATAAAATCGTAAATCATTTTATTTATGACCATAAATTCCGGGCTTCATATTACAATTCAACCATATCTCCGGCCAGCCAATATCCGGTAATAATCATGCTACGTGGAAATAAAGTAAATAATGTATTTTAAACAGCTTGAAGCAAAATAAAATATAAATAGATCGTACACGTATCAAGTAAAAACTTTTTCATGACACCTTTCATTCGCTTGATTCTAATGTTACACACAAATAAAAATAGGTACCTACCCAGTTAAAATTCCATTATTTCCAATCGAGAACATTTCAGCTACAACCTTAATTCATTACAAGATTAACAATTATGCAAATTAATTAAAGCAGAAGCTAATATGATTAACTGTTACAATTATAATACCTCACTATTGAGATACGATTTGCATTTACATCGAATGATACAGGATTTGAAATAATCCTCAATAACCTAGAGTTAGTGCAATAGCATAATAATCAATTTATTAGTATGAAACAACCGGCACGTTGTACGCACGTGTAGCCTAAACAAGCGAAATTATGCGTAATGTTCTGGTTAACATTCACAGAAAATATTCGTAGGATAAATAAATTTGATAGAATTTTTGTTAGTTGAAAATAAATACTTTTTTGTTCTCTAATATTTTAATTAAACTTTAAAACAAAATTATTTAATTTACCACGAATTTTTACTACCAAGATTTATTGGCAAATTGTAAAACGCAAAATTCTAATATAAAAATACGAGAATAATTCCAAGTTCAATATAGATTTATAATCTAAGTCCCTTTTTATTTTATTCAGTAAAAAACAAAAGAGGTTTAACAATATAAAAAAAAACGATCGACTATTCCGTAATGCGAAGTTTAAACGAGCAGCCTTATTAAAGTTTCTGCGTTAGTTGTTGAGTCAATATGAAAATCTCAATCACAGCAGATAATATTATGATCGCGAACTTTATCAATTTATTCCGTGACGTAATTAAATCTGCAATTGCTCCGCTTCACTCCCAAGAGTGCTAACGCTGTTGTAAAATTTATCGTATATTTTCACTGTTGTTTGTTATTTTTAATAATATATGAAAACTTTGTTTGTAGAGCCTTGTTAGCAAAAATAACAAATATTGTATTCCTTTTATGCGGTTTATTTTAAGCTCACTAACGGGAATATAGATTTTTCAGTAAACAGCTAACGAGTAATACAAATGTGAAATGAAAAATAGGATTATCGTAATATATCTGCTGAATTATATGTATAAATTATACGAATTGAGTTTCCGTGGATAAATAATCATTTATCAACAGAATTAATTTGGACAGTGCACTGTATTCAATTCTCTATTGACAATAACAATAACCTAGGATAGGTAAATATCACATTTTCATACAAATTAAACGAAACTTAATGAATATGCTAGTTTCAGTTATTCGCAAAATATTTTTTAATTATGATTTCTTTGTACCTAATTTTAAATGATAGGTATTCCACAAGTGAATAATTAAATCCTCAACACGTTTTACCAGTTTAAATCATTTTGTTTTCGGCCAGGTTTTATTTCGTAAAAAAATATTATTCTAACCTTAAACTACGTAAATTATCGTCAATACCACAGACTAATAGTAATATACTACGTATACACAATACTAAAAAAGATAAAATTTAACAAAGCATGGTTGCAAACGTCAGAACTAGTAAGATCTACGCAAGATGAACGACACAGGTTATAATGGCTATTATATCTCGATGACAAATGGCATAGGTGCTCAGGCGTGAAAGAGCAAATTGAATTGTATGAAACAAGGATATATGACATGCACATGTCGCAGCGAACGATAATTTCATTCCGAATGAAGATATGCAATGCTCATTTTTAAATACGGCTTGTAGCGTGCTTAGATTTATTCTTCTTTCAACGGGTGATGTTAGATGTATATGCTAGCCTGGTAAGAAAAATCTTTTTATTAAAGTGATTTGTAAGTTATTGTAAAATTTGTACCTAATATATAAAATTCTTGGTGTTTTAAAGCCGCATGCTAACCTATAATATAAAAAATAATCGCAAAATGTTTTGCTAAGAGGAGTTCTTGAGTTATGCAACTCGAGATACTTTTTTTATAATATTCCTTGAAGTACGATGGTTCTTAATATGTAGAGAAAACGTAAACATGTAGGTACAACGGGCGAAGCCGGGGTGGACAGCTAGTAATCTATAAAAATGACTTAATACAAGTAAAATTATGAAAACGAGATCTCGATTTATGAGTGTTTACACGTGTAAAAATCTGGAGGGCTATTGAATTGATATTGAAAAATTATTTGTTCAAGTATGAATCGTTGGAGTGGTGAATGCTTTGAATCAAATAATAAGATAATAAGGACTGCAAATAGAAATGAAAAATGCTTTACAACGCCTTCCTTGAAACGTCTAATATTCTCTGAATGAATGATTAAAATGTAAGACCGTTGTTTATTTTCCTACTAGGTATTATATTTGATATTTTATTTATAGCCTTTTGTGTACTAGCAGCAGATTTTCTATCACATTTATCATTTTCACAATTGAGTGGATGCAATGTCCAAGTCATCGAAGCGTAGTGCATTCTTACAACAAAATACTCCAGATACATTTGTATAATACTAATACTAGAAAAAAGCTCAACCAACGTTCAAATAGTAGGTACCATGATTATTCTTCAATATTATAATTAATCAATGTTGATAGGTTATTGGCGCTCCGGAAATGTGGCTAATTACATGTTTTTCACTACTGTTGTCTCTTTTTTTCTCACGATAATTGAATCATGTTATCTTCTAATCATAATTTGGTTGTGCCGTCACAGAATACATAATAGTAGCTAGTGCTGCGATGGTAACCTATCTACACTTTTTTTACTTATAATATCACTACTAACCCGCGTGCAAAACAGTATTTCTATGGCTCATTCATTAGTCTAAAACCTATATTGTTCTAAAATTTAAACTAAATCCGTCCTGTAGTTTTTACGTGAAAGAGTAACAAACATCCATCCAAACAAATTTTAACAATTATAAAATTAGTAGGATTGTATTCATAGATATAATATGTATATATGATAGGTATACTATGTTTTGATCAGCTTAACTGGACGGCTAGTCACGTGTGGTCCCTGCCTGTGACACTTCTGCAGTTGACGTCCATTGTGAGTGCATTATGCGATGTGAAACGCAAACTCCGACCTTTATCTATAGATGTATCAATCATTGGATTAATATCTACTGTGTACCTGATATTGAAAGTTGTGGATAATAATTAATCAATTTATCAGTTTATGTACCTGTTTAAATTAATGATTTAATGTAATTCATACATTTGTCAAACCATGTTTTATTGCTGATTTTATAAAGACTTTTAAAAAGCTAAAACAAACAGGCCATTCATTACCTATTATGTACTAGGTTTCCTCCTGCGGTTTGCCGCGCATAGTTCCCGTTCCCGTAGTATTTCCGGAATAAAACCTATCCTATGTGTTAATCCACGTTACCATTTATATATGTGCTAAATTTCATTGTAATCGGTTTAGTAATATTTGCCTGAAATAGTAACAAACATACATACACATACACCTACATCCATCCTCACAAACTTTCGCATTTATACCTAATATTAGTAGGATAGGAAGTATCATATTTCTGTGAATTTTCCATTCCGCTACAGTAAGCTGTACTTCCTAGAATTTCTATTTACTGTTGTATTTGATTATACTTGTAACTAGATAGCGCAGATGCTCATATAAGAGTAATTCTCGGTAGGAAACAATTAATATTTAAATTAGAAGTAATCTCTAAAATGAGGATAGTAATTAGCCGTGTCTATTTATAACATTTCCTCATCAGGAAAAACTGAGGGACAAGAAAAGTATAAAATGAACTTGAATTAGCCACGATCTTATTTCACGGTTCTCTAGCTTTGCCAGTAATTTCAACAGAAACAAAAAAGTTTCTAATATCCGAAACAAATTTAATACTTTCAAATGACTCCTGGATTTTCTACTGTCGATTTAAGAAACATTCATAATTATTTTTGCTATTTATTTTGCCTCATCTCTATGTAACCTTAATATTTTCTTAACATGTAACACATCCGTACCTTCTTTCTCAGTGTTACCTTAAAACATTGATATATGTATTAAAAAAAAAAACATATCAATGCCTAGAAGCACATTGTACTGTATTTATAACTCCGAGGTTCCGAGAAGGTTTCTAATTCAATAGTTTTGTTTACATTAGTTACAGTATTTCCGCTTTCTATGAAAATATTCTATTTGGTAAATTGGTTGGATTGTAACTTATAAACGATAAATTTCAACGGAATCCAATAACTAAGTTAATACCTACAAATTACATTAGATATAACCAACTGCATAGTATAAAGAGATCTATACTATGCCTACTGACACCAACTTAACCCAAGCACTACCCAGTAATATTATCTATAACAGTAGAACTTCGATCTTATTGAAAAAGTTCCACAATTGATAAATTATATTCTGCTTGAAGAATTCCTTTGAATGTCACTGCTGGCTTTATTTTGTGAAAGTCAAAAGTTACCCCTTTGTACCTCCACATTTATTTAAGCAGTGTGTTTAACTGTAATGAACCTTTGATACACATACCGTAAAAATACGTCCATAGTCCATACTTTCAGAAAAACTTGTACGGTCATTAATCAATAACGTAGGTGCTAATTTATAGGTTTAAGGATAAGAAGGAGCGTGTTCTAAGCACATTTGTCACAAGTGAAACTTCTTTGGCAAGATTCAAAGATACCAAAATCGTGGAGAATCGTGAGAATGAATATATTTTTTTTAATTAGGCCGCTATTTCCTGAGGTAAGACTGTTCAATGAATCAAACGCAGTTATATTTATTTTAATTAATTTCATCGATCCATAAACTATGTTTTTATTGGATAATAAAAGAGTGGAACTTCTTTCCTCTTATGCGTTTCGAATTGCGAATTTTTGTTGTAGATAAATTTGAGCAACCAGTTTCCTATGTCTAAACGTGTATATTATGGGCATAATAGATACTAGGGTTCAAAGCCAGACCACATACACATCTAAACAAGTGTAAAATGAAGCGATCAATATAGCTTAGAAAGTGTCGAAGCCTCTGATGTAGCCACTCGACATTGAACGCGGCCAGCATTTCACTAGAGTGCTGCTTCGTGTTCGAGAGGTAAGCCTAATGTCATGAAACATCTATAATAATCGATATTCAATGCAAACAAAAAGGTATATTTAACTTATAATAAGATAAGAAGTTAGTGAAGCTGGGCACGTGCAATGTCAGTGCACAATTTCATTCTAGATAACTTGGTCGTTCTGGATCTTTCTATTAAAAGAAATATTATAATCACTAGCATTCTTAAAGTAAACATTGATTTGGTTGGATATTGGATTCGGTTTCCAATTTCGTTAGCAAGTTGTTAACACAAATGTATGTTAACTAACAGCTAATATCATACCTACGAGTATAACTAATATTCCAGATAGAAAACAATATAAGTTAATTAATTTTTAACAATTTCCTCTTATATCTGTCAACATCAACATGAACAATATGTAGAAAATTATCAAGCAAATTCTACTTTTGACTAAAAATTTGAGTATTGAGGGAATTGATGTTAAACTGCAATTTACGATAAAACATATTATGTAGCAACTAATATAAGTTTATTGCACAGAATTCCCTAGAAACTATCCATTGCAGGGATAAGTTACCGTCACTTTACAAACTTAGTTACTAGTGTTGGAACAACTTTTAAATTGTAGTCTTATCTATCCGATTTATAAACGGCTATTTCTAGACATGTTTTTAAAGTTTGAATGTATTAGTTACAACTTAAACCTTGTTATTACTTAAATGTTTATATTATTAATACTAAATGTAATATGAGACAGTTTTTTGTGTACGAAAGTTATTCCTTTTTTTGTTCCTTTTGCTGAAGAGGTAGAAATAGAAGAAATAGGGATATTTGTAATTTGGATTATGATTTTAATACTAGATATTATATTTAATGCTTATATAATTTTTTTGTATAAAAGGAAATTGTAATATATTTCAATTAACTAGAAGGTCGTTTTATCTAATAAACATCTAATGCTTATTATTTTATAACCTATTCGACATTAATGTTAAGTCTTATAAACTCACCTTGTTCAAACTTCAAACAAAATTATAAGAGGAGCTTTCGAATATTGCTAAGGCAATATTTTTAGGGTCCTAAAGAACTCAACAAAGCATTTAAGCACCTCTGGTGTTTGATAAAATATTGTTATTAAGCACTTTTTATGATGGAATAATTTACTGGTCTTTATAAAATACTTTTATTACTATGAATACAAAAATCTGTAGTACAACCTACATAAAAGGTTGTGGCTTTTTTTGTTCATAATATAAAGATGATACAGTTTGAAATCTAATCAAAATTATTAGGCAACATGAAATCGAGGCACATGCTAAGGGCCGAATTCACTAACAAAAACATTTTCAGCAGAACTCAGTTATAATATGTACTTAAACCTGCAGTTCACATGTTAGTACAAAACTCGATCAAAAACCAATAATTTAACCATTAAACTAAGTTTACATTTATATGAAATATTTATTTAACCCAAAACTTAATCCTTCATCTTCATCAAAACTTGCTTAAAAAATTAAATTGTAAATTCATGTTTAGTTATCTATAATTTTTATAAAAAAGATTCAAAAGCCTCTGTTATAGGCTCTTCGTTCAGAGGCGTTCAGTTTTGTTAAACGGATAATTTCAGTTTACGTCCATGAAACCGCATGTGTTGATCGCGCATAAACGTTTAAACTCACATTCATGAGATTTTGATCACGTTCAAAATTATCGGTGCAATCGGCCTTAAGAGGGCATGAAATTGGACACAAATTTGCATGAAGAAGGTTCATCGCGCGTTTTGAAGTATGTGCAAGCTAAGTACATTATAGTAGAGAAGTTATTCCCAAGATGATGAGGGCCCTCTATGGTCCACAAAACACTCGGTCACTATTTCGGCATTAATAAAAAATGTGGGTTCACAAGTTGTACACATGAGGATTGAGGAACCACGCAAATGTATTTCTACATGAACCGTAGACATTTGGGCTTCTTTATTCGTGTACAAACGGAAACTGTATATTCATAACATTTTGTTTAAGGCTTCAAAAAGTTTAGTAGCGGTAGGTACAGGTATCAACCAAACTGAAATTATTTGAAAGTGATCTCCAAGATAATGATATTATAATAAAACGACATTTGAAAAGTGTAAAAGGAGATTTTTTATTCTTCGAATACAACCATAAACAGGGTAACGAGAATTTCATACCCATTTAAGTTATGTTTGAAAAGAAAAGACAAATTCAATAGCTCTGATATTTGCAAATGGTGGCTTTTCGTAGAATAAACTGTATAATATTATTGCATAAAGCTAAATGTTTTTAACTTTCCACGAATTAGTGTGTGCGGCGTTTGATTGACGATGCATACAGTCTGATTCCACATGTCTTTGATATCAAAGGGTACAAGTGTCGACCCAGTTACTTTTTATCCCAAGGTATCTTGAAAGAAAATTGCATCTATTAATGAATAACAAAAATAAACTACTTTTATTTTCTAAAAGAGTACAAAATCAATGGTGTCATTAATTAAGGCAATTAATCTAACCCACCATGAGGCAAACAACCCTAATAAGTTATTTCCAACAACAAACGAAACACACGTATTAGCTGAAAAAAGCACGTGATTTAAATTTAAATCGTTTAATTTTAAAATATTAACCTTAGTATGTATATTTTAAACTAAATACCTTCGTATTTAAAAAGGCGTGTGTATTTTTAAGTGAGGTTTTCTGCTCGATTGGTTTAGCCTGCAGTCCCTTACCGTCCTTATTTCCACTCGAATGAGCAAGAAGCCCTTTATAATTCATATATTTAGGTAAAGTTCCGAGTTTACCTACGCCCACGGATGTCACTTCACTGTATGAAATCTTTCCCTTCGTAAATAATTTTGGTTACTTGACATTTTTCTATAAAATGTTAAATAATAATAATGTAAAAAAGGCATCTTAAACAAGCATCAGGCGTAAATTAAAAAGTGATACACAAATGAGATGCGAAACTTGATACAGCGCTTGCAGGATTTTTTAATTTGTTCGGAAAACTTTGATATAAGTATCAAGTTAATTCGTAGTAAATATTTTCCAATGACAGCACGTACTTAATAGTATCACGTTCGAGTGGTCCCATGGCGGAATTTTAATGCGTAATTTACGATTTCAGTCTCGAATTTTTCGGATTCTCTCCAGCTTAATAGGTAATAGAAAAGTCCTTGCGGGGTTTAATCTTATTGCTGCAATGACCGAGTATTTTTATTACGTTAAGACAGCACTTTATAAAATTGAGCCGTAGGAGGAAAACAAATACTGGTGATCATTTACGTCCACGTGATTTAATAAATTAAAATCACGACTTTAAAAATAAAAGCTTTTCTGGTTTAAACATTCTTTACTTTTATTAAATAGATACGAATATATGATAAACAAATAAAAATAGTTAAACATTGACATTTCCATAAATAATAATAAATTATCTCTCAAAAAGCATAAAAATCTCGCTAAAATTCCAAACTATAGCGCCTCCAAAAACATTTGTTTCTTTTTCCTTCACACAAAAATGAAAAGCTTGCTCAATCCGCATGTCAAAGTTGAAATTACAAGTATTTCCATAGCACCATACAGAGGTTTACTTTGTGAAACGTAAACAAGTGCCCAATGCATTTTGTATGACTGGAGAGCCCTTGTAGAAAACCTTTTTGTGCTAATTGCTATACGTAAAGTGAAATGAAATGTTCATAACTTTTTCAACACACTCTATTTATAGAGTTTGAGATACAGTAATGTAATTTTGCATAAAAGAAAAATTGTTTTTCCTACATTATACGAGTGCAAATAACAGCATTTAACTCCTGTTGTTTCCACTCCGGGTTTATACCTTTTAATACTATTGTTTAATAAGAGAGCTATGTAACAAGAAAAGTAATTTTCTTGGAAAAGTTAGGTACGTAAGGAACAAACCAGATATTTATTTTCCAATGTATGTCTTGGCTTCATCTCATGTCTAATGTAGAACTATAATATACATAATTTTATTGCATGAACACTTAATACTTATAAGAGCGAGCGCCCACGAGCAACTTTGTCTCCGCAACAATTTTGTCTCCGCAACTATTTTGTCTCTCCAGCCATGGGCTAGTATGAAAGTGCGCGTACGTAGCGACGCAACTCCCGGGAGACTTTTTTGTCCGCGGGTTCGGAGACAAGCCCGCGACGCAACTGTCGCCCTGTCTATTGGTTTCAATGCAAGTGCGCGCACGGCGACAAAAATGTTGCCAGGCGACGGCCGCCGGCCAGTTGCCGGCTGCCGCGTAACCGGCGTAGCGATAATACCTATTTATGTCAACGTATTTATTCTCGTACACTGTAGTTTTAACCGACTTAAAAAAAAGGAGGAGGTTATCAATTCGGCCGGTATATTTTTTTATGTATGGACACCGATTACTCCGAGGTTTCTGAACCGGTTTACGTGATTCTTTTTTTTTTTTGATGCGGAATGGTGTGGAATTGGTCCCATAAATTTTATTCGGATAAGCCCAGTAGTTTTTATTTTATGAGCATTTTTGTCTGGTCTCGATGACTTAATTGAAATGTAGCAAGTAACTTTGATTCATTTCCAGGTAACCGATTGAGCTGAAATTTTGTATACGCATGTAAATTGGATAACGATGAAACATTATTATGACATAGAGCTGATTTGATGATGGAGTCGGAAGGTGGTCATAGGAACTTAGTAATATATTGACTCAACTTTATCGAGTTTGGGCTCGTTTGATTCGTGTTGAAAAATACACTAAAAAGTATTAAATAAAAACTAATTTACTTTTTACAATTACGATTACATATCTATACTAATATTATAAAGAGGAAAGGTTTGTAGGTATGTATGGTTTTCAGTTTTCACGCATAAACTACTGAACCGATTACAATGAAATTTAGCACACATATAGAGAGTAACTTGGATTAACACATAGGATAGGTTTTATCCCGGAAATCTCACGGGAATGGGAACTATGCGGGACAAGAGCACAGACCACAACCGTCTCTTCGAAAACCATGTTGATAAATGAAGAAAATTTTAAAGAAAAAGTTGCGTTGCTGTCGCTTTCGTGAGCGCATCGTTCAAAACTTTGCGAGGAGACAGCGACAGAGACAAAATAGTTGCCGGGCAACTAAGTTGCTCGTGGGCGCTCGCTCTAAGAGATCTCGATCTGAAAGTCTGTTGCGTGTGTGTGTGATGAAAATCATCTTTCTAATTGCATGTAAATTTTTAATTTATTTTTGACTAGATTTCCGCCCGCGGCTTCGCCCGCGTTTTCAAAGGAAAACCCGCATAGTTCCCGTTCCCGTGGGATTTCCGGGATAAAACCTATCCTATGTGTTAATCCAAGTTACCCTCTATATGTGTGCTAAATTTCATTGTAATCGGTTCAGTAGTTTTTACGTGAAAGAGTAACAAACATCCATACATCCATACATCCACACATCCATACATCCATACATCCATACAAACTTTCGCCTTTATAATAGTATTAAGAAAGATTTTATTTAATTTGTCTCTGATTTTTTTCGTGTCATGTAACTGTAAATGGAAGACACAGGCTCCTGAAAAACAGTTCTTACTATCTTAGGAGCCTGGGTCGCTCTTATTTGTAAAATGTTTTAAGTGGAATAAATGATTTATTTATTTATTTATTTAATTTCGAGGTAAGAAGTTATAAAGATGATCTGATTCTAACTGATTTCCTCGTATAGTATGCAAATTATTACTGTATGCATTCTCACGAAACAATGTTCCATAATTCTGGCTATACATTTTTTTAAATATAAAAACGCGTTTTATATAAAAAAAGAAGAAAATTACAGCATATTTTCAGCACACTTCGGCTCTTTAGATATAATTACAATAAACTGAAATTAATTCATGATAAACACATTTTCCACGCTGTTTACTTTTAATTGGAATTGCTTGAACCTTGTAACGTATTAAATAAAGCAGATAATGGAATAAAAACGTTTTACGGTAACAAGAGAACTACTTTGACGGATCATTTACTCGCGATAATGTTTACGAATGTTTCTCTTTAACAGGTATATTACGGGTTTATCCGGCAGATTACATGTGTGTGTTGCTATTAAGATACGAAACGTATTTTATTTCTCCAAATATCTATTTATTTATTTATTTATTTTTGAGTGAAACTTCTTTAATCTATATACGTGTGACATGTAGCCTAATATAAAAAAGCGTGTGTGGCAAGCACACGTGTCAGAAGTGAAACTTCTTTGGCAAGATTCAAAGATACCAAAATCGTCGCCTTGCTCCATGACGGTATTGCCATGACGCGACCTTGAAATTTTACTCTCAACGCGCTTAGAGAAGTTTCACTTCAAAAATACTTTCATTTCAAAGCGTATTTTTACCCACATGTTTCCTAGCAACAATACCCTTATAATTTCGACAAATAGCTACGTTGTCACGTAACTACTTAGACCTAAGATTGATCGAAAATAAAAACTGCCGCGACATAATATAAAAGGGATGTCTGATACCAATCTCTGCCTTAATTTGTTGTACCTATAGTTAAAAAATACATGTTATATTTTTCTTTTTTCTGAGATAAATAAGAGAAAATGTGAATATCTACTACTTAGCTTGTTCAATAAGTTCTATACTTATAATCTCATCAGTACCTATATGTTATGCTCGGCATTGTTTAACGGTTTCTATAAAATAAAAAACTTAATTTGAATTTAACTTAATTTGAAAACTAAATTATGATAAAGGTGGAATTAATATTAAAGCAATAATTTATAAATATACATTCTGTGAGGCAAATACTAAGATCGTGTGTGAAAATGAAATAATTGTTACACATTTTACATGGTTTGCATTAACCTACTAGTAGAGTAACAAAAAATAAATAAAAATAAGGAGTAACAAACTACAATATTTAATTAAATAAATACTAGACCAAGAATAAATAAATCTTGTGAAAAAATAAAAATGCCTGCATTTTTCCATGGTAAAATATATAATTTAGAACCAACGATACTTTTTCATCATTCTCCGATGCATCAGCTTTTATCTTAATAATATTCCGCAGATTCTTAGAAAACTAACGACTGAAGGTTGTTTGCCTTTCCGATTGTATTACTAAACTGAAATACTTCATTTTTCTAAGAATAAGCAATATCGTTAAGCATTGCAGAAACTAGAAAACAACTGAGACTATTAAAAAACGTAAAGCTAGGAATACAGATTCCTGGCATGAGCAAAATTTTACATTCCATTTCATTCTCGGGTCAACCCAGGTGGTGCCGGGGCTAGCGGCTTGTTATGTTATATAATTTAATTAAATTCAACCACGTTCCTCTGTAGCTTAGGGCTAGAAATTTCTAGAATAAAAGTATAAGCATTAAAAATCTCTTATGAAGAAAAACTATGTTGTTTATGTAAACTTTAAAAAGACGTCATTGAAATTTGTTAATAAATGAAAACACCTTCATATATATGCAAAGTATAATTTTTGACGAAAGTACAACAAAATATTCCATTCAGATTCGAGAAGATGCGAGAACATCATAGAAGCATGTTAGAAATTCGCGACATGGAATAGCTATTTTCCTTATAAACTGCAGAACTGAACCATGTCGATGATTGGTTGTATCATTCGCTTCTCCGAGTTAAATAGCTACAAAAGTATAAAATATGTGACATGAAATATCGTTTAAGTATAGGATTCTCTTTTTTATATCTCTCTCTTACGTGAAAAGTAACTACCAAAAAATACTTTCAAAAAAGGCAGTCAGATATAAAGTTTACATTGGGCGAAGTGTGGATACTTTTAGCGAAACTGTTATATTTCTTTATAATGGAAAATATATAGGTAAAGGAAAACTTTTGTAGATATGGAAGATTGATACACATATAGCTCATTTGAATGAATGAATTTATTTATTGCCACAAAATTTTTGTTGTTACTGGCCTTCAGGGTTGAGGTTGGCCGCCTACAATAAAAACCTGATCAATACTGGAACGTCTTTTGAGTAGATATTACACATTGAATACTATCGAAAAAATGTACAACATTAAAAACCGGTCTTCTTTCCATAACTCTCGGTTTTAAGCAGGTTCATCTTTCCATAACTCTCGGCTTTAAGCAGAAACATAAGACACGTCCTTTATAAATATAATTTGGAAAAAACTGCATTTAAAATGTAAGAACCAATGAAATCACATAATGCACTACTTTTTTGAAAGAGCTCAATTAGTACTGTTCTTATTGGATAAAACGTAACAGATAGGAACAAAACACCTCTATTGTAGTCGGTCGGTCAATTACAAAACACAATCAAATGGAAATTCTAATTAGTTCGATATTGAATGAGAGCAACGCCCCCATGTGAAATTGTATTTAACTGACAAGATTATGCATTAAACTTTGGGTTATGTGTTAATGTACAGTCAAGTGCTAACTGTTTTTTTTTTTATGAAAAAAATTAAAACATATTGTATAGTTAAGCGTAAATGTACATAAATGTATGCAATACCTTATTACTGAATATCTGTGAATATTGCTTTTATTTATACTAAAGTGGAAATGATTGCTAAAAATCATCTAAGTATAATAACGATAAACGTTCAAATGTGGTTGAACACTAGGTATTAGAGCAACCTTACAGATATGGTAATTTATTATTAAAGAAAAAAGTTTTATCAACGTAGTAATCATTATATACGTTGATGGACTGTTTTATCAGTTTTGTGACAACCTTAATAGGGTGCTATGCTTATTATGCTAAAAACACACGTGTTAAAAATATAAATAATACTAGCTTTCCGCCCGCGGCTTCGCCCGCGTTTTCAAAGAAATCCCGTTCCTGTGGGATTTCCGCGATAAAACCTATCCTATGTCCTTTCTCGGATATCAAAATATCTCTATACCAAATTTCATGCAAATTGGTTCAGTAGTTAAGGCGTGATTGAGGTTACTCAATCACGCATGTCTGTTAAGACAGACAGACAGAGTTACTTTCGCATTTATAATATTAGTATGGATGACAGACAAGTAACTCTACCTGAGTTTATTTTCTCAATATGAATGAAAATTGAAAACGCAGTATATAGTGTATTATGTCATTGACTGTACCACTAACCGCTGTTACACTTCATTTACTAAACTAGTTAAATAATCGTATTACCACATCACTCAATTGCGTTTTCTCCTAACAAAGTTTATGTGTCAACATTGGGAATCAACACGCATCATTGGCTTATTAACCAAAGGGATCGGTAAAGCATTTAGCGTCCAATTAAGACACCGTTAGAGATATAATACATACGCGTTTTGTGCTAATGTACCTGCCCTTTGACAACATTAGGGCGGCATGTTCGATATTGAAATTCAATTTTAGCGCCAATATCATATCAGTTTACATAACATGCATTATGCAATATGCTCCAGCAGCCGGTATCATTTGCTTACGTAAAATATGGAACAATATAGGCTTCTTCGCTAAAAGAACTACTAAAAATGTAATGGACAAAATGGGACGGTAATGGCTCTATTCGTCTATTGTCAGTGCTTTCAATATGATAGTAATGCCAATAGCTTCACTGTCTTCATTGTAGATGCTTCGTACTTTTACAACATTTTCGAATTACGAGTACAAAACGTTTCAGTCATATATTTTTTTTAGCTTTACTACTTCTAGATTAGTTTTAACAATTTTTCGTTAATTGTGTACTTTTTATTGCGTGACACTATAGTTATTGTAAAACTATTTAAATATACGGAGATATTCTAATATTTACTTATATTCTTGTTACAGGTATCGATATGGACTACAAATAATAAGTAAGTAGATAATTCATTATACAAGAAAAATAACAACAGATCCTGAGTTCAATTGCTTAATGATTTAAAAGGAAACTACAATTTGTAGCTGTTTGCGGAATGTTCCCAGAATCGTCCTTCGTTATTTTGCCATATCAATATAGAAAATAATTTGTATTGTTTATTTTGTATATATCTAACCGTAAATTGAAAATTATTTGCAATTTTAGCACGCTTGTGTCGTTTCAAACTTCTGATTGTTGGATGCCAGTCGTAAGTCTTACAATAATTAGTGATTTTCTTATATAACGTTTTATTATAGCTATAACTTACATTAAACAGAATGGCATAGATAATATTCATACCATATTCATTCATTTCTTGAATAGAGCGCGTATTCTGCAAGTATTATAACAATTCATTTGTTTTACATTCTCTGTCGTACAACGATAAAGTTTCTGTCAGTCGAGTCGAGGATTGAATGCGATTAGCCAACTGTGGAAATTCGTATTGTAAGCGTTTTATTCGAATGTATGATGTTTTTGAGGTCAATACATTTATATTTAAAGCTTGGTGAAATATTGATACAATATTGATATGCTGTAATTTAGTGATGGAAAATTCTTCATGAATGTATCAATGTGATAAATAAAATATGTTAAAGAATTAAAAATTGTATCTTCGAATATACAGAATGGAATAAACTGTATTATAATTCCACATACCTACTGGTTCGTTGGTTTCATTATTGTCCGTGTAGATTTTAAAATCCCCAAAAATTACTTATTATTAAATATATTATGTTATGCATGACTCTAGAATCTAGATGATAATAAATTCAAGAAACATGAGACTCATCATTATATTCAATATTTTCTTTATATAAATACTAGTATGTAGCCATTTTTGCACGCCTCATAAGCGAAGCGTTGAGGTGGGTACTACTGTCACTTCGCGCAAAACATCTGATTTTTCAAACTTAAAATGTCTTTATGTATCATACATTGCACTTGTAAGATAATACATACACACACATATTAAGAAAAAACACTATTTTTAACGTTCATGATATTTTTGATGTCATTTTTGTTATTTAAACTAGTTAAAAAACAGTTTAAAAAAGTTCTGTCTTGGACGTCCGTGTGTCTGTATGTGCGGATCCTTTTTCTTGTTAACACGATAGCGACCGAAATACTTTACTAATCGAGTCTTTTTTTTTCTCTTACGCTTGAGTATGCTCAGGAATAGAACCCTTTCATTTTTCAGGGTCTGATTCGATGTGGTTTAATTGTTATTAAATAAACAAAAATAATAATTAATAAATATTTATTAAAAAAAATTATGAGGCGTGCACTTTTGGATTTTCCAAATTATTTAAATATATTTTCAGATACGTCAATTACTTATCGGGACTCTATAGTAAGTTTTATTAACTTGACGCCTGCTTCAGACACAGTCAATTTCATATGTGTTAAGTTTTTGTGAATATTTACACACTCTTTTATTCTAGAATACAACTTATTACTTTACTTATAAGATTTTTTAAGTATTTTGGATTGAAATTAAATTTGTGAATACATATTTATACGCTGTTTTATTTAACCGACATAAAAAGGAGGCTATCAAATCGGCCGGTATGTTATCTAGATTACAACCTATTACAAGACAATTAATTTATTTTCTGTTGAGGAAGTATAAATGTATCTGGGCTTCATTGATATTCTCAGTATATTGAACGGCGTATATTAAGTATTGACTATAGCATGTCGGAATATAGGAATCATATAGGCATTTCTTTTAAAATTGTATGTAAATAAATTTGTCATTCTGTTATTTATTTATTACATAAGTTAATATTTGCTCTAGAATTACATACATTTTTATTCAACACTTAGGAAGATTATAGTATATATAAGTATAGGTACATATTATATTATTATGTCATCTCTGCTTGAATTACCTGAGTATAATAGTAGTAGTAGTAGTAGTAGTAGTAGTATAAATTTATATAAATTTATAAATGTTAATCATTTCAATAGATGGCGCGCGGTGTGTCCCTTAGACACATAAAACTGAAAGAAGAGAATAAATTCGATTGCTCTGGCGGGTCACGAGTGGCTGAGTTGGTCAGGCATCCGCCCCGAAATGGGGCGAAAGGATGCGGGTTCGAGTCCCGCCTCGTGATCGAATTTTTTCTATTCTTTATATAAAGCATTTTAATGCCATAAAACCAAAATATCAATTTTAAAGATATCTTGTTCAGGACAACTTGAAAGCTTACTATAATTTTATTTGAATCATATAACTATTCAATTTTATATGTATTAAATGCTTTCTCATAGAAATGAAAACGAGATTCGTTAAAATTAATTGAACTTTCTAACAAACGACGCGATGGCCCACTTATTATTAGAATTTTATTGTTAATTAAAGATAACATCAAAAATAGTCAATTAATTAAAGAATATCAGAAATGTTAGGGGTAAAATAATATAATAATTAGTTGCTCGAGCTAATTACTATATAAAACATGAAACATCATTAATATTGATTAATGGCTTGTTAGTCAAGTTCAGTTCAGCCGAGAGACGAACAATAAAGTTTCTTGTTTGGTTAAATATATTTTATTAAATCATTCTTGTTGTAAAGCAATACAGTATATAACTCATAACTTAAGTAATTATCAGATAATTTAATTAAAATCTTCAACTCGATACATCAAATTGAATAATATTACGACTGAAATCCCCAAACTTTAAACTATAAATATAAATAACTCAGTCCTGATTGTCTTATTTATTCAAAACATTTTAAGTTTTAACTAGTTATGTTTTTATTTAAAAATTTAAACATAATCTTTCAGAAGTGCTAGATTTTAGAGATTTACTTTACTCGCATAAAACATTCTCAAGGGAAATCACATAACTATAGAGACGTGGATGAGTATACTAATATTTCAGAAGCATGACAACAGTTTCGTTTGTGGCATCTAAAATGAAGCGAACTTCTCTTAGATAATATCCATTAAAATTATTATGCTTCAGTATTTAAACAATAACAAAAAGATTTACGAAACTAATTCACCTATGCAAATATTTACATAACAATATTTTGACGATTTCCTTTTTAAAAGAAGAAAAATATATCTCCAGCTGCCAATATTGCGAAGTAATTCTATCCCTCGTCTTGAATTTCACTAATTAGATAGGACCATTTACGAATCCATTTAAGCCTACGATTCGTAGATTTGATTTCCAAGAGAGCCCATTAGCGTAAGGAAACCAGGCTTGTTAGAACTTCAAATCGAACTTGAAAGTATACGAAATTATATCGATTTTCAATCATCAAATGGAGTAGTCACTTATCAAACTAAATATATGGCTATGACATCGTTTTGTGATATTATTATTTCAACGGTGTGCGACTGGCTCTTTGATCTTTAAGCAAATAAAATTCTATTCGAGTAAATATTCCCTGTGGCTACGAACGTAACGTAGCGTATCTACAACCGTTTATTAGAATTGCACGCCTCATAAGCGAAGCGTTGAGGTGGGTACTACTGTCACTTCGCGCAAAACATCTGATTTTTCAAACTTAAAATGTCTTTATGTATCATACATTGCACTTGTAAGATAATACATACACACACATATTAAGAAAAAACACTATTTTTAACGTTCATGATATTTTTGATGTCATTTTTGTTATTTAAACTAGTTAAAAAACAGTTTAAAAAAGTTCTGTCTTGGACGTCCGTGTGTCTGTATGTGCGGATCCTTTTTCTTGTTAACACGATAGCGACCGAAATACTTTACTAATCGAGTCTTTTTTTTTCTCTTACGCTTGAGTATGCTCAGGAATAGAACCCTTTCATTTTTCAGGGTCTGATTCGATGTGGTTTAATTGTTATTAAATAAACAAAAATAATAATTAATAAATATTTATTAAAAAAAAATTATGAGGCGTGCACTTTTGGATTTTCCAAATTATTTAAGTTTACCGGTATCACATATTCTTTCAAACAAGTCCTACTATTACATCAATATAATGTAAATGGTAAATGTTTGTTTGAGTTTATAGTGACAACGTCTCATGAAGCATAAACTTAATATGATTCTAGGTTTCTACGGTTTTCAGGACCACGTTATCGTTGCTTATTCACATCTCTTTTTATTGCAAATTCATACGACTAAAACACGAGCTTTTTTATTTCTAGTCACAACTCCCTTAAAATTTTAAAAGTTGTATATTTATCACATTTTAAAAGTATTAAAAACATTTCATAGCGTTGTAGACTTACAAATAACGGTCCAGCGTCCGACCTTTCAAATATATTTCCCGAACGGGCGATTACAAGCGGCTTATATCCAGAGACTCTTGTGGGTTCCAGACATAGGATATTTACTATACATACCAAATCCCATACCACTATTTATTATGGGATGCTGTAACAACAAAAACAAGGTGTGTCATTACGGGATGCTTACTGACTATTTATAATTTGCTTTGTATCTTATAATTAAACAATATGTGAAGAAGTTATTAAATTTTCAATGATAAATTAATTAAATGGACTTATAGTTTTAATTTTGTTAAACTTTAACGTATATATCAAGGTTTGTTTAAGCTTGGGTAATTAAAAGTTTAGAACTGATAACAATATTGCTTCGCATGAGCGCCGCTTGTTTGGCCAAAGAATTTTTCTTCATATACGCTTATCAACTTTTCAGCTTTGCTTAATTTATCGTTAATTACCATATTCAGTGTGAATAAATTAAACATTAATTATTGCCGTTCCCTTGGCAGACTTTAGCTTTATTAATAAATTCTAAACGAAGATAAATAATTCTTTAAAAAATTAGGTTTCAAGTAATAACTAATATGAAAATATTAAATTGCTGGAAAAATAAAAAATGTACCAAGTTGCTTAAGGAACAGTAATGTATAAAGAGATTCATATTTTATAAAGAATGGATAATTAGATCCGCAGTTCCAGTTAGGTTTTTATTACGTTCGCGCTGTTGTTGTGAATTTTTTCTCATCTTTTATGTTAATGCAAAAATAGCAACGTAATTAGGTAAGTATTTATTATAAGGTTTCTGGTCGCACACAATTTTTCGAAAGCATCTTGAATAACATACATATTTGTAACATGTACCTACATAATATTTGTATTTATACTAATAGCTGTGCTAATAGTTTGAAATAATATCTTCCAATTCGCAATTATTAGAATGTCTTATGTCTTTAATATTTATTTCGAAGTTTAAAACGCTCACATCCCGTTAAGCAATATCTGTCAAAAATGTAAAATGTTTACCAAAACTTTTCACACATGTCTACGTTTTAAATAAACTTTGATGGAAACTTTAGGGCCGGCGCCCACTGCCGGCACGGCATGGCATGGCAGGGCAGAGGTTTTTATTACTAATGAAGTTATTTTGAATCTTATTTCAATCAGTTTAGAATTCAAGTTACTTTATTTCGATGCCACGATGCCGCGACGTGTTGCAGGATGCTGCAGCATGACGCGGCACGCCGCGGGATGCGGTGGTATGACGTGTCTTGCTGTTTCATTCCAAGGGATGCCGCGGCGCGCCATTGCATCCCGCGAGGCGTATGCGTCACTTTGGGGTCGAGGAATTATGATTACTAGCTAGTTGAAATAAGGTTGAAACTTATGCAGCATTAGCGCGGAGCAAAACTGATGGATGCCAGAGTGGCTGGGCTTTTAGCAGGATGCTACGGCATGCCACTGAATGCCGCGGGATGCCACTGCACGCCGCGGGATGCCATTGCACGCCGCGGGATGCTCTGCCGTGCCATGCCGTGCCGTGCCGGCAGTGGGCGCCGGCCCTTACTGTCATTCAATTTTCCACTGCGTAAACGAAATGTAACGTTCTGCTAACAAAATTTTACTTTACGATTTATTAGGGCTAAATCATAATGAAATTTAAAACATTTATAACACGTAGGTATGCATTCTATTGAATATTAAGGTAAAACTGTTTTTATAACATAGAACAATATGTAAACTAAATATAATTTACCAAAAAAGCCCAGTAGGTATAGAATTAAACCTTAATACTTTAAAGATATTAATTTACTGATCATAAAAGCATATATCAAAAGACCAACATCAAATATTTATAAACATGAAGCCGAATATAACCAGCTAGGGTAAGAAACCAATACTCTACTTAATAAAATCCCTTACTTTGTTATATCAAAGATATAAAAGTATATTTTCATAATATTCAATATAGGAAATTCCTTCACGTACCTGTGCTCGGAGCGCCAAGTACGAACCAATATCCGTAAATTCCGTACGCACATAAAACGGTATGACGACCAAATAATATAACGAAGAAAGATTTGAAATATAAAATCATGAGAACAAAAGAAAAGAAAAATAATAGACAACGAGATAAAAATAATTTACATAAACGATAAACAATCATATTCATACTCTGCATCTTTCGTAAAATTGCTTTGACGTGTTTTTGATAAAATTTACATATTACAATTTAATATTTATAAAATACTAGCGGCCCGCCCCGGCTTCGCCCGTGGTACATATGAAAAATAGATGTTGGCCGATTCTCAGACTTACCCGATATGCACAGAAAATTTCATGAGAATCGGTCCACCCGTTTCGGAGGAGTATGCAGACTAACATTGTGACACGAGAATTTTATATATAAGATTATGACAATCCTGATAAGATGAAGAAGTAAGTTCCTAAAACTGTGATTATAATTAAAACACAAAGTTCTAGAACATTTGATATTCATTACTCCAATATCCAGTAAGAATTCATAAAATAGGCAGATAATGTTATTGTTTTCTCATTCCTGATCCCAAGGCGGACTGTGTGTCCATCTTGACTTTATCACCGGACCCTCGTCACAGTATGAGATACATGGATCTTGTCAACAATACCAAATTAAGCCTGGCTTGAGTGAAGCTTTCACAAGAACTGTTTCTGTATATTGTCATCTAGTTGGTAACGCTGTCTTGAATTCTACATACACAATTACATAAACTTATGATATGAAACATTATTTTGTTAAACAAAATATGTGGTTTAATTAGAATTTATATTATGTTCGCTTTTGAAGACAATTTTGAAATTTCGTATGTTTCATTTTTACTCTAAATTTTTGATAATTTTTAGGCGCTTTTTAATCACGAACATCAAAATTTATCTATCAATATGTCTAGCGAAATCATATGTCATTGTGTGTGTGTATCGTTATTAAAAATACTTATAAGCTACACCATAATATAGATTTGGAAGGATCGTCCGTGCATATAATCGTGTTATATGAGCAAGGTGCCTCTGGACATCTCCCTGTAAGGATTTAGTTTGACTACTCAAGTGCTTTGCATTAATTGCATCAACGTAGATAAGCCTTTTCGCAAATATTGTGACATTTAGTTTGACCCAAGAGGCTTTCAAACAATTTTCAAGCTATAAATTGAAATATTATCTATATAATTATATTTTTTAACGTTTTTGTTCTTATATAGAGAGAAAAAATGAAAAGGGGCAATAAAGCACAACAACGTCTGCTGGGGCGGCAAGGTATTAGAACCTGTATTGTAGCTTTTTTTTCAATAGGTATGTATATTTCGATGATAAACGCATTTCATTTCTTTTTTTCTTGGTAGATATTTATTGTATAAATAGTATATAGAAATAAACGGTTAGGAGTGGAAGGGAAATGTATATAAGGAACATTTTACGATGGAAAAACGGTAATAAGAAAGAGGTCGGATCCGGATTTTCAAAGTACTCTTGATTTATGAATCAATTTCAAAGAACATTATGAACGCAGTATTTGTTTTATTTTCAAACATAATATTTGATATATACATACAGAATAATTAGCGGTTTGCATGTATCGCATCGTGTTAAAATTATAATATCAAGTAATAAAAGAGAACAACTAATTCAAACTATACAATCCCACTCATCTAAAAAATATAAAAAAAATAAATAGGTACTTGAGTCAAAATAACACAAGCAAACAAAATGTATGGGTAAAGCAAAACAAAACGTATGTTTAAAGGTATTGTAAACAAAAACTTTTTTCCTTTTCGCGAAATACGGCACACATACGCCCATACTAAATACTGTACCTAATGGATTCTTAGAACACATCCAAAATAAAGAAACTTATTTACTTCATATAAGTAACTAGCATTCCGCCCGCGGCTTTGCCCGCGTTTTCAAAGAAAAACCCGTTCCCGTAGGATTTCCGGGATAAAACCTATCCTATGTCCTTTCTCGGGTATCAAAATATCTCTATACCAAATTTCATGCAAATTGGTTCAGTAGTTAAGGCGTGATTGAGTAACAGACAGACAGAGTTACTTTCGCATTTATAATATTAGTATGGATATTGACTGTACAATTAGAATTAAAGAGAAAACTTGTATCCGTTTGGACAAGTATTGCAATTTTTTTAAACTACTTATTTTTAACCTTTGCCATTTCTATTATATTAAGTCCTTGTATAAATGTATAATTGGACATAATGCGGTATATTAAATAAAGAAACCATTCAAAGGTTTATGAAATGCGCTTATACACATATATGATTAAATACTACCCACGCTTATATTGAACGAAAGCTTAGTTCCTAGAAATAATAACCACTCGGCTGTATTCACTGGACACACAACAAAATATCACTAAAGATAGATTATATATTAGTATTCATATGAAATGTACTATAAATTTTAATACAAGAACGGAATTACATAAGTTTCATTTCCACGTTTCTTAAATATAAAATGTTCCGTAATGCTCGCTTGGCCGTTCCACTTTACAATGATGAAACGCCGAAGGCAATGCTTCAGAACAGTTTATTGTCGGGAATACGTCCGCCACATGGATGTACTTTTGTTTCTGAAATACGAGATGCAACAATCTCCGTCGCAAATAAATTTGCATAAAAATTTGCTCTTTTCCGTGTTTTGTTTAGTTTGGGTCTGCCATTTTGTTAAGGTTATTATGCTTACCTTTGTATCGTCTGGGAACGTATACAAAACATAATATTAGAACCGACAACTATAAAAAAGTCGGATCAGTCACAACACTTATAATTTCAAATGACTGAACGTTAATTAATTGAATACTTGGCAAGAAAATCTAGTCAGGTAATAGATTGATAAATTAAATCAATCCTACATCTGTTCAAACATCAAATGATCCACGAATCCATCTGACAACAGCATTTCAGTTAATTCTGAATTCTCATTAATACGTTCTATCTGTTAATTAATAGAAACACTCGCAGCTCACAAAGAACGTTTTGAATTAGCTGTAATTCCTAGGATACTCATTACGTTGACAAAGAAGTCATTAACAATGCACGAATCACGTCATTCTGGGACTTAGGACTATCTAATTTATTAAACTGCTCTAACTAACCATTATTAAGAGTACTTACCATCCTAGTACTTACCGGAATAGTAACACGTACATTTCTCATCATAAATGAGAAATTATCGTAATATTGCGTACAATTTTGAAGATAAATTGCTCGTAAAGGTGAAATTGCTTGAAACAGCTTCTTTGGGAGAGGTTACAATATATTTTTGTTTAAATTTTTTCTATTTCGTGACATATCATAGGTTAAAAGCTTAATGAAAAATTAAAAAAATGTATGAAAATGTAGCATATGGCTTAAAAAAGCATTTCGTAGCATTACTAAAACTAAGACAAACAGGCTAAATTACTAAATAAACAAGATAAACCAAAACATACTAATTCATAAGTAACAAAAGATACTAGGTAAATGCTTGTCAAAATAAATGCTCAGAATTAGTTTGGCAGACAATACATTCGTTACTGCGAATGTTAATGGACATGTTAATACTACATTGTGTAAGCCGATTTGTACTGATGTCGCTAGCTAATGTGCATAAAAATTGTCATTTTACTCGCGTAGAGCTAAGAGCGTAGACCTAGACTGAAGTAAGGTAAGTAATACTACGGCGCCTCTCCTCTAACACGGAGAGGCAAATGCTGAGTAGTCCACCTAATCACGAATACCGACTAATATTTGAATATAATTATTGTATTTTAAGGTTTAAAATTTATTAATGTGTATTGTTCTCAAAAGTGTATTTAGTTATAAGTGAAAATTTGTAATTAAGTATTTGTGATTAAGTAAATGTATTTTCTTTCTTTCTTTCTTTCTTTCTAATATCATTGAAAACTATAAGGATAACGCATATCATGCTAATAAAATCTTTACTTACAAAGTTCTTAATAAAACATTTGAAATGTAGGCGCTTTTCTTAAGATTTCCAAGATATGTCTTAAAATTTACTTACGCGAATTCAAATTGATTCCAATTAACGTCTAATTCCTCTTAAGGGAGACCAATTAAATCGTAAGCAATAGGATTTTATTTCGAATATCTTCTTCTTTGGTACCTACTTTGATACGTTCGATTGTGATTGTCGTTTTATTGCCTGGCGGAGACAGTAGGATTACGTTTGATTGATGAGCACAAACCATATAATTAGAGATTTTGTGCTACATTTGTTGATATTGAAGGAGACAAAACGTATAAAATAGAAGTTTACCTTAATATAAAAGTCGTGAATCGGATAGGTATTGGTTTTATACTTGATCTTAAAAATAGTCTATCTAAACAAAATGTGTTCATTTTGTTTTCAGTCAATAATGCACAACAACCAATATTTTACTGGTTTGATGGAATTGGGTTCAACCATTTAAAATAATTATAGTCAAAATAATATAGAAAAAATGTAAGATAAATTACAAATTTACAGGCATATGGCTAATTTAATAAAGCCCATACTCATGCCCATGCAAATGTTAATTCTGAGTTGTTTTTCTTTAAAATTATACCCAAACCTAAATAAACATTGGTTCAGGTTAATGTTAAAATAGAAAATATTTACCGAAGCATTTTACCGCGTAGGTCAATGTTTTCCAAACACGGTTCTCTTGTGTTATGAACCTTTACGTATTTTGAAGTGATATGGGCGAAAAATAGCCCATTTGTATATTATATGAGGATGTTTACATTTTAATATGGATCCATTTTCATATTAAAAACAAGGCAAAAAACTAAAATGCGAAAATAGATTTGAAATGCGATACCGTTCAAGTTTGCGAAGCAGTGAAATGGCATCGTGGGTGGGTTATTTTTAATCATAAATATCTTGAAAAATATATTTATTATTGCACGCCTCATAAGCGAAGCGTTGAGGTGGGTACTACTGTCACTTCGCGCAAAACATCTGATTTTTCAAACTTAAAATGTCTTTATGTATCATACATTGCACTTGTAAGATAATACATACACACACATATTAAGAAAAAACACTATTTTTAACGTTCATGATATTTTTGATGTCATTTTTGTTATTTAAACTAGTTAAAAAACAGTTTAAAAAAGTTCTGTCTTGGACGTCCGTGTGTCTGTATGTGCGGATCCTTTTTCTTGTTAACACGATAGCGACCGAAATACTTTACTAATCGAGTCTTTTTTTTTCTCTTACGCTTGAGTATGCTCAGGAATAGAACCCTTTCATTTTTCAGGGTCTGATTCGATGTGGTTTAATTGTTATTAAATAAACAAAAATAATAATTAATAAATATTTATTTAAAAAAAATTATGAGGCGTGCACTTTTGGATTTTCCAAATTATTTATATGTATATTACATATGTTATAGTATAATTAGGTAATTTGACAAAATACTACAAATATTTTAATATTTCTGATGATCAATGAATTAACAATACGATAATCATTTATCAAAGAATCCCTAAAATATTGTCCATTATTGCGGATAAGTGCTATCGAATCCCCTAAATCAATTATACTTAGTAAGTACATAACCAGTTTGATGTCTTGCACAGACTGCCATCAACCAATCAAATTAGTGAACAAGGTATCATTTCACTTCGCTCTAACCGTTTTAACTTTACCTGTCTCCTTTTTAAATCATCTTTTTAAATCGATTTTTAATAGCGAATCGTTTCGTATAAAAGAACGTATAAAGGAGCATAAATATACAAATACTGTATCAATTTAAAAATACATTGTATTTCTATAAAAAACGATATACGTATTCCGTAAAGATAACTCCAGGCACCAAAATTTATGACGCTATTTCGTTTCGTTTCGGATATTTATTAAAAAGCGTACCTAGCAGCTGGGAAAATAATGTTAATACTGAAAAAGAATGTATGTAAAAAATGACTGCGCTTTATATTAAAATATTTAAATTACAAATACCTAAGTTGCTCTTAGTAAAATGTAAGAAAAAATATGTTGTTAAAGAAACAGTCACTTTTTTCTACGAAAATGTAGGAAACTGCAGTTTCATTTTCATTAAAATTATAGTCTAACGTTGCATCACGGTAAACCACGTTAATTTTCTGTGTGTTAAAATAAGTAAAGACACCATAACGGTTAAAAAACGTTTAACGTATATGCGAAAACATAAATAACATTCCTAATCGTATTTTCCATTATATTTTGCGTTCAATTTACTTTACCGCCTTACCCATTGACTATGCGTGAATAAAATCAAATTATAATCATGTTATCGGGTAGTTAGTTCTATTAAACAGCACAAATACATTTAGACCGGGAGATACTAACACAAAATTTCGAGTCATTTGTAACAGGATGGCGGTTCTACAGGGGTCTTAGTACGCAATGACAAAAAGAAAAACGTTGGTGTGAACACTGGTACCGGCGGCTTAGTCGCGTGGGCGTTAGTCGAACTCGTCGTAAAAATAGCGAAAGTCAAACGATTTGTAACACAAAAATTTTAGAATTTACCGATAGCCCATAAAAAAGAAGTAGGCGGTAGTGTCATGCCATACTTTTCCGGTGTGACTTACAGCTCGCCATACTGACGCAAATGTGTTGATTAAAAAAAAAACAATTCAACCATTTGTACCAGGCTAACTTTTGCACAGGTAACCATCGTCGTGCAGCCATTTACGAAAATCACCATACCATACTTTTCGGACGATTCCAAATGGTCGCCATACCGCCGAAAATCTGCAAAAATTTTTTTTTTCGCCAAACTTTTTGTACCAGTATTGCATTTGGATTTTTGGAGAGTATTTGATAAAATGTGACCATTATTATATTTGCCATACTTCTAGTAGGGGGAAAAAGTGCTGCCATACTTCATAAATAAATTTATTATTAATTTATAGAAGTGAAGATTTCTACCACCTAGATCTTTGAAATTTTGTATTTATATTTGTTGAACGTCAAACTTATAGGAAAGATTAATGCCATACTGTTACAAATCGTTCAAAATACGAATAAAATCATACAATAAAAAAAAATCTTATACACATTCGCCACCTCCCACAGGTATGGCATTATCACACTTCTATTTATAATCATTCAGGAGTTGTTGAAAAAAAAAATTAGGGTGTTACAAATGGTTCGGCGAAAAAAAAATTTGCAGATTTTCGGCGGTATGGCGACCATTTGGAATCGTCCGAAAAGTATGGCATGGCGATTTTCGTAAATGGCTGCACGACGATGGTTACCTGTGCAAAAGTTAGCCTGTTACAAATGGTTGAATTGTTTTTTTTAAATCAACACATTCGCGTCGGTATGGCGGGCTGTAAGTCACACCGGAAAAGTATGGCATGACACTACCGCCTACTTGTTTTTTATGGGCTATCGGTAAATTCTAAAATTTTTGTGTTACAAATCGTTTGACTTCGCTATTTTTCCGACGAGTTCGACTAACGCCCACGCGACTAAGCCGCCGGTACCAGCGTTCACACCATCGTTTTTCTTTTTGTCATTGCGTACTAAGACCCCTGTAGAACCGCCATCCTGTTACAAATGACTCGAAATTTTGTGTCAGTATCTCCCGGTCTAATTGGGAAATAGCCTTTCTTAGTAATTTTCGTTAAATAAAATCATTCAAGTCACGTAAGGTAAGTACATTGATTGATGGAGCAAACTTTGACGGTTTGATGTATTGCCTTATTTATTTATTTACATGGCAGAATGTTATAGATGATTCCAATTACACTGAACCAATAATTATGATAAACTGAACAAAATCGATGAGCCGAGATAATTGTTTGCATTTGATATCTGCTGAATCGTAGTTTAAATATAAGCATAGTTTTGTTATTTATTTATCCCTACATAATAGGTTAGGATAATTATTGTGATGTTACTTCAGAGTACAGTTTGTTTAATAAAAATTGGTTGTCTGTAAAGTCGGTTTACTGACGATAGTTGAACGTGACAACGTCAGATTGTGCTTCTTTGTCGCTCGTTCCGCGCTCTTGCACTTCAAGCCTTACATGGAACGCCTCAGAGCGAGGTAACGCCGCATGAGTCATGTTTTTTCGTGCGTGCAGCCGGCGTTATCGAATTATAAGACGTTGTCACGTCAAAGATTATTATGTATCGACCCATGTAGAGACTACTTGGGTCGATTATAAAAGAAATCATACTTATCACATCGCCAACTATATATGTATAAATATACATAAGTATATTAATTTGAATAATATATAATTCCAATTATGTGTATACATAATTGGAATTATTTTAATCACCCATTTAAAACACCTTATAAATTTCTATTGTTTTCTTCGCCACCTATTATTCTATTGTAATCCCATAGAGGTCAATGTACCCTAAGAATAACATTATTTTCACATTATGGTATTAATATTACGTTTCATCATATTGTAGAGAATAGATGTATGTATCTGAAAATAAATTATTATTTATTGTTATTAAAAACAGAAACAGAGATCTACATTTTGACGTTCAGAAAATTTAACAAAAAAAGTAGGTATTCCTTTAAAAAGCATCTAATTAATGGAAAGCAATCAATCACCGTTTTAATATCATCCTAATGAGGTTTGTAATTAAATTAATAACTCATTCACCAAAGCGAGCGAAAGGTTATAACTTTTATCGTTTCATTAGTAGCTACTTCTTTAAAATAGTACCTAATTATAAAAATACTGTCTATTGGGTTTTTTTTTAATTAATAAGTGGTGATTTGACATTATTATCAATCCATATAATATGGTATGTTCACACTGCAGAGACGCCAGCCTCCTATGAGCCGCATGAGCCAAGAAGGCTTGGCAGATGTCACGTCGTCGAACTTTTGTTCTTGGACATGCCGGTTTCCTCGCAATGTTATATTTCCCCGATATTTGGAATTTTAGGAATTATTTTCAAAAGATTTTTCAAAAAAAGAGTATAGGTAATTAGTAACTCACACATAAATCGTTTATATTTTTCTTCATTAGTAGCAAGGTACGTACGTAATTAATAATGATATAATTTATACATGCTGTTCCCACTTTATCAATATAATACACTTCTGTGCACTCGAATAATGTAATCTTGTACAATTAATTAGATACTTCCTTATAGATAACACTAGTTGGTTGTATTTATAGCATCTTCTATTACATTATCTTTGCTCATTATAAATTATGTTAAAGATATTTAGTAAAATAAAGCCTGATCTAAAGGATCGACCTTGACTCTAATTAAATGGTAAAACAACAATTAACGTTAATACGTAAAAGTCATATTGAGACTTAGTTTTTCTTCTATCGGCAGGCCGTGTCAAATGTTTTAAATATTCATATGATGTCGAATATCTGTTTCGATATAAAAAATATCGTAATCATAATATGTACTCGACAGTCACAAAATAGATAAAACAGTGTGTATGTGCGATGTGTAAATTAGGCGAAACCCGCGAATGAAATATTAAATGAAGTTCAACCTCGGAATACTGTAAATATTCTACTACCTTAACGAACTTTTGTGAGATCGTGTTAGCCTGCCGTATGCCCGCGTGACCTAATTCCTACCAAAGCATGTTCCATCGATGGTTTATTGTGTATACAACAAAATAGCCTTGCAAAATATTGAAGGACATCTTATCATCAAAAGTGCTTCGTCATTAAGTTACGACCAGCCGTTCGCTTTCACGAGAGTTCTTAACGATCCTTTACACTTAAGGGCCACCCATTTCACAATACCCAATAATAATACAACTGAATAAAAATCGCGTCTATAAACCTCCCAGTTCCAATAACGTCCGATAAAATAAAGTTAAAAAGTCAAGTACTTTTGAAATACTTTGAGTTGTCTCAATAAAAGTAAATTGTTTTTAAAAACGTTCGTAAATTCTCTACATTAAATTTTTACATTGTGTATAAATTCCTTATCAAAGACGTTGTATTCAAACCGAAAACAAGAATACAAAACGACGCGTCTGAAAAGAATGCTTTACCGAAATTGAACAAAAACGTTTAAGCAAACGTCCGAATACAACGTGAAAAAATTTCACTTAGTATCCTTATCTAAAGAGAAAGTCGGGTGAACCACGCGTGGAGGACGTTGAGATAAACAAGTAAATAGACTGGGGTGTGATAACTGAAAATTCCCTTTCCGTAAAGGCCAAATGTTTCAGTGCATTTCCAACAGCCATGACGGAAAGTTGTGTGTGTGATTTTTATCTACGATATTTTCCGGTTCTCTGAATACTTTCTTTTCGAGTCGTGTATATTTAGATAGAAAGGGAATTTCATAGATTCATAAAATATTGAAGTGTGAAAATTAAATTGGTGTAAAAATTTATTAAAAGCACAAATTCTACAACAATCGAAATAAACAAAACTTATTGGTAAGTTAACCTTCCTGTTTTTTATTATATTGAATGGCTTTCCTTGTATATTTCTTTAAAAAACAATAGCACATACGTGATACGTCTTATTTTTACTTTGAAAATCTCGTGGTTAGATAAATTTAATGTTCGTACTTAGCCAAGAAACGATATTTTCAGTATGATCATAAATATTGAACACGAATGAGGATTCTATAAATATTGTTGGAACTTTAAACAGTAAAGTGAATATATTTCTTGTTGTGAGATAAGTTGAAAATAAAAAAAAATCATGCTTTATATTTTCCATAAGTATATCTAAACAATTTATGAAAGGAAATGAATAATATAAAAGGCTAAAGAATACGTTTAATAATGAAGAATATGCATTGAGTGCATTCCTCTTATTTTTTCTTATTCCTCTCATTCTAACTTCAAAGAATATCAATATAAGAAAACAAAGTATTTCCTTATTAAAAACGATCTTTCTCCGAGCGCGCTCTTACATTAATACCTTCTTAGATTTTTCTTAGAATTTCCAGTCTCCTTCGAAACAGGTGTTTTTTAATTTTTTTATATTTTTTATTTAATATACTTTTTTTCTTACTTGGCTTTCATTCTAAGTACTAAAAATATACTTCAATTGTATAATAAAGAAGTAAGTAGTATTATTACATGCCATCGCGCCATAATTTGTATACTCAAAATGTGGTAAAAAATGCTTGCTATTTATTAAAACAATTGAATTGTAGAGACAATCTGACAATGTGACTAATGATTTTGTTTTATAATCGGCAAGTCATCGATTTTCGATTATAATGACATTATGGCTTTGGTCTGTCATCAGTATCTACTTAATCTGTCGTCGTCGTAATCTACTCTCATAAGCTCGTCAATAATATAAATAAACGTATTTATAGAAAAAGGGATTTTCGCTGGAAATAGGTACTGTTGTTTAGTAAATTACGTATGTATAATTTAAATGAAGAGTGTAAATAACGGACAATGCAAACGATGTATTCGTGGTACGAACATGTTGTAATATAAAATCATTATGATATTCGTATTCTTATAGTTATCCATAAAAGATAACATTCGTAACACTGTATGTACTTATAGAAATACTAGATGACCCGACAGATAGATTTCCTGTCTTTGTGCGAGCTGTCAAACGCAGATAAATAGTTTTGTTTGCTCAATTTTTTGGCGCAAATTACTTATGTTTTTCTTTCGTAAGATCTTCTACAAACACAACACAAATAAATGCTATTTCCTCTTCATCATCATCAACAGTATTATTATTTCCCACAATTCACAAATGAAATCACTTCCAACATAAACATTGGGAAATATCCCAACAATGATCCTATTATACTTAATGTAAGTTTACAATGTCCAGTGTCATAAAACAGCTCATAAAACGTCCCCCACTCGTTAAGTGAGCGCCTCAACGATACATCAAGACTCTCAAACCGCACCTTTATAAACCTTTATCCAATTTAATGCTTAGGTACTCATTCTTATAAAGCAGAGAATAGCTTCACATATTTACAAAATAATACTCTCTTTCATCAACAGAATACATGAAGCATATTTGAGCATACACATACATATTATTTGAGCAGTTTTGTCTTGCAAGTGAAGTAAGGTATTACCTACAGGTGTATCTAATAATATCATGTCTACTTGGTAACAATCAAACACAGGCTCGTCGACCGCAGTAGTCGATTATAAAACTTAGAGGTAACAATTTTTTATGTAACTCTTAGTTCTACAATTGAAGGTACATAATATCGGATTTTATTTTTCTAAATACTAATACAGCATTAAATAAATAACTATGTTTTGTATATTATATGAAATATGAATATTAAGAAAAATATTACATTGTCCCACCATACATGAAAGAGAAAGATAAAAATTAGAAGGGAGAACTCGATAACCATGTAACCCGTAAAACTGAAGCACGGCAACATCGTTTACATATCCTTGAGTTTTAATAGCACATTAATCGAATTTCGCATACGCCAATCACTCCTAATCTGAAGCTCTAGGAACGTAACACCGTGGTACATTACGAGGTCAACGGTCACCCGCTTGTTATAATAAACTATGTGTACTGACCGATAGCTCATAGCACTGACCTTTAACGTTTATGTCATCAAAGACAATAAACTTGGCCATGTGTTGTTGTAATAATCCGTTTAGTATTCAATCCAGGAACAATACGATTAATTCGAATCGAAGAAACGGGCGATGCAATTAATCATGACGTAGAGAACAATTAGGCACACGATTAATCTATACATGCGTAGACAAATTATTTACTATTGTGCAGTTGGTGCTTATGTTATGTAATATGTGTTCAGCATTAGATATGTTTCAATTAACGTTTTGTTTCTCAAAGCATACATTAATCTAAGCATTAATTCACCATAATAAGGTAAAATTTTAACGTCACTTATTCAATATCAAGTTTCTTATGGAGATTTCCGAAAATATATTCATACAATGCAAGATTTAAAACTCTGTATCTAATAATTTTTCCCTCTACATGCTCGTATCTGCAAAATTATAAATTCACTCGTTTAAGTAACACATCTTATGAATGCTATTTCCAAATCTTTTATATTTAACCAAGCGTTTTAATCGCGTATTCCCATATCTTTTACTTAAAGGAAATGTATTTTTTGTAGGCGTGAGCAATATATCATATTAGAACAAATACTTTAAGGCAGAATGCGGTGTATACGCTCAAAATTTATCGTTATTTCACGGTCCTTTACACACACATTTCCGTAAACAAAAATAGAAATGTTATCCTTAGGTAGGTAATTTGTAAATCCACGTTTTGTTATCTTAACCTTTTTTTAAACCTTTCAAAGAATAAATTAAGATTTTCATTAAATCTTAAATTTATCCTGAAATTACCATCCAATGATTTTAAGTATTTAGTTGGAGATCCATAATTATTGCTAGAATGCCTTTAATTTATAAATACGTAAATCGAAACTGCACCAGAACATACTCAACAAGTTTAATTCTTTTATATGTAATATATCATAATACGTGTATGTGTGTATATGTATATATTATAGTATATTATTATGTCTATATTTTACATTATACTATTAATATTGTATTTATTTTCTTTTCTTCAATTAAAAATTATAATATGACGGATAATTGCTCTCGGGGCTCACTGAAAATCGGTGCTGTGACGTTTTTTTTTTTACGTCACAGATGTTCACCGAGTGATTTCCCCTTTTAATGGCATCATGCTTCACAGACTACACACTTCAATGTGTATTTTTAAGTATTGTAGTAGTATTGTAGCATATAAGTATTGTATAAATTGTTTTTTATTGTGTACGTGTGAGGCTATGTGTCATTAAATAAACGTTTTTTCTTTCTTTCTTCTTTCTTTCTAATACTTTCTTCTACATCATAAGCTCTTTACCTATAAGCTGTTTACTGAATATTATCCATTTTTATACCTACACTCCGAAAATAGGGCATGGAGAAGATGTATTCTCGGCTATTACTTTTATATACTTACTAGCTGCTCCGCTCGGTTTCACCCCCGTGGCTCCACCCCTGTTGGTCGTAGCGTGATGACATATAGCCTATAGGCTATAACCTTCCTCGTTATATGGGCTATCTAACACCGAAAGAATTTTTCAAATCGGACCAGTAGTTCCCGAGATTAAACAAACAAACAAACAAACAAACTCTTCAGCTTTATAATATTAGTATAGATAGGCAAGACTAGGTAGTATGCTTATCAATTTTCCAATGAAAATTATTTCTAGAGAAGAATATTGTTGTTTCGTTATAGACAAGGAGGTTGGTAATATGTTTAAATATTATTATCTTTGAGAAATAAATTCAGGAAAATATTATCTTATTTACGTCCAAGTATTTATTAAATATAAATTCTCATTATTCCCTGATGTTCTAAGGTTACGATAATGAATCCATAATTTTACAATCCATTGTATCCAGTTATGGATAAATAGCGTGAAGAAAATAATTGTTATGTTTATGATATTACATTTACTGTAATTCTACTAGAAAAACATCATGAAAAATAAGAATATTGTACCACAGACTAATAATAATATACTACGTATATTGTACCATTGGCTATATATATAAATATATATGATTTCTTTGTTCCTTCAAACGTAACGTTATCTCTGAAACCTGTTGCTAATAAATTGAAAAACTAAACAGTTCTATAAAGAGCTCTTCTCTTTCTTGATCTTTTTGGCTACTTGAGTTAAATAGTCATTCGCTTTCACGTACAAAACTTGTAATCTTAACCTAACCTAAACAAGGAGAAAATATACACCTAAAAATCCCACCTCCAATTACTTGGTGCATATTAAAACACCTCTGTTACCACACACACTTCAGCGGACTAGAAATTTGAAACAACGCAAACCAGAGATGAGTTCATACAGTACTGTAATATTTGAGTACCTACCCGAAATGTGGCATACACTGCTACACTTGTTTTGGGCTTTACAGTTTGCAGTATCCGTCTGATAACACGGAGAGTATGAAAATGCTAAACTAGAGTATCTACTGATACCTACCTACTCTAGTTTAGCATTTTACTATCTGTAGAATACAAAAGCATTACAATTACTACAACAGAATCGTACGTACGACGACGTAATCAAATCAAATCCTTTATTTGCAATTTTATTAATCATGGTTACAACACAACAAACAACTTAGGTAAATAATATAATAACTATATGTTATACATTTATTGTGTATACATTATTTCGAATCGTACGTCGAAACCGAACCGTACTGTATACTCTTGGTGCATTTATAGTACTCGCGAACAGCGAAGCGATGTGCGAATAACGAACACGCATATTGTGTGAATAGTGCAATACTATTCGTATTCGTTTGTAAACCAGTTTTTCGGACTTCAACTTTCGCGTGAACCATTGTAGTTCGAAAAAAACTTGGTGTCGATAATCGTATACGAATGTTTCGATGAAACATCGTCAAGTTATGAGGCAAATAGCAAACACGAATTTGTAGGTAAATACACCATGATCCTCTTCAGTTAATTCAGAAATTCAATATCCGCTCTTAATCTAGCTAACAAATAGTCAAATACTAGATGCAATTGAGTTCATTTGAATTGTTTTGCATAGATAATTATCCACAGAGCAACAATAGAAACTAATAACATTGTAACTGAACCGCTTCAAGCGCTAAAGTTAATAATCGCTTATTGGAATGCAGATAGTAATTTGTGACGTAGTTAATTTATATGAATGCTACGTTATTTGCAACAAAAATTTTTTATCAGATATGAAGGAATGCACTATTTTTATGAATCGTTAATAGCGAATTTTGAATTGCGTTTTTTCTTATCTTTAACAAAGAAAACTTGATAATTTATAAACGTATTCTAACACAGAGAGAAAAAAACAGGGAAAAAATATATTTATTACTACAAACAATTTACAGCCAAAAAAAATAATCTTTGTGAAGCATACAACAAAATGAACAAATAAAAAAAATATCACACAATATATTTCCATTTAATATCGAATCCACACATTCTGCAAAATAATCAAAGGCATTAATTTATGCGCGCGTAGGATCATCTCACAATACATTATAATAATTGAACAAGAAATGTTTACTTACCTATATTATAATCCAACCCAGATTTCAAACAACAACAACCCATCTTTCAATGTAGGTATAATAATTATATTAGCAATGTTGTAGAATCAATTGAACCGACTTAAAAAAGGAGAGAGCATTATTCAAAAGTTGGCACTTCTCACATTAAATAAAGTCCAGCTAAAATTGTTCAGGGTTTTTATTATATTAATTACTTAATTAACGTCACAAATGGCATACCTACTTAAAATCGCAACATTATTTTTATTAAAAAATGTTTTTTATTAATTATCAACAAAGAACCAACCACGCAAAATATATAGCAATTTCGTAAAATATCCGAAAAGCTCAGTTACCTTACCGGTATATATTTCATGTTCATTATCCACAGCTAATTAATTACGATTTCCATGAAGCTATCTTGTAATCACGCAAAATGCTGCAATGCTTTGCGAATCGCAAATATGACGGCTATCGTCTAAAATCTGAATCCATGTGTGTTGGTTCGCACGGCATGCTTAGGATATCAAATATTGCTAATTCTGTGCGTCGTAACACTAATGATATGAATGCAAAAGCATGTTTCGGCTTTCTTTTAGATCGTAATGGACCGAATTAATGGTATGATTTTTGTGTCTGGAGACAAGGAGGCGAATAATAACATAAACTACTTTTTACAGCGATACAACATCTCAATCCTATGCGAATTTCCTTTGAGTACCTACACGGGCAAAACAGAATGCTCGTATTACGTATTATAAACTATTATTTTTTTAATAGATATTCCTTATGACCACTAACTGCACACTTCAGTTATTTCTAATAACATTGTAATGACGATGCATAACAGTAAAATCTTATAGACTACTAAAATATCTGTTCATTTTATGGCAATTGTCTCTGTTTAGGTCTCCCCAATAAACAAAATCGTTTTTCAATACCATACAGGTTCCAAATGCAATATTAATATGCAATAAGAAGCCCAATTTCGAACAAAGAATACAAATAAATAAAAATACTACAAAATCTAGCACGTTCTTGCACCACTCGTGGCGTACAATGGTACTGTAAATTTTTATGTTATTGTTTTCTCGGGCTCAAAGCATTCTGCGCAAACTTATAAAGTTCCTAATCGATTTACAGTGAACATTTACTGCGAATTTATAGCTCTATTTTGTGTTTCTCTTGCATGGGTTGAGGTTGTCTCTAAAAAATGTAAATATTTTTATCGTATTTTATGCATCCAATATTGTATTATGTTTAACGCAGTGGTTTTTTTTAACTACACAAAAAAGCGATTCCAATATTTGAACTTTTTATGAATACGTATACGCATTTATATTAATATTTGTATCGAACCAAGACAGTTAATGAGAGAATCATCAAAGAAATTGTAACAGCGACAAAGCTAATGGATCGGTAATGAGAATAATGATCGCTTATACCAAATTGGTAATTCCCAAAAGAAAAGCTTTCATAACAGCGAGTTTGGTAAAGACGATCCATAATTACTTGTCAAACATTTAGGGCGCTTGTGCACTACAAGGAATTTTACTGTCCGGCATTCCGATTTTTTACGGTCCGGTGTGGCATGAAAAAACCGATGAATTGCTTGTGCACCTGTCCGTCTTTACTCGGATCAGTGCGGTACAGTTCGAGGAAGTATGGCGGTATAATGCTATCATAAATGATTGTTTTCGCATTTTACAAGAAACGAGTAAAAATATAGAAGGTGAAATATTATATTACTTCGTTATAATAAAAAGTAAAGTTCCGTAAGAGATTTAAAATGCGTGTTTCACTTATTTATTTTAATCGGTGACGAGGAGCTAAATCTATTCCCACTTGAATTTTAACTTACCAACACTTACTTAGATACTAACCCTTATTAAAACGCTGGGAGCTATACTTCCCACGTCTCAGATTGAAGTAAATCGTGTATTATTTTTATATGCTTAAACCTAATGCAGTGAAATATTTATCTACGCAATCTTAACATTTACGAGAACTTTTTTTCATGGAAACACTTTTCAGAGAATTATTACATGTCATGGTAAACACACATCAAAGTCAGGTGACGGGATTTTGCAGCCGAAAACGACCGTTATTTTTTAGTTTTTGGTGTAGTGCTCAAAAAAAATTAGATAAGTAGATTTGAGTTCTAGCTATGTAAACTAGACTATATTACGGTTGCGTGAAACGTAAAAATATGCCCAGAATCTTTCGTATATACCTTGGTAGAGTCGATTGAAATTAAGTCTTTAAGTGGGAAGATATCATCCCAGTGTTCGTCACTGCACACGACATTTTGAAATTCTATATATATGTATAAAATCTGTGTGTCTAAAAAATCTTTTTTAGTTGGTATAAGCAACTTATTTATTGTAATTCGTTATTTCCTGATCAGATAATTAGACATCTTAACTCAATACCTATTGATTTTATTTTGTTTTAGTAAAATGCCATTTTTATGTTGAAGTCATTCATTTTTCAATTCCCGAATTCTTCCCTCAGTAAAATAAACTTGCATTTATGAGTACTTTCACCTCCTTTATTAAAAAACTTGATCTTTATAATTTTTTACGATAACATTAAATTCACAAGTGGAGTCAGGGCAACTAACTAGTGTTTGAAAATATTGATGTCTGGAGTGGACACTGGGAGCTATAGTTCCCACCTATCCAAACTTTTTACAAGAGAGAACAGATGACGGGATATATACTTCCCACCGAAAAAAGAGTACTTCCCCCCCATTAACCCCTTTTTTGTGTGTATTTTTGAAATCTACGACCCAAAATTACCCAGGAACGTATCTTACTTTTTTGTTTGCTCCTCCACAGGCTCGCGTTTGAATAAGGGATAATTATAGGTCAATGCTTGGTCAATGTATATAAAATAACAATACCGACTTCTCAAATCTCAGTGCCAGCTAAAAGAAAGTAAAACAAGAGCTTGCTTTCAATTGGCATGTGCAATAAAAAGAGTAAAATCCAAGCAAGTGGGCACTCGAAAACAATTATACCTACAGCGACTCGTAAACTCAAAAAACCATCCGGAATAGGGAAAAGTAAAATGTCGGACAGTAAAATTACGTAGGTGCACAAGCTAGTATATAGATTATATGGCGTGCCATACCGGACCGTAAAAAATCGGAATGCCGGACCGTAAAATTCCTTGTAGTGGACAAACGCCCTTAGGCCCGTATTAATAAAGCGGTCTCATACTCGCGTTCAAGTACGAAATCAGTTGATACCGAGTTTAGTTCAGCACCTTAAGGGGGCGCATAAAGCAAAATAACCAATCTTCTATTAGATGATACGTGTAATATGCAAGACCAAATCTAAAAAATAAAATATATATCAAACTAGATGATATGTTCAACGATTCTGTTTAATCAAAGACATAAAATATTAAAATTTACTCGATAAAAAAAAATCACCAAGTTAGCTCTAATTTTCACACTTTTACGTTTTCTACTTGACATGGTAATACTTATTATGATTTTTTTTCATAAACAATTATATTAAAACATTTGCAAGATATTTGTCAGAGCATTTTGTTTAATTACTTTTAGTTTTGGTTTTATCTGCGATAAACCACTTTTATCGTGACAATTAGGCATCGTGACATTTAGGCGCAACAACGTGAAATCAAACGTTTATCTCGAGAAAAAAAGAGCGCCAAAAGTGGTTTATCGCAGATAAAACCAAAACTAAAAGTAATTACACAAAATGCTCTGACAAATATCTTGCAAATGTTTTAATATAATTGTTTATGAAAAAAAAATCATAATAAGTATTACCATGTCAAGTAGAAAACGTAAAAGTGTGAAAATTAGAGCTAACTTGGTGATTTTTTTTTATCGAGTCAATTTTAATATTTTATGTTTTTGATTAAACAGAATCGTTGAACATATCATCTAGTTTGATATATATTTTATTTTTTAGATTTGGTCTTGCATATTACACGTATCATCTAATAGAAGATTGGTTATTTTGCTTTATGCGCCCCCTTAAGATCGTTGCGGATTAATAAACACATATCAAAAGCGTCTCAAATGAGATCGCCCCTAACGGCGGGAACTTAGATGTCGTTTTTTGGGAGACGATCATGCCTAGCGGTTACGTCACAAGTGCGCTCATAAGAGGCGAGTGTTGTTTATTATTACACTAAACTCAAAAAAAGCTGTTAACGCAACCCCAAGTGACAGCTCAAGTTTTGTTCATAATATAGCGTAGCACCTCAAATTTTTACGTAAGAGCATACTCAATTCTTATATCGGTTTATTAATTGTGCCCTAAAACGGATAATGATCTCACATTAAAGCCATGGAACAATCCCGGTGTAATAAATTTACATGTCCCTTGTGTAGTGGTTTTAGGTTACTGTATTGTTTATCGACTAATGAGGCGTAAATATGTATGTGGGTTATATGTCGGGGAAAATTGTAGGTAAATTAATAATCAGGCACAGTTTTGAAGCAATCGGGAACCACGAACGCTTTTGTGGTATAATTTGATCTCCACAGGATTATAGCACAATGAATGGATTGTTATTACGCTTCTCAGGTTAATAATATCATTATAAATTTTTGTGTGACAAAACAGATGTTAAATTCTATATAGTTTATTTGTATCAAAACAATTATTAAAAGTAAATATATTATTAGAATAAAATACGAAGTTATTTTTACGTAAATTACGATCATAGCGTTCATTTTCTCGCCAGCTAAAAGTATCTGAACAATTTATTTCAGAACTAAAACTAGTTTTCCGGAAAACCCGCAGTAACAGCAACCTAACTTACAGCTTAAATCTTCCGTGCACATTTGATAAAATGGAGAATGGCTTTTATCTTCTACATAAATAATTTGGCCACTATCAACTAATTTGGATCAAAATAAGCATTAAATTCTAGTTATTCATGTCTATGCTTTTGTTCTCCTTCGCAAGTCTTTAAAATTATCTCCAGCATTTGACCTTAATTACTTGACAGTTCAACTCAGCTGAATGTAAGGCCTAAGTCGTATCTTGCTAAGGGCTTGGCTTCAAAGGACTCCCTTTGACTTGCATTCAAGCATGTATCTTGACTGCACAGGCCGCCTCAAATATAGTTATACTATATAAGGTCTAGTACTCAATTAATAAAACATTTTTTAAATTTAAAAGAAAGTACATAACAGGATTTTTGCATAGTTTTTTTTCCATTTGGTTATAAAATGCAGCTGTTATCATGTGTTCTTTAGGATTAAATAATTTAACTACTTAAAAGAATCTATAATATGCTTGAATATTGAATGATCACTTGCTTTTAATTTGGGATATTTAGGCCGACTGAGATGTTAATTAAGATAAACATTTGGTCTCGAAAGACTGCTTGACAAGAATTCTATTAGAACAAAATAAAATTCTTGGAACCTCAATAACAAAGCCTTTTCTAATATACCAAGATAGATAGCTTGTTCACATGAAACCTCGAATAGTACAACAACATAAATATGTTCCGTAAAAATATCCGAAAAAAATAAAACAGCTCTATCTTCCTCAATATTTAACTGACGAGTGAGCCATAAAATAAGGTAACAATTGTATATTTGTGAAATAACTTGACAATTTTATTTTTCGTAATATGTGAAAGCGTGTACTGTATAGCCCAATTTCACTCTCAATGTAACATGACAAGTTTGACCCTCGTCCACTCTCCCGTATGATCAAAAGCTTTGACAGAGATTTTGTTTGACAGACAGCTTAAAGGACATGTCAAATGTTTTCATGTATGCCCAGACATAATATTTCCATTGTCGATCTCTAAATTGATATGAAATATCACAATCGCGCGGCACAGCTATGTGCCGCGCAGTTTCACCCGCATTGCTCCGCTCCTGTTGATCTTAGGGTGATGATATAACTTTCCTCGATAAATGGGCTATCTACACCGAGTTTTGAAATTTGAACAAAGAATTTTTCAAATCGGACCAGTAGTTTCTGTGATTAGCGCGTTCAAACAAACAAACTCTTCAGCTTTATAATATTAGTATAGTATAGATAACTAAATAGTTACCTACTACCTACGTAATATTGTAAAGTGCTGAATAATTTTCAAATAAGACTATTGAATGTAAACTCTGTTTTAGATTAAATTGAACTTTTTAATGCAGTTTTGTTGGAAGCTTTGTGTTAGAAAGTCTCGTGTGAACGAAACGAAATTACAGTTCTGTACGTGAAAGTTGTCCCTATTTATTTATTGCTTATAACTATTTGATATTGATTCAGATTTAAAGCATTAATAAATAATAATATGATTTTTTTGCACTTAAAGTACTTTACTAATTTTCCAAACGCTTGCGTTATAAATATACAATGAATTTTACAAAGATACATAGAATTAAAAATTTAAAGAGATAGTTACATGAAACACCCAAGCAACCGATTTTTATTTACGCTTGATTACATTTTAAAATCCCTCAATTCCTCGTGCTGCATAACAGTAGGTGTATTCAGAAAAACGAGCAAATCGTATGAACAATAAAGCGCTGCAGAGTTGTCCAACATCTATTATCCTCTAGACTCAACTGCAATCCAGCCTTAGAGCGGCTCGATTACTCTTAATTCACTGAGGAACGGATAAGGATATATTATTGCGCTTCGTAAACGATCCCCTTTCAGCGATTTAATTACTTCAATTAAGTTCGCACTGACGAGCGACGGGCTTTCTATTAATCTTTTACTTGAACGGGGTAAATCTGAACTATTCCTGGTAAACAATTAGTGTAAGCTCTTATTGCTTTTCCTTTAGTTTTTTATAGTTTTTTTTTTCGGTGATGAAACATCCTACCGACTTTTATGGGATTCCAAACGTCGTCGCTTACTTTTAGGTGACTCGTAACTCGTAAGTGTGATAGGTAGAAGATATTATAATAATAGATAAGTCGTATGTATAGATTCAGACATTCACTCAAATAGCTAAGTAATTGTTTTAGATATATTACATTCTCTAGTTTATCAGCAACATTTATAAATGCCATGAAATAGGCTTTACAATAATGAGCAGATATCACAATAAAGTAACTATGTTTACCTATAATGCTGATAAAGTTCCCCAAATAAATTATTATTATCAAATTCATTATTTTAAACAAATAAATCAACTATAAATGAAAGCTAAATTAATAAATTAAAGCGCCTTCAACTTTCGACCCTACTTGGATTATTAATTATTAATCCATCGTTTTATTTATGGATTAAGACATTTAATAAATCACACTGCTATAGGACGCTTACAAAGGAAAAATTGTTGAATCGAAATATGATTTAATTACTTCCGTAACATTATTTTAGTTATGCTTATCCACTTATAAGTAATGTAGTCTGAATTCCTGCTTCTCAAGTTGGTAGAAATACATAGAGTATTTCTACTTGCTTATTTTAATGATCTTACATTTCTAAGGTAATCATTTTGAAAGATACGCAAACTACTCTGCAAAAGAAACTACCTATAGAATTTCATAAATAATTATTTTGAGTAAAAATCACGTTGCATCAACCATTGGGGAAAATTATAGTTCGATGATGAATAAAAACGTTGTTAAATTTTAAGTAAGAAAGTTCAATTTTTCACTTAAAAAAAGAAACTTTATATACCTATTTGAGTCATTTAATATTTATAATAGATAAATGTATAGGATTTTTTATAAAAATAAAAACAAATTCTCGAAATACCTACAATTCATACACATGACGTTATCATAAATATTCTAAATTTTTCATCTATTGGTACTATATTTTAAGCCTCATGTTTGAAAACTGCTCCAGGCTAAAAACCAGCTTTGATCATTTATTTGCGTTCAAAAAAAGACTAAATGTTTTATAAATATTTTACGCAGATTAATATTATAGGACAAATATTAAAATTTACACATTGTGGAAAAGTTTGAAATGTTAAAAACAATATATTTCATTCAATGAAGGCAAATACTGTTATAATTTAATATAACAAGAAAAGCATAAAAGTAAAATAATGAAATTCAAAGGTATAACCTCTGTCCTCAATCGAAAAACAGGAAAAAATAGAGGTTAAAGCTCTTTTAAAAAAAATATACATTTGCGAGGACAGAACTTTTCCGTCACTTAAAATCTCGTATATCGTCGATCTGTATAAAATATCAGGAAATATATCGAATATTTGTCGAATGGTTCAGCGTAAATTGAATTTCAAAAGTAAAACAATGCACAAGTTAACATTACACAGTTTTATACTGCTATAAGAGTTACGAGAATGATAAAGTTTCCCTTGCGATTTGAGTCAATGCAACTAGTTGTATTCTCTGTGTTCTATCAATCCTTGTTGTAAAACTTTATTCAGTACTAGCGTTCCGCCCCGGCTTCGCCCGTAGTTGTTTACGTTTTCTCTTCATAAAAACCATCCTCGTCCTTCAAGGAATATTATTAAAAAAAAATAACCGAAATCGGCTGAACCGATTACACAAACTAACACTTTTTGAGATTTATTTATATATATGTTACAGTAATTTGAATATTATGATTGACGTGTCGCTCATTTCGGAATTTCATCCAGACGATTCTAGAAAAAAAAACAGTTTTACTAGAACTTATTTACTAGATTATGAACAATGCCTTTATTATTCGCGATCGAAGCTTCTGACAGAGAAATTGAATTTTATCAAATAAGATTCACATATGAAACACTCCAATATGAAAATATTCTAGCTTAAGATAGCATCAGATATTATTTTACATGATAGGATATCAAATGTGGGTCGCGTAAGCCACATCCTATAAGCATATACATTAAATCTTGAATACATCGCGGGGCGCGAATGGATTCCAAATAATTTCAGAAAATATTGGAAAAATAAGATATGAGTATTTGCTTATAATACTGCTTACAGCTAAGTCAATGCTGAGGAATTTTGATCAGATTCTTTTCTATTGATGTTTATATAATGTATGAACATTACACGTTTACTTAATGTATGAAATATTATTCAAATATATTCTGCACAGATCGACACCTTCTACATTAGTATTGTCGAATACGCATTTGTGGAACTGAAAAAAAATACGTTTGTTTTCATTAGCTGCCAATCCTATGTATGCTATACTCGCCTTTTATTCAAGTGATTTTTTTAAAACTTACCTTTCAAATGTGTTTATAAGTTACTAGCAAACCCGGCGAACTCCGTTTCGCCACCAGAGATACCTTTTCTTTGCTATAAACCTCACGGAGCCTTTCTACGGAACGGTACGGAACCTTTCCAACGAATGCAAAACCGTGGCAATCGGTTCGTGCGTTCTTGAGTTATAGCGTCAGGGAGGAAAACCCGACTTATTTTTATATAGTAGAAGATAATATTGTTTTGCTATACTAGATAGAAAAAAATTCCGCTGTATTTGTTTTCAATTAAACTGAAAGATCTCTTCGATATTTTGCATATTGCTGTGCAATTTGTTACGCGTTTAAATAAGAGGCTTGGATCCGACCCAACGCATAAAGATTAACTTCACCGATTCTTGCCAAAATACGAGTTTTCGAGAATTAAACTTGCAATAAGTGATTTTAAATCACGTTTAACTTTCCCTCAAAGTTTACCATTAACTTATACAAACTATCTCTTAGTTTATCTAAACTAAGAAAACAAGATCACAAATTTATTTAAAAAAGGTAGTACGTAAATAACTTTTATTTCATTCGCTTTTCGTACAGTCGGAAAAGGAAAATTATAGCATTATACCTTCAGGGTGATCCGGTTTTTTTGAACTGAAAAACTATACGTTCCATGTATCATAGAGCATTCTACATTTATTTAGATTATAAATAAGACTTTGTTCAAGCTGTATATATAATTACAATCGTGCGTGTATTAAAATTAAGAACCAAAAACCGTAGATGGTTAAGTTGTGCAAATAGTACCACACAAACTTTTATACTAGTTCTAATACTGACCCCAAATAAATAAGCATGCCGTGTACAAGAGCACAAGGTAGTGAAAACATAAGAGAACTTAAACAATGCTAACTTCGAAGGGGTAAGTAGTGAAGCCATGAAATATTTTTAGACTATTGTGTAGGCTGAGGCTGACCTTTTTACGTCTTAATTTTTGCGTTGTGATATATTTTTGAATAGACAAATTTAGAGTCTAAATAAGCAAAACTTAATATTATAATCGACTGTTAATAATAATAAAATCTATCTATTTCCTTCTACCATCAATACATTAAAATCACAAAATTCAGAACATCAGACGTACATTCATAGAAATAAAAAAAAGAAATGAGCTGCATATATCACGAATCATCGAAAGCATGTTATATCTAGTGTTATATATATGTATATTGTATATAGTAATTCTTAAAAAAAAAACAGATCTTAGTAGACTTTTTAGACTTAAGTAGATACAAAAGCTGTTAAGCCTAGGTATTAAATACTGCTTCCATTTATCAAATTGAATGTTAGCATTAATTAAGACTAGAGTTACTAAACTTAAATAATAAGTAGGACTAATTTAGAAGTTAATTATTCGACACGGATAAATTAATTTATGTTTTCCCTCGAATATATTATCTTTGAATTTACTCTAAACGTATGAGATTTTGCTTTTATAAAAACAACAGCAATTATTGAATTTATATTATAATCATTTATATATGTATCATAGTATACCCGTATCCCCGTAACAATAATAAATGATGATATTAAATGCTACCAAAAAGCATAAAACACGACAAAAGTACATAATATATATCTACTTCATAGGAAACATCCCAGTGTTCCACATATAGACTGATGATGACGTAGACAAGCAAAAACATAAAACTAAAGTACTATTAAGACCAGACAGACCGGCCTGTGGAATTACGTGTATTAATGAAGCGATGAGGGCGCGGTACCGAACACCAAATTAATCAAGTAATAATCTACCAAATGGATCCATTTCCTAAATGTATCAACTTCAGTTACAGAAATAATATTTGCCCAATTTATGTAGGACGTATTACAGAATATCACTTACTTATAATAAGTAGTGCACAATTTAGCTAAGTGCATGTAGGTCATTATGGTGAGATACATCGGTTTCATTTTATATGAAGTATTATTCTACTTATTTTTAATATTAAATTATATAAATAACAGACAACTCGTTGAAAATAATGCTACATGTTTTGCATTGAGTCTCATGTTATTTCAAAACCACACTTTTTTCTTAAAGTTTGGAGTGTATTTTTTCAGAAATTTGCCTCCAGCAATAAAACCAAAACATTTACTTGGTCTAGCAAATGCCAGACAATAGAACTGAAGCCATGGCCATGCAGATTTTGGACACATTATTTAATTTGACATACTTAAATCAAGTTAGATAATCACTGTTTATATACGAGACTGGTTTGTAATCAAAGACGTCCTGCGGTTTATTGGCGATAAATTTATTTTAGCACTAAAAGGCTCGAATGTTAGCACTGAACATAAAATACATACATGATCAAACGTAGTAACTGTAAATTTTAAATGCCAGACAATGTAGGGAGTTAACTTTATAGCCGTTAAAATTTTACAGCGTTCCACCTAATTCTGGTTTCATTTCCGATCGTATTAAAGTTTTTAGGTTCTTTGTAGTCGGGTAATCAAATTGCAATTAATTATATTGTTTGCTTGGTTTTAAAGTTCGTGCTTTGAATTTTGTTTGCGTTATCCCACATCTTTTAGGTTACTGTCATAAACCTAAAAATGTTTTTTTGAAGTGAAACTTCTTTAGGTGCGTTGAGAAAAATTTTAGTAATTAAAATTTCAACGTCATGACAATACCGTCTCGCCATTGTGTAAGGCGACGATTTTGAATCTTGCCAAAGAAGTTTCTCTTCTGACACGTCTGCTCGGCACACATGCTCTTTTTTTAACCACAGAGCATTCTATTTCACAAAGGTTTTATACAAATCTACCAAACAGTATATAGATTCAACAATACCAGAATATTTTAATAGTCCATGCCCTTAGGGTTTTGGGAATTAAAGCTCAAGATTTCTGAACGATACCCTATTATTTTTTTCCCAACTCAAAACTAGTGACGACGGAAAGTTACCGCCATCCCCTGGAGTCTAAGGTTGACATAAGATACCGGTCTACAAAACTCATCGGGTTTAAATGTATATCTTACTTTACTTTGAAATTGGATTTGTTTATTTATTCATAGTTGAATAAATTGACAGTTTGTTTTTTGAACATTTCTTGGTAGTATTGGAAGAATTCTATCAGGAATACATTTAAAAATAGGTAAGAACTATGTTTTAACGTTCTGTACATTGATGTATTAGATATTGATGGATACTTTTAAAAACATTGAATTAAAGCCACACTTCAATACCTATAAGATTTGATTATGATAAAATTTTTATGTTGTTTAAATATTTATTTAGCGGTTCCTTCAACGAAAACATTGAAATACTTACTGAAGGAAATAATGAAGTATGTATCCTTTGTTTATATAATAAAGTAAATGTTCGATCGCACGCTACAATAGACGAATGAAACATAATAGCTGTTTTGTAATGAAACCGTAAAAACAATTATTTTCAGTCAAAAGACAATCTATAAAGAATTTTATTGTTACACTTTTATTTGTTTGTTATTTTCCCATTTAACTGTCGCTATTACAATCGTAAAAACTTGCAAATTAAGTAAGCCGCAAAGCGTAGGTACAACTATACCTATTCATTAAAAGGAACGAATAGAAACTGCGCCCTTTGTTGTCGTATTTTTTACTTTACTACTATGATATAACGGAAAACTGGTTTTCAACTTCCTACTAAAAATATTTTTTGCAAAACAATAAAACTTTATAAATTCGGCAATATATCACGAAACCTTTCCCAAATAAATTATTAACATCAGTGAGATTGGTGATTAAACAACTGCTATTAACAAACACAATTATTTATTCGAATACCTTCATTTTTACGAATTAACATAATTACCTATAAGTCACTGAACATTGCGGATTTATGTTTACGCGTCAACATTTTTTGATGTTGTTAATGAAAAATGTATTAAATTGTAACGTGAAATTAAATCCTTTACAATGTACCTTTGGACAAAGTCTTTAAGATTACGTCATTGTCAGATAATCCGTAGTACCCACAGCAAGGAAGCTGTGTGGGTAGTCTCCGTGCTTACTTATCGGAGAAAAGCAGAATCAGATTGCATTATGCTATTCAAACAATAATGTTGGTCTTCATTATAACTTTCAATAACTTTTCTTGCAGCTGCATTCCAATCTAATATTAACGATATAAATCTGCGTATTTCTTTGTCGCATTGAAGAATGTAGTTGTTTTTCTTGTAAAAACTACAAATAATCGTGAATGTATTTCTTCCATATTTATGTGAGGAAAGACAATGATTTATATGTCTGTCTCGAACGCTTTCGAAACACAATAACATACTGTTGATGTACGCAGTACGCCGTTCTTCTGGAAGTATTCGATAATTTCCCAGGCGTGACTTTAACCTAATTCGACCGAAAGATTACACGCTTACCAAAGGGTGCGATATATATTATTGATGCGTGTGAATATTTTAAGACCAAATTGTGTTGGAATCATGAATCAATGTGTTAACATGCAACCTTTTCCCGCACGAAATAGTCAGCTTTTTATTTATTTCCTGATTCACGCGACCACTGACCGACCTTTGTCCAAATTATTTCATTAGTGGAAACCTACATTATTCTATACAAAGGTCATTTCTTATGTCATTTTGTATCCCGCCTCTACCTATCCTCTCGGATCCAAGGAGCGTAACTTACGGTACGCTGATTTTTAAATATAAAAAATTACATAAAAATTATTCATCATATTTGAGTGTTAATCGTTAAAACATATTCACGTTTAAGCGTTTGAAACTAAATTGAATCACCACTAGAGCTGCCAAAACTACCACACTTCGAAGGTTTGTAATCTTTAATAGCATCATTATTAATAAATCACACGAAGCTTTCAATTATAATAATTGCCATAATAACAGTTATCGCAAAAGCGTATATAGAGTATATATAAAGTTAAATAAGAGCCATGCCTTTGGCAAAGGTATACTAAGGATATTTATTTGTTTCCTGCTACACAATTTAATTTACTATTCATTTTTTGTGTAATATAATTATATTAAAATCGAAAAATTTACTGATTTTTAAAATCCATTTTTGAAGTATTGTGCATTTGGTCTTGATTCATCAATGTTGTGGCGCCAACAGCTGAGTTTTACTGAAATCAATTAAGTAGTTCGTTATTCTTACGGATAAATACGTAGAAAATTTTATTTCTGCAACTTGTTTAAATAAGTTTATAGATATCAATTTATCTAAAGGAAAGTTGAAAAATTTAATTTAAAGAGAGAATAACATACATTTACAAAGCATACACATAATAAATTGTATAAATAAACACTGAATTTAATACTACAAACAGCTCAACTTGGGCAATAAATAAATACGCAAATGAGATTCATCTATACAGCAATATTTGACCAAATAAAGCAAATTTAAAATAAATTGCTTTATCATTAAAATGCAAAATAAGTATTCATCATTTATGATCTCTTTTATACGCATCGTTTTGATAAACAATGAAAATATTCGATTTCCGCAATAAAATGAGGACTATATCTTAGTTGCGAATCAATTTAATATATTGCTGCATTATTTGGGTCGAACGTGACTATCGTTAAATGAATATTTTTGTAAGTACTTGACATTAATTGCTACCACGTTTTTCGTACAATTATTCAAACAAAATAAGCGGTAGCTGTAAAGTATTTCATTTGTATTAAATTTCCTTTGCCTAAATTAAACATAAGTAACATATTATATTTTGACCTACCTTACCTATCATGTACGTACATAAATTAATGTTGTTTATGTTATAAGTCTATCTAATGAAAAATATACGCTTTCCTTAAAAATATGTAATAATGAAACCATTTACCTTGTTAATCATTTTATTGTTTAAGACCTAGATAATAGACATACCTAGACATAATTATTCCATAATAACATTGGATAAACTTTATTAATACGTGTAACAGTGGGTTATTACTAGTAAATAGGTTGGGTTAGCAAGTGTCGGTAATTTATGGTATCCAAGTCCGTGAAAACGTGACGAGAATACATCAAATCTTCGATATAGGAACGTGTGTGATGATATCTCCGTATACTAATATTCAATCAGTATTAGGCACCTTATTCATGTATTAGCCTTTTTCTCCATACAAATATAGAGATTGTATCGTAATTTCTTCGATAAATCACGGTGAATTTGTTGAATTTAAAATTAATATTTTAATTTTTAAAATAAGGACACATGTCGATGTGCGCTTTACCAAATCATTAAAGTTTGTACAATTTATAAAATAATGTATCATATAATATTCACCAAATCTTCTTTACGTCATTACTGAAGCTCTTGATTTATGTCCATTTAAAATTGTATATTAGATGTTCCATTAATGGCTATAGGCACGTAAAAAGTTAATTCTTATTTTTAATAGAATCAGCTAAGGAAATATTATAGCATTCAATTTAATTATTTAAATTGTACATAAAATAACAAAATAACAAAGGAACGAAAAGTATAAAAAATCAAAAGCCGTCAAAACTCATTAGAAAGTTTTAAATAAATTATGGAAGCCGACTTGCTTTTGACTTTTGGGGCTGTACGTGAGTTAGCAATGGTTTTGTAATTTGTAGAATTTATATTTGTTAATATAACTTGAATATTTATCGCATAAATAATGGGTATTATTCAACATTATTTACCATCCGTGTACAGTTCTAGAATGCCTACTAATAAACGTACTTTATTTTAAAACTTATTTGAAAAAATGTTGTGTGGTTTTATGAAACCACGGTAAAAGTGAAACTTAGGCACAAAATTATCGTATTTGTACGATAATTATCGTACGGTTCCGAACACTGCTTTATACCTACTCGGCAGCCGACCGTCACGCGACATGCGCTACACAGACCAAAAAGTTTGAGACGATGTAATAAAAGTTTCACTTTAATAATTTTTTATTACGAATGAAGTTTAAGTAGATATTTATATAATATTATAATATGAATGATAAAGAAAATATATAAATAAATACAACATACTTTACTTTTCATTCATAACAACGTATATTTTTCTGACCTTACTTGTAATTATTATCATTACATTTTAACACACCACACTGTTTTCTTACACTATGCTTTCATGAATATCTACACAGTGACATCCGACATTCTTATTACATTATCAATGCAATTTATCATCATCCGTCTAACTATATTATATGATGGAAGTACCGAAGAGCCATGAGCGACGAGTACACAGCTTTTAACTTTACACTTCTCATAAGTGCAGTTTGAAGGATTACTCATATTTTGTTAGTATGAAATATTGGTGATCCAAGTTTTGGTGTAGTATTGTAGGGATATCGTATTCGTTAATACGAATAAGTAATGTGTATTACATGTGTGAATTTACAGAAAATATACATTAGTCAGTGTTTTTTTTTTTTTTAGTGAAGCTTTGAATAGTTTCATTACCTGTTAATTGAGTTGATTAACATTATGTTTAAAATTATCTGTATTATGCTTCAAGTTCCTTTTTAGGGAACAACAATACTTATTACGTATCTTATACTCTATTCAGATAATATCAATTCTATTTAATCCATTTTCCATACAATTTACTCCAATTATTTTCACAACAATTCATCAAGTTGAATCCCCATTGAATATCAAGACCTATCAGGCGCGGACGTCCAGTTTCAACTGACGTGTACAAATAGCTGGCACAGCGAATTACTTAAAGCCTTGGAAAAAAATCCCACATACCACAACTAATAAATACCCAACTAGACGGTATTTTCTCAGAGAAAAAGTGGAAGACATTGACAAATTGTATTGTGGTGGTGACACGTCTGGACACACTTAATCTGTTCTCATATAATCTATTTGACAATTTTATAGCCCTCGTAAACATTTTGGATAAAAAGTTAACATGGCTTTCAGACGTCTTTGTCTTTCATTTATAATTTTCTAATATCCTGAATTTTAGGAACTAACTTAAAACATACGTCTGCTCTATGGCCGTTAAACATCTTACTTATTAGTTATTTGTACTTTCCTTTTTTGTTGCAGATGCATAGCAGTTCTTCCTTATATTATGTAAGTATTTCTTTTATATTTTCCAAAATACCTTAGTAATCTCTAAACTAAGTATAGACCTCTTAATTGATTATTGACATAACATGAAAAAGCTAGTGCCCATAAGCCACATAAACACTATAAGCTATTGATGTAGCGTAAACACCCAAATAAGGTATCCACTAGTGCTAAATGGATCAGAAGATATTAAACTCGACATTTATTATGATAAAATATTCCTCATTGTTAAATAAAAACAGTCTTCAACTCGGAAAAGACATTCGCGAAATAAGTGGTGTGTGAAAAAAATAAATTATGGCTAAGGTTAAACCATCCGAGCCGGCATTAGTATCAACAGCATTGTAAACAAAAATATATTTTCGCGAAACTTTCTGCCCTTGATGTTTACGGGATTATGTTATGGTAGTCCCGTTTTATCGTGACATAAAATCTTCGTCTCACGCCAAATAATGGACTCAATGAAGCAAGTTGACGCGATCCCGCAACCGAGGCCTGAATCTGAATGTTTATTGGATATGTTGTTAGTTGTTACTTTGTACCACTATATTACTCTTACTGACGAATTCAACATAATATTCATAAGCTTTATTATTACAGCGCTTTATATTACGACACTATGTCGGTCAATAATTCACTATATATTTGTGATAGGTATATTATTTAAAAAATATCCATCTCTCCGTTAATAGAATATCAAATAAACGTCATAGGAAAATATGTACTGTAGTATGTATTTCAAAAATATAATGCTGGCAATAATCCTTTTCATAATTCGTTTAATCTTTAATAACAATACTAGTTATAAGACAATACTTTCAAACAGTAAAAACTACTGCTTTATAAATGTACAAGAAAATTATGAAATATAATAGAGTGAGTTAATTAAGAGCGTCGGTGTTCCGCCCTGAGGCTTTGTTAATCAAATACGGTCCGCTACCGAGTAGATCGCTTTCAGGCTTGAAAGCTAAGGGCATTAAACTTGTTCTATAAAATTATAGTATAATTGATACTGTAGTTGTTACAGAAATAGTTTATAAATAATGGACTATCCCCGTGCGATAAACAATGGTAATAAAGTTATGGTAGAAAAGTTTCTATGATATTCTCTGTTCTATCTTAAAATAACATATTATTGTTCCAGAGGAATATCTATTTTGTAAAAAATATCATAGATTAGTTTATATATATAATATGGATATTATTATTTTCTGGAAACACTTCTACCTACGCGATTTAAACATTTTTTAACATGAAAGGCTAGTTGATTAGCTGAGATTTTGAACTTCATCTAACATCTAAGTTGAGTAAATATTATTTACTGTTTATTGTACGGCTGCTAATTTAAAATAAATTACTTTTATAAATTTATTAAGAATAGAAAAAATTCGATCACGAGGCGGGTTTCGAACCCGCATCCTTTCGCGCCATTCCGAGGCGGATGCCTGACCAACTCGGCGACTCGTGACCCGCCAGAGCGATCGAATTTATTTTATTCTTTCAGTTTTATGTGTCTAAGGGACATAATATAAATAAATTACTTTTATTATACTAGAAAATCTAATAAACGAACTCCCTTATGTCAACATTAGGTGAAATTTTTACTGCTGTTGATTTGCACAGCTGAAAGATTCTTTTGATCCCTTCATGTTCAATAGCTATTTAACACCGATTTAGAGTAAAATTGCACTTTTTCAAAATTTTCTCTACATTTTACAGTTATATCGTGTTTAACACACTACGGATGGTATTTAGGCCCTCTGTGAAAAGCAATTATAAAATAAATTACTGTACAATTTTCTTTTAATTTTGATAAAATTGTCGCTATTGGATTGGTTCCCAATGTATGTTTCTAAATTTTATATTGCTTACTTATTTCGAACGTTCTATTGGAAGTGTGGCGATTTGTTGAATAAAATCCGCGATCTAATTTTCTTCCCAATGTTTTATTGAAAAGAAATAACTCGTATACAAAAATAAATCGTACACGTATTTAATTATTCACAGCTTAATGTTCAATATTCTTGCCTCATAGATAAAAAGTAAAATCGTGGTTAGAATTCTCTAACCCTCGATAAAAGCAGCCTCTTTACGACCTTACTTACGCGTAATTTGTTACTCCCTTAAGGAAAAGATCCACTAACTCAATGTGGATTTTCGTTACAAAATCTTAAACACGATGCTTTAGTATCTATTAAATACAAAAACACATTTTAAATCGACGCAAACAAATTACTTAAAGCATGTAAAAAAATGGAATTTACTCGTAAAATTTTAACGCTCGCATAAAATATTTCGCATTTCTCTGTGGGATTACGTGTTCTAAAGTGTATTATCAAAAACGGTTTCATATTTTTTGGGCCGACTTATATAAAGACCGTATTTTAATTTAAAATCCAGCGCCGCGTAAATCTTTATATTCATAGTCCGTAGTTGTCGAAATAATTTATATGGTTTTGAATAGATAGATTATTTCACATGGAAATATTCACAGAACATTCTGTCGGCACTTACAAAACATATTATAATAGTTTTGTTAGCATAAACAAACATAGAGTTCGTGAATCAAGTAAATGACCTTTGACCTTTTAATCGTTTTTAATCAGTAAATACGTACATGAAAAATTAGAATAAACATGACACTATATAGTACTGCATAATGATTATATGCTTTATGAACCAAGTCTTAGTAAACATGGTGGATCAGAAGCCGTGTGATTATTTAAAGCTTTAATATTACTGCTATTATAAAACTTGTTAAACAGCGTTATAAGAAAGAAACGTGAGACTATAATGACCGCATTTTCTTTGAACTTTTCTTGTGAAGTATAAAAAGTTCTTTGAAATAGGATATCTTAGGGAAAACTTTATTTGAATTTCAAACCGAAAACTGCACTCTCTGAGCCTTCATTAATTTTGATTTTATTTTTAAAATATTGGTTATTATGTAGTATTAAATGAATTTCTTCATCATCATTAACATAAATTGATTAATGGAGAAATCATCTTATCTCTCTACGCAAAAGCCCTACTTTTCCATTCCTAAATTGAATTACATAGATATGTTAATTATAAGTATCTTAATTTTTATATTATAGATATTTTTATAGCATAGATATGTTAATTTTTCGATCACTTTTTAAGCTCCATAAAAATCAAATTATGCGTAGAATTAATACACTAACTAAAGAAACAAATTTCTGCCAACGAACAGTGTTCTGTTTAGCTAAAAAAAATCTTCCTGGCGTTGAATATATAAGTGATAAATTGTATTTAAGAATATTAATGCTGATTTTGAGCTTATTAGTTGAAATATTAATAGTAATACATTCTTCAAAGTTGTCGGTAATAAAGTTAAGTTACCTATATAAAATGTCACTGCGTTTCTGAAGACGAAAATAGACATACCTACAATAGCTATGAAACAGTCTTCTTGTTTGCATTTTCTAGATTCTACAGAAATGACAAGCTAGATATAATATCTATTTATTGAATTATCAATCCAAAAAAATAACAAAAATTATGTCCTATTTAAAGAATTTAAAATCATAACCATCCAATATTAATATTTTTCCACACAGCATTTAATTAATGAACAAGTATTTGTTTAAATTTTACACATGTCTTCGGAAATGCTAAAATAAACTCATTTAACACGAAAATAGCGAAAGATAAACTTATCACCTACAAAATAAAATGTTATATTACATTCAAACAATATTAAAAATAAAATTGAAATGAAAATTACTGCTTTTCCTCGAAATTAATTTTCCATTGAATAGTTTTCAATCTTTCGGTCAAAAGCGTTCAAAGAAACGGTTCCTTGCATAACATTCCTTTCCTTCATTCACCTGTACCTGGCTTTGCTTTGTACATCCAATATTTATTCATTAAGAAACTTCATAGAAATTGTTTAGATTCTTACGCTCTTCACATATAAATTAAATTCTGAAGAGATATTACAAAACATTTGTACAGAGATAAAGAAAATCTTATCTAGCTCAAACTTTTATATAAGCTTTCTTTTTGTGGTACATATACATAGCTAGGTTATGGCATAAGTATACACAACCAATATGTATGATATTTATTTATATGTAGTTTTCATACTATGTTTTATGCCAGTTTTACGGAATAGAAACTTTTGAACAATATCACGTCACTATAGTAAAATCAATATCAAAGCTTTTTATTAAATGTATATGAAAATGAAACTGGTTTCTAAAACAAAATGAAATTCATATTCCAGCTATCTCAAAAATGGACGGGACTCCAATTTCATTGAAGCTTCACTGTCATATAACTGATGTAAAAAGTAATAAAACTACATATTTATTTTTGTAAAAAACAATCAGAATAACTGTATAGACAGTTTTCGACATTATGAATATATATTTATCATTTGTCGTTGTTAATATGACAAAATTAAGAAGTTCAATCTAAATCAAGTAAATTAAATAACGAGAAAAAAATTGGTTGTCTGTAAAGTCGGTTTACTGACGATCATACTGACGATAGTTGAACTTGACAACGTCCGATTGTGCTTCTTTGTTGTTCGTTCCGCGCTCTCGCTCGCACTTCAAGCCTTACATGGAACGCCTCAGAGCGAGGTAACGCCGCATGAGTCATGTTTTTTCGTGCGTGCACGCGGCTCTATCGAATTATAAGACGTTGTCACGTCAAAAATAAACTCCAGTTTTCGTAGCAACGTAATCAACCAGGCTACTCACGACGTCTCAGATCTAATTTATACTCTATTTAAACGTCTTGTGACTTGCGCCATATATCAAGTATTATAAATTGCACTCTGTGTATTAACAGGAAGGAAAATATAAATCTTAATAGAAAAGTTAAAGTATAAACAATCTCCCTCATGATGTTATCCTTCTCGAACTTTAACTAAAGCTATGATAAGAAGTTACGCTGGTAAAGTTCTGAATCGTTATGGGGGCGCCAACGTAAATATTTTTAATGTAATTGCTCTTCATTTTCTCTTTGAGGAAAATTATACGTTTACTCATTTGGTGTATCACAATTATGATATAATAAATATCTCACATTAACATGCCAACATTATAACTTTTTGTAACATGCTTATTTTCGCCGTTTCATCAGCTTTGAAGAATTAATTATGCGTAACATTTTAATTGTCAAGCCACAAAAAGTCCTTTGTATTGACAATTAACATTTAATTTGATTACCACGTGAGTAATGATAAAATTACTAAAGTGTAGTTAGCAATATGCCACTGCTATTAAGTAATTGATTCATCAATTTATCAAAATATTAATACAGCAAAATTATTCAATCATGATCTGTTAATAATGAAATAAACAATTAACACAAAATTGTGGTATGATTTTGCCATATTTTGTGATTTTCTGACGTTAAAATGTTGTTGTTACCTATTTCTATGAGCACCTATAGCTATTCTTCAAATTTACACATTAAAGTCCGTGCAACAGTTCAGAGCTTTTAAAAAACAAAAATATACAAAATACCACACATTATAATCCAAATACCTTTTACTTGTAAGTACCTATTACCTTTAGGTACGTAAACGCACACTCATAGAAATATTTATAAACATTTCTAGAAATTACACAAAAAATCTAATTTCTCGTTAATTTTCAAAATAACATACATTTTTACGCAACAATTAAACAGTACCCATTGTAGCCCTTCTAAACAAATTCCCAGTGACGTCAAAGGCACGATGTTTATGTCAAAAGGTTAGACGCCAAGGTATAATTGAACTTCCAACATTCACAGGTTAGACTTTAAATTATAATCTTTTCATTCATTTTGTATACTTTTAACTTTAATAATTAACCGTATTCAAGTAATACGGTTAATTATTAAAGTTAAAATTTATGTTCCTTTATTTTTAACCCAGTTAAAACTAAATTGCTCAAATTAATATTAAAACAACTTAACCTAGAAGTCATATTCGTATAAAAATATGACAACATCTCAGTTACTTCCTAGACACATCACCCGGTTATAACCTATTGAATTGCATATTGCCATTTAAGATTATAGGTACTAGCTTACCGCCCGCGGCTTCGCCCGCTTTGTCTAAAACCTAATTAATTATATACTTAAACCTTCCTCTTGAATCACTCTATTTATTAAAAAAACCGCATCAAAATCCGTTGCGTAGTTTTAAAGATTTTTAAGCATACATAGGGATAGAGAAAGCGAATTTGTTTTACACTATGTAGTGATTAAATTGCATATTGTCATTTAAGATTAAACACATAAGCCACAAGGAAACGTAATAGATACCGGTTTTAAGATGTGTACTAACCAGCAAGCGGATAATCCCTCGCCGCCTGGAAGCACATAGATTAAATATCAAATACTAGTTCGCACGATAGCCACTCAACGCTAATGGCCTCTCTGACTAATCAAACGCACTAGAATAGAAGCTTTAAATGGAACTGTCAACAGTCTACAATACCTACACACTAATTAAAAAGCACCTGTGCCAGTTTTGGCGCACCAATTTAATTAAGTGGTTAGACTTAATTATAATTTAAAGATTTCCATTTTTATATTTATCGTCGCATATGTTAGTATATCTTCTTCCTTATAAAGCATTAAGGAGGTAAACTAGGATAATAGAAAAAAATTAAAAGAACATCATTAAAGTCAATACCAATGGCTAATGTTGAAGAAAAACCAAAAAGAAATCACTGGTATGTACACATGTTTTCTGGAAATAGAAAATCAAGCCGTGTCAAGCTCAGTGCAGGCAATCGACGTGTATTGTCCATGTGAATCAAGCCGCGATTGTTTGGAACTAAAAAATCTAGAAAATTACACGTCAGGAAGTAGGGCACATGGAAATGAAAAGACCAGTTACATAAAGATCGAAAGTGAAGGTTTCGCTGCTATTTCGAATGACTTTTTGTGCCGAATCAAAATGTAGGTAAATAAAACGGTTTTATTCGCTCTTGTACTACTTATACTTTTATTTGCCATTTTGTGCAACATGTGGATGTACTTCAAGGAATTTTGAACAGTTACTATAGGATCGTGGATTGAATATTGTGTTACGATTTGTAATGTATGTGATGGGTCATTGTTTAAAAGTTCTTGAAAATGCATAAACAGAATCAAGAATTTTATATAGGATTTTTTTTAGAATTTAGATTTTTTTTATTTTATTATGACGTTAAATAATGTTTAAAACAATATTTTATACATCTCCAATTTCTAAATTTCATACAATCGGTAACATCTACATTTTCAGTATACTGCCGTCTAACCGACGTATCTTTTTTTTATATAAAAATCTTAAACGCCTCGAACGTTTGTTAAACAGAGCCTGGCTTTGGTAATAAATTTTACAGCCAATAACAATAACAATAGCATTGGTTTTATTGCACTTCACGCTCGTCCTAGATATCTTTTTATACCAGAAGGTCGTTTCGTTTCTTTTAAATTAATTATTTATATTCTTGTTATAAAAGCTCAAGCGCTTCCTGTAATATTTTATTCATTGTAAAATGTATTTCTTTATTTTTCTTTGCTACTAATTATCGATGCAGACTACGACATTTGTGTATTGTTCAGTTTATAAGATTTGCAAAAATATGAAACCTACAAGACATGCAGCTTTTACGTGAATAAATCCTTCCATGTTGGATATACGTTTTTGCGGCAAATACTCGTGAAAAGCTGTTATCCAATTTTCCATATCTAAACCAGACCTCGATTTTATAAAAGGATACCTACGTATTTCTAGATATACAGGGTGTAATCGTTAAGTGTGCACAGGCGATTATTCCGTAACTATTACAGATATCAAAAAACTTTAAACTGATATCGAAAGTACTTAACCTAATGAGTAAAATGGCCAAAATAAATTTTTAAAAATAATACGAGAAATATCTATAAAATTAACTTTAAACCCTCCCATACATTTAGTATGAGATATGAATATCCCATGTACATGGGTTGATCCAAAAGAAATGATAATCAATATTAAACAAGGTCATTACAGTTAAAATAATTATGTATTTCTCTAGATAGTCTTCTAACTAGATAATATACTTCGATATTTTTTTTCCTTAACTTAGAAAAAAAAAACTTTGACTTCATCTACAAAAACCCCTCAAAATCGGCCATCACTTCGCTGTCGTCTTAAAATTTCTTGTATCGACGGTGTTTCTTGTGCCGAGGTAAGAGATAGAATTAACTAGGAGCTAGATCTTACAAACAGGGTGGGTGTTCAAGCATTTTCAATGCCGATTTTTGATTGGCAGCCATCGCAACTGACGCTTTGTGATCTGGTGCGTTGTCTTGGTGAACCAACATTCAAGACCGAAGTTTGCCATGTCTCTTTTTCTTACTAACCTACCCGCAATCTTTTAATTTGGTCTGTGTAGTAAGAGCCCTGTGTAGTAGTGGCTACCTTCTTAAAATATTCCACATTTCTTCAGCGTCCCAAAAAACTACGGCTTTAATCTATCCCACTAATTTTCATTTTGAAAATCTTCACCGTCACTTTGGAAGCTCGCATCCAGGCCATTGATTGTTTCTTGGTTTCAGCATAAACATGGTGAACCCAGGTAACGCCCATGGTCACAAATCGTGACAAAAAATTATCCTGATCTCATTAAAAATTTAGAAATTCACCCTCTAAATGTCGAATCGTTGTTTCTTCTTTTCGTCGGGAAACATTCTGGCTCGCACTGTTCACATTAAAATTAATGTTAATACTTGGAAACGTGGCCTGTAGATATAATTTTTTTGTGATAACTTAGTGATTACATGAGCAAGCATAAAACATTTATTTTATATTTTTATGTGCACAGGAAATACCCAATTATCATTACTTTTGGATCAACCTATACATTTAATATGAAAGATTTTAGCTTTTTTTTTGTTTTTTTTGGTTTTCTGCTTTAATTACTTCGCAAATTTGGAGGGAAATTCATTTAGAAACTGTAAATAGACCTCCTCATTGTATTGCACAATAAGGACGTCACTTCGAAAATCTACTATGAATACAAAATGTATGGGAAATAAATTGTATGGGAGCGTTTAATGTAACATTTTTGGTTATTTCTCGTTTTATTTTTAAAAATTTATTATGGCCATTTTACTCATTAGGTTAAGTACTTTCGATATCAGTTTAAAGTTTTTTGATATCTGCAATAGTTACGGAATAATCGCTTGTGCACACTTAACGATTACACCCTGTATACAATAAAATCTTGTTAGATACACCTAACACTACTAAATTCAACCATAAAACTGATTTTTTTACTTCATTGTTTTAGGTCTCCTGTAGATAAAGATAATTGTAAAAAAAATTGACCAAAATTCGTCGACTTTCATCATATTATTATTATAACCTGACTTATACTAAAAGCATCAAATCATGCACAATGTAAATAACACATCCCCACAGAATTACGTTAATTCACATAATTATATGAATAAGATTACATAAACTTCCTATTTAACGAGCTTCGTATTCGAATTTTCACCGAAGAACCCTGAAACATAATACTAGTCAATTTGAAACACCATTAGTTAATGGTGTTGGTGATTAACATAGCTGTAAAATTAGTGACTTGTAAAGAGCACTAAACTTTATGGTCGAAGTTCAAACGTATGGCATTACTGTAACTATTTTTTTATTTCTTTTGTTTTCAAATAACAATCGAAGAATAATTATTAAAGATATAACTGTATTCACTTATCTTCGTTGATACTACAAGAGACCCGCAGTATTCCGACAGTCGTTTTGCAGGGCCTTGTCGAAGTATCGAATTTGTCGGATTATAGGGTGCTGCCTAGAGATCCCCTTATAGTCCGGACGTTTTCACGCAAGAGTACCTTGTAATTCGACAAAAAAGAGTGGTTGCACTCCGGGAGTGCCGGCAGAAGTGAAAACTTGTTATTAACATTGAGCATGTTTGATATCCATCCGTCTTACGCTTTTTCGATCAGGTCACGTGTCCTGACGCGAGTTTAAGATTTTATACCCAACGCCGCTAAAGAAGTTTTCACTTCAATAACGGACATAATATAATAAGATATGATGTTATAGGTACATGTTATTCAGAAGTAGGTACAAATCATGCTTCATTGTGTATTTTGAAACAATATCTTCGAGTAGAGCACAATAGTGGTGGAACTTTTTTATGTACAAGTTGTACACTGTTCAATCATGCATGATCAACGTAAAAATTGTCAAAAAATAGGTATTGAGCAATTTTAGACATGTCGGATTACAAGGGGTTACGGATAGGCCAGTGGCCGGTGTATCGCGGGTCTACTGTATTAATTTAGTTTTGATGTTTTCTTAAAATATTATGTTAAAGTTAAACAAATCAATAGATACCGCAACTATTTTATTATGAAATTCTAATAAGTTTCAAAGTTTCTAACTAGATATTAAATTAATAGAAATATAATTTACGAATTCTTTAGATAGAAAATTGGTAATTAAAGGAAAATAAACCAACACCCGTTTAATTAATTTTCAAAACTAAACCTGAATAGCCGCAGGAAAAGATAATTTTGTGTGTCTTGTTTTCAACAAACAGTTCGTAACTTTAAATTGCCAAAATTTTGTTTAGTTATGTCTTAGTTATATATTGAATACTAGATTTATCATAATAGACAAACATAATATGTATTAATATTTTGTATAGTATGTCGTTGGATATTTTACTATACATATATATTTTCGACTAACTGATCCCGCGACTTCGCTCGCGTGTGTAGGTGCAAAACCAAATTCCTCAAAATAAATGATAACCAATTTATTGTCGAACAAAACTATATAATAAAAAAGCTTCGTCAAAATCCGTTCACTAGTTTTTTGCCTGATCCCAGACAACAGACAGTCTTCTACAATTTGATTACTTTGTCAAATTGATTGTCTGCGACTTTTCTAAAGGTGAAACGAATTAATATCTACGCTGATGTTATAAAGAGTTAAGATTTAATATTTTATTCCTTTGTTACGATTAAATTAAAAACTGCGAGAAGAATACCATACCATAAGGTTATATTATTTAATTGCGTTCTAGCCTAACATGACAGAACAAACAGCTACTTGCTAATTTATTTGTGAAAATGATGGACATATTAAGCCGCAAGCTATAGTTTGTAAATAATAATTATTTTAGATGTTAGTACAATATCCGTAGCGTAGGCGTAGACCCGGATGGAGGCGTAGACCAGACCGTAGGCGTAGAGCTTACCGTAGGCGTAAGCACAGCACAAAAGCAGGAACGTATGCTTTTATGTATTTCCTTTGATGTTTATTAAATTTTTTGTTGAAACAATAATTTAGTTTTAAAATAGCTGCTTCTCGTTATTTGTGCTGTATTTAATTCAACACTTAAATCCTCTTATATCTTTCTTCGTTTCAAACAACATTTTCCAGAAATATGCTTCTTATATTTATAGATACGTATATATATACGCCTAAATAGCACTTCTTTTAACTTAATATTTTCTAATAATGATCATTTAACCCACATAATCTGGCGCTTTAATAATGTTCCTATGCGTCACTGGCTTGGCATGTGTTCATAGTTTGAATATTGTCGACGATAAAGCATTAGGGTTATTTAATCCGTTTTGAATAACGAGGCGTTAATCCATAATTAATTTTACGGGAATTTACACTTCAATGTCTCAAGTCAACATAATATTATTACAGGGGAATATTATAAGTAAATGCCAAATTTTGTGGTAAAGAACTTCTACAGTTTCTTTTGAATAATTTTATCTTATACCTTTCTTTTTGTTTTGTATTTCTGCATTAAGACGTCTAAAATAAGAAAACAATATGTGAAATACTATTAAAAGTAATCGAAGTTATACATTACATATCCTGCTACAATACATTGAATCAATATGATATTTATTAGTTTTATAATTAATGAAATTTACATTCAACATCAATACAATGCATATTCTAACAATAGATGATTTCGTCATATGTACAATGTATTGTAAGTTAAAAGTTTTAAACCCCACACAGCACATTAAATATCGCTCGTATCCAGACGTAATAAGACGACATCAAAGCACTTTGCACAAGTAATATCGACGAGTTTCAATTGCTCATAGAATTGCTTGTACTTTATTAAATTTGCAATCAACATCTATTGACACCGCTGAGGACCGTGTATTGTGAGATAAAATTTAATTTCAATAATGGAAATTAGGGATGTAACGATACCGATACCGATACCGATATATCGGCCGATATAATCGGCAAGCCGATATATCGGTATCGCCGATAATAAAACAACCGATACCGATATCAAACAATTCAAAAAACCGCGCCCAATGAACGATGCGGGAGGCCGCCCGCGCGTGCGCACTTTGTTTTCTGAAAAAACTCTACCAATAGTAAACTTTTATTAGGTACTGATTGTATGTGTATTACTTAAAGTTTAACTGACTTTGTAAAATAATAATACTAAAATAAATGGTTTTGTTGTTTTTTGATTTGGCATTTTTATTTAAAAGAATACGATTAACAGTTGAGTCTCTGTTAAATGTTGGTAACTTTTTATGCATAATTCACATTTATTTTTCTACCAAGCCATCGATATCGGTATCGGTATCGGTATCGCCGATACAATACTACAAATATCGGTATCTGTATCGTATCGGCAAAATCATGTATCGTTACATCCCTAATGGAAATGAAATACAATGTTATAATAGATACCAAAAATACCTCTTGAAATCATATTGAAATTTTTAGAACGAAGTACTCGTTCAAGAATAGCAATAAGATTAAAACAAATTGATTTCATAACTTCATCTATTTCATTTGAAATTGTTTTTAAAGTGAAACTTTTATTACATCGTCTCAAACTTTTTGGTCTGTGTAGCGGATGTCGCCTACGTATCGCGGCTGCCGAGTAGGTATCTACTCGGCAGCCGACCGTCACGCGACATGCGCTACACAAAGCAGTGTTCGGAACCGTTCGAACAGTTTCACTTTTACCGTGGTTTCATAAAACCACACAACATTTTTATGAAAAAAAAAAGAGTTTTTCTAGATACAATTTATTATCAACTATTTTAATAGTAATAGACTAAACGTCACAAAGTTATCTACCTACGTTGTTAAAAGTTATTATTTAATTAAGCCCCTGCCAGATCCGATAGATTAAAATTATCCGTAACTGTCATCTTTGATCAAACAAACCATTTAAGCTATCAAAGCAGAGTCTAAACGGTATTCCGATTAAACTAAGTTTAGTAAGCTTCGCTTTAAAGTTTACACGGTTTGATGGTCAAACTAGTAACTTATCGTGATGGTATCTCACATCGCCTACAGAATATGGACTCTTAACGCGTCTATAAACTTTATATGGATGACTTGTATAACATTCATACACCTTCATTTCATTCCATGTACTACCAAGATGATCGATCTATTTCTATCATCAACTAAAAACTTTTTAAGCCCAGCTGCAAACTTGTACGTTGTCTTGACGTTACATAAAATTATAAATACTTTTAAATACGGCATTTAAATTTAACAAAATGTCCAGACATCACTCTTTTTCAAAAGCGATAACACCATATGCCTAATTTATACGAAAAATATATGTATAAAATCGTAATTCTATTTGTTCTTCTCTATGTTAAACATAAAAGCTACCTAGTATTTGTATTATTTCAACAAAGCGTCGTGATTACCTCATCCAAAATTACAGAAAATGTTACGGTCGCATCCATGAACGTAGCATATTTTTGGTTTGTTTAGCACCGAACATTCGGCGAAGGATTTCAAATAATTTACCATTGAAAGAATCACATCTTTCCTCTTTAAAATCTAAAAAAAATCTGTTGTAAAACTCTACTGAAAATATTATTTATGCATAAAGAGTTCATATTCAGTTCAGTTTCATTAGAGTTCATTAAAGCGACACTTTACTATAAGCAATTATATTTGAACAATTTCGGTCTTCCTTTGTATGACGCATATCTTCAAAGCTGATATTCCCATATTACATAACTTGTGAATCGGGTCCATATTTGGAGTGGTCTTGAAACTGTCACAATACGCTCGACTACTAAACTTATGCTATCGATACGAGTTCGCAACAAACTTTGCTCGTTTTGAACGTTATGAAACTTTTTTATCTTTTTGCTTGCACATTGAACATTTTTTGTTTATGTCTATGAGAGACATTTCTATCTATTAATGCTTCTTATGTTATTATTCTGTTGTTGTAATAAAGGGGAGGCAAATGCAAAATATTCGAATGAATTGATCAAGATAGAGGTTATCAATGGAATTGTAAATTATAAACAAGGCGCCTTGTCTTTAATTATGAGGTATTATATTTGAAATAGCGGGATAAGAATTTAATTTAACTGATATTCCACGAAATTAAGCATCCAATAGATCAAGTTCGTGGTGATGTTTGACAAAATTGTTCTTACCAAGCAAACTTCCATTAACTAAAATAATTGAATATAATAAATCATTCTGACATGCCGTTCAATATCGTTCAGTGAAAAGAAAAGATAATAATTTCCTAGAATAGCCATAAGGGTACAAGCCACAAAAACTTGTCATACGATGTGATGACATTTCCACTCAAGGATATATAAAATATTTCTTATACGACCACAGTACTTGGTTTTCAATTATTTTTTGACACGGGTACTCATGAATACTTAATGTATTTCGTATACGAATAATACAATAACCTTCTAAATAAAATAGGCGAATAAAAAATACACGTATTGCTACATACTGGTAGTATTATATTATCTGTGATATAGATACAAATTGAGGACCTTTATGTTTTATTTGGACGTCTCATCTAGAAATAAATTAAGCCTGAGAACATTTCAAGAATAAGCTGCGTCCTTACAAGTACTATACCTGAAATATAGAAAGCTCCTCCTTATGGTATTTACAAACAATAGTAACTGAGTAGTCAGTGGTAGTAAAAAGCAAGATCTCAGTTTTAATACGCGCGCCTTAGATAAATAAAAATTCCTAGGAATGCACTTTGAAATGCGTTTTTCCTTTCTATATAGAAATATTTGAAAACAAAAAAACATAAAAGTTTATAATGTAAATATGCAGAAGGAAGGCTATATAGTTAATTAAAATCAAATTAGAGATACAGTACTGCTAATTCTCAACTTAAGTGTAAACAAAAGGCGAGTACCCGCAGAAAAGTCCTCTGTAATTGGATTTTTCACAATTAAAATGTTAGCCAGTTACTGAGGCAGCCGCATTGTCCTTATACGGACGGTGATAATTACAATTTTATTCACTACGCCATTTAAATTGAAGAATTATTTGTCAATTTTCAAACAATTAAGATTATTCAATTGTTTGCTTCTTTGTCGAAAACTTAATAACTATGTAATCAAAATGGTTTTTTGACAACGGAGTACAGAAATTATTTAAACAAGTTTAATCCTTCGGTCCTTATTTACCGTATAATCCTTACTACTTAGAAACCTGTCCCGGGATCGCCTGTAGTACAGATTGTAGAGCACTCAGGAATCACATACATTATATATTTTCCAGCTATCAAAGAAATTTTGAAGTCGTTCCAGTAGCATCTGAGACGGGAGCGTTCAAGAAAACAAACAAATTCTTTAACCAGACTTGCCAATAGCTTAGATTATTATTATTTTTTTTATTTAAATTAAAATCAGTAGATACTGTTGGTTTGGTTGGTACCAAATAATGAGACAATTTGCCTATAATAACAAGGTATAAGTAATAAATATCTACATTTAACGGACGTTAGTTTTATACATTGTTATTACTTACTTCAAAGTTCTTAACATAGAATCTGCAGTAAACTGATAAGGAACTCAGTAACCAGTTGATAGTTTAATGGCTCCTTACTTTGAGTGCTTTCGCTAAATAAACATCGTTAGGGCATTGAGAAGTACTTTAAACAAGCACTTAGGTTTTAGCTTATGGCAACAATTTGAGCAATAATAACAAACATTACCGTTCAAAGTTATCCTTTCAGAGAACAGCGATTGTAGTATAATAATTTTAGAAACTATCAAATGAAATAAATTGAAAATTAATAATTAATATGTCATGATACTGAATACAATTTTACAATTATATACAATAATTAGATATTATAATAATATCTATGCAAATTTATCAATATTTCTCAAAATATAACGTATAAGAAGAAGTAGACTTCTGGCTTGGTATAGCAAATTATTACACTAAAATTTTTATCGATAAATCAATATTGGGAAATAAACTAAATACACAAAATCGAAACAAACTCTGCTAATCGGTTTGATGTTTTACTTATCCGTTCATACAAATGTAAATAAAAGCAAAAACAAATAGAAGCACTGTCAGAATTTATGCAGGATTGTACGTTTTATTTTCCCATTGACATTCGATATGGGATTATCGTTTCTTTCTTTCCGATTTTTAAAGGTATTCTTTCTCTAGGAAACGTTTATAAACAAGGCACAGTAAATAACAAAGAAATATTCAAGTAGGTAACATACTTTCTCATTGAATATTCTCATCATATTTTATGAAACTTGGGCGCTATCCCTTTCCAGTTATTTAGATTTACATATTAGTAAATCGCTATTTGTCTATGTTGGCTTCTCTTACATTTATAATGTGGTATGAAATTGTTTTTTTGCGTAGGTTTGACTTATTATAATGTGTGTTATTTCACATACATTTCAAAGTCAATCTTAAGTAAAGATACTAACAACAAGATGATGCTGATGATGATAATGGGTCAAAATTTATAGAAATCCGGTGCTAAGACCTAACGCTAAGACCAACAGGAGCAGATCGATGCGAGTAAAACCGCGGGGCACAGCACAGCAAGAAACAAATCATAGAATTAAATCCGGCAAAAAAAACTTTCATACAAGTTCCAAATATTAGGTCACGCTTTAAAACTTGCTTGTAATTCTTGTAAACGATATACTTTCATTATAGTTTAATGAAGACGTCAGTATCGGCTTCAAGTGATCAAACATTATTAATGGATAAAGTTTGACAGTCTCCATAAAATCCACTAACGTTAGACTATAAAAATAGCCATAATTGTATAGATATTGGTTATAACTACATTTGTACCGACTAGTCATATTCGTAGACGATGTTTAAATGCACTCATTAGTCATTAGTCCATTACTAAACTATAATAAATAAACACTAAAAACCAAAATGAGGTCACAGGGGTAAGACCTTCAGATTTATACAGTTATACTAGAATAATATTATATTATCTATAGTATTTTCAACAAATTATGAAAACAGTAATACTCATATAAATACTTATATATATTATGATGTTGAAGTAATAAAAATATTAATCTTACATATACGTCATGTATTGTCCCAAAATAGCCAAATGAATAAGAAAGATCGTAGGGAATTTGAAAGATTTCAATTTTTATGGTCTTTTCATCGGCAATTTCTCGGAAACAGCGTACAATAAAAACCATTCGCTTTTACTTTCAAGCTCCCGCTAACCAAATTAGCCTGCGTTTTAAATAAAGCCACTGAAACGAGTCCTTTCTATTGTACTTTTTATGTTTGCCTTTTTATTACATTTTTTAATTGAAATAAACAAGCCTGTTTGATTTTCCTTCAAAAATATTAAATACAATCAACGTGCGACATATTAAGGTAGCCAGTACTTTTTAATAAAACATCTTACATAGTTAATGAATACCTATATATTTTACCTGCAAATCTTTGTTTTATTTAACCTTTGCTCATCCATCATATTATTTACATAATATTTGTAGAAATAAGCGTTTATTTATAGTCACGTTCCACGGACTTACTTAGACTCATTCCATGAATAACATAGGTAGGTATGTTTTGCAATAAAAACAATCGTAAATATATACAAAACAGTTAACGTTATATCTATAATATTCTTTTGAAAGTCTCTGAAATTAAACCACTTTTAAACTGATACTTGTTTTTGAGAAAAAGTTGAAACCTTAAATTTCGCCGCTTTCGAGTTTTGCTGATTACATAATTAATTAACAGTCCATTTCCATCTCCGTTTAAAATCAAAGCAATGTCCTCTAGAATTAAGCACCAAGGACACATAAATTAGAGAGCATTACTGAGTAAACATGCGATATATTAAAGCTTAGCGAAATAATTAGTTCAGCAAATATTGACATCGTAACAAGTTTCAAGACACCCTTGACCGTTCCCTAATTAATTACAACGTTCACGGTTTTGTCACACGAGTTTAACATGCTGAAAATAACTTCTATTTATTAAAGATTAATGCCTTTCACGTTAATTAAAACGTATGCCTAGAGTTTGTTTCTTCGCCCTAATCTTGTTTAGATCTGAAATATTTTTAATGTGCTTATTATTCATCTGATATAGTAAGTAGTTTATTGTTATTACGCAATAATGTACTTATTGTATGTATTATAGGCTCAAATTAATTGAGGGAAACTGCACTGACTACTGAGTATGCTATGCACTCATTATAATGATCGATATTTTTGGACAAACTATGTCATTTCTCATTTTTTTTGCTATTTATCTTTTACGTCTACTAAGTTTCATTAAGTATTTTAGAATGACTATATTTTCACAATCATATTTTTAAATATATAGTTTCATACCTTAATTTATATGCATCATAATAATAGAGTATACATTGAGACGTTATCGTGACATTTTTATAGGTAATATAAAGAAAACATTTGCTTCTTACGAAATTGAAATACAGTTATATGAATGAGGTCATTGATATTACGTAAAAATAAACATCTACCTTAGTAAGAAAATATCAGATATTTTAACAGTTTTTAACTTTTTAGGGGTGACTCTATTACTTTTATTAAATCACATATTGTATAAACTATAAAGTTAAGATAAATTATATATGATATTTTGTATCAATATTATTTGAATAAGAAAAGAATAAAAGAATAAAATACATTTATTAGGATCACCAAAGTACCACCACCACATAAAAAAACAATAACAAAAGCACTCTTAAAGACTATAGAAAATAAACAGGGATAAAAAAAAGAAAAAATTAAGAGCTAAAAATCTATTATAAATATTTGTGTGGCGACTGGTGACCTAAAGGGTAAGGCCACTCAGCATATGCTACGCCGCACCACGGTCGGCATAGCGCTGGTTTTCAGGGCCCAACCAGACAACAGACGCTTAAGTCTAAAGTGTCCCGAATAATAAAATATAGTAAAATAACATAAAATAAAATGAAATACAATAAAACAAACTAGAAAAATTTAAATTAATAAGTAAGTGTTTTTACTATTTATATAATATTAAAATCTACAAATTAATGAAATAAACATCAATACCTATATTACATAAATAAATAATGATAAATTATATTACATATATATATTGAATGCATATTATATACAACGCAACTAAGGCTTCCCGACGAATTCGCTAATGAGGTGTGTTTTATACTTATACTTAAAAGAGTGTTTGGAAATCGACTCACGTAGCGGCGGCGGAAGGTTATTCCAACACTTAGTTGCGTTGTATACAAAACTGCCTCTAAAAGCGGTTGTGTGGTATCTTGGCATAACCAACATGAATGTGGATGCTCTTGTGAAGTGCGAGCCATTTCTCTCACCAACCCATCTAAGCTTACTATGCAGGTATTTAGGTATTTGAGACGTCACCACCTCAAAAAGCATCACAGCAAAGTGAAGGCGCCTGCGTCGTTCCATGTTGAGCATTTTTGCTTCGATTAGATATGGTGTAACATGATCTCTTGCAGGTATGTCCCAACAGAACCGAGCACACGCGTTCTGAACCCGCTGTATTGCATTCCTGGTCCTTGCAAGCAACATTGCACTGTACATGGTATCTCCGAAATTAAATTTCGATAGAATTAGTGCCTCACAGAGCCTTATACGTAAGGGTGTGGTAATGTAGTTCCTGATGCGATAAAGTAGCTTTAACCTGTAGAAGCAATTCGATATAGTAGCTTGGAAGTGTTTTTCAAACCTGAGATGCTCATCGAAAACGATCCCGAGATTTCGAGCTTCGACGACCCGCTCTACAGCTTGACCATCAATGTTTAATATCGGATTGAATTCAATGACTTTTCCGACCGACCTCGGTGTTCCCAAAACCATGAATTTGGTCTTTGCTGGATTAAGAACAAGTGAATTTTTCTCCGACCATTTCGATATACGCGCCAGGTCTGAGTTTAGTTCAGCAATGGCATCAGGAGTTTGAGACGGATGGAATGAGATGGAATTTGGTATCATATTTATGTTATGCACATTTTGTAATAAACTTTTGTGGTTGCATCATCTTTTTATTATTTCAGTGGCATTTTTAAGATTATTCAGTAGAGTTAATAATTGTTATTTTCGAACAAAGTCCAATCGTTTGTTTTGTCGATGTAAGTAAATAACAACCAATTTAAAAGGTAAATTACTTGGGATCGTAATAAATTTGAGGTTGCTCAGCCTTTTATTTTGTACGCTATTATTGATCTGTTATAAGCTTCTTATTTTTGTATTCTGAAATAACTTTTCGGTTTTATTATTCAATAATATAAAAATCTATCTGAATCATTCCAGTGAGGTAGGTACTGTAAATTGTAATTAACTACAGCTTTATAATTTACTTATCTTAAAGACAACATTTAAATCTAAAATTGAAATGTTACAACATCTTTCAAAACTTTGTTCAAAAAATGTTAAAACGACTTTCAAATACCTTTAATAAAATACGTCATAAAGAAGACTTTCATATTTCCGGCTCGAATCAGTCGTATTCAAATAACTCTAAAAGGTTCAAATGTTCAATGTATCCGGAACCAATCAACAGCAGATGTTTCAAAGGCCTATAGATCTTTTGCTTACCCTCGAGTAGTCGTAAAGCCTTCACAAAAGTATTGAAAGAAAGTGTAAAGGCGTAATACTGCAAAATCTACTATACGTAACACAACCTGCATAATTATTTTTACTTCATTGTACTATACGCACCTGTGTATACTGTATATCTTAGCACCAACGTATCTGAAAGTCAAATACAATTTACTTGTCTTATCTAAAGAAAACATAACCAATGTCTTTTTTTACAGGTTAAGCGGACAAGTTGGAAGGCAATTACAGAAAAATACGAGTTCCTTGCACGATACACAAATACTCTTATAGACTGCCGATGTTTGCTCTAGGAGCCTTATCATTTGATAAGTTAGAACACAAGCCGCGTGTAAACAACCTTATCATGCCAACGTTCTTGCCGGAGACGCGAAATTGTCCCGCAGAATCTGTTGCATGCCGCCGCGACGTACAGAATACTTAAGTATTTCTTTCCATTTTAAACTTTCGTAATGGAACAGGAAGTTTGCATAAAAGACGGCTAGATCGGAGAAGTGATAGTGTAAACGCAACCAAAGGGAATACCGAAGTAACCTCGAGTGATTTCTAGTCGGAAGTTGTAGAAGTGCATCAAACTGGAGGACCTACAGACTTTGGAGAGCGCTGAGGGCATGGGCGAGAACGCCAGTGAGGAATGCCTTGCGAAAAATCACAATTTATCAGCAAACTTTTGCCCAGCATATTACGATGGACTGTTATGCTGGGACCCCACACCCTGGAACACTTTGGCTATCAAAAAATGCTTTAGCGAGTTCCATGGCGTCCAATATGATGATACTCGTAAGTCTACTTTCCCACCATTATATATTTTAATTAGTAGCGTGGATACAGTTAGCTGTTTGTTTTAATTATCCAATATCCCCCTGCTCAGTAGGCTTCATAAATAAATAATGTAAGATAGCATACATTAATTAATACCACATTTACTATTTTAAAGATAAAAATATGCATACACTAGCCTTATCTTTATCTCCCCTTCGACAAACAACTCTTTTTACAAAATTGCAGATTTTCTAAAGGAAACCTATATCAATCTTTTTTTTTATAAAGTGCCAAAGAACCAACGTTAAAATAAGATTCTGCTTACGTCACATATAAACATTACGTATGACTCCGCTAAATCCATAAGATTAAGAGAAAATAAAAGCTTAATAACAACTTCTGTTCTTAAAATTCTTATGATAATGAAATATTCTTATTACTTCTTGTTAAATTCCTGTTCATAGAGCTCAATATCTTTAAAGTTGTTCCTCGCTGCTCTTTAGAGAAAAACATTCTGGTAGTCTAATCCGACAATCTTTATCAGCAATCTCGATGAATAGTTAAAATATTTGTTACCTCGTAAAATTAAATGAACCGCCTTACAAACTTATTATATTTCCTATCAAAGCATAAAAGTTTTTACCCTCAAACAAGATAAGGCTAACAAGGTTTTTGCCAAAACAAGTTCAAATTTATTAATCCATCAACAAAGTCTGGGATAAACGTTAAGGCGACTTTGATTTTTAAGGAATTTTTGGTTTTGTTTACTTCGCCGCAAAAAAACTTTTAACTTAGACGACATTGAATATTTTATGAATGTCGCCGCAATCAAGTCTTAACTTTTGTTTGCAAAACAAAAAGGCTTTGTTTCAAAATAGGTTTTGTTTTCAAGTGAAATCTTTAGTTTATTATTTAGTTTAAACCAGAGACTTGTGAATACAAATAGGTGTGACTGTGGCTTCATTTTATTAATTACATTTTAATTCCTTTCATTTAACTTTATCAAAGTAGTTTATACAAAGTCTAACATCTATTTATTACTTGTACTGACTATGACTAATTACTTTCATAAATAAATTGCTCAGAATATTTTTAATGAAGTTGCTTTATTTTGGTTAAAAAATTATACCTTAATTATTATTACATATACCTTGAAATACATGAATATAATAACCACAATAAAGAATAAATTGTTAATGTCAATATTCATAAATTTATGGAAATTTGCTAGACATTTCTCGTTTGTATGTAAAGTCAGATATCGGAGCACGTTCATCGTACGTTCATAAAAGAAATTGTATACTATTCTATAATAGAAAAGAGTCATTATGGTCGTTTAGTTTAGGAGCAAAGTCTTTTTATGTTAACTGCTTTCAATTTTGTTATACATAATGATGTCCCAATAGAAAAATATTACTTTTTATTTATTGTTGATAGAGAGATTTTTTTTCTTGAAACTCTTTCATCTTGCAAGTAGGTCATGTAATTCATTCCCATCTAAATGTGTATAAATCAATTATAAATTTCTTTAAGCTTCATTTTAATAATCCTTACTGATCCATATCAATCCTTGTGACGTTATCTATGGTTCATTGTTTCAATAAACGTCAGTACCGTACAAACTGGCTACAGTCTACACCAAAACATTATTGCACGTTAAACCAGTACAAGCTCTTAGCCTACTAATCCCGTCGTTTCACAGAGAACGCCACGCGTCTATGCTTGGAAGGTGAATGGCATAATTATTCCAACTACGTGAACTGCACGGAACGAATCGCCAACGTTTCGCCGACAGACGTCGCAAGTCTAATCTACCTCACGGGCTATTCGCTCAGTCTCGCCGTGCTGTCTTTGGCTGTCTTCGTGTTCTTATACTTCAAGTAAGTTCTATTTTAACAGGAACTTTTTCGAGGCATTGAAATGCTGGCTGGCAACAAAATTTTATTTTTTATCTGTGAAGAATCGAACGTTCGAAATTCGATTTTAATGACTAGTATTCGAATGTACGTAATCAAGATTTGGATTAAAATTAATTTAACAATGGAATAAAAAATATTAAGTTTAGTTGAAATAGACATTATAAATGAGATACAAAAGTTTCACAATACGTAGATTTTAAGGGTTACTGATAAGTATTTGATACATCGTAAAAAGAATATAGAGGTAGATAAGATGTGTTATACAAGGAATTTTAATTGTCAACAAATCTTACGCTATGTGATATAATATTATGTATTGTGTACTCATCTCTAATCGCCTTTACGAATTTCGACTGTATAGGTACTTACATTCATACCAACAAATTTTTAAAATAAAGATATCTTGAATGAAATATGAAATATGGATATTATTTTTAAAAATGAAGAAGATTTTTCATTTTCCCTATTTCATTCATTCGTGTACGAGAAATTTATATTACTTACGTTCTTTTTACAGGGACCTCAGATGTCTTCGAAATACAATACACACAAATTTAATGTCCACATATATTTTAGCAGCTTGTAGTTGGATGTTAAACTTAGCTTTACAAGTAAGTATTTTTATTGAAATATATCAAACTATGAATTAAATCCATTCAAAAATAACATTTACTTCAGCGAATGTATAAAAAAATGTACAGTAATTGACTCTAACATTATAATAATGTTGTATTTACATACCAAATAGCCTAATGATATGCTAAAACGCTATTGTTTCAATCATTTATTTGTTATCTTATTACTTTGAAAACATTCTTAAGCTGTTTATAATGAAATAAAGAGCGTTTGTATTGAAAATGTAAGAAACAAATCGTCAATAGGTAATATAGTTTTAACGATCGAATACATTATCGTTAGGAATATTCTCATGCAAAGTACTCATAATTTATGTATTCTAACATTATGTTTAAAAATATTTCTAGACTTGAAAATGTAATAAAATATTATAAAATGAATTAAATACAGGGTGGCCCGTTTATAGTGGTCCAAAAATTTTTTTCAGCTTGAGAGCATCATGAGTAATCATTTAAAACAAACTTTAGTTAAGCAAAAACTTATGGTTTAGAAATTATGAATGTTTTTATAAATAATCCGGAGTTTCAATATTTTTGACACAAAACCACTCTGTTATGAAAACTACTGGACCGAATTGAATGAAATTTGGTATAGGTATAGCGCAATAACCTACCTATCGCACTATAGGCTCATCTTGTGTAAATAATTAGACTGCATTTTTTTATTTTAACTTTTTCTGTAGTTTTTTGAATTTCTCGGCAAAATATGGATTTTTCGAAAAAATCCTGTGAAAAAAAAATGTACCACCAAGGTTTTGCTGGTACTGCTAAAAACTACCTTAACATAGGGTTATTCTTTATACAAAAAATCATAGTTGTCCTTCGATTGTAACACCTTCAAAAACAACATCATGTACATTTACACATGAAAATCGAAAAATTACGAAATTTACCATAATTTAATTTTAATCATTTGGAACGGCCAATTTTTGATTAAAGAACCATTTATTGCCATAAAAGTCATTACAAATCAGTATTCACATGGCTATAAAACTTAAAATGAATGAAATAAAATTTTAACCTGCCAGACAAAATAACTTAACTTTATTCTAATGTCAATTTATTGAGTTTTTTTTTGTTATTTAGTTTTTATGTTTAAATCTTAATAAAAGGTTTGGAGAATTAATAAAACAAAATAAATATTAATTAACATATTGTTTATTTTTTACAAAAGGTTTTCAAAATGCCGTCCGTTTTTCGCTAAACATAATCTGCATCTGCGTAAGAAATTTCTTCGCAGCCTATTAAATGGCTGCCGGCTTTCTTTAATGGCTGTTATATCCACTTGAATTTTTAGGTATGAACCTATGGTAATAAATGGTATAATATCATAAATTGGTATACAAATGTAAATATGTATAATGAATTTATGGTTATTTATAGGCATAAATTCAAATGGCTATAACAGCTATTAAAGAAAGCCGGCAGCCATTTAATAGGCTGCGAAGAAATTTCTTACGCAGATGCATATTATGTTTAGCGAAAGGCGGACGGCATTTCGAAAACCTTTTGTAAAAAATAAACAATATGTTAATTATTATTTACGTTGTTTTATTGATTCTCCAAACCTTTTAATAAGATTTAAACATAAAAACTAAATAACAAAAAAAAACTCAATAAATTGGCATTAGAATAAAGTTAAGTTATTTTGTCTGGCAGGTTAAAATTTTATTTCATTCATTTTAAGTTTTATAGCCATGTGAATACTGATTTGTAATGACTTTTATGGCAATAAATGGTTCTTTAATCAAAAATTGGCTGTTCCAAATGATTAAAATTAAATTATGGTAAATTTCGTAATTTTTCGATTTTCATGTGTTAATGTACATGATGTTGTTTTTGAAGATGTTACAATCGAAGGACAACTATGATTTTTTTGTTGTATAAAGAATAACCCTATGTTAAGGTAGTTTTTAGCAGTACCAGCAAAACCTTGGTGGTACATTTTTTTTTCACAGGATTTTTTCGAAAAATCCATATTTTGCCGAGAAATTCAAAAAACTACAGAAAAAGTTAAAATAAAAAAATGCAGTCTAATTATTTACACAAGATGAGCCTATAGTGCGATAGGTAGGTTATTGCGCTATACCTATACCAAATTTCATTCAATTCGGTCCAGTAGTTTTCATAACAGAGTGGTTTTGTGTCAAAAATATTGAAACTCCGGATTATTTATAAAAAAATTCATAATTTCTAAACCATAAGTTTTCGCTTAGCTAAAGTTTGTTTTAAATGATTACTCATGATGCTCTCAAGCTGAAAAAAATTTTTGGACCACTATAAACGGGCCACCCTGTATAAATAAATCGTTTAAAATTCGTTAAAAAATATTTAATTTCTTGCTTGCTTGCTTTATTCTCTCAAAAGAATAATGATGCTTATTTCTTCTAGAATTGGTCTGATGAGGCGCATTCAGACCAAACCTCGTGTATGATTCTTGTGATTTTCATGCACTACTTCTACCTCACGAATTTTTTTTGGATGCTTGTTGAAGGTAAGTTATTTTTCTTGTTATCTTATAATAATTATAAACTGATTATTTTGAAATGAATGTATTGTAACGAATTTTTGCTCATTTTTTGTTGGTTGTCCACCATGTTATATATTTTTTGTGTATTTTTTATTTGCTAATTCAACGATGTACACAGCTGCTAATTGTCCTTAATAAATAAATGAAATAATAAATAAATTCAAATATATTACTTTACAAAAGCTAATGATTGCAAAGTCCACGTTTAAATTATCTCTTGTTATCTTGTATGTATTATCTGTTGCTCTTTAATGAGGTTTTCATCAGAACAAGATTGCAAAATTTACATAGAATACGACAATAGAAACCATCGAGACCTCAAGACCTTTACAAAATTTAAGCTCTACTTACTATAAGCTGTTTAGTTCAACTCGTCGAAACTATGAACAGATTTCGTTACTACATTATATTAACCTTGACTATGGTTATTTTGTAATAGCTCTGTGATAAAAATACATTTTAATGAATATTTTAATAGAGCTTAAATTTCCTTTTTAAATAAAAAAAATTATTGAAGCGAAACGTCTTTAGGTGCGTTGAGAGTAAAATTTCAAGGTCGCGCCATGGCAATACCGTCACATCATGGAGCAAATCGACGATTTGGGTATCTTTGAATCTTGCCAAAGAAGTTTCACTTCTGACACGTGTGCTCGGCACACACGCTCTTTTTTATTTCATAACAACCCTTTTTTGTACATTAAAGCAATTATTTCAGTTTTTCGGTACGCTCTTGTGCTATTCGCATTTCTCTGTATGAAATTAGAAACTAATGTATTTATGTATTCCCGCAGGACTCTACTTATATATGCTGGTTGTAGAAACTTTTACAGCTGAAAATATAAAGCTGAAAGTGTACACGACCATTGGTTGGGGTAAGTTATTAATATTTATTTATACTGCACAAATTTCGAAGTCCTACAACAACAATATTATGTTATGAAAGGAGTATGACATTTACGATATTCAACACAATTCTTTACGCTCATTAGAAAACATTTGAAGCAATAGTAGGTATCTATTTTCTTATGTTTCATATTAAGCGAGTATTATACTTTTAGAAATTGTATTCATACAATTATTTTACCCGATGTTTGGAACACTTTACACGCTAATAATATAGACAATAAATCGCATATAAAATCTGCTAAAAAGTCTTTAATTTCTGTGTAGGTATATAAGCAATTTCAGTGTCAGACAAAATAATCTTGCAAACAGAGACAGAAATAAGATTCAATTAACTGATACTTCCTTGAAACTATAACCTATAAATTAAAGCTAAGTACAGCTAACTGCGGTGAATGCAGGCATCGGTCCGTGATTAAACCACGCTGCGGTCGGACCAATATCCACGAGTGAATCTAATTTACACCATTGAGTAGATATCTCCATACTTCCTTTAATTTCACCACTAATTAGTAGTTGGTAGTATCGGTCAGATAATCTAAATTAAGAGCCAAGGGCATGTACGAACTGCGTAACTATTAACTATATTGAGATTTTGTTTGAATTAGAGTTTAAACACATCACATACAAAAATATAAATCTGTAAATATCAAAATTGGTCAGAAAACACACACATTAATTATATTTATTGAATTAATCAAACAAAAGTACTCGACTTAATCAACGAATCATACACTGAATGTAAGCTCAACTTATTTTACACTCCTCATAACATCATTTTTATTTATAACTTTCATAGTGCCTAGAGACATTCTTATATTTCTCTAGCTTAGTCAGCATAGTTAAAAAATATCACTCAATATAAAAACTTTCCAAATTTGCGTCAAAACTCATTTAATTTCACAGGAGCCCCAGCGATATTCATCACAATATGGGTGATAGCAAGGTGCTTTGTTACCGTCGTTCCGTCAACAGGACCCGATGGGGTACGTAAAACTTCGTTCTTTTTTTTATACAGGGTGTACCAAAAAGTAGTGATGAACGGAAGCTGAGAGGTAGAGGACCTAGAGGGCTATCCGAATCACCCCCATGTATGTTATGCGATTTTTCGTATTTTCGGAGTTATGACGTTTTTTTCAATTTTTCACCTATCGCCGAGTACGATGATATTTTCACTCATGCTGACGTCAATGATTGCGGAACATGCTTGATTTTTTTTGTGTGCTAAGCTGAAAGATAGGCCAATTCTGTATAGCAACATTTACTATCGTTAGATCTTTGAATGGAATAAAAAAAAGAATTAAATGGCAAGAAAGATAAAATTACCCAGTATGTTCACCACTTCAAGGGCCCGTAAAAAAATAAAATCACATAAAAAAAGTTTTCCGTTTGACTTTTAAAAACTTGCTCTATCTATCAGATAGCTACCCTGAAAATTTCATTTAATTATTCAGAAGGCTTCAATCGAAAAATTTAAATCTAAATGTGGTAAGTGCAAAAATTGAATTAACATAATGATCATTAAAACCAATAAATAGGTGTTTAATTACCAGAAATTTTTAAAATAACCCCGCTGTTGCTCAATGCAAGTGCGACATCACCGTAAAAAGTTGTCTTTCAAATGTCTGAATGCCCTTTTATCATTTTTAATGGTTTTTTCTGCTACTACGAATTTCCGGGTTATTTCGTCCAAATTGTGGCATTCTCTCAAGTAGCCGAGGTCTTTTTAGTATTCCCATTGAAACAAATCAATGGGGTTTAGGTCGAGGGACCGTGGAGGCCAGGCTTTAAGGCAGGCGTCACCGGCGCATGCGCAGGCTGCAACGACCAATCCATCTTTCAGGGTATCTTTGCCCTTTAGCCTGGCCTGCACGGTCCCCGGACATAAACCCTATTGATTTTTTTCCGTGGGGATACTACAAAGACGAGAGACTGCCACTATTTGGACGAAATAACCCGGAAATTCATAGTAGCAGAAGAAACCATTAAAAATGATAAAAGGGCATTCAGACATTTAAAAGACAACTTTTTACGGTGATGTCGCACTTGCATTGAGCAACAGCGGGGTTATTTTAAAAATTTCTGGTAATTAAACACCTATTTATTGGTTTTAATGATCATCATGTTAATTCAATTTTTGCACTTACCACATTTAGATTTAAATTTTTCGATTGAAGCCTTCTGAATAATTAAATGAAATTTTCAGGGTAGCTATTTGATAGATAGAGCAAGTTTTTAAAAGTCAAATGGAAAACTTTTTTTATGTGATTTTAATTATTTACGGGCCCTTGAAGTGGTGAATATACTGGGTCATTTTATCTTTCTTGCCATTTAATTCTTTTTTTTTATTCCATTCAAAGATCTAACGATAGTAAATGTTACTATACTGAATTGGCCTATCTTTCAGCTTAGCACACAAAAAAAATCAAGCATGTTCCGCAATCATTGACGTCAGCATGAGTGAAAATATCATCGTACTCGGCGATAGGTGAAAAATTGAAAAAAACGTCATAACTCCGAAAATACGAAAAATCGCATAACATACATGGGGGTGATTCGGATAGCCCTCTAGGTCCTCTACCTCTCAGCTTCCGTTCATCACTACTTTTTGGTACACCCTGTATAAATAAACATCAATAAAACAACCATAAAAAGTGTCTCTTTAAATATACGCTTAAATTAAGGTATTAAATTTAATTTATATGTGCAATCAAAAGTATTAGTTATTAAGAGATAACAGGCAACAGCCTGGATCGATTTGTTCAAACCCAAACCTTTCTGACAAATAAGTAATATACTCGACTTATACCTCTTCAGCATTCTTCTCAAAATCGATATTAAAATAGTAATTAGGTCACACTAATACAATGCCAGAAACAAAATCTGTTAGATTTATGTTGGCAGCACATCTGAATCCAATTGAGATGCATGCTTAACGACGAGTGATTATCTCAAGTGATTTGTATGCTTCTGCTGTATAAAAAATAAAAGATTTTCACTCTGCTCGTGATTACATTCCGTAATATAAAGTAGGCAGGTTTAACAGTAAATGTTTATTCACTCTTAAAAAATTATGCAAACATATTTCACAGATGTCAACATCAAAAATAAAACATATTTTCAGTGAACATAATGAATGTTGATTCACTGTGAAAAGTTATGCAAAAATATTTCACAGATAACATAAAAAATAAAACGTTTCAAGACCAACTTAAACATCAAACTTAATAGGCTCACAGCAGTTCACGCGTTGATTTCATTGTACCAAATTTATGGCCACCCCACATAAATAATTCAAATGACAAAAAATTACACAAATGTTGAAATGTAAATAATTTCCCGAAACTCCTTGTTTTTGTTCTGAGACAGGAATAATATGAACAAAGTTTTGTAAATCTCATTCAGGTCAATGTAACAAACAAACAAATTTTATCATTCAGAAAATATTATCTCTTGCTTTATTTGGTTAGGTATAAACCAATATTGTTGTGTAAATGTAGAACTTTGAATGGCGGAGGAAAATCAGCACAATTAATTTACGATACAACTCTCTTTGGTATAGTTTGAGTTTTTATATTTAATTCAATCCAAAATATTGCTGTATACTTATGTACAGTAAAGTATTATATCGTCTATGTTTATGTGTTATTTATTCAATAAGCCTACTCACCTACCTGCCGCAGAGGCAATATTTGGAACAATCTAGGTTGCACGGTGGTTGGAGCAATTTCAGCTGTTCTCTAAATTGGCCCTGCTGGCCTATAGCCTGTACATATCACAATTAAGGAGTCACTTAATTGTGATATGTACCTATCAGGGTGCAATTCCAAAATGCCCCTGCTGCAGGCCGGCAGTGAGTAGCCGGCTTAATTTAGTTTGACAGAATAAATTCAATTAGTTACATTCGCGCTACTCGCATATTGAATACCATTGTGTACGATATGCTTTTGTTTATCAGGTGTAATTGGAAACAAATTAATTTTAATATATTTGTGACTCGCATTCCTCGTAACAATATAATAAACAAATACTGTTACCGATTTCATTAATTAAAATAAATAAATTTCACTTTAAACTTTTACAAAGCGGGAATTTTACAATTTGCTTTTATGATATGTCAAACATGTTCATAATAACTAATTGTATTAAATACTAATTTAGTACTTAATATTACCTGGAGTTTATGAAACTGAAATTAGTAAAGTTTAACATATAATATCTTAGATAACTTCCGCGGCCTTGTCACTAGGTTTCGACTGCTCTGAACGAGTACAAGGGTTATAATTAGTTTCTAACAATCCCTCCGGAAAGCGTTTCATTGATACCATTCATAAGTTTTCTATTCACCGTCCATTAAATTACTTATCCTTTTGGAGTTTTGCAAATTACTTCTCTTTGTGAACGAATTGTAAAAACGAAGATTGAAAATCTTGCTAGCAAATTATTATATAACAATGTTTTAAATTATTACGAATTAATCACCACATCAATATGCCGTAGGTTCCATTCCTAATAATATGATGAACCATAATGTTACATCTCCGACCATTACGTAAGAATGTTCACATATACATATATCTAATAACGTTAAAATTAAAACAAATATACAGACACTTCGTTCCACCCTCACGTATAAAATGTGTAGGTGATCTTCCCTCGTGCGAGATCAAACTAAAACATTTATTCAATTAGACTTCTTCTAGCACCTTTGAACCTTCATAACACAGAAAGTAGTTTCTACAGAGAGCTGTCCCTATTCGTGGAGAATCAAAAGGTTTGAATGGTATATGTTGTTCCAGTTGTCCATAGCAGGCGAGGCTCGGATGTGCACCTGGATCCACGAACACCAAGTAGATTGGATACACAAGGCGCCCGCGCTGGTCGGACTCGCGCTCAATTTATTTTTTTTAATTAGAATTATGTGGGTGAGTGTACACGTGCGAAAATATAATAAAAACGTTGACGTCTTTGCCAAATTGAACGGATATAGGATCACATTAAGAAAGTTATCTTAATTGTCTGACAGTAAAACCTGTGTTAATATTGAATGAATTTGCAATTGAATACAAGAGGTATCTTACAACTTTTAAAGATTAGCATAATGCTTGCCCAGAAATAGACTTTAATTGTTATAAAAGTTAGAGGTTTATAAAAGTGTCCAACATGTTGAATTAAATACGTGAAAACAAACTTATTAACTGAACTGGAATAGCATGTAGTCCAAATAAAAATCAAAATAACAAGTCATATTTTTCCGACAGGTACTCATAACCAAACTGCGTTCAGCGAACACGATAGAAACAGAACAATACAGGAAAGCGACGAAAGCGCTTCTAGTTCTAATCCCACTGCTGGGCATTACTAACTTGCTTGTGTTATGCGGGCCAAGTGATGACTCCTGGTTCGCTTACACATTCGATTATATGAGAGCGCTTCTGCTCTCCACACAGGTAAGCTAAAGATATACCTATAACTCATTATAATACAAACTTTTCGCTCTCAGCTTCGCCCGCGTAGTCAAAGCTAAACTCGTATAGTTCCCATTCCTGTTAGATTTTCAGGATGAAAAATATGTCTTAATTCAAGTTACCCTCTATGTTTGTGCCATAAATCATTTAAAACGGTTCTGCAGTTTTTGCGTGAATATGTAACAAACAAACATGCAAATATAGGATAGAATACGTGCACAAAAAATCATAAATTTAATGAATAAATAAAATCTTTTTTCATACTTATTTTTCAAGCTAAATTTTAAAGTTATTTTTAGCCAATGTTCAAAAATATTAATGACCTTTATCTGCTTAAATGTTCCTATAACTCAAAAAGAAAAAACGGTTCAATACGCAGTCGGTTTAGAGTTCCCTCCACGTATCGGGTTGTAACATATATCCCCGTCTTCGTATTACAATGCAGATTTCTCGAATGTATTTTTCATCCCGACACGTGCAATGCAGGTAAATTTGGAATGTAGAGCGATCTTTATCGATGTATAGATATTTTAGCAACTGTCAAAGGGGAAAACAAATCGTGTTTTCTATAAATAATATTTTTTAACAAAAAAAAAGAATCACCAAAATCGGTTTACCCGGTGAAGGTTCTAAGATAACAAACCGAAAAAATAATTTTGAATTTTATTATCTACCAAGTAAGGTAATTTTTATTTTTAAATCTTTGTTATAAAATATAAATAAATAAATTATTTAGCCAACTGCATACGCTACCGGAAATACTCGTAAAATTCTTGTCTTGTGACAAATGCCATTGCATAAACACGAAGAAACGAATAATAAATAACCATTTTACGTGTATTTGCAAAATACCTGTGGCAGTATATCTCTCGCTACAGCGTAGAATGCAACGTAGCACATCCGTAGCTTGAAGCTACTTAAAGCGAGCGCGCCTTGAAATTCGGCCAAATATTTTTTGCTTTGGCTTTACAATTTATAAATCGTAAATACATGCTATAAAATAATAAAGTTAAGGAATTGCTAGGTTATCCACGAATTCAGCACATTTTTCTTTCAAAAAATAAATCTTATTATTGCTGACTTCGCATAAACGAACTCACTGAAACTTTTTAATTTTATTATTTTATAGAATTTTCTATAGCCAAATGCCAACCACATCAATTTCCAAGCGCAGGTTAAAATTAAAATGTTAGATTGCGTAGAATTCTGAGAAACGTACCTACTATAAACGTATACAAAACATTTTCTAAATACATAGTTATCGTTATGGACCTTTCATATTGCCAAAATTCAAATATAAGAAGCCAATTTTCTGTACATTGCTCAAATTCCTTTCCTGGATGAAACCGCTATATTAATTAGTCTGTTTATGACGTTGAAAATGCTTTATTCAACATCAAATTTGCTCCTGTTGTTGATGGATTGAAGGATTCAGTGAATAAATTACTTCACTAAGATTACTCAGTTATTGGACTATTCTCTATAAATTTATCACAGACCTCACTTCACAAGCAGGCTAAATCCAAGATAGATTCGTCTCGTTATAAGAAAAAATAAACGAAGTGTATAAAAACTATGTATCAAATTAAATAAAGGCTAACGCAAACAAAATTATCATTCTTTAAATAATGTGGAGTAATTTTGTGACTAGAACAAAAATATTATGAAATTGCTCACGTAATAGAAGTATTCAGGTGACTTTTATACAAACATTATTAATGAACATTAGAAATAAATACATAAATATATTAGTTAGTCACATACCTTAAGTTATTTATGAAAATTATTAAACAGATTACAGTGGCTATATAATAAAGTCTCATTGATTAACATTATAAAAGACTTATTGATACGTAAACCAGATTGACAAATGTAATTTAGGAGGCGAGTTTTGTAGTTCAGACTCTTTATAACAATCTCAGTAAACTATTTAGAAATATAACAAGACTTGGCCATTAGCGTCTAAGATAATCCAAGCTTAAATATCAATCTTATGGAACTTAATAATTTCTAAATAATTTAGCTGAACCTTACCTTAATCACAATCTTTCTTGACTTTTAATCCTTCTTAAGATATAACTAATTACGGGGGTAGGATTAGGCAAATCTCTACCGATTTACAAAAGAGAATAAATAAGAAGAAAAGTTGTGCAATCATTCAACTTTGAACTTTTTCTAAAGAGTAAAAAAAATACATTTGCGAACTTAAAATTGTCCATAACGATGCAAAAAATAGAAGAGAAGAGTATTAGGAAAGACGAGTATTAATTTATAAATAACTATTGTGCAGATAGTGAAGCCAGATTGTGAAGTCCCATATCCCCTAGTGGGTGTGGGTGTGGGTGGTAAGGGGCAGATGCATTATATATTTGTTTCACTGATCGACTATCTTTAGGGACAAGTAGGTGATCAGCCTTCTGTGTCCTGCCAGACCGAGACATTTTTTTTTTTCGTCCCCACCGGGAATCGAACCTAGGACCCCTCAGTGTTACGCTCACGCGTCAACCACTGTACCAAGGAGGCGGTTTATATTGTGCAGATTATGTATTAGAAATAGGTATAGTAATAATTTTCTTCGCAAAAATTAGTATTAATAATATTTCCCACCACAATCTGGAGCTCAAAGGAAGAACGATTAACTCGAGGCACTTACGGAATAAACGAGCAAAGTTTGCAATATTTATTAGCAAGCCAGTTTGTTACTCGTATTTCTTATGCGCAAATCTTATTAAGGTTTTGTCCGATTTTCCCTGCATATTTAATCGCAGTCTCGAGAAAAATGTACCTTGGAGGTTAAAGGTTTCTTTTACTCAATTATGTAAACGGTTTATTAATAATGTATTAAGCGATTACAAATAGTTGGGTGGAATACTTTTCATAATTACATTAGTATTTTGCACAATTGTTGTTTACATTTTACTTTTATTTTAATCAAAATAAATATCGTTAATAATCAGATTTTTACACTGTTAAGTAACCATTCTTATATTAAATGGCGTTGAATAAAGCGGCCAAGTTCTTAAACTGCTGATTTAGCTATTGATTGTGACATAAGCATAGCGTTAAGCGTCATATATGTGCTTCTGAAAAGGAATGTAGAGCATCTCAATCGGAAATATTATCAAAAAACTTAATATTTACATAATTATCCAATGAACATATTCTGTTCCACCAGGGTTTCACAGTAGCATTATTCTACTGCTTCATGAACACAGAAGTCCGTCATGCGATAAGGTACCACGTTGAGAGGTGGAAAACCGGTCGGACGATAGGCGGAGGTCGCCGGAGAGGCGCTTCTTATTCTAAGGATTGGTCACCTCGGTCCAGAACTGAAAGTATTCGGTAAGTTGGAATAACTTGCTACATTAATGTATTATGTTCCCTGAAAAATGAATGCAGTATATTTCCTATAGTGCACACCTCTTAAAAAGCATTAAAATTTACTAAAATAAAAATAAAAACATGTAATATGACATGTCTTTAGCGCTTACTTTAGCGTTTTTTGCATGATTGTTTAATTTTACACATAGGCAAATGATAAAATCTTGCACCAAACGTAACTGTATAGACTTAATGAACATCTTCACTTATCTTATTTGCCAATCTTATCATATTATATAATTTGGTTTTTATTTATTTTGCTGCATGTTTAATGCGGTAAAGCCTACCGCATGTTGGACACTATCAATGCACTGCTTAATTTACAAGAGTTTTAAACATTATTTATACCATGATTTGAAAACCTTTGATTGCAAACAATTCACAAAGCATTTGATTCCTACATTAGGCATCTAAAGAGGAATCAAATTGTAATAAAACACGCATATCTAATAAGCCTAACTGATCATGTTTTTCCATTAGGCTCACCGTATAAGGACTTGCTCAGTATCAGCTTAGAACGAGGCTCACATAACTTGACGCATTTCAGAAGACATTAGAAGATCGTAATATGCATTTGGATTGAAATTTATTTACTTACTTTTTTTATTATTATCTTTTGTTGTTTTAATAAATTGGATGTTTTTACGCTTTCCGTGAATGTTTTCTTTCATCCTTCCTCGCTTTGAACGGCCTTTTTATGCATGCTCAATTTAATTTCAATCATTGCTTAGGATACATTGTTATTTTTGAATTAATATTATAACTATATCTTAATATAGCAAGTAAATTAGTGTTGTAATTGGTTTAGTATTTTTATTACTTAGTCATTTAACACAGTATTCATAAAGAACCCATTAAACAATATAATCTATAAAAAATAGACAAGACATTATTTTGCAAAATCAGTATTAACTATTATTACTATAGTAGGTATAGTGAAAGGATATGTAGGTACATAGAATTTTAGGAAGCATGGAAAAAATTTACACAGGAATGATTTTGTTTTTGAAGAACACAAATAATATAATACCTACCTACTATACTAGTGAAAAATATTACAATACCTTTATTAAAAATGGTTAAGGATAGGTGTAGAATAGAGAATGATAGATTTTAGCATTTGTGATACATAAACAGCTTTTTACAATAATTCACCAACTAATAACAATCAAAGCAAGCCAACGTTGTATTTCAGAAACAATTCAGAAAAAGATAAAATATTTAGTTTAACAAGTAAAATATGGGACAGATTATATAGCCAGCCTTCAAAACGGGAGTCTGCAGCGTCAGAGACTACAACGACCACATTACTGGTTCCAAGGATGTCACTAGCGCCACACTATGATACTCGACACTTACATGCGGTAAGGATCCCTTTGTATTTAAAACAACCTTTAATACTTAAAAGTATAAAGCCCATAGTCATATACAATAGGGTAGGTAATATGCTTTTCTAAAACATGGATTTAATTAATTGAAATGCGAGAATCTTTAAATGTGGTATACACGTGGATTCGATGCAAAAGCTTTTGCAGTCCTCAAGGACAAAAGTTTTCCTTCGCCATGTTTATTTAATTTTCTAATCTCTTCGTACAGGTAGGTACCTATGAGGAAAATTTGCAATCAAATATGTCGTGTAGTTGTGTCATATGACCCGTTTGGTGGATTAAACTTCTATACGCAAACTATCTTCATTCAAGCTTAAGCTATTCAACAATGGCTTATCTCGGCTATTTATTATGTATGCGCAGGATTACATTACGAGCGGGAGTGCGAGCGGTGAGCAATCGCCCGTGTGAGGCGGGGGGCGGGAGAGGTTACCGCGCTTGCGCACTCTGCCCGAAGAGGACGCCCCTCCCGCCTGCACACAGACGCCTACGTCACTAATGTCCTCTTCCTCGCCTTGCCACAAACCAACGCTATACTCTACCAACCAAGAACCCTTCAGCCAAATGTGTCATTCACCGTCGGATTCCGCGCACGAATCAAATGGGAAATTGTCATCGTCATCGAACAATTCTAACACAATCGATATCTCCATTTTACGCAATGATCTCAAGACAACTGATCAAAAATGCTTGAACGGTTTGTACGTTTTGCCCATTGAGAACACTGGTCAAAGCGAATATTAGGTTATTTCATTATAATACGATTATAAAAATCTAACTATTTTTATTTACTTTTACCAACCTAAGTAAGAAATGTTTTAAAATTTTATGTATGTAATTGTATGTAATAATGAATGCTCCTGTTAAATCGCACATAAAGTACACACTCTCACACAAGTATATGTAATTATAAATATGGACTATTACAATGCTCTATTAAGTAATCTAAAAACACGTATATTTGTTCGGCCATATATTTTAATCCATTCGTGATTTTAAACGTTAAATTATCTTTGATAATATATCTTTATTCTTTAGTATTCAAGCAAGTTGATATATAAATAAATAGTTTATATTTTACGTAAATATTTATGCTAAGTGTGTAATTTATGTATTCATGCTTATCACCTAAGTACTGTGTATATAATATAAAACTACTATAAATAAATGTATTTTTAAAACATCTATTTATCTGACATGGTCCTTCGTCATAATACTATTTAGTGAATCTCGATTCAATTTTGACATGGCTCTGTTAGGAGAATGATATTGTTACCTCATATTACAAAGATTGTAGATATTAATTAGGTAATATTTCAGTCTCATCTGTTGTCTGATTATCCAAATTCTACCCAATTGCTTGATTTCTTTACCAAAAAAAAATTTCATTTGAAACTTTTAGGTAGACGATAATTTAAAAAAAATACAGTAACAATCTAAATATTTCCTACATTTATTACTAAATATAATACAGCAATTGTATCTATTCTGAAACAAACAAATCTTAAGCTTTAAATTATATTAGTCATATTATTATAGTTTCTATTCCATAAAACTGTTATTTTTGAGACAAGAAATACGTAAATAAGCATAGCATAAAAAACTATCTCATGAACAAGTAAAATATATTTTCCGGTATCTCTAAGGCGCTATATATTTTTTTCTACGGGTTATTTACAATGGTAAAAATCTCAAATATTGCGCTTTATACTGACAAAAATAGAGTAAAATAATCTTTAATTAGATTAGTTTTATATTAAGTGTTGCCAAAGATATATCGTATGGAATTATAAATAAGGCAAAAATTGGGAAACAAAACGCTACTTGTAAAAATTAGCATATCGTAGTTAATGTACCTAGTAGTTACCTATCTGAATGTAAAAAAAATTTCGTCTCCCAAGTGAGGCTTTGCATTACGTGTAGTTTACGGTTGTATGATGTAGCACAATTAAATATATTTTTTTTAATTCTATTTATTAAAAACACAATTGGATGTAAATATATGGTAGGTATATTATTAAATGTTTATGGTTAAAATTTTTGTCCTTTTTTTAATTAGTTTCTGGCTTTAAATTAAATCACATTAAGTGTAAGATTTAATATAGCAGCATCAATTCCTTAAATTTTCTCAGTCGGATACTGACGACACTTACCAGAAACTTAAACTTTGGTTTGTTAGTTTAAACCTTCAACCTTAGTTTTGTAGAGTTTAAACATTGAATTAAGTTTAAAAGTTGATAAAACTTTTCATTTCATTCAACCTAAGTTTAATGACATCTTTGTTTGTGGAACGATACGGAACGATACGATATTATTTTATAAAATATTTTAATGATGCATATGTAACTATTTCTAGTTCTGATATTGATTAGAACTATGGCTAAAGTCTAAACTGACTTTAGGTACCTGTGTAAATACGTAATATAATTCTGCATTTTTATGACAATTTGCCAGTAACTCAATAAAATTAAGATTTATTATTTACGATTTATCGTATACGTAATAAAAAATAAATGTAATCAACACTGGCAATTAAATTATTGATTGAAATATTAATCATCCTTCTTCTTTTGAATAATGCCATGTACATTTTGTAGAAACTGCGTGGACTGTGTATATCAAACTGCTACTCTTGATAAACTAATTATTTAGATACTTCAGTTGTAGCTTTCACAGGATTTGATTAGACTGAACGTCGAGGCCACCGTATTAAAACACAATCAATGTAATAACACCAAATTTCTAATGATGTAGACCTCGCCCTTGTTGGTAATTGGAAACTCACATATAAACACGTGTAACCTTTTCTTGTATTTTAATACTATTGTGTTTACTAAATTTAAGTAATGTCAATAGCATTTAACATTTTTTAAGTTTTTTTAACCTCAATATAGTGTAATCTTAAATTATTGATTTTTGAAAACGTCGCTCTAATAATGTTATTGTTTATGTATCTAAACTGTTTCTATTTATAAATAATATCTCATTGTAAATTCTCATTATATTTCTATCGTTCATGAATTTTGTGACTAGATAATTATAAATGAATATATATGTATTATGTATGTTTGTATGTTTAATAAATACTTACCTAAAATAAGCATTTGTTTTCTTTTCGTTTCATACCGTAATAGAAATATCCTTCTTATATCCTGTACAAAAGTTATTTAAAACCTTTATTATAATTATTGCAAACAAGGAAAATGTATCCTTTAATAACATAAATACGATCTAAATACATATATCTATATATTCATGGTAACACGTTTCCTTAACAAAAAGGTTGATTTAACTCCACATTCACAACTTTACTAATTTGAAATATTAAAGAGAGTTTTTGTTGAAGCGCAGCAGCATGTTAAAGGTTTGTTGGGTCGTCCGTTACCGCAAGCCACAGACATATATCAAGATAGACTAAGCGAGTGTATGTACTTCCCGTGTCCAAACTAAGTTTATGAAACTTACTTGACGCTGGCCTACACTCAGTCCGCGCTTGCAGTTCGCCAAGGAAAGACGTGAAGCTGAATAAAGTAAAATGCCGAATTGCGCCGTTATAAACTGTAGAAACTCCACAGCTGTGAGTGGCCGAGTTAGCAGAGATGTTTCCTTCCACCGGTAAGTAATTTTCTAATCAGAATATGCACTATTTATTTTAAAATCAAATAAAGAATATCTGTGGAAAACGATCGTGACAAACACGGATACCAAATCATACGAAATGATTCGGAATACATTGCGGCTTTTACTTGGCACGGTAAAGACCGCGTCGTATGATAACAAGCAATGAATAGCGTCTTCTCATTTTTCTGTTCTCATTTTTCTGTCCAATTTTGTGGTTAGTGATGTTCATTTGATGCAACAGTTTTCGATTCTAATCGATTTTATAATCGAACAGAAAAATGATAATTTGAAGGAGCAATTTTTCAGAAAAAAAGGCATAGATTTTTTTTTGTCATTTAATACGACTTGACCTAGAACTTTTAAGTATTTTAATACAAAGGTACTAAAAATAAATATTATGACATGGACGCCATTAGTTAAAGTGTCATCTTGGGAGTTTTTTAAGAAAACTCCTTATTGCTTAGACTATGTTTGTTTTTTCAGTTTTCCAAGTAACCCGAACATAAAAGGAAAATGGATCGATGCAACGGGACATAAAGATTGATTGATTGACAGTTTCATTACTTTCTTTCGATGGCCTCTCTAGTACGTAGTACATGGTAACTCAATGGGCATATGTAAGAAAAAGCTAAAACACATTAGTTTACTTGTTAGAATATTAAAAGGTTTATAACTTTATTTTATCATCCCTCTGTCTAAGGTAATTATCATTTTTCTGTCTTGAATCGATTTAGTAATCGATTACGATTCATTTATTTGACTACCTCTTAGACATAGATCTAGTTTGATCTGATTTCTTTCGATACTAGAATCGCCGCGCGAGTGGCGGCCTAATCGATTTAGCGTAAAATGAAATTAACATCACTAAAAAGCGCTCGTGACGTCATAACGCGTCAAGGTCAGTACAAAAATATGACACGCTTGGTTTTCATACAGATCGCGGTACTTGCGTTGTCTACTTAAATATACATGTCTGTGCCGCAAGCCATAAAGTTTAATATTTGATGTTCTACATACCTACGTTATGTTATGCAAATGATATTAAATATGAAATAAAACAAGAGGGTGAGCAATTTTCATGGTAATCCGATGTGTAAATATTTAATTTGCGTCTATTCTTGTTTATCACTCCCACATTATTAGATTTTCATATTTTTTTGAGTTGTAGAGCGAGCGAATTAATTCTATATTATCTTTTTAACGACATTTTAGTGAAATCCTACAGATACACAATGCCAAAGTCAGACAGACACGCAGACACTTGGATTGGACACTTGGACACTTGGACACATGTCACATTTTGTTTCCGAATTATCAGACTATTAATTTCATACTGTAGAAAGAAAAAACATTCAAGTATATAAGAACCATTCGATATTTTTTCTTCGCTATATTTAAGTTTATATGAGAGTATCTCCAAACACAAGAACCATTAAAAGCAACTTTAAAATCCCATACCAGTTTTCATTTCTAAATTGTGAGATAGGAAAAGCCAGACGGTGATTTAACGTGCATAAATCAAAACAGCTGACGCCACAGCAAAACCAGGGTTATCACTTATCATAGGGAATTTTCAAAATATCCGAGTCTATGAATTTTACAAAAATATTTTACGATAATAATTATGTCGTATACCAAAGGTTAAATGTGTAAGTACCCTTTACTTTACCATATACATAATTAAATTGGAAACCTTCTAATATTATAAATACGCAAGTTTGTGAGGATGATTTAAATATGTATATGTTTTTTACTCTTTCACGAAAAACTACGTAGGTTATTTAGATTAGGCAAACCTTATTAAAATATTACAGTGGTATGAGTCATACATTAGAATAACACATGGCCTACAGAAAATACTTGAATTGCTTATTAGTGTAGCTCCTACACAGTCACTTTAAAAAATAATAGTGCAATAATGAATACATAATTAGAATGCCAGAAGTAATTTCTTATTTACCTATATACGTAAAGCTAGTCAAAGGTTTTAACTACTCTGTATCAAGATATTTAAAAATATGTTATTTTATATAGAGCAACAACCCTTGAACGACAGATGTCACATAATTTGTGCGAGTCGATTACACATATTGCATAATATAATACCAAAGACACATGGCATCAGTTACCTTAAGCTTAATTAATACATTGCTAACCACTAACTAGTGCCTACATATATCTATATAGCTTAGCAATATTATAATACGAGATTAATTTCACCACTCATGTGCATCTGTGATCAAATGAGTTATAAAAGGGCCTAGTTAGTTTATCCAAAACTGAAAAATCGCATTTCATAAAGCGTCATCGTTTCTTTCGTTGTTTTCTCTTGATACCTACGAGAACCTACTTCCATAGTTCGTGTAGGTAACACTTATGCAGCAACTGTAGGCATATAAAGGACCTGAAAAACAAGATAATTTTACATTTGTGAATAACAAAAACTTTCCAAAAGTTCGCAATAATTTTAAAGGTAGGTAGTTCGATGTTTTGACAGTTTAAAGTAAACGGACTTCATAAATTAAAATTCTTTAACTAAAAGTACCTTTGTAAAGGTGAGCCTTTGAACTTTGAAACTTATCAAAAATTCTATAACCCTCCCCCTATTGTTACTTAGGAAACCGGAATGTACCAAAATTTTGAAATGAGATGACATGAAATTAATGAAACAAAATAACAAATAACTGAAGTAAAACATTTATGTAATCAATATTACGCAGGAAATGTAGGCACCTTTTTTCAGTATAGGTAAACTTAGATATTCATTTGAGAATCCATTATTTTAAAGCTCATTATATTCACGTACCTAAATGTTCCTTTCTTCATTATAAATCTTAAAATATCAAATTTCATTTTTACAAAGGCTGTCAAAATTATCAAATGGGAATAGAATTATGCGCTATTTTAATTCCGTACCTTTCTTCCATATCTACGTTGAGACGTCCCACAATGTTATTAAAAGTAATGGATCCATTACGACGCTCTTATGTTTCAAATTTTTATTACAGAGACATTAAAATAGAACACTATAAAATTATTCAAAGTAATATTTCAAATGTTTAGTCTATTATCTCATACGGTTTACGATTTTATGATAATGGATGTTTCAGGAAAAAAAAATACAGCTTTAATATTTTTTTATATACCGTACCGGCCTACAAACCGTAATTATAAATATTTTTCTAAATAAAACCAAGATTATATCAAGTATGTGGGATTACGTTCATATATTTTTGTCCTGCCTATCCCAAATAACTTTATTATAATAATTAATCACCCTTGTATATGCATGAATTTCTAGAACTCTACGCTTCAAGTACTACCTATGCACGTAACCACGATCAAGAAAGTTTAATGGAAGTCACAGAGCAAGTAATATTAGGTATGTGTAGGTAAGTGAAATAGGCGAAAGTACTAGTCTGCTTAGCTATGTGAACCTTGAACTTTGTATTTGTGTGTTTGTTTGTTTGAAGATTTTTTAATGGAATTGAATCCACCTTTTAATTATAACGCCTTGATTTCAGTGCAGTTTATCTTCATAACAATAATAAATATTTATATTATATTTTGAAACAAACCTCCCACACGGTTATAATTTATGGAATTCATAGCGAAAGAATGTCGAACAAAGGTGTATTGTTAAGAGGTCGCTTGAACAGTCATCAAAGGGCTTTAAAACGAAGGTCAAAATGCAAATGTAAGTAATCGAATATTTGAGCCACTTTAAATGGAACTTAAAAGGAAAACGCTAAGTGCAGAGGTAGTGCAAATGGAAATGGAATTGTGAATAATGAAATACTGAAAGTTATCGGGTTTCACTTCGTTGTGAACGTTCTACTCTTTAATATTAATAGTAGATTTAAACGGAAAAACTAGGCCTTATAAATTATTTAGTGTTTTCACTATTAATTTTTTACGATAACGCCGTCAACTGTCATTGTTAAAATGTATTCATCAATGAAAGTGATAGTGTAATGGGTATTAATTAGGTAAAAGGTAAAAGACGTCGTTTAAGAGAGTAAATTCAAAAGTGCATAAACTTATAAGAGTTCAGTAATTTTAAAGACAAGTATTTTTAGAAATTGTTAGTAGAGTATCTATTACCGTGTTCACTCAACTTTATAATAAAATTTTACCTAGCGGATATTACGAAGATTAACCTAAATATAAGTTTGAACATAATAGCAGTTGCAGTAGTCTGTACACAAGTATTTAATAATAAATAAAAAAGGCAATATAAGCGTGCTAGCAAGTATATTATATGTCGTGGCCATATCGTAGATTTGCTCATTTCATGAAATGGCCAACATAGTTTGATCAGATCGTTAAATCGTCAACATTTCACGATTTGGTCATCGACATTTGGCCAGATCGTATAAAATATCTTAGAAAGTCCATAAAACATTAAAAAATTCAGAATATTTTAAGAACTTGTTTATTGTCATTTAAGTTAGTGCCGCGGTAGCGCCGGCGAATACCAGAAGCGAATGGTTTTTTCAATAGAAAACAGTTAGGTTAGGTTAGGTTAGACTTTAATAAACAACGCACGAGCCGAGCGAGCAAAGCGAGCGTGCCGCGGCAGCGGCCGGCGAGTGCCAGAAGCGAATCGCATTTTTGTTTCTTTTTTAAAAAGCGATTCGCTTCTGGCAAATCGTGAAACGTTGACGATTTAACGATCTGGCCAAATTAAATTGGCCATTTCATGAAATGAGCAAATCTACGATATGGCAACGACATATACATATACGGTCGTTGCCTTAATTTTGAAACGCGAACAATGACTGGACTGTCGTCAAAGCTCAAAGGGAGCTTATTTTAACACTGCCTCTTTGTTTCTGATTGAAGCACCATATTAAACACGTCTGTTTGACGACGCGGACAACCAGTATGCACAACCACTATTGAGAGTTTTTCTGTTATTTATAGATAAGTTTTTCATGCTTTTTATTTCATTTTAGAGCGACTGATTTATCTGCGTTAAAAAATTAATTATCATACTTTGATATTTCTTATCATTTTTGAAGAATTTTCAAATCCTTGTATGTTTGATGTACCTACCTACATGGATTAGAAAATACACTATTACCTACAACAACGTAAGGGGTTATTAGGGGTAAGGTAATGTCTATGATGTAAACGTGAAATTGTCTGAAAATGCTTGAATCATGCTATCAAATTATCAATGATGCTCGATTCCCGTTTAAAAATGTTTTATTCATGATAAAAATTTTAAGCAGAGCTCTACCATCAAACGACGCAATTCGTAATATTTTTACGATATTAAAACCGCCGAAGCCATTTTCCCAAAAGATTATCCGAGATTTTAAAATGCCTTTGATATTTTTTAATAGTATGTTTACCTTTACAGCTCTTTTTATCTAGGGGATAACATTTTTTAAAGAATATCGTTACAACAAGGATTTTATTATCTCATGTTACAAGCTGTAATTTTCATTTTATTAAAATTTAGAATGACAGGCATTTGATTGCGGTCTATGAAAGGGTATGCCTGTTAGCCTGTCTAGATAAAGCCTATTCACTCTATCCTTGAATAGGTCTAGAACTCTAGATGTATTCCTCTGGGAAAACAGTTGTTGGGTAGACGTTCCATTCCTTAGCAGATAAGTAGATGAGGGATGTTTTGTGCGCAAAATGGAACGTCAACTGCGAAAAGATGGTGGCCAGTTGAACGTTTTGATAAACTGCGGTGAATAATTAATAATTTTTTTTCTTCTTTAGCAGACAAGAAAAAGAACGGGACAGCATTCGTTCTGATTGAAATGAACACAAATCAATACTAATATTATAAAGCTGAAGTGTTTGTTTGAACGCGCTAATCTCAGGAACTACTGGTCCGATTTGAAAAATTCTTTCGGTGTTAGATAGCCCATTTAACGAGGAAGGCTATAGGCTATATATCATCACGCTAAGACCAACAGGAGCGGAGCAATGCCCATGAAACCGCGGAGCACAGCTAGTAAACTAAACAATAATAATATAATTAGCTGTTAGCTTATCTGCAATATGGCATCTTATACTCTAGCCTAGGTACTAAGTTAATAATATGCAATGAATTATTATCATTACATAATTAATTAATATCTTGAAACACCTGTCTCACCTGGTTTAGATTTTAGATATAGAACGTACAATACAATAGTTACTTATAATTGCAATAAAAACAAAACCTCTTTTTTTCGTAGGTTTTTTTTCAGCATTTTCGCAGCATGCTTACGAAAAAAGACATATTTAAATAAAATCTAGTTCACACTCCTATTAGTCTAAGATCTGGAATAAGATCGCCCTTCAGCTATATATATATCAGCAAAAAGCAGAGCACTTTTGACAGGCAAGTGATCATAGATATATTTGTTAAATTAAACTTCATAAAAATTTACGTCTCGTCTTATTCTCAGAAGGGTGAAGGTCGATCAATACGGATCTCTCACTATTACCAGGCAGTGACGACTGATGGCATCCTCACCATATTACGGTAAGTATATTTTTCTAAAAATACTAGCTGCTGCCCCCGACTCCGCCCGGGTTGACATTTTTTGTAATCTTTTCACATTGAGTATTATCTTACTACAATCAATGAGTCTAATGAAGTGTAAGCAACAGGACGTATAAAAGGAATAAAACAAAGAAAATTTGATTTAATATTTTATTGATACATTCATTCATTCATTCATACAACACTCAAGACAAAACACACATAATTTACAGAACGTGAATAACATTTCATTTAAAAATCTATTTCAATTTTGTACTAACTTATACAATGTTACACAATAAAATGGAACAAAAATATTAATGTATATTAAAACAATTAAATGATAAATAACTTGAATGATAAATATTATAGTTAAATCTACATTATTTAACAATCAGTCTATTATATTTATCATTTGTATTGTTTTATTTCGCTTTTCGCAAGTATTTTTTACATTAACATTTTTATTCCACAAATGAAACGTTATAACAGATGCAATTATTAGCTTATATTTCTCTTCTGACGTTGTCCGAAGGGCATTCTGGGCATACCCTTAGCTGGGTTCTTAGCCTTTGGTGACAATATTATTTCACTTGTGACAAGTTTGTCCAATGTCTGAAAAAGAAAATAAATAATTATTAGAAATTAGAATCACGCTCAAATAATGTCCGAAGTAAAAGTCTGCCTTCGCGTACAAGGCAGAGTTTTCTAACACAATAGTCTTTGAACATTACTGCCACGAAATAAGGTGTTAATTCCAATGAATGTTTTATACATTGCCACTCGGACAATTTTGACAACCTTTTAATATGCGATCGTGAGTACAGTTGTATATGGTACGTCAATTTAGAACTGTAAAAAATTAAAAAAAAACTAAGCCATCAATATACGTCTAAAAATATCATTCTAAAACTGAAATTTAAAAATACAATCTATATAGTTTTAGGACTGCATTTTTATGCTATTTTAAGTTTAGTGTTTCAAAACATTGAAATCAAAAAAAAAATCATATAAATATGTATTTTTAACATAAGTCTATAAATAAATTATATTTAATTCAACAAAAAATTATTTGACTCTTAATTACCTGGTTATCAATGAGGCCACGATCCCTGAGAGCTTTCTCTATATCCGCAAATTGTTTGGCATAATCTTTGTTGCTGCTTTTGTTCACAGCTTCTTTAACTGTTGATATCTGTAATTAATAGAACATTTGTTATGCTTTAAGATTTTTATCTTATTTATACAATTTTGTCCGTACGTAATATACGTCCATACGATAGTGTTTTGTCAGCTGCTTGGATTTCAAGATGTCAGATACTTTTATAGAGGAAGTTATTTGATTTTTTTTTATATTTATTTAAATTCAATTCACTTCTCGTTGATTTTTTAGCTGACTCGATGACAAAGGTATCAAATGTATATTATGTTACTAGCTTTCCGCCCGCGGCTTCGCCCGCGTTTTCAAAGAAAAACCTGTTCCCGCAGGATTTCCGGGATAAAACCTATCCTATGTCCTTTCTCGGGTATCAAAATATCTCTATACCAAATTTCATGCAAATTGGTTCAGTAGTTAAGGCGTGATTGAGTAACAGACAGACAGACAGAGTTACTTTCGCATTTATAATATTAGTATGGATTATAAAGTGAAGGGATTATATTATCATAAAAACAAGTACAAAAATAAATTTAACTTACAGTTTCTTCAAAGAATGTATGTTTTTCCATCCTTGGACTGTCAACATCCAGAACTCCTCTCAAGATTGGCATTGCATCATCTATCCTCTCAATTTTAGATAATGCCATAACCTGTATTGTTAATGATTATTTATTAACTTTATCTTACATATTATGATATTAAACAAACAAATATTTCCATTTATTGTAATACAACAAACAACTGGACACACAATAACGCTCAAAAAGTGTCCAAGGGTAAACTCTGCCTATGCGAATGTTCGGGAGTGTTTTCTAATGAGCGATACAGTTGACTTTTAACATTACTCGCGCGAAATAAAGCGCTAATTTCAATGTCACTTTCGAATTTCGAATGATGGATGAAAGTCTAGTTGTTTATAATATGTCAATGATTCCACCATTGTATTCATTTCATATTTAAATGAAATATCAATGATAATATAAAACATATCAATTAATGTAGAAAGAAACTTTTTTTTTTAACAAGTTGAATAAATTCTCAGAATAGGCTTATTTGTTACAAGTTTGATAAAAGGAATACTAAAAGTTCTTACCTTTATATTCCTTATTGTAACATAGTGTGGAGTTTGCATCGCGACACATTCCAAAGCTACATGTGGCTCATTATTCTTCAATGCTAAAGCTGCAACAATTATCACATTACTTTACAATGTTCATGTAAAAGAAGTATTAATACATACAATTTATAGATCATATATATTGTGAATTTGAAATCATAGTAAATAAATTTTTAAAGAATTGAAAAAAATTGATCACAGGGCATGATTCAGTCCCACATCTTTTGCCTTAACGGGACGACGCGACGCCTCGCTTCTCCGCTAGCAAGCAATTGATTTTATTCTATGGAAAGGAGTTAAAAAAATCCCAAATAAACTATACAATTGAATTGAGAACCTCCATTTTTAGAAGACAGTTTATAATTACAGTAGAACCTGTTTAAGACGATCACTCATATTACAATTTTTCGACTAATGCGCCATTATTCATACATTCATTCATTTTTTAACGCTAAAAACGACCGTCATCACGTTTAATACGCCCTAACGGCCAACACATATTACCTTTTACCTCTGCGGCCGATTGACTGAACTGATGCGACAACGCTGAAATTGCCGTATTACTTACCAGCCATTAAAGTGCAAGCTCTCCTGAGTGGTACAGAACCCACTTGCATCATCTCATTCCACAATTTCTTCGCATATTCATAACTCTGCGCTGTGTTCTTGAACAAAAAAATATTAAGTAGACACCTAACGATGAAAAAGTTTTCATTAAATAAACTAAAAAAAAATATTTATATTTAATTTTAGATTAAAAATATTTACTGTACTTGTTTTAAGTTCTTTCAATACATAAATGGTAAGGTAATAAATGCCTTTCTAAAAGAACAAATATAAACTTAAATTTTCTTAAAGAATAGAAAAAAATATTTCTCTGGATTCAAACCCGTGTCTTTCACCATTCTTGAGCCATGCATTGATCATAATTATATCATATGTATGCATGCATGATTTTGAACGTTATAAAAACTCAATATAAAATTCAAATATAAACTTACCTGTTTGTAGCAGGCAGCAAGCACTAATACTACTGGATATTTAGGATACTTTGTCATATTCAACTGACGCTCTTGAATTTTATCAAATATTTTGTACATTTCTTCATACATTGCATGGTTGTACAACAAATCAAGTAAAATTTGATATGTGATCAATTGATCAAAGAAACCCTCATTTGCTGGATCTTCGAAACTCTGAAATAATTAATAATTAATAAATATAACTAGAGGTCCGCCCCGGCTTCGCCTGTGGTACCTACATATTTAAACTATCCTATCTCTCAATTTGGATCGAACTGCACATGGTGTGCGAATTTTATTATAATCAGTTAAGTGGTTTAGGAGTCAATTGAGGACAAACATTGTATGAGACGACGAGTACACGAGATTTATATATATGTATTAAGATAATTCAAAAAGCTATTGACTATTACTAAATCAGGGAAAATGTATAATTTATAGAATTTAAGTTACAGGAAATATATTTCGATGAAATTTTGTTAAATTAGGTAACTAACTGAAATAACTTACTTTAATTGCATCTACAGGTGCATCAAGGAAGTAGAACATCCTCATCACTACTGGACCAAATACAAAGGACCCAAATCGGAATTCTGTTTTCTGTGTGTTAAATCTAAATAAAAATTAAATATAATATGTAACTTGTTTCAATTTTTATTTACACATAATCAATTTGTAAGTTCACAAGGAACAGGTTTATTATTAATTATTAATGTAAAGTTGTTAGAGAACTGAAAAATTAACATAGTTTATTGTAGCCAATATTTTTACTTTTTTACTTAATAATAAAAACTTACTCTTACTTTTTAACCATTTCAAGCACCAAATTTAAATCTGAAGGCTCAGCCATGTGTACCATATTTTTTAAGTCTTCAGTAAAAATCATGTGCTTAGGATTTTGAACGAAGTCATTCATTTTTGCCTTAAAATTCTCAGAAAATTGTGCAAATTGTTCTTTGACATTCTTCCTTGAGTTTAAATATGAATCAACACCGAGAGCTGACTGAGAATACAGGTATTGTACTGATGGGTAAAAAAAGTATTAATTAAAGAAAAATCAAGACATGATGCATAGTTGTTCAGTGAGAAAATGTATATAATTCATACCCTTGGTTATGTGAATATTTCTAATAGGAGATAACCCAACATTGTAATTCCTAGAAATGGTTTTCATTATTATATTCATAATGAAAGTTTATTCTACTTGCTTACTCCAGTAATTTTTACCAGCAACGTATTGTCTATTGAAATTATATTTAGTTTTTAAAATGTAAAATTTGGATTTTGGTTTCAAATTTTCTAGGTTAGATTATTCCCCTGACAAGTGACAACTAAATACTAATGACCACAGACAGTGTTGCCAACAGAACTGGCCCTAATGTCGCCGTTTTTCATGCACGAAGTAGCCTAATATCGCCGAATTTCAGTTGTAGTAGCCTAAAGTAGCCCAAACACCAAAATATCAATATGAATAAAATAAAATGTAGTTTTCATCAATTTATCTATACTTACTAATATTATAAAGCTGAAGAGTTTGTTTGTTTGAACGCGCTTATCTCAGAAACTACTGGTCCTATTTGAAAAATTCTTTCGGTGTTAGATAGCCCATTCATCGAGGAAGGCTATAGGCTATATATCATCACGCTAAAGCCTAACACTAACAGGAGCGGAGCCACGGGGGTGAAACCGCGGAGCGCAGCTAGTTTATAATATGTTCCAGTGTGATAAATAGACATAAGCCATCTTTAGAACACGCTATGAGCGTGGCGTTACTCCCGTTCAACGCGTACCGGCCGCGGCCACAGACATGCGGACATGCCACAGAGCAAGAATTAATATAGGTAGTACCAGCCGGCCGTCCGCGTCACTGAGCGCGACCGCAGTATTACGATAATGTATATTGTAATACTGTGGCGCGAGTTCATTTTAAGCTTAAGTTCATTTTTTATCCGAACCGCGAGGGACTGGACTGCTTCCTGTGTTCTGTGTTCCCCGACGAGTACAATAAGGGGGTCTTGAAGTGAAGAGTGAAGGTACCTTCTAGGGAAGCGCGTTCCATCTCAGACCACAACTCAGCTTAACATCAGGCGAGGTTGTGGTCAAGCGCTTCCCTAGTCCCAATAAAAAAAAAGCTGTATTTGGAGCAATTTAAAAAAAAATCTACAAAAATATGCGTGTTTGAGTGGATTTTTGAATGAAAATTAAATATATTGGAGTATTTTTTTCAGCCAAGTACTAGTAAATTAATCGGTTAATTGAAATACAACGTCAAAATAGACGAGAGTCAAATAATTTTACTAATATCTGGCGTCTGCGTAAAGCTTCGACCATAAATTCAAAAAACGGCCTGTGTCCGATTCTAGGACATGAACTCTCTTATTGAAATGATCGTTAACATTTTAAAAACTACATAATTTTTTTTATTTTTGAAGTGAAACTTCTTTATCGGGGTTGGAAAAAAATTCAGTGTAACATTTTTTCGTTACGCGTGACATTTTTCCGTTACGCGCCATCTTTTTCTTATCCCTACCACGCGTGATTCGACGTATTTCTGTAAAGTTGCATATAGTAAATTATTTTTTGAAAAATAAGGTCATAAAGAAGTTTCACTTCTTACGTGTGTACACTAGTACACGCACACATTTTTTTTAATTTGTTTATATAATAGAACTAACATGTACAATTTGTTTATATTAGGCCATCATTTTAAACGACGTATAATCTAGTTTCAAAATGAGTTAGTAAAAGTGAAGTCGAGGGCATAAATTTGTGGTAATAGAATTAAATTTCCAGAAAATCCGTCCAAAAAAAGTACAATTAAGTATTTTTTTTTTTATTATATTAAATTATAATAATAATAACCGTGCGGCGTGACCTGTCCCGATAAAAACGTTCTATTTAAAATCTAAATTTTTTTCTAACCCCGATAAAGAAGTTTCACTTCAAAAATTTTTCCCTAGAGTAGCCTAATCGGCGACCAGTCGCCTTTTAGATTTTTTCGTCGCCGATTCTCGTTCTGAGTAGCCTAAATGGCGAAAATTCGCCTACGTTGGCAACACTGACCACAGACACAGAGTAGGTATCAACCGGTGCAAACTCATATAGGGAAAAAACATTTGCTAATAAAATATTGTCTTATGCCGGTAATATATTAACAAATATTGGGCTTATTGTATAAGTACCTAACACAAATATGAGGAATTCAAATATATGCGCACTATTCAAAATATAGCCGGTGAGGTTTGTGAAATTTATTTGCCGTGGGACTTCTTTCGTGGCTACTTTATTATCCATAGAAAGTAGATTCCATTGAGCATTACTCATTAATCCGTTTCGTTGTCAAACGTCAAATAGTGATTTTACCATAAACCATTGATCAAACTATTTTCAATCTTCAATTAAATAATATCTACTTTTGGCAAATTTGTGTTAAATAAATGCTTGTAGGCCATTTTTAAATAAACAAAGTGATCTACAAAAAATGTGAGTTGTTACAACTTTAGAAATGCTATAATTTTTTTAAATACATCAGTGACACAAAACTTGAAGATAATAATTGTGTATGTGTAGCTAATGGCCTGATAAGTACACCTATTTTATGAGAATTGGATTACGATACAGTTCAATAAAATAGGTAAGCATTTAAGAAAATACAGTTAGTAATTTTTAACCGTTTGTATTTAGGTATTTATATTGGAAACTAACATTTATTGTTAATATTTGTATTATATCTATTTTTGTATTGCAGGTTGTACTTCTGAGGCCCCAAATAAAATACGTATAACTACATTTTAGCGGTCTAGGAGTTTATATTTTTAAAAGCTGCAGAAATGTGCTACTGCTAAATACTATGTCTAGGTGTTCAATAGAAACTTTTACAGAAAAGGAGTCCTCTTAATCTCCATTTTGACGTTAAATTGTCACCAAATTATCACTTCATATTTTGTGATGTGTAAATAGATGTTAACTGTTTTTGCACAAATGGAGACAAAAATTTCCAATTACTCTTTTTAAAATTATTGGTTTATATTTATTATTATTTACATATCTTTCATGCTATCTCCATGTGTACTATCGGAAAGATTACAAAAAGGGAGACCAAGGATAAGTAATAAAATATACCCTAATTTTGTGTAGATACTGTCAACTTGAGTATTTTATCTGAATATAATATTATGTATTTAAATTCACATTTTTATTTACAACTAATAACATTTTTCATTCCAATTTAGATAACAATGGATGGAAAAGTAAAATGAGTTGGAATATGAATGACCAAGCAACCCTTGGAATGGCACAAACTTTGATTATGGCAACATGAAAAGTTGAACAGTAATGTTGGCAATACAGATGTCGAGAATGGGTGGAAATGTAATCAGTGCTATAATAGTTAACATTACATCTTTTATACCTACATTTACACAGATTTATGATACCAAAACATGTCTTATATCAAATTGTGTTTTTATCATAAATCTGACCCCCTTGTAAACATGCTTGCATCTTAATAAATTTATTTTATATTAAATGACATCTTATTATTTTAATGTAGTATTGTTCTCTTTATTATCTCTAAGTTATTAAAGGTTTGATTATTATTGTTTACAGATTGGCTGCCAAAATTGTGGGATATCAAAATCAAACACAAATAGAATACAATATGTCAGACAGTTACCGCAAATATTCAAAACATGACAATAAAAGTTCAGAAAGAACCTCCAGAAGAAGAAAAGATTCCAGATCCTGCATTAGTGATTCAAAAACACCACCTTTTTCATCAAAATACAGCTCCAACATTGATGATTTAATCAAGCAAAGAGAGACTTTAAAAAATGAACTTAAAAATATTACCAAACATTCTAAACATGGCAAAAGTCACAAACCTTCTAAACGTCGTAGCTCCGACAATATCAATGAAGATAAGAGTAAAAAAAGTAAAAGGAGTAAAAGCGAAAAAAATGTAACTGAACCAAATATTATTCTTGATAGAGAACCATCACCTAATCATGATTATTCTCAGATGGATTCTGAAGATGAAGAACATATTATTGAGCTGAGGAGAAAACAAAGAAAACAGCTTTTAGAGCAGCTAACAAATAAGGGAGAAATACAAGATCTAAATAATAAAACAGATACAGAAGAAATTTCTAATGAAACATTAAAAAACAAAGAGGAGTCCACAATTTCAAATAAAACAAAATTAGAAGTAGAAAATAAAACTACTGATATGTTTGCAGAAGAAGATTTTTCAACACAACATAGTTCAGACAAAGTGACACAAGATAACAATAAGACCAACTTGCAATTGACAGACAACTGGGATGATGCAGAAGGATATTACAATATTAAAATAGGGGATATTATAAACAATAACAGATATACAATCAAATGTTTAGTGGGACAGGGTGTATTTGCTAATGTTGTTAAAGCTCAAGATAACAAAACAAACAATGAAGTTGCGATAAAAATAATGAGAAATAATGAACTAATGTTTAAAACTGGACTTAAAGAAATAACAACTTTAAAAGAATTGTGCAATGCAGACCCAAATAATAAATACCATTGTGTACGGTTGGAAGGCCATTTTATTCATAAAAATCACCTCTGCTTGGTATTAGAATGTCTTCATATGGATTTAAGAAGTGTTTTGAAGAAATATGGTAAGCACCATGGACTAAATATTAAGGCACTCACAAGTTACACAATTCAGTTACTATTAGCCTTGAGACTCCTTAAAAAAATAGGTTATGTTCATGCTGATATAAAACCTGACAATATTATTGTGAATGAAAAGAAAAATATCCTAAAGCTGTGTGATTTTGGATCTGCTTCAAAAGTGAATGATAATGAGCCAACACCATATTTAGTATCAAGATTTTATAGAGCACCAGAAATAATACTTGGTATACCACATGGCCATGGTGTAGATATGTGGTCAACAGCTTGCACCATTTATGAAATGGCTACCGGAAAAATTCTTTTTACTGGCAACTCTAACAATAAGATGTTAAAATGTTTCATGGACCTTAAAGGAAAAATGCCAGCAAGATTATTGCGAAAAGGAAAATTTAAGGATCAACATTTCAATTATAATAATAATTTTTTATTGCATAGAAAGGATGAATTCTCTGGTAGGGAAAAATTAGAAGAGGTTTCATATGTGACCGTTCAGAGAGACCTGTCTAAAGAACTGAAGAAGAGTAGAAAAGACATGTCAGCCAGTGAGGAGAAAAAAATTGGACAACTTAAAGACTTACTAGACAAAATGCTCATGTTAGATCCTGGTCAAAGAATATCTGTTAATGACAGTCTGAAACATCTTTTTATACAGGAAGAGATAGAAAAATAAATTGCTCAACTAATTGAAATATATATATTTGTAACAAAAATAACATGTTTCATTTCACTCACCTTAATATAATTAATATTGAAGTGCCGGTCTAAGGCTTTAAAATTACTGTTTATCATGTGGTTAATTATTTAAATAATAAAAAAATAACACCATAAGTATCTGAAAGGCCCATCGACTATTAAGGTGGCAATATATTTTTTTTCATCCCAAACCAAACCCACGCTTAACGCAGTCTAAACCAATGAATTTATTCAGCGAGAGAGACCCTGTCTCGACCAGTAGTTCTTATTCAATATATGAGAATACTTTAAAATTTCAAGCAAATAATAGAACAAGTCAATAACTGCGTTAAAAACAACCGACTTCAAACTTGCACTTGCAACATTTACAAATACAGACAAAAATGCTCATAAAATAAAAACTACTGGGCCTATCCGAATAAAATTTTTATGGGACCAATTCGACACCATCCCGCATCGAACGAAAAAAGAATCACGTAAATCGGTTCAGAAACCACGGAGTAATCGGTGTACATACATATAAAAAAAAAAAAAAAAAAACATACCGGCCGAATTTATAACCTCCTCTTTTTTTTGAAGTCGGTTAAAAATGAAACAAACCATGAGTAAATTTCTTACTTTATTCGTTTCTCACAGTTGAAAATAACAAAAATATAGCTACGACTTAACTAAAATATCACTTAAATAAGGTTTCACATGGGTACATAGTATACATCATGTGGGCTATCACATTTTACAAAAGAAAATTGACAATCGCCTCGTTCGGATATTATAATATTTATTGCGAGAACAAATTGACGATGGAGCTTACTTTTGTCCATGGCATAATGGATCCTTGAACAATTGTAATTCTTTACATATTGACCTATTAATCTTTTGTGATCAAATCCTATTTACTTATTACACATACAGAAACTTTAATAGTTCATATGCTGCCTCTAGAGCCAATCTAAAATCTACACAAGTTCTTATACCCTTTTCTATATTTTTTTATAAAAACCTAAGACTAGTTAAATGACGACTTAGCTGCAAAAATGTTTTCTGTCTGCTGTTTACTAGATATTTTATACTATGTTACTTAATTGGTTGTATAAATTTCATTACAAGCATACAAAGTTCCCTAGCACTGAAATATAATCTACCGCCAAAGATTTTAACTGATAGTAATCGTATCGTTAAATTAATTCAGACAATGTTGCATTTGACTAAAGTCCGGTCGCGGAGCAGGAACAATTTCGTACATTAACCTGTTATTACGTATCACTGTCACTCCCACGTAAATATAATGTGTCTTGCTCGCACAGGAGCAATGACCGCCGTTTGTGTTTGCTTGATTGGTGTCAGGTGTTCAATTATGATTTTGTGAATTCAAAATTTATAAGAATAAACCTCAAACTCTTTGGCTAAGGACTCACGAAGCGTTTTACACCCGCGCCCGCCGCGGTTGCGGGCCCGCAGCCTTTGTAGAATACAGATATTTATGTAAAAAATTAAAGCACATTTCACGACGCGTTTTACGCCCGCGGCGTGTGCGATTGTTTGCGGGTCCCGCTGCACCGGCGGTCATCTACTACCGGCGGGCGCGGTTCGCGGTCCCGCAGCCGCGGCGGGTCCATGGCGGTCTGGAGCTCAACTGATCGTTTAACCGCCCGTCTTGCAACCGCTCGTCTTGCGATAATCAAACGCCAAGTTTGCGAGCGATAATCGCAACCGCGACGGCTGCGTAACCGCAAAAAACTCCGGTCTCGTGAGTTTTGAAAATAAAACTCTATTCCGCAACCGCGGCGGGCGCGGGTGTAAAACGCTTCGTGAGTCCTTAGCCTAAATGTCCAATCAAAATCCGCCTAAGTCGAAATCGCGTGTTAGACGTTAGTATTTCTATAATATTGTATATAGTAATTTTTGAAAAATAAGGTCATAAAGAAGTTTCACTTCTTATGTGTGTACACGCACACTTTTTTTATATATCGTGGTTATTGAAAAAGTTAAAATGTAACTAACTAATAAGTATGAATGAATAAAGGACATTTATTTAATAAGTTAGTAAAAAACATTTTCTCCTCCAAATATTTCAAGTAAACTGCACTTTCTTCAAAAATGTTTGTGACCACTGTCAGTAGATAAAGAGGTCATTGTACGAAATTATTTCTGCTCCGCGACCGGACTTTAAATAGCTTGACCGCAACCGCTGTACCGCGCCTTAGGTATGTGCGCGGCGAGGCGGGGGAGAGTACTGACCGTTCCGTTTCTTTCTAACTTCTAACTCGTGCTCTTTCTTACCCGGTCCCCGCTTCACCGCACATACCTAGGGTACAGTGGTTGCGGTCAAGCTATAGTGAAATTTATAAATTGATTGGTTTCATAACAGATATATTTCATCATAGCCATAAATAATATTTTAATTCATTATTTCAACCTCAAAAAGTAATTTGATAAAACGCTTATAATTTTTTGAGGCTATTAACAATTGCTGAACATTGTCTGAAAACGAAATTTTTTTTAATAAGTTTATATTTTAAGGCATCTTTATGAATCTTTGTATTCATAAACTTAGTGATGATGACCGAATATGTATTGATATTATTAAAATAATAATTGTTACAAAACCTTATTTTCATTTAGAGTGCGCGTAGCTTAATCTAAATACACCAGCTTAGCTGTAATAAACATTGATCTTGAGAACTTAAAACAATATAAAATAATAAATCAACAACAAAAATAAAATAAGTAGGTAAAACATCACAGTACGATAATAAAATTATTATAGAAAATTCATAGTACAATAATATACTTATAAGATTATAATTTATGTTGATTCAAATTGCAACATAGTTGTTGTTACTAAGGATTTTTCCTAATTAAAAATACTGCTTTTACATATTTATAAAACAATATTATGTAAGTATCATAATCAATTTATATGGAATAAAATGCGTAGGAGCACATCTACCTGCACTGAAATTTTCAAGTTGAATGCACACAAGAAAATTACAATTATAAAAAATCTAATTTTCGTATTCAACTCACTGCAATAATGTTGTTAGATGATCAGGAATTGGTTGCTAGTAATGTTATTACAAATCTGTAAACAATTGATCGAGTGTAGCTCATTCAAAGAAAAATACTAAAGTATTATAAATTTCATGACAATTTGGATTTCCCACTGTATAATGTATAATTAGGCTTGGATTCGATGTCCAAAATTACACACTTTTACGACAATATTACAATAACCTTAATCTTATATGAAAGTATGTGGATGGATCCATTACATACATTTAAAGCAGTGATGGGATGTAACAGTCTCAAGTCTATTCGATCACTGGGTACACTTATTACCAAAACAAGCTTTTAAACAAACACACAAAGAGATTCTTCAAAGAAAAACTAGGACACGCAAATTTAAAAACTATACAGTAAATAATCGTTAAAATCTTAAAATAAGATATCTTTGGATGTAAAGATGTTATGAGGCTTACAAATGACTTAAAAATTAATGGAATAATTACCAAGTCCTTCAGTTTGTAGCTGCAATCATAGTGTAACTGTGGTAAAGATTCCACTGCTATTGTGTTATTCACATGTTCGATATTATACTGTTATTGTTATGTAGATAACATATTTTGGTTCGCGAAACCGGTGTGCATGTCTATTGATTGGCCGGATGCTATTGAGTCAGGACTCTGTAAGGATGCACTATACATGGGATTCATTGGAGTCGTCCCACCTGCCTCGAATAGAGTACTGTCGTATACACTGTTGCTCTGCTAAAATTGACAGATCACTTTAACAATATGTAGTTTGCTTTAAAATTTGGTTTAAAGGAGTTTTTCTCACAGACATATACAACACAAATAACTTATGTAAAAAGGAAAAACTAAACTACGTTCACGTTAATTGAGTAAGATTAGGTGAGATTTGACTAGACCCCCTTCCCATTTTAAGCATCTCACGTAATTTATGGACGTCCCCCAAAAATTTTCTTGCAACTATACCTGGTAAATGTAGTCAGAATCCGTTTTAAGAGAGCTGAAACTTTGTTGATGCGGTAGAGAGACTTGGTCATCATCCATTGGCTCATCCATTTGAGCTTTGTATGAGAACATTATACTTGGCTGTGATACACTGAAATTGTCAATGAATAAAAATAATAATATAAGTACAGGTTGTAATTTGTGTTAGACAATTTAGTACAGTTCTTCGAGAAAAAGTTACGCTATTCTTAACATATGTGAACTCCACGATTTGACAGTTTAAAAAAGTAACCAGTTACTCAAAATCCAGTATGTTTATTTAAAACTGTAGGTACATTTAGAAATGATTTTTACATCAGCTACATTGATTGAGTCTAACACCTGTATGTATATAAAAAAAATTGTACTCACCTGAAAAATTCGCTTAGGAACGTATGATAAACGAGTGGCGTATACAAAGAGAAATAAAGCCAGGTGGTAACATCAACAACACATAGACCGGGTTGCATCGAACCCCAAATCAAGAGACCCGCTCCAACTGCTTGTGTTATGTCAAGTAAAGCCAGAAGTAATACGTAGAAATAAAAGGAGAGTTTCGCTGGAACAAACAAATAATGGATATAATACATTACAGAATTATCTACCCTAATATTATAAAGAGGAAATATTTGATTGTTTGTTTGAATTGAATATGCTCCAATAGCACTGGACCAATTTAAATGATTTTTTTCCACTAAGCTACATTACTAAGGAGTAACATAGGCTACATTTTATTTTGTTTTTATCCTGGGTAAGCCCGGGTGGAGCCTGGACGAGCAGCTAGTATGCTATAAAGTATAACTGCAATAATTCTAAACATATAAAATACACCTGAACTAATATTATAAAGACAAAACATTTGTATTTTTGTATGTATGTCTGTAATGTTGACATGCATAAACTACCAGACCAATTAAATTAAACCATTATTTTGTTTGTCTTAGTAACTATATTCACAGTAACTAAGTATTATATTTGCATTACTTATTTCATAACACCCTTGCAAGTAGATTGTGTGGATTATGTAACAGATTTTATTATGTTTATATGTTACAAGAAAAAAATTACCCTTATAAGGTTTGAGTATAAGGAAATGAAATCGGAAGAACATGTAAGTATGAAATAAATCAGGAACTTGAATATCATTTAACCTACATTATAGAATGTAAAAGAAACTGTTTACATAGTGATAAAAAGAGTAATTTACTGTTATCAAACATATTATTACTAATAATTGATCATTTACTTTATTGTAATAATGTTTAAAAATAACATGATGTATAACTTAACCTTGACTCTATATCATTACTATTTCTATAAACTATAAACTAAAATAATTAAAATATTAACCTTGCAGTTCTAACAGATCTAAGTACCTACCTTTTCTTGTTCTTATAACCTTGGTTCTTAGTTTTTACCTACTTTTACTGGTTTAAAAAACCATTGAAATAATGCTTCAATTCACTTAACAACAAACTTTAACCCCTGTATGATTAGTAGCAACCAAGATAAACAATTGAAGCTACTTCAAGAAATTAGTACAATATGATATCAAAGTAATAATTAAGTAGTTAAAGCAAAATATAACGAAAAAATATACAAGCAGCATTGGTACAATAATAATAACCATAAAAAGTGTAAATGTTAGTGTTACAACTTACAACCTTGTTATTTTTTACAATGACAAGTCATAGTGGACAAGTTAATGTCTAATAGACATTTACAGTTACATAAAATATTTTATAAATTTCAAGAGATATTGAATGCATGAAGCTCTATATTTGTTACTTGATCCTTTTTGGTTTTAATTTTAAGCTATTGCATAGCTTCTATCGCGGGCCTTGAGCGCGGGGACCGAATCCAGAAATTTAGTAACGAAAAAACCTCACGCTCCCCACTCCGACGGGCGCGGAGGTGTGGCTTGAAGGCATAGCATGCAATAGCTTTACCGCGGCAGTCCCCAAGTGCCACATGTCTTTTTTTTTTTAATTAACTATCTAATTTTAAGTCACCTCATTTGATAAAAGTCTTGCGACTGATTGCAGATCACAATAGGAAAAAAAAATTAACTATCTGAATCTAATAGGATCAAGCTGTAATAAGATTAACCCAATCAAAAAAACACACAATAGGACATTATGATAACATTACAAGCTATTATCGCCCTTCTGATATTTTCATTATAAATTTTTTCAGTTATTATCTCAATCCAAACAGTGACAAATACAACAAATTAGATATCATTAATCTGTTCATATGTTTTTGAGTAATGAACCTAATACAAAATTGATAAAGTAATGTGTCCTACTAGTATTTGTCCTAAATACATATCCATATTTATTTTGAATAAAAACATCTGAAAATTAACACTTACTTGGCAAAGCTAAATACTCTCTGATAGGTATCCACGGAAGAAGCAAGATGACTAAATAAATGATACCAAAAACGAGAGATGAAGTGAACCAAAAGAGCATTCCGCCGTGTCCAAACAAATCATAATCTCTGGTATCAATGTGGAACATGTCATCTGGCATTACAATTTCCAAAGTTCCTTGGGTCACGGTAAATGCCAGTGATATAAACGATGTCGCCAGTAAAACATATCTGATGCTGCTCCTACTATCCATGTGACCTGAAATAATGCTTGGTTAAGAATAATCTTACAAAATATTATGCAGTAGTATAAACAGTAAGCCTTGTATGCACCATTTACTTGAATAAAATCTTCTGAAAGCGAAAAATTTTTGTATTCATGTGATTCATTAACAGGTCTTTTAAGATTGGATATATTTTGTTCTAGTAATTAAAACTTCTATCAAAATTAATATAAATATTTATTTAACTTACCAAAAGCAAGTCCAAAAATTACCACACTCATCTCAGTTGCAAGGAGGAAGAATCTTACAGTGACCCACAGGATCTTATCAATTAGACCTCCAAGGGGCATAGCTGCATTCACAGTCATGGACACTGCACATCTTATTAAACTGATGATAACATTTCCCCATACTAATGAATAAAAAGTCAGAAAAATTGGACTACTAGTAGCACGCAATTTTAACTGAGCTTTATTAAATCTAACCACTAAGAATAGCACGAAAAGGGCGTTCGGTATCAATATAATTAAATCCCAAATACGAACCCTGTAAACAAATATTACATACATTAGAACATATTGTGTACAACATAAATCTAAGCAAAATAATATGACGTTAATCACCTTGAGTTGTTTATCTCGTAATATAAAACATATTTGCAAAAAGTATCTTCTTTCACTGGTGGGAAATCAGTACCGTTTATACCAAACATTTTTACACTTTTAATGCTTGGCCATTTAGTTTGTTACGAAATTATGTTAAGGTTCGTGGAAAGGAATCATCACTTGCACCACAATAATCAAATTAGTTGATAGTAAATAGCGTCAGCTCTCGTCTGGCATTATAAGATATTGAATTTTTGCTTTTTATCTTAGGCGAATCCTTTTACTTTCTCCCTTTTTAACTAAATTTATATGCGACGACTGACGAAACAAAAAAGACACGAAAAAGACACAATAAACCATAAATAAAATGTGTTTGTTTGTCAAAAATCAAAATGTTCTTTTAACCACAGAGCATAGATTGAACGTCCAACAGATACACTTAAAAAGTTCGATTCGACTTGAAATCGGTTATCGGGTCATCACCAGTAATCATGACGTGTACCATAAACTGTCAGTAAATTTTATTTCAAAATTGAAATACCATTTGAAAATTAAACGTGTTGGTTGCCGGTTGCTTTTGTAATTTTTTTATTTTATTTCTTAGAACTATTACGAATTTGAGAAAAAGGATACATTTAAGTTTTAAAAATACTCAAACGAAAATTTAAATTAATTTTAATCATGGGTATTCTAGCCACGGGGCTTGGTCTTCTTCTAATCGCGACCGTCGCTTGGTCAGATGAAGCTCCCAAAGGTCCTAAAGTAACTCACAAGGTAATCTATCACTATTTAAAAATCTTTTCTTGAGTTCTATTTAGGATTTAAAATATCATCATACCGGTTTCTCTACAGATTATTGTGAGGTCTAACAAAGGTGAGATAAACTTGAAAAGGTCAGCAACCTTGTTGTGATGACGTTTAGAAATAAAGCTCCGGATGTCGTTTTTTTGTCCTTTGTCAGCTATATGTATATGATACGTAGTTAACATAATATAAAAACATTGTTTTGTGTATTTATTTCTATTTATATGTTTATAAATTTATAATATAAAAAATTGCACTCATTTATAATATTTTTATAAACAAAGCTTGTAAGTTGTAACATACATTCAAAACTGAACTGAAGTTATTTTGTTTTAGGTAAAATTCGACATAACTGTTGGTGATGAACCCCTTGGTACCATTACCATTGGTCTCTTTGGTAAAACTGTTCCTAAAACGGCCGAGAATTTCTTCCAATTAGCACAAAAGCCCAAGGGAGAGGGCTACAAGGGCAGCAAATTCCACCGAGTCATTGATAACTTTATGATTCAAGGTGGTGACTTCACCAAAGGAGATGGAACAGGAGGTATATTATCTTTTGTCATATAATAAAGTTTTGATACAATCACATTCTTGGATGTATTCTTAGTTCAAGGTTATTTCAATATTCAGTATGAAATTTATTCATGTTAATAATATTATTTTTTTTATGAGAGAATTATTTTAATAATATAGGTACACAATACTTATTTCCATCTATTTATGATTTGAAAATATCATAGAAATAGAGCATTCCTTGTCCTTAGCAACACACAACTACTACAATCACAACTTAATTGGGTTTAGTAACAACTGTTTATCAACATTGAATTAATAGGCAATTACAATTGTCCACAATAGTGTGGGTACAATGAAGTATAACATTGAAACTCCTTTGTAAATCGTCAGTTTAATGGAATCCATACTAATATTATAAATGCGAAAGTAACTCTGTCTGTCTGTCTGCTACTCAATCACGCCTAAACTACTGAACCAATTTGCATGAAATTTGGTATGGAGATATTTTGATACCCGAGAAAGGACATAGGCTACCTTTTATTGCGAAATATGTACCACGGGCGAAGCCGGGGCGGACCTCTAGTACAAAATAAACAAATTACTTTTTAGGACGCAGTATTTACGGTGAACGATTTGAAGACGAGAACTTCAAGCTCCGCCACTATGGTGCTGGCTGGTTGTCAATGGCCAATGCTGGAAAGGACACAAACGGTTCCCAGTTCTTTATTACTACCACAAAGACACCTTGGTTGGACGGCAGACATGTAGTGTTCGGCAAAGTCTTAGAAGGAATGGTATGTATTAACCATTTAGTAAATATTTCAGACAGTACATAGACTAAATATACAATTAAAATTATATGAATTGCTGAACATTTCTTGAAACATGAAGGATTAATGCTAACCCATTAATTTGATATAATCCTAAGCTAGGCCAATCTAATAGACAAATTTACAGTCCATTATGCTCCTGAGAAGCAGTTAGTCAATTTAATTCTTGAATACTAGGAAGTAGGATAGACTCCAATTGACAGGGTACTTAAGTCATTGATGGCAATCTGCAGTGGCCATTTATAGCCAGAAATTGTTCATTGTTAAGAAATTTTTTTAAACTGTGCTTTATTTCACCTGATATAGAGTATATTTTTAAATAGCATAACATTAATTGGTTAAATTGTCAACAGGACATTGTTCGCAAGATTGAGAAAACTGTCACTGGAGCCAACGATCGGCCCGTCAAGGATGTTGTTATTTCAAACACCCACACAGAAGTTGTTGAAGAACCATTCAGTGTCACAAAAGAAAGTGCTCAATAATTTTTAAGCAATAATTTACTAGTTAAGTAATTTTTCTTTCCAGTTCAAAATACTTTGATTGTATACTAAGCATAACTTTTAGTGAAAAGATCTTTTTATTTCTTTCAAATAAATAAAAAAGTGTGAAAGTTAACCGTCACAGTTTATTTTCTTGGATAATATTAACAATAAAATAAAGGTCTAAATAAATATTATACTACATTTTTTATTTCTTTCATACATTGTTCTGCTTCTTGTTTTATATCATCATTTTTGTTAACAATTCCCAACTTATAGGCATGTCCACAGTAGCGACGAGCGGTATCCAACATTTTTTTCCTAATATATGCTCTTCCTAGATTAACATACATTGCACCTAAATCTTCCATTTCAGGAAGAGTCTTGCCAAGATCAATTGCTTGCGATATATAATTAATACAGTCATCGACCCTGTCCATTTGATCACAAACTGTTCCCAAGTCATTCAATTGTACAACAATATGTTCTGGATCCAACTCTTTTAATTCCATCATTTTATTATAAGCACTCAGCATATAATTAAAACCATTCTCATATTTTTTACAATCAACAAATAGTCGGCCATACCAATCCTCAGTCATGGCAAAAAGCTTCTTTAGTTCTTCAGAAGGATTACTATTGTACGCTTCTTTAATTTTTTCTAAACACCAGTCATATCCTAACTGCGCTGTAGTATATTCCTTTTGTAAATGACTGACTCGAGCTAGCTTTACGCTTACTTGAACAACACGTATGTCATCATCTTTGACTCCATTCGCCATAAGCCTTTGTGCTACAGCCACAAATAATTTCTTTGCTTCATCCAGGCGTTCTCTTTGAAGCGCCAGGTTTGCCATCACATCATAGATATATGTAATTCCCGATTCATGATTCATTTGTTGTGCTTGTCTTAATGCAACATGAAGCAACTGCTCTGCCTTTGCACTTTCATTTCTTTGCATAAATAAAACACAATGTTTTATCATTAAAATCAACTCGTCTTCCGCACTAAGCTTTTTCTCTAATCCAATTAGTGTTAGAATGGATAATCCTAAAGTAAATGGTAATCTTATTTTGTGCGGTATTTGAGAAAATGATACATTGGATATAATACGTCTATGGGAAAATGAAAATTGATATATACTACGCAAAAAAATTCTGTATCTACCAGACATTATAGGATCTTAGAGTTCAAAAATGTTATATTAAAATATTACATAATTCAATAATAACCTCACAAAGTGACAAAACCTGAAGTGTTTGTTTATAACCGACGACGTCTGTCACAGACATCTGTCGTGAGTCGTATCCAGCTCACAGATTAAGTATTAGTTACTACGTACGTGATCCAGCTCTAATCTGTAATAGAGAATAGAGATTAGAGTCTGGCCAGCCAAAGCTGAACCCAGTGTTTTTTGTAGCGGCCATACTATCTGGAATGTTATCATAGCGTTTCTGCGTAGGTCTCGGAGCAATTAACAAGCCTGGAGAAGTAACAATTAATTGAACGTTTTTTATATAGTGGCTCTCTTTTATTCAATACCCTTATTAATGCGATAGAAAGAGACAACACACTGTTATCTGCTTGGCATTCAAATCCCCATGTAGCCACTTTTTGTTCTAAAAAGGTAGTGCTTGACACTTTATCGAATACTAAAATATCGATAAATAAAAAAATTAAGATATAAAATTGCTTGAAGATAATTTAAGATTCGTTTAATTTTGAATTATGGATAGGTAATTCCAAATTTTAAGATTCGTTTAATTTGGAATTATTCATTTACGATGCGTATTGACTGCCTTGCATTGTACCATACAATATTGGTGGTATAGGTAATAGTGGTATTTATAAAAAATATTATTAGGTATTTCGGTTTAGGTTGTTTTTATGGTCTCGTAAAAAGGTACGTATTTTTTCCTGTTTTCATAGATTCATTCATAGAATTATACCTACGGAACCCTTCGTGCGCGAATCTGACTTCCACTTGGTTGATCTTTTTACAAATCAATAGTCGTATCCTACTAATATTATAAAAGCAAAAATATATAAGAACTAGAGGTCCGCCCCGGCTTCGCCCGTGGTACATATTTCGCAATAAAAGGTAGCCTATGTCTCGGGTATCAAAATATCTCCATACCAAATTTCATGCAAATTGGTTCAGTAGTTTAGGCGTGATTGAGTAACAGACAGACAGACAGAGTTACTTTCGCATTTATAATATTAGTATGGATGGACATTTGATACTCTTTCACGTAAAAACTACTGAATGAGTTTTTATGGAACTTTGTACAATTATATAGTTTAAACATCAGAATAACATATAGGCTACAATTTACCGCGAGAAAATAACTCATTCCCACAGGAAAAAATTGGTAAAAGTTTAAAATAAATTGCTTCAAATAAAACAAATAAACATTTATTTTTTTAACAACATTTTATTTCGATACTTAATTATCAAATTACAATATTTATTATTTAAAATAGATTCCACCTTAAACTTGTGGCACAGCATCTCTGCAAAGCACTTTACTTTTCTTCCCGTCTGATTAAAAATGATTTGAACAAGGCCGAGAATGTTTTGAAGGCTTCCAATTTTCCCTGTGCTATAGCTTTAACCCAAACATCTTTTAATTGTTCTCAAGCCAGAAACCTGCAAATAACAATAAAATCCATACTTAAATAACTTTTTTCTCCTAACCTATTTGATTTAAAGCAGTCATTATCAAAGTACCTTAGCAAAGTACGTATATTTCGTTTATATTAAAGTATCGATAATTGCACAACACTATGGAAGTAATATTTTGCATTATCTCTCAAAAAGAAGCTAATTATGATTTCATTTCAATGATCAAGGGTAGATAAAACATAGATGATTTGGAAAATAACGTAAATTCACTGATTTATAATACAATTAGCCAAAAATTGATCAAAATCACTAACCTGTGATATGATAAATTCCTATCTTCATCCGATTTCCCACTACTATGGCTTTTACAGCCGTAAGCAACACAAGCCATTTTATCTTTAGTCAATTTTCTTTTCATAAAATAACAAATTAAACTAAAACACTCGTTTTTCACTTCAAAAATAATAATTAAAATCACCATGCGTCAGTGACCAGACTGGTCACTGAAACAAATTGACATGGGCACATGTCATTTCAAACTGCCGAACTGACATATATCTGTCCTCTTTTTTCGCATGACATTTTGCCATAAGCCAAAAAGGCCAAACTAGTGCTATATTGTTCAATTAATTGTTACTTCTCCAGGCTTGATAATTGCTCCGAGGCGTAGGTAGTTGTCAGTTTTGTTGAAAACGGTTCAAATTATTTGCGAATTTATTGGTTTTAGTGTTGAAATATGGGTAAAACTATAAAGAGTGCTTTTATTTATAATGATTAGTAAATACAAAGAGTTACAATAATTATGTAGTAAATACAAAAAAAATAATGTAAGTCAAATGTTATATTGAAAGGGCTACCACATCCTTTAATAACTTTTAAATCCTGATTTGTTGTGTACCTAATGTACCCATATACTATGATCACCTGAATACCAAAAGTATAAAATTTTTTTTTCCTATCTAAGCCGATGTTACCAGGTCCCATCGACCACACAACCACGGTCGATGCCAGGTCCATATTTTTTAAATTTGCCGCCCTTTACTGGGTTCAGCTTTGGCTGGCCAGACTATATACTATAAGCTTATTCGTATTACACTAGACAAGCTCATAGTATACACTAGACAAGCTCTTACTGACATTACGTTTAAATTATAATATGTGCTCTGTGCATTAAATAATAAATACTCTACAAATGTGTCTACAAATTACAGAGCTCTGCTTTGGCTTACATCTGCCTATAATTGTAAATTGAATTCTTTCGTGATGATATCTCTACGGACTTATCCGCAGAAGTCTTTGCCTTTGCCATAAAGTTTTTACAAATTACAATCGTAACTAATACCTAATCTGTGATTACAATTGACTGTCGACTTAATCTGTGCTGTTGTCTGTTGACATTTGCTCGTGGCTATGGCCTATGATGGCTATTATGGAATTTTATATGAATTCTGAATGCTGAAAAATTGCTGAATGCTCAAGCATTCCTAGTTATTTCTAAGTTGTAATAACATTATCGCAATACATTATAATAAGAACTAAGTATTTTATGGAAAATCTAATAGTTTTAATGTAATTATAGACAAATTTAAATAATGGATTCGGATTTAGTAAAACATGAAAATGTGGAGTTAATAGGACGCTGTAAGTGTTGTTTGGATGACGTTAATCTCAAAACTTTATGGGAAGAATATGATAATGATGGTCAGGTAGAGGTTTATGGCGCGATGGTTGAAGAATGCTATTCTTTGAATGTAAGTTAAATTTATATATCTGTATTATCATATTATTGTTTACACCAAATTCCAAACAAAAAATTTAAACTGATTTTAAATTCTTTACACTAAAATTATTCTAATACTTGGTTTATGAGATAATTTTAGGACCAAAAACAAAGGTCTGTTCAAGAATTGTCTAATCACTAACGTTTTAAGGTTATCGGTACTAGCTTTCCGCAATCGGCTTTGCCCGCATGATTAAAGCATAGTTCCCGTTCGCGTGCAACCTTTCCAGTATCCTATGTCCTTTCTCAAGTCTCAAGCTATTTCTGTTTCAAATTTTATCCAAATTGGTTCAGTGGTTGAGGTGCGAAGAAGAGACAGACTGAGTTACTTTTGCATTTCTAATATTATTTAGGATAGTAAGGGTTTTAATTCATTTGCTTATATTAATTATAATTTCAGTGGGAAAGAAAGGATCGAAATGAATTTATATGCAGTGCATGCATAGTGCGTTTACGGGATGCTCTTAACTTTAAAAGGGAGATTATTGCATCTGACCAAGTGCTTCAGCAAGGTATAAATTTCATTTATTTATACTGTAGAATCCTTTATTATGACTCTGGTTATATTGACCAACCGCTTATTATGACGGATTACACAGCAAATTTTGATTTTCACATAAAATTCTTTACAAAAAGTTGGATAAAATTACTTCGTTTATAGTGACATGTCGTTTATTGTGACCAATTTTTCATGAATTGTCCGGTTAGTGACCGAAATGATTTCTCACACTTTCAACAGTGTTTGGGAGAATTATGTGATATCTGACGATGGACAAAGCTCACGCTTTTTTTGTAATTTGTCTCAATGTGTAGTTATCTCTATTATTTTTCTCCATATTGAAATAAATAAATACTAACAAAAATAGAGATGTTTATTTTCTAACAAAATGCTTAGTATGACGTCTGCTTATTATGACATGTTTGATATTTCCCTTCAATGTCATTATAAACGGATTCCACTGTTTATATTATTGATATATAATGTATAATTATGTAGTAATACTTTTTGTAAATATTCTTAATAATTAATAGATACTAGATTAAAATCGTTTAGTTCTAATAAAATCTTTAATTTACAACTATTTCTAACTAGGGATAATGTGTTGTAACTTGTAATGGAAAATGGGTTTTAACTGTAATATATATAATATATTAGGAACTAGCGGTCCGCCCCGGCTTCGCCCGTGGTACATATTTATGTTTTCTCTACATAATAACCATCCTGGTACTTCAAGGAATATAATAAAAAAAGAATTATCGAAATCGGTCCACCCGTTCTCGAGTTATGCGCTTACCAACACATTTTGCGATTCATTTTTATATTATAGATGATTAAAAAACACTTTCACCTTACAGTGCAATTGGAATTCAAAAATAATATTAGTGTGGATGTCAAAGTTGAATCTTCAGAGGACATTGATGAATATCATGATGTAGAATACTTGGAGTTAGAAGGTGATAATTCTGCTACAACTGAAGGTAAAAATACTAAATTGTTATATTATAATACATATTTGAAAAATTACTTTAACTCATTAACATCAATTGTATTAATATAAGTTGTCCCAAACATAAGTCAATCATAGCTCAGGTGTTTTTCATAGAATTCAAAATAAAAATGTTAATATATAAATGTTATAAGATAAAATATAAATATACAGATCTTACTGTTATCTATATCTCTCATCTCTTATATAACTGTAAAATTGAGTGAAAAGACATTACTATATGAATAGAAACAAATTTGAGAAATCTATGGATGAATGTTTGCAAGCCAGTGAGTAACCCAGGTAATAATGTTTTTTACGCATTTTAGCAAAAGCATGTGAGATAGCTACAGAACTGCCTAGTCGTAAATGGCCAAAAAAGAGAAAAGGTGCAGATCGCTTGAAAGTTTACAAAAAATACACGCAGCTTGAGCTTAGAGAAGCAATGGACGCAGTGAAAAGTGGCAAGATGACCCGCGGCGAAGCTTCTGAAATTTACAACATTCCTAGGAATACTATCACCAACAATTTGAATAAATACAATGCATTGATTGAAACTCAAAATGGTGAGTGCTTGATATATTATTATCTGTCTTGCTATGGTGTCGCTAGGTTTGAGGAGAAAGGACAAAATTGTTTTGATTATAATTTTTGGTACCTACTAAAAAGATATTGTATATATTTAACTTTACATTAGGTACTTACTTATATAATATCTACTTTATTTCTAGATTCCACGGAGGAAACTTCCAATAAGGAGAAGAATTTTAAGCTCATTGAAGAGATTAAAGCACTGCTAACATTAACAAATGCCATACCATTCAAAACCAAAACCGCAAAATACTATTGTGCATATTGTTCTACAGATGGACCTATGTTTGAAGATGGTGATGAATTACGAATTCATACCATAAATGAACACAGTGAACATAGAACATACAATGTTGACCATTTCATGAGACCTTACTGGCTCAATGAAATACTCAAACTTGATGTTGATAACCTCTCATGCAATTTATGTGAAACAAAGTTGCCAGACTGGAATGGAATGTTCCAGCACTTTTCTAATGAACACGAAATTGAATTTGATGAAGCCTATACAAGAGTTGTTCCATATATAATAAGGGATAACATCAAATGTGTATTATGTAATGAAGCCTTTAATAATTTCCATCAGCTAGACGGCCATATGAATGCCCATTACAATAACTATATATGTTACGAATGCGGCGATACATTTGTAGCGTCCAGCAGATTAGAAAAACATGTTCAAGTGCATAGTAAGGGAAAATTTCCATGTGATGAATGCGGAAAAGTGTTTTCACTGCAAAAGTATCGTGTAAAACATACCAATTTAGTACATCGACAGAATGTATTGAAGTGTCAGTTTTGCCCTGAAAAATTCAGCACTGCAGTGCTGCGAGAATTGCATCATGTTGAAAAGCATAAAGATCAAATTAAGGAATATACATGTGAGTTCTGCGGTACGGTGTTCAATTATAAGCCGAATTTCATAAAACATTTGCAAAGGAAGCACAGTATTGAGAAGAACAATAAGTGTGAGGTGTGTGATAAGTCATTTAGTAAAAAATATGAATTACGTCTCCACATGTTGCGACACAAGCAAAATAAGAAATACGTGTGCACTGTGTGTGGTGAAGGTTATAGGAGAAAGGCTAATTTTAACATTCATTTTAAAATTCATCAGAAAGAAAATGTTGAACAAATTACATTAAATGAAGACGAAGAACAAATTACATTAAATGAAGATGAAGAACAAATTACTTTTAAAGAAGAGGAACAAATTGAGTAATTAAAAAGAGTTGATATATACAATATTAATTTTATTAAAATAAGCCAAATAGAGACTGGATTGAATGGACCGGAATCCTTTGGGTATCACTATTGTATGAACTTTATACAATGTAAGGAATATATTTACAGTAAAAAGTAAAGTGGGTTATATTTATTGTGAGTCTATATTCAAAATTAAATACAAATACATATAGGTATTTCTCGCCAACATTGCCATGTGCTAATGTCATATTATAATACCTCTCGATTTCAAAAGGTTTGTTACTGTATTTAAACCAAGTTATACATACTTTTTTAAATTGTCATACATGCAGTGTTCGTAATTTGATATCTTAAAGTTCCTTGGCATTAATACATATTTTTATATATATGTAGATAGGTTTTCAAAGAAATCAATTGTTGCAATTTACCATATATTTTTTCACATCTAATGTTTATCCAAAGAAAATGTGTAATAGGTATAACACTGTTATCTGTTTCAAATATGATGTAAAAATTTGCATACAGACAAGATATGTACCTAATAGGTTATGGTGTTCTGAAGTGAAACTTCTTTAGGCGCGTTGAGAGTAAAATTTCAAGGTCGCGTCATGACAATACCGTCACGTCGTGTGAGTGGCGACGATTTTGGTATCTTTGAATCTTTCCAAAGAAGTTTCACTTCTGACACGTGTGCTCGGCGTCGGCCCACACGTCTTTTTTATATATATTCAGAAATAAATTATAAATGAAATGAAGAACAAATGGTAAATGTTGGGCGGGTGTTTATTTTTTTTTTTAATATTAAACATAAACACATTACATATAATATTATGTAAGTATTGTAAATATAAGTTAACTGTTAAATAAATTTGTTGTAAAACGTAAGAGTTTTCTTTTAATCTATTCCCTACCGTCACTTACACGTACCGATAATGTATTTCCTGTAAATCATATGTATTGCTTTTTTTTAGCTTCTCGTCCCACCTCATCAACACCAAAATTGCGGCCGTTATCTTTGATGCCTCTCGATGGTTTAGTCACTAGCATAATCTATTAATTCTATTAGAGTATATTTTTTTTCTTATATTTATCTTCTTCGATTTTATATTTTAAATTTATACTATCTGCAGTTTATGGCTTAACTACTTCAAATCTATACGCCATAACGGTGTTTTTCTGAAAATAAAAATGTTTAGGTACTTATATTTTAATAGGTATGTATGTATTTTTTTTGTAAACGAAAATATACAGGGTGTAGGTAATCGTTAAGTGTGCACACGCGATTATTCCGTAACTATTGCAGATATAAAAAAACTTTAAACTGATATCGAAAGTAATTAACCTAATGAGTAAAATGGCCATAATTAATTTTTAAAATAAAACGTGAAATATCCAGGAAGGAAGGTACTTATTACATACAGTGTACAGTAGGTACTATTGCAATTTATAGATAATAATGCTTTGATTAACAGTTAGCTGATATTTTTATCGACGCTTTTGACGCGCCGATACTCTATCTAGGGAGTATATAATCAAAGTAATAATGCTATTAACATAAGTCATTGAAAATCTTACAGTTTTTTCATATCATCTATGTTAAGATTGCCAATTAAATCGTCTTTTCCTTGGCATCGATTTTTCCATTGTTTTGTTGGCTTATACAAAGTGGAAAAAGCTTCACGCTCTCTTTTAAAATTATCTCCTTTATTTCTGGATGTGTTATCTAGAATAAAATTTAGATCCAATGTTTCTGTACAGTTGTCACTGAAAATAAATGATAAGCTATTATAGACCGTAGTACCTAATGTTGATAGAAAATCATTTAGAACAAAACAAAGTCGCTTCCCGCTGAATGTCCGTCCCTTACTTTGTATAATTAGATCTAGAATTTTGAAGAGGTTTTTTTTATTAGATAAAGTGGTACAAAGTGAAAAACAATTAGTTATGTAGGTATAGGTAGGTATATAAAGTTTTACATATTATGTAGGGCGGAATGCGAGTACATATTTTATCTTACCTCAAGTCTACTTTTAAGAATTCATCCATTCCGAACTCTGCAACCAAACACAATAAGTATCTATTAATTTATTAAATTATTAAAAAAAAAGAAATTATCTGTCTATATATGGTTCTAAGATGGTTCATGTATTTGACGTGAAACACGCCGTCTAACTGTGGTATTATAGTTTTCAAAATGGATGAGCCGATTTGTGAGGCGTTTTTAATCGAAAATCCTAGGTATTATCAATCCTATCAATCAAGATGCTTTAAAATCAAAGTATGATAGACTTTACATAAATAGGAGAACGTTGTACCTTGTTCATTCGATTTATTTCCTTTTGCAACTGCAGCATAAGTTCCATTCTTACATAATCTAGTTCTAGCTTTTGTGTTTGTGTCACTAATGCTTTCCTGAAATTGTAATCGCAAAAATTATATTAAATTACTGAACTCTGTTTTATGAATTTTTTTATGTGATTAGTTACTTAATATTCCTTTTATGTATAAATGCAAATTAAATCGGATATTTTGTATAACGAATTTTTTTTTACACGATAGGTATCATTGGAATCTCGATTCATGTTCGACTTCGAACTTCTAATTAATTTACTACGTTTTCATTTTGTTTCCAGCTACTTACCTTGCTAATTTGCTTAGGATTTTTAATTTTTCTTTTGTTTTCTCTCCACTTGTTAAGAGCTACTTCTTGGCATCTTTTTAAATTCGTATATTCGACATACCATTGTGTGTGTGCCTTTACATCTTCGACTTTTACTCCTTGAACGTAAAAATACGGATTTTTTTAAATAAAACAAGTTAAACTCCTAGTTATTTATTAACTTTAATTTAATGAATACCATACCAAATATCTTTTGTAGAACTTCGTCTTGAAATCTCATGTAAGAAACCTCTGAAAATGGCGGTGTTTCAAATACTTCGTCGCAGTTGTAGTGTTTGTTCCAAATATTTACAAAAATATTATGATTATATTCATCCCATCCACCATAACGGTTACAACTGTTTTTCATGAATTCTTGGAATCGTTGAACTTCCTTAAAATTAAAAAAAAAATTAAAGTTTTTAGTTCGGATGTATTACTGATAGAGTTTTTAACACGCATATATTAGCTTCACTTGTATGTTGTTAGTAAGTTTGTATATTGTAACCGATTCAAGCTTAAGACTAGAACTATATTTTGATCCAGTTTAAACGGACGGTTTTAATTCAAACTTTGCGAACTTCCTATCAAAGATCGGTGACAATATAATAATTTCACATGTTTTACCGTGCTTTTTAGATTTTTAGAACTATGCATTGATATTAAATTAAGTGTAGCTTAGACTTACAACACATTTAAAAGGTGAATTTATAATGGCTCGCACCGGACTTGGCACAACTTCGTTGTAATGAGGTTTTGGGTGTACTTTTGTCTGCATTTTAATATACTTTTGATTATCTGGTTTTTCTTGGATCTAAAACCAATTTAATATGGAAAAATTACAAATAAGTAATAATATAACTTTATTACGTATAAATTATGGGGATACGATTTTTTTTCTGTGCAAAAATGGCGAATCGGAAGTGGATTAATTTTTGATGATAAAGTTATTCTATGTAGATTAGTCTGGATTAAAAATAACTAATATCCCAAATTACACCTTAACTGGTGCAGTCGCTTAGGCCTGAAGAAGAGGCAGACAGAAGAAGATACAGAATTATATTTATTCTGTATCTTCTTCTGTCTGCCTGCATTTATAAAGGATTGCTGTACCTAGCTTTTTTATTACTTACCTACTGAAATTAAACAGATGGATTGAATGAAATCAACCCAAAGGCCAGAACTAAAATTGGATATCAAATTTTCGTTTCGTTAATATCTTATATACCTATATAAAATTCTCGTGTCACAATGTTAGTCTGCATACTCCTCCGAAACGGGTGGACCGATTCTCATGAAATTTTCTGTGCATATCGGGTAAGTCTGAGAATCGGCCAACATCTATTTTTCATATGTACCACGGGCGAAGCCGGGGCGGACCGCTAGTCTTATCTTATATATAAAATTCTCGTGTCACAATGTTAGTCTGCATACTCCTCCGAAACGGGTGGACCGATTCTCATGAAATTTTCTGTGCATATCGGGTAAGTCTGAGAATCGGCCAACATCTATTTTTCATATGTACCACGGGCGAAGCCGGGGCGGACCGCTAGTAATATATAAAATTCTCGTGTCACAATGTTAGTCTGCATACTCCTCCGAAGCGGGTGGACCGATTCTCATGAAATTTTCTGTGCATATCGGGTAAGTCTGAGAATCGGCCAACATCTATTTTTCATATGTACCACGGGCGAAGCCGGGGCGGACCGCTAGTACATAGATACTTAAATTAAAATCAAAAAGGTATAGTATCTATAGGCAAGAATAAATTAGAATATTCATGATTAATTTTCAATGATATTAATAAGTCGGTACATAGTTACCTGCTTTACAATTTCTTGCTCAGCAACTTTTAATAAATTTATTTCTTTACCTATATAATTTTTAAAGGATTTCATTTTTTCATCCAAGTCAAATATATCTTTTTTGATATCGTCGATATCTGGAAGAAATTTATGGGTAAGTAATTAGTTAAAGTACCTACACTTTATATTTATGCGATATTGTATGCTGGCGCAGGTAAGTAATTAAGTATGTAGTAAATATAACAAAGCTATTTATTTCAATTTGAGATAGTGAATTAAGTATAATATTATTTCAAATCTAGACTCCATTTTATTCTTATTAGGTACCACCATATTTTTACTGAAAAAAGTGGAGCATATTCCTACCTATGTTCTTCAAGGTTTCATGATCGTTTGTAATCGCTTTCACATCTTCAAATAGATTTTTAATTTCAGCATAAGTTTTCTTTATCTTATTTATATATTTTTTAAGGTCCAAGTGCATATTGTTATGGGAGCATTCAAATTCTTCGTTATCACACTTTCCCGGGTTTTTATTTGCAGCGGCTGTTAAAATTTCCTCCTGGATTTTTAATCTTCTTAATTTCGCATAATAATTTCCACCATCCTCTACGGTACCAAAAGTTCTACTTAATTTAGACTCCGACGTAGAGCTACTATCCATATTTTAAAATTATCAATGTAATATAATAATCAGTAAATATTCATTTGTAAAATATCGATCAAACAACATCGTAGCGTGCGTCGCGTCGGTCGTATAGGGTTTAAGCATGGTTAAGCAAGGGTTAAGCTGCTTTTGAATTTTAAAGATTAATATTGAATAGTTGCTTACTTTTTTCTTTCTTTTAGGTATATCAGATATGGTATGTCTTAAATTTTACAATAATTATACTAATTTATTATTTTTTATTTTCGCTTTCTTCATTTGACCAATATTTTTGTGAGCATCGAGCAAAACGTTTCCGAGACTGCAGATTGTAAATGTCAATCGTGAAATGTCAAATGTCAAATAGATTTCACAAAGTCGGCGGGCTATCAAGAATGGATTTATTGATTGTGTTTAAAAAGCTTTAAATTATTAAAAGATATTTGATAACATAATTTGCAAACATGTTTACGCGTTCTAGATTGTTTCTGTCTAAGGCCTTCTCTTTAAAAGTTTGTAATCTAAAAATTTAAGTGTTGTTCTTTTCGTGTCTCGGATATAGATATTTTAACTTAAACTTTGTATATTACAGAATGTGATTAATGTTGAATATCAAAATGATGGCAGATTCCTATATAGTGTCGCAGCAGCACGATATCGTTCGACAACACCCCTTAATACTATAATCATGTTCGTACCACAACAAGAGGTTAGTTTGATATTTGTTAGAATTGAATTCAAAGATTATATTATGTAAATCTACCTAAAATAATTAATAGTTTATATTCTCGCTCAAGTAATCACTTCTGAGGATTGTGGTAGAATATTTATTAAATAATTTATGTTTCTTATTGGAATTCAGTTAACGACTTAAACGGCTTTGTTTCTAGCTAAATAACAACAATAATCTAAAATCATTGTTATTAAAATTTAACACTTATCTTAGGAATCTTATTTTATTTTGTTATAAATGCCTAATTTGATGCTAAATATTATGAAAGAATAGCATTATTATTAGACAGTGTGCGCACGAGCAACTTTGTCTCCGCAACTATTTTGTCTCCGCAACTATTTTGTCTCTCCACCCATGGGCTAGTATGAAAGTGCGCGCACGTAGCGACGCAACTCCCCATACAATTGATGGGAGAGACAAAATAGTTGCGGAGACAAAGTTGCTCGTGCGCGCTCGCTCTTACATAACAATTTCCAGTTTTTCATACTGGAAAGTTAATACTTAATCTAAATAGACAAATTTTTTTATGCAATTGATCAATGTATAGTTTATTACTTTTTATTTCAAGTTGTATTTAATATATTTATTATAATCAAATGTAATTAAAATTAATCTATGTACTTCACTTAAACTTTAAGATTACATAAAATATAAACTATATAATCTATTTTTAGGCTTGGATTGTTGAAAGAATGGGAAAATTTCACAGAATACTGGATCCTGGTTTGAACATATTATGGCCAATTGTAGATAAAATTAAATATGTTCAGAGTTTGAAAGAAATAGCCATTGATGTTCCCAAGCAAAGTGCCATCACTTCCGACAATGTTACTCTTAGCATTGATGGTGTGCTGTATTTGAGGATAATAGATCCTTATTTAGGTATAATTTTATTTTTTTACTAACTTTTTGTAAAGAATTGAAATTGTTTAGGTTTAATATTTTATTAATATCCCATTTACACAAGATAAGCCAACAATTATGAATTAATTAGACTGCTCACAATAAGTATATGCTCAATATTTTATTAACTTTTTATTGTATGCATGTATTTTAAATACTTATTGGGGAGTTGTAAATTGCTTTATATATTACTAGTGGTCCGCCCCGGCTTCGCCCGTGGTAAATATTTCGCAATAAAAGGTAGCCTATGTCCTTTCTCGGGTATCAAAATATCTCCATACCAAATTTCATGCAAATTGGTTCAGTAGTTTAGGCATGATTGAGTAACAGACAGACAGACAGAGTTACTTTCGCATTTATAATATTAGTATGGATTATGACTAAAATATAACTAAAAAGAATTGATATTTCAGCATCTTATGGAGTTGAAGATCCAGAGTTTGCTATCACACAACTTGCTCAAACTACAATGAGGTCTGAATTGGGAACGATTTCTCTGGATAAAGTGTTTAGAGAAAGGGAATCTCTGAACGTTTCTATTGTGGATTCAATAAATAAAGCCAGCGAGGCTTGGGGCATTACCTGCTTACGATATGAAATAAGTAAGTATAGTGCAACTGTTTTAGAATGAATATAATAGGTATTAAATAAAATTTATTTTATGTTAATACCAAATTGTATTTTACTTGTCATTTACATCTTTTGAGTTGAAGAGTTTAAAAAAGTAAATAAATAATTCAGTAAAATCCAGTAGCTTTTGCATTAATGAAAACTTGCACACTAAACTATAATTATTAATATTTTTAGATTTAAAATGATTATGAATTAACAACATAGAAACTAAATTGCAAATCTTTGCTATCAACGAAATATTAATTCAAATTGAACATTATAGGGGATATCAAACTACCATCTAGGGTGCATGAAGCTATGCAAATGCAAGTGGAAGCTGAGCGAAGAAAGCGCGCCGCCATCTTGGAATCAGAAGGAGTCCGTGCAGCAGATATTAATGTTGCTGAGGGTAAACGGCAAGCAAGGATCTTGGCGTCTGGTAAGTTCTAATTTTTGAAGTGAAAACTTCTTTAGCGGCGTTGGGTATAACATCTTAAACTCGCGTCAGGACACGTGGCCTGATCGAAAATGCGTAAGACGGTTTTTTTTAGCCCTTATATTCCATGCATAAGATGGATACCATTCCAAAATATCAAACATGCTGAACGTTAATAATCAAGTTTTCACTTCTGCCGGCACTCCCGGAGTGCAACCCATCTTTTTTAAATAAAACAAATAGTAATAGAATAAATAGTTGATGCTATAGAAAGTCAGTATGTAATAAGTATCAGATTTGTAAATGTTATTTTCAATTATATGTATGTATAGTCGATGATAAAATTTCTGTGGTATACACTATACAGCTGAATTTAACACCATAAGGACTTTTAAGCAGATTTTAATACTGTTTATTGTAGAACCCTTGAATTAAAAAAAATATTTCTCAAAGTGAACACAACCAAAAAAAAAGAAAGAATACCAAATCGAAATCGGTCCTAACGCGTCATCGCGAGATTCCATGTCGGACGAAAATATAGAGGGATATATTATATAGTATACTAGAGGTCCGCCCCGGCTTCGCCCGTGGTATATATTTCGCAATAAAAGGTAGCCTATGTCCTTTCTCGGGTATCAAAATATCTCCATACCAATTTTCATGCAAATTGGTTCAGTAGTTTAGGCGTGATTGAGTAACAGACAGAGTTACTTTCGCATTTATAATATTAGTAGTGGATACTATGAGTTGTGGCATGGAATAGTTGAAATAACATGTTACAGAGGCGGAGAAGCAAGAACAGATCAACAAAGCGTCTGGAGAGGCGCAGGCGATGCTCGCGATCGCGGAAGCGCGCGCTCGCGGGTTGCAGCGCGTCGCCGCCGCGCTTGGTGCACCCGTGAGTCATTTCAATATAATAAATGTATGCGTGTACTAGAGTACACACGTAAGAAGTGAAACTTCTTTATGATCATAAAAATGTCACGAGTTTGGCGTAACGCAAAAATGTCACGCGTACGGCGTAACGCAAAAATGTCACGCGTACGGCGTAACGCAAAAATGTCACGCGTACGGCGTAACGCAAAAATGTTACACTAAATTTTTGTCCAACCCCGATAAAGAAGTTTCACTTCAATAAATTTAAAGGGGTTTCTCTATAAAATATTTTTTAAGCTATTGCATAGCTTCTATCGCGGGCCTTGAGCGCGGGGACCGAATCCAGAAATTCCGTAACGAAAAAACCTCACGCTCCCCACTCCGACGGGCGCGGAGGTGTGGCTTGAAGCTTTACCGCGGCAGTCCCCGAGTGCCACACGTCTTTTTTTGTAATGTTTATTCTTCGAACTAGATAAAGAATCAGCAACCAAAAACTACAAACATTTGCGGACAGTTTTAAGTTCATTTTTATTTAGTATTGTGTATTTAGTTAGTTATGATCAAAGTATTGATATGATATGGGTGATTTGCCATATTTCAACAGTGTAATGAGGACTGGCTTCCGAAATTTCGCATTGTATTTATACTAAGAAGTGGGATAGGTATTTCTGCTCCATAGTGTTTGCAAGAGAAATTCATATTGCCCTAGAAAGTTTATTTCTCAAACGAAATACTCTATTTTTACAGGATAGCAAACACGCAGCGTCATTTTCTATAGCCGAACAATATGTTGCGGCGTTCAACAAACTAGCAAGAACCAACAATACACTTATTCTACCGGCCAATGCGGGTGATGTCTCGAATCTTGTTGCTCAGGTATGGTTATACAGATGCAAAAAAAAAGTTTTTTCTTGTTAGCTAGCACAAAAAAATGTTTTGTGCAATATGTACTTAATTTTTTTTTGTTATATTTCATTTATCTATTTTATATCCATTTTATTTGCAGGCCATGTCAATATATTCAACAGTAACGGCCCACAATAACCAGGTATCACGTCCGCACGGCGAACCGATTATTCCAGAAATAATGGCGGAAGACCCTCTCTTTAAATTAAATACACTTAACGAGAGAGGCACAACCCTAGCCGGCCAACCGGTCCCCGAAGAATCTAACGACTTGGCGGAATATTTCTCTGATGATGAAGAAAGGGAAAAAGCGTTACAGGCACAAAAAGAGAAGAAAAAATTGCAATCCATAGAATTCAAAGAAACATAGAATTGTTAAGTTTAGAGATGCTTGTTATTAAATAAAAGTATTTAAAAGTTTCACAGAGTCTTTATTTAATAAACTTACAAAACGCGTCATATAACTATAATAACATAATTATTTTTGATATTTTTGACTGTAAACATCAAAATGTTATATTATAGATTCTAGCTGCTACTGCATTTTGTTTACATGAAGGTCATACTCAAAACTAGTATAACTTGGCCTTATTGTAACATTTAATCCTTATTTCCTAATTGTCTGCAGTTATTTTTGTAATGATCTACATCCTGACTCAAAAATTTGAGCTTGATATAAAGTGCATATAAACCTTATTATGTAATTGTGATGTTATTGTCTTTAAAAATTTACCTCAACTATGATATAACTATATTTATCTTATTGGAATGTAATTTTTTATTCACACTTTAGAAATAAATTGTATAGCATTCTAATTAAGCAAACATAGGTTAAAATAGGTTACTATTGAAAATTGAATGAATATTTTATCTTTGTGAGACAGATTAGCATAGGGATCATCAAAGTCAAATATAAATAAACTATACATACAACTTACTTAGATAATAACAATAACATAGATTTAAACATTGTGTCCTTCAAGTTATGCATAGGAATTGTCAATATTAGTATACATATAAAAATGACTATTGCTACATCAAAGTAGCTACATATAGTAAAATGCAGATTTAAATTCGGTTTTATTAAAAATATGCAGTTTCAAGATATCTTGACCATCTTATCCCTTTGATTAAAGTAGCTAACTGTGCCTTCTTCATTGCTCATTTGGTTCTGATTGGGCATTTTGTGTAAACTCAGATATGATGCAGAAATATCTGTGCCATCAAATTGCCTTAAATGTATCTGTAAAAAATGACATGGTTAAGAAAAACTAAGCATAAATCCACAAGAAACTAAACATATTCAGTTATTGGGGCGTTTTTAAGGACTAGAAAAAATTCGTTCACGATGGATGATCGATTCACGGGGGATTCGAAGCCGCGTTTTTTTGCCATAATATGGCAACACCTATACCTCGGCCAATAGTGAATCGGCGATATCGATTTTTTTGATTCTTAAAAAAATACTCATTTATACAGCATTGAAAGCAATAAAACTAAATACTCCATTCAATTATTCTTAAAAAAAACTTATGTAGTATTAAATAAATGTCTATTTGTCGTAATGAGTTTCTTACCAGTAAATGCAAGTTGACCTCATCACTTCTACTCAAGTATGGGAAGTTGCCGCCGCTTTTAAGATGGGCTAGTTTAGCTTGCGGATATGATTTGTAAAGATCCTCACGAACCCTTGAACTAAGCGCACTTTCATCCCAAACATCCATAATTGTTATTGGTATATCATAAAGTTTTTGTGGCTGAATGTAGCATGGCGTACAATTCAGTGTTAACCTTGATGCCAATTCTGATTGTGTTAAAGATTCAAGCTAGAACAAATACAAGATAGTTGGACAATTAATACAAAGTCTTTTCCAATTATTTTTAAGTATCTTGTTCGCAAGTTTAATTTAGTAATGAAGGGTAGAAAGGAACTTAATGGACACGGTGATTCATCAAATTAAATTATATTATTCCTCTACTTATTCTTGACTTATTCCTTATCATGGTAGTGTATCATATAAATAATTATTTATTCCAATGTACATAGATTAGTGTTACAAAACAAGTGAATAAATATTAAAAATCTTAATGGCATCTGAACAAACAAGTTTTTCTGACATTTGGAAGTATGAGTAAAGTATTTTATCAGTACGTCAGCTATTTAATATTTATAAGTAAATTCATTAGTATATTATATTATGTACTGATAAAACAAAATTTAGATAATAATAACAAGTTGTTTACATATAATTCAACACTTATTCTCATATCGTTTTATATTTAAGTATTATTAAGACAATCACTATAACTTATTTTTAGTATTAAATATGTAAATAGATTATAATTAATGTATTCCAGGAAAAGCCAAACATAAATTGACCTGTCTATGTCTAGTAAATTAAAAACTATTTAAATACCAGTAAATCAAATGATGTAACTTATTATGAAAATTATACTTCTAGAATACATATTCAATGCTTGCAAGTATTATAAAACTATGAATGCACCATACCAATTTCAATTTATTGTTATTAAAAAAGAGTACATCATTTTAGGGGCTTGTTATGTGCGGGTGTAATAAAAGATGTAATAACTACGCAAAGGTTATATTTCTTTAACTACATATATTTATTCGGTATGTAATTAATATTCGACCTAATGCGACCAACCCGCGTCCCGACAAGCCCTTAACTAACTGTGCATAACGCACAAACTGTTTATATACGAGTTACCGTGTGAACCTATGGTGGGAACTTTCTTACTAGGTACTACACTTGAAATATTTCGGTAACTCGTAAATTGGCTTGTCGTCGCTACATCATTCCCCCCTTAAAATAAAAAAGGTATACAAGTAAAAAAAATCTTACAATAAAATTAAACAATAAACAAAGGGGTATATATAAAGTGTCGCTATATAAGGTTACAAAATGTTTACAATATAAAGTATAAAAAATGTTCACAATATAAATCAATCATAACGTATACAAGTGGTTAAAAGTTAACACCTAATTTCGTCAAACTATTTACGTTATTACAAAAACTTGCGTTGGTTCTTCTAAGTGGCGTGCGATAATTGTTACACGTCATCTAACACTTAGTAACATTAACATTTCAAATCTCAATACGTTCTTTACACTTGTATCGTTTAATATTACAAAGGCTATTACTATACACTCATAAGCCATAAATCAAAAGTACTTAAATTTCTAAGTAGTAAACATTTCAATAAAAACTCAACACAAACATAAATTTGAAATACCATACTAAACGTTATACAATTAATAATGAACTCGTTTCAAATTTCATAAGTGCTATTATTTATTAAATACGATGTGTTGATTACTAAGTATTTATTATACATTTCTAAGAAGACTTAAGAATACTTATAATCATCGTAATTCTAATAAATATAAAATAGTGGAAAAAATTACAAATACAATACTATTACCTAAATCGTACTGGTAATCGTATAGCTCTTCCACTACGCGTGGTATGTGTATTAGGCAATTCGCTACTTGGAATTAGTAACGGAACCTTAGTATCTGCCCCAGATGTCGTATCACTATCATCATTCAAATAATATGCAGGTTTTAGACGGTCTACAGATATTCTAACTTTCCTGCCAGTCATTTGAATATAAAATACCTTTTCCTCTCGACTCAACACACGATAAGGACCGTCGTATGTTGGTTATAAAGGCTTACGTACTGCGTCGTTTCTTACAAAAACATAATCGCACTTTTCTAAATCGGGGTGTATAAATATGTTCCGTCTTTTCATTCTGCCTAATAGCTACTGACTGATATTTCCTAATAGAGTCTCGTAATTTACTTACATATTCAAGACTGCTATCTAATTCAAAACTCGATTTTTTATCGTAATAATCACCTGGTAATCGTAAAGTTGTTCCGTACGTTATTTCTGCTGCGCTTATGCCGGTATCACTTCTTACTGCTGTTCTAAGTCCTAGCAACACAGTTGGTAATTCCGTAACCCAAGATGATGATATATTGCATAAACGAGCCGTTAATGCCGCTTTAAGCGACCTATGCCAACGCTCTACCGCCCCGTTACTCTGTGGGTGGTAAGGTTAAGTTATTAATACCTAATAACTTCATTAGTGTAGCAAATAATTGACTTTCGAATTGGCGTCCTTGATCGCTTGATAGCTTTTCGGACAACCAAAACAAGAGATCCATCCTTCATATATTACACGCGAAACCGTTTCAGCAGTTATATCTCTCGTAGGAAAACATTCTGGCCATCGCGTCCCCCTGTCACTATGGTTAGGCAATACGTCCTAAAACCTTCGGGTGAAGTGGGTAAAGGTCCAATTAAATCAACATGAATATGTTCAAACCTATCGCACTGCGGAAACGATCCTAAACCTTACACTGTATGTCGATTAACTTTCGATCGTTGACATTCAATGCATGTTTTAGCTTTTAACCCATTGGCCAACGTGACGAATCATATTTGGCCAATAAAAACGATTTTGAATCAATTTGCGTGTAGTCCTTATTCCGGGATGACATAAATTATGTACACTATCAAAAGCAATACGTCGAAATTTATCAGTCAAATAGGGTCTAATTTTATCATTATCTAAATTACAATATATAAATGTTCCACTTTCCGGTAACATTATTTTCTTTAACCTATTAGAAACGTCATTCGAATTTGATAATTGTAACATATAAGAATCCTTTTGTTGATTCTTAGCAAGTTTCGCGTAATCTATTACAGTGGGACAACTTATTGTTGCGACTCGTGATAACGAATCCGCAACGACATTATCTTTCCCACTTACGTGCCTCAAATCCGTTGTGAACTCACTAATGAATATCAAGTGTCGTGTACGTCTGGGTAACTCTTTCTCGCTATTTACTTTAGAAAATGCATAAATTAACGGTTTGTGATCCGTATACACCGTTAACTGTCGTCCTTCGACCATATTCCGAAAATGACGAATAGCTAAGTAAATTGCTAATAACTCCCTATCATACGTACTATACTTGCGTTCAATCTTAGATAGATTCTTAGAAAAATAACCTACATGAGTATCCGATGCGTCCGTCATAAGTGCGAGCGATGCATCGGCCCTAGGGTGCTAAAAAAATCTGCACCTTATAAACAAAAACATAAGTTGAGTTACCTCGGCGATAAAAAATAATGACCATTTATACGGTCGCCGTAAACTAAGATCTAAAGTCATTAACTTAGTACCAAATGTCTTAATTACACTAAACTACACTTTATAATCACTACACAGTACACTCACTCGCGGATTGGTTATTTTTCGACACTGGTAAAACTGAAACATTAGCGCCGGTGTCCACTAAAAACTTAAGATTACTTTTTCTATCTCTTATACACAGGCGTTTATTTACGGTGGAACAGACATCCGCCTCTGTCTGCACCGTATTTAGTTTTTTTGTTGGCTCTCCTGCTGCTTCTGCCACGCACAAGGTTGAATGCACTTGCTGGCGTTGTGCTTATAGCGGTAATGGTAATAACATATCCAATTGGAATTTTTGTGTTTTGATATTCCTGTACGATCGCGACTTCGCGATGCGGAGCGATGCGTACGATTCCCATACTTTCGACCGCTAAACGATCTGCCTCTCGAGCCTGCAGATTCCAGCTGGTTTATCCGCTGCGTTAACTGTGTAATCTGTTCAACCAGCGTAGGTTGTATTGAGGATATTTTATCTCTGGCACACGATACCTCCTGTATCTCCGCGAAACGTGTCGTTTCTATAATTTTATCCGCCATGTTAGCTAATTTTTCTAAATCTTTTAATTCGCTAACTGTGAGGACTGCTTGCACAGCTGCGGGTAAATGTCCCATCCACAGCATCGTCAGTGTTTCGTCCGAGAATTTGTTTCGAGCCAGGTCTCGCATACGCCGTAACAGTTGGGAAGGCTTTTGTTCGCCCAACTCAAGCTCTTTTAATAATTTTTGTACCTGACGCACTTCAGATTCTTCATATAATACGAGCAACCGTGTTTTTAATGCTTCGTACTTCTTTGTATCGGGTGGTGTTAATACAATGTCGCTAACCTGCTCAACGTGTTCGCGATTTAATTTCGCTACCACCAGGTTATATTTCGATTCGTCCGCCAGCTTCTGATTCGCCACCACTGCTTCAAACTGCGCGAACCAAAGTCGTGGTGATTCTTTCCAGAAGTCTGGAATTCTACTCGACACAGTGATCTGCGCGAGAGCATTTTCACTCTCGTCCGCTCTAATTGGAACTGCCGGATTCATTTTGAATTAAATTTTTATTTAATCAATAAATTAAATAATCACTCAAACGAAATCTATGCAATTCACTATAATAATGTTCACTTTTCGTCGGGGGTCACCAATTTAGGGGCTTGTTATGTGCGGGTGTAATAAAAGATGTAATAACTACGCAAAGGTTATATTTCTTTAACTACATATATTTATTCGGTATGTAATTAATATTCGACCTAATGCGACCAACCCGCGTCCCGACAAGCCCTTAACTAACTGTGCATAACGCACAAACTGTTTATATACGAGTTACCGTGTGAACCTATGGTGGGAACTTTCTTACTAGGTACTACACTTGAAATATTTCGGTAACTCGTAAATTGGCTTGTCGTCGCTACATCATCATCATCAGCCCATCTACGTTCCCACTGCTGGGATACAAGCCTCCATAAGGGCATACCGGCCATAAGTGCGTACATTTAATCTAAATTCACAGGATAATTATAACAACTTCATCAATTGTAATAAGTACATTGATGTTATTCAACTATAAAATAATAAGTACAACAATAATTGCTTACCCTTTCAACCATAAAGTCAATTGATTCTGCTATTCTTTTGTCAACTTTATCCGCAACAAAATTTCCCATTAGCATTCTTTTTAATACCAAAGATGGTAAAAGCCAAAACAATGCAGCTGAATCATTATATTCAAACACGGAGGTATCTGTGAAGGTGTTACATAGTACAAGGGATACTACTCTAGGAAAGTTCTGTGTAAATTCTGCAAACTTCTGTGCCATAAATCCACCTAGAAATATAAATAGAAATGAAAAACTTTTCAAAATATTTTTTACTTTATCTATGTAACATTTTCTCTTCATGTTTACCTACCTAAGGATGTGCCGAAGATATGAACTTTATCCAATTCTAGATAATCAATGAGTTTCTTAAATCCATCACACCATTCTTTTATATTCCAGTATGGAGGAGACTCAACAGCTATAACACGAATACCTCGTGAGGCGAGCCCCATAACTTGCTTAAAAAATATATCAGCAGTACCCGAAACAGGTGGCAGGCATATTAGTGGACATGACAGAGACTTGGGTCCACAATCGAATATTTTCCAAGGCTAAAACAACATCACATCACATCATTAATAAAAATCGAGTAGAGATTAAACTAGGTCATTACATCTAAGATAGTGGTTTATTTACCTTGGCTCCATCGGAATCAACGACTATTTTACGCAAAGGAATACTACTTCGGAAACTTAAATATTCATTTGATTGCGACAAATCACACGAGAAACTCATGATTCACTAGTAGTTTAAAAAATACTACCAACCACAATAATATACAGTCTATAATAACGTGGAGCTAATCATTTCTCGTTAGTAAAAGTGGAAATCATAATTTGCTAGAATAAATATTGATATTTGATTTTGATATTCATTTGGCACTTGAGTTGAAATTGATAAAAATGACACTATCAAGTCAGTGTCACTGTCATACTCTGTCATATGTTGTTTAAATAAATGATACTAGCTTATTTGACTTAATATATTTTGTGATATTCTGTGGTGATATTATATTATTATTTAATTAAAAGATATGATAATTGACAATATTTTTTTTATTTAAAGAATAGTTTTGAGCAAATTACTACGCTATTTATACGCTACTTTACTCTACTTTTTACACTGGTAATATCCTAAATAAGTTTACAGGGTGTAATTAAGTGTGTATTATATTATAGAAATGTACGTAAAGGTATGTACACCATTTTAAAATAAAAGGAGAAATATCCTAAAAAATTACATAAGTAATTATTAATTTGATTCATATATCGTATATAGCCACATATAAAGCTATTGTAAAGTATAACTTATGTCCACTCCCTATAGTAAGGTATAATAATAAAAAAAAAAACAAAATGTTCCAAAATTAAATAACATTTTATTTCTCGTTGCTCAAATTGTTTTCTTAGATCTAGAAATTTCTATCATTGTGTGAGATTTTAATTTTCTCTTTCCATCACTCCAGAAATTCGGGCTAGTATTTATCCTATTTTGAAGTAACAACTTTAAGATTACCTTCCTATAAATAAATTTATTCGATAGTTTCAGGCATGCTGTGGAAAAATAAAGATGAAGAGATTTTTTTGAATGTCTTCAATGTATGGAATTTGACTCGTTACTCCTACCTTCTCAGGTATGAAACATTAGATATTAACAATAGATAATAGGTTTATTTTTGACTAGCTTTCCCCCGCGTTTTCAAAGAAAAACCCGCATAGTTCCCGTTCCCGTGGGATTTTCGTGATAAAACCTATCCTACGTGTTAATTTAAGTTACCTACCCTCTATGTGTGCTAAATTTCATTGTAATCGGTTCTGTAGTATTTGCGTGAAAGAGTAACAAACATACATACCTACACATACATCCATCCTCACAAACTTTCACATGTACCTATAATATTAGTAAGATAGGATAGTAGGACAGACAAAAGATATAGCAAATACATAATCAAAAAACTTTAAAGTGATCATAAATACAACAACTTACCTACTTATAAATGAAGAGGGTTTTTTTAAATAAAATAATTATACTAATATTTCTTTCAAACACATGATTTTATTACTGAATACATGATAAATTTAATAACATTTCCATTGTGAACTTTTCTACTTCAATTTCAATAATCCTTCCTATACAGATTGAAATTAATCGATATCGGACGACCTTTAACATGTGTCTCTTACATACATTAGTTCATAAGCCATTGAAAAGGATTTAACTAAACATAAATTACGATTAATAATTCAAATAGACATTTCATAAAATAAAAGTATATTTCTAAAGCACAGTTATATCTAAAGTACATCAGTATATTTGAAAGACTTTTATTTACACTAATACATTAAAGAGGAAAAAGTTGTGAGCTTGTTTGTCGAGGGCCATGGTTGTAGCAATCAAGGTTTTAAAAAATGTCTTCACTGGTATACATCAAGTTCATATTTCAACAGATTAGAGATAATTTATTATAATATAGTAAAAGCCATTGTTTTTACAATACCTGCATGGTTTCTATTACCTACACATATTTAGTTATGTTTCAGCAATACAAAATCATTTACACTACCATAAATGTCATGTCTGTTTTATACTGTGTTTTAGTGCTGTCGGTTTTATGAACAAATAAAAGACTTTAGACGCTATGCACGAACATCACAAATCATTTAAGCCAATTTATTTGTAATCTTAGCCTTAGAATCAAACAATTCACAATGACCTATAAAAATTAACTTAGTTTACTGCACACTAGTCATTAAAGTAATCACTTATATAATTTCGTTTTTACGTATCGCTAATAATATAATTATAATATAATATGCAAGTACTCTTTGATTATACCTTAAAATGTACTGTATTTCCTTTATTATTATCATACACATTCTTGATTTGAGCATTATGTAAATCTGAATAATTACTGAACATTATTTCGTTAGATTTCTGTACAGACTGCGTTACCTTAGTACATAGTGCAGTATTATAATACAATGTAATTGCACGTAAGGTAGCAACTATTATGAGGGATAATTATGTTTCATATGTTTAACGGTATAAAATAACATCAAAAGCAAATTAATTTAAAACTAATTTTTAATCCACGTACAGTGTCATCTAATATTGGTGTCAATAATTTTATGGTCCAACATTGGACTAATAATCCACTATTTTCCTAAATCTATTCATACCATAATATATTTATGTATAATTTCAATTGATCGGGAATTTTTTGTTGTTGTTTGAGAAATTGACCGTAAATATTTTGAACACGCAGTCGCATTCACAAATCTTACTTCTTGTTGATTTAAATTTATTATATAGGTATTGAAAAAATTGGAAGCAAAATAGTGGTTAGCATATTATATTTCATTAAAATAAGGCATATACTACTTTGCTGGATATGAATTACATAGTTTACTATAATATATTGATATTACTAATGTCTAATCTCAACCTTAACGAAATATATTACGACGACAGAAAAAATAAATAGTATTGAAGACGGAAGTACGTGGATAATGGTTTACAGAAATCATAAAAAATGTGTAATGCATCAAAAATACAAATAATATCAATCACAAAATTGGCTAGTTATTTCTAAATTTCATAAGAGGTAAAATTAATAAAACATTATAGATATCTTATCTTAGTTGTAAAATTAACTATACAGTTCAAGCAAACCGTACGGACCTTATTCAATATTTATGTAGGTTCCAGATCTTCACATAAATCAAATCAAAATTCAAAAAAATTGTTGCCATTAGTCAAAAATTTATAATCTTATTTAGTATGTTATTGTATCCATGTCAAAAATGTATTAAATTATCGTGTCATGATTGTTCATATTGGCAAAGCTGGCAGTTAGTGTTTTACGTGTTTTAAAAGTACCAAACCAAACCACTGGATTAGTGAGAGTGGATTAGAGTTATCGTGTGTCTAGTCTTAGTCACAAAAGAAAGAAAAAAAGGAAAAAGTCTAACAGTTTTTTGTATGCTAAAAACGACATGACCATATTCCAAAAAAAGAATAAGCAACATAAATGGGTTAAAATGGCTGTAAAATCGTTATCCACTACAACGCAGTGCATGGAACATTATCAAATTGTATTCCTATGAACAATAATCTACGGACAAAGCACATATTTTTAACTTTACTTTGCGTGTGAATGACGTCATAAGCCAATTAATGTCGATCTTTTGTGATCTGTGTGTAAAGAATCATATTCTTGTCATGAATCATGGCTATCCGTACGCGTTCGCAGGAGATCGCTTTCGTTGTGACGCGAATACGCATGACGCAGACAGCTTACAATCGACGACCACCGACAAGACGTTTGACAGCTGTCAAAGTTTCAAACGTCACGCGTGCGCGGTAAAAAGTGCCGAACATGTGTATGGCGCATTGAATTTCTGTCGTCATTGCTTATTTTGTTTATTTCCTTGTTAGTTGTAGCTGTTTGCGTGTCTGTATCATTCGGGACGTGCCCTCACGATTCTCCGTTGCCACTGTCATCCCCATCTCCTTCCCCGCCCTCGATTTCATCTTCTGAATCTGTGTCAAGGTCATAGTCGTCGTCGTAGAAGTCTGTCATATCCAGCTGAGGAACAAAAGAGAAAATTCTAATAAATACATATAAATATATAATAATAAATACAGCATAATAATATGTGGATATGGACGTATAAGCATTGTGGTGTAGACATTTATTAAAGTATTTCACCTTGTATTGCATAAAAGGCTGTCTTGTGTATTCGTATTAGGAAGCTGGTGTTAATACAGTACCTGTGGTTCGTGTGTCGTTGCCTTGACTTGAGTTTTAATGCAATAATCTTCTAATGTAAGCGGCACTACTATTCCTTCCTTTTCCGCTTCCATGCGCGCCACTTGAGCTTGTTTTCTGTAACGTAATAAAATAATGGATATTATACCTTTGATTTTTTTTACAAAATCTATAGAATATAAAGAAGAATAAGTCAGTACAATACATTCTTATACTTTGACTTATATTTCTGTCTGTATATAACCTTCATAAGTCCAGATTCTGCCTGCCTAAGGTTATCGATAAAGCAAGGTGTTTCCTGCTTTCATAATTAAACAGGCCTTTGTGAAGACATAGATATTTTGACTTTTAATGAGCTTAATATAGTATGTAGTTAGTAAATGCTGAAAAATACCTAGTGATCAAGAAAAAAAAAATACTACTTAACATAGACAGTAGACTTGAGTAATTTGATTTTATTGTGCCACACCTAAATATATATTACTTAAATATTATTTTTAATGATATTAAGAATACAAAGACCATTTTAAATTATTCCCTCAGAGAAAAATCTACTTTTCTAAAATGAAAAATCTATTTTAGAGCTGTGCAGAGTAGTAACGACAGCACGACCAAACGAATAGACACTCGGTCGAAAGTTCTTCTAGCTAGTTTTTATAGCTTCTGCTACAGGACATTTTTGTAGTTAGAATAAATCCAGAATAATTCTGGCCTGCATCTATCTTGTATCATACATCTGTTATTCTATAGGCATTAGCCACCAAATCAGCAAAAAGTACCTGATGATGTTCTCGTACTCCTTATCCTTGCCCTTCGAGTCGCGCCAGCGGCGGTACATGACGCTTGCATCCACGTTAGCCGGACTGAAGGTGTTGGGTTCGTTCAACAGCGATATGACAGATAGCAGCACTGTGCGAACCGACTGGGTTGGGTTCCAACGTTCACAGGGCAACTCCCCTGATTGTGGATCGTCGACTGGGGGGTGCAGGATGGATATACAGAGATCGCCGTTCTGAAAAAATGTGTTTTTTTTAATATTTTATTGTTTACACGTGTGGGTCAGTTGTCGTACGGAATATCCCTGCAGGGTCAGTTTATGGCACAAATTTATAATCAACAATTAAACGTCATACAATCAAAAATACAATCATGCAATATCATAAATATAGTCAATCACTTCATTAAAAATAAATGAAATATAAAAAGAGCATCTCGCATTAATATTCATATTATACTTATAAGAGCAAATGATGCAGTAAAGTATTGGTATATCAACTAAGGGCTTCTTATCGCTGGGTTTGCATAATATTTGCATACTAAATATGCATAATTTGTTAAGTATGTATTGTTTATATATTCTGTAAAAATGTTTAACCTCAATTATTTAACAATGAGGTTAACGTGTTACCTCGCATCATAAGACACTAGGCAGTAGGCACAAAGGAATTTATTTATCTATCTAAAATGCAATATGTGTAACATTATTAATTTTTATATGGCAAATGATGAATATTTTCATTATTTATGTTCATAGAAGATTTAATTTTACATGATTATGTTCATAGAAGATATAATTTTACATGTTAACCGTATACATATTATGAAGATGTAATAAAAAGAAATGACATTGCTGACGCTTAATTTTAAATTTTTGGTGCCTACACGATGATTTTGAAGTGTATCCTCACAAGCAGCTGCAAGAGTAGATAACCTTAAGGGGGCGCATAAAGCAAAATAACCAATCTTCTATTAGATGATACGTGTAATATGCAAAACCAAATCTAAAAAATAAAATATACATATATCAAACTAGATGATATGTTCAACGATTCTGTTTAATCAAAAACATAAAATATTAAAATTTACTCAATAAAAAAAAAATCACCAAGTTAGCTCTAATTTTCACACTTTTACGTTTTCTACTTGACGTGGTAATACTTATTATGATTTTTTTTTCATAAACAATTATATTAAAACATTTGCAAGATATTTGTCAGAGCATTTTGTGTAATTACTTTTATAGTCCTTTCTAGACTACAAGCCCGCATATGAAAAAAATATGGGTCAAATGAACCACCATGGGTCATATCTAGAACGAAAGAAGAGCAAAAAATAATAAGATTCATCACTATGTACTTGTAAGCTGTCCAACTGAGTGCAGATGAGAATTGAAAAGTACAGGTAGACTCGGCAAATTTTGGTCATATATTTTTGTACGGCATTCTTAACCATCGATAGATCCATTAAAAATAATAAGAAACCGCTCAGTGCCGTACAAAAATGTTGGTCCACCAAGTCGGAATTTTTATTTAATTTCCGAGAGTTACCGGGGGTAAATTTGGTCATTTGACCATGTACGGCATCTGTGTCATACTATTGCTATACTGCTTTTAATCCATTATTCCGCAACGCCGTACAAAAATCATGGGGACAAGGGGAAAAAATCGAGAGTTGCAATCCCCTCTCTTTCCCCACTCCAGGGGGTCATTTGACTAAGTACGGCTTCGGTTCCAAAACATTATCTAGCACTCAAAAGTACTATTAAAAGCAATGCCGTCAAAAAATAATTGTTCTTTTAAACGTATACCAATAATCATCTTAATTTCATCGAATTCTTGATATAAAGAGCTGTAAGGTCATTTGACCCTGTACGGGAACTTTTTTTTTAACATGATATTGTAAAATTCAATTGTTGTATAGTATTGCCGTTCAAAAGAAACCGTTCTAAAAAAAGTTATAGAGAAATGCAAAACCAGAAATTTTGTTAAAGTTTAAACATCGTAGATTAATGAAATATAATAGTTTTCTACACTTTATTCGTTGTTTTAAATAGTATAAACATAGATAAATTAGGAAAAAACGATGCCGTACATTTTTGTGCAGACCACATCTTTTAGGCTGATGAAAGCGACGAAAGCTACAATTTTAAGGGTGCTTTATGGCCATTTGATACAGTACGGCATTAACATATTTTTACCCAACTACGGCAAAGCAAAAGGAGGGTTATGGTTTTGACAGGTCATGTATGTATGTTCATCTATTCCCTCGTAACTTCTAAACTACTTATCAGAATTCGACAAATGACATATCATTAGAAGCGTCTGAATTGTTCACTGGATAACCAGCGACCAGCTAGCTAAAGGCTATATGGGGTTTCACAAAATCTAATGTGGCGCCCTCTAGCGGACAAAACATACAGAGTAAAAAAATAAAGTTAAGATAAATATGCCGTATTTGGTATCATTTGAAAGCGCTTTACTTGTACATTTTGAATATGTATATATTACTAGCATTTGCTTGTGACTTTACCTGTATTCATGGGCTGATTGCATATAATTCACATCTTTTCGTTCATAGCTTTTTTATTAGTTCATCAATTTAACGGAGTCCATTCCACTTGACTCCGACTTTCCAAGGTGATAATTAACCACCTCGAGCTTCTTAATATTAATGTATATTTATATTTTATTATCAAAATATAAAGCAAACATTTCGTTATATGGATTTTTTCTTTTTCAGATTTTTCCCCTTTGAACCAACGAAAATGTACGGCACATGAAAAAATATTATCTATGCATAAAATACTTTAAAAATAAATTTATTTCGTGTTGTGTCAAATGACCCCCTGGAGTGGGGAAAGAGAGGGGATTACAACTCTCGATTTTTTCCCCTTGTCCCCATGATTTTTGTACGGCGTTGCGGAATAATGGATTAAAAGCAGTATAGCAATAGTATGACACAGATGCCGTACATGGTCAAATGACCAAATTTACCCCCGGTAACTCTCGGAAATTAAATAAAAATTCCGACTTGGTGGACCAACATTTTTGTACGGCACTGAGCGGTTTCTTATTATTTTTAATGGATCTATCGATGGTTAAGAATGCCGTACAAAAATATATGACCAAAATTTACCGAGTCTACCTGTACTTTTCAATTCTCATCTGCACTCAGTTGGACAGCTTACAAGTGACGGCATAGTGATGAATCTTATTATTTTTTGCTCTTCTTTCGTACTAGATATGTCCCGTGGTGGTTCATTTGACCCATATTTTTTTCATATGCGGGCTTGTAGTCTATTCCACCTAAGATGATTTCTGTGACACATGGATTTTTGACACGTGTAGAGATGTCTTTACTGAAATCATATCAATTGTTTCCGATAATCGATAATATTTTATATGGAAATTAAATCGATTTGAATAAAGTACCAAAATTAGTTTTTTCGGCATTTCGCCAACAATTAACTAAGGAAACTTAGCAAACAACAGCAAAAAAAGTCAACAATAACAATTAGTAACAATAACAGAATACCACGTAAAGTATCATTATAAAAATGCAACTTATTATACAAGGCTGACGCACTCGAACAGACGATTGACTCGATTGACAAACGATCACAAGATGGGCGCCGATTATATGATTTTCCAACTCTATGATTTTTCAACGATCCATTTCATGTACACAAATTGCGTAGGTATTATATTTTTGTGTTATTTTATATTATTTTTCATTATATTAAACTAAACAATACTGTTTTCGATTTATAAGTTTAAGATGTTTTATTTTTATATTTTTGGCAATAATTCCGCCATAAAATAAAAATATTATGCACTAAAATTATTTTGGCGTTTTAAACATAAAATACGTAATTCGGAACACGATAAAGTGTCACAGGAATCATCATAGGTGAAAAGGACTATAGTTTTGGTTTTATCTGCGATAAACCACTTTTGGCGCTCTTTTTTTCTCGAGATAAACGTTTGATTTTGTCACGATAAAAGTGGTTTATCGCAGATAAAACCAAAACTAAAAGTAATTAAACAAAATGCTCTGACAAATATCTTGCAAATGTTTTAATATAATTGTTTATGAAAAAAAAATCATAATAAGTATTACCATGTCAAGTAGAAAACGTAAAAGTGTGAAAATTAGAGCTAACTTGGTGATTTTTTTTTATCGAGTAAATTTTAATATTTTATGTTTTTGATTAAACAGAATCGTTGAACATATCATCTAGTTTGATATATATTTTATTTTTTAGATTTGGTCTTGCATATTACACGTATCATCTAATAGAAGATTGGTTATTTTGCTTTATGCGCCCCCTTAATGTAAGTATAATATACAGGTGGCTAATATGGATGTGATCTCTCCCGCTATAGATTTCATCAGCAAAGAAAACTATAGCGAAAAGAGTACACAATAACTATAATGATGTTATCTAATGTATCGACCAATGTCAATGCGCCATTGGCAGACCTTGACACGACCTGATGTAGAAAATCAAGATGTTACGTTATTCACCATATTCCATTTGAGTTATTGAGCTTATCTATGACTTTTGGCAATGATAAAGGCTGGAATTTACTTCGATTCTTTTCAACAAAGTTTACAATTTAAGAAATGCACATGTTTACTTTTTTTTAATTAATTAACGTAGGTACAACAATAGTAAACAATTTGACATAATATTAAATCTTGTTCCACAAATAGTAACCTGTTATTGACACATGTACCATTCCAACATCAGATGCAGATGTGGTTATAAAATATTTGATAGCGCGTAGCTCTCGATAAATAAATATTGTTTAATTGACGAAAATATTGTTTGGCAAAATAACTGTTAAAATATGCAAAAACTAGGCAAAAAAATGAAAGAGAATGAAAGAGTTAACAAAAACATGCTTCGTTTAATAATAATACACGTGGATTACAATCGATACGTTAGCAGAATTATCATGAACAATGTGTATTTAATACAATATTAATTACAATTAGTGTATTATATAAACAGCTGGACCTACGTTTCATATATTTTTTTTGATTAAATTATAGATCAATATAGCATTAGAAAGGCAATCCCTAAAAATTTCTGTCCGACATTTCTAGTTTTATTTGATTGATATACCTACAGTGTGGAAATTTTCGATGGGCCCTGGAGAGACTAGAAATACTGAAGATAGCAAATTTTGCTGAAAGGAAACATTCCTTTATTTTTAAAAAGAAATAGAACTGCATTCAAAGATTTTCGAAAATTCATTTCAATAACAATTTCAATTTTTTTAATTTTTAATTAGTTCGAATTCCGGCCGATGCTAGTGAATTTTCAAAAATCTTTGAATTTCTTTTTAAAAATAAAGGAATGTTGCCTTTCAGCTTTGCTATCTTCAGTATTTCTAGTACCTACTTTCCCTCCAGGGCCCATCGAAAATTTTCACACTGTATATACAGTGGTGGTCACATAATTAAAGACACTAAGAACATTTTATACTACCCAAGACACTTCTCTCAAAATTTTTTTTTACACTACCATTGGAACTTGTTAAATAATTTTAAAATATTCAGGTACATGTGTTGTCTAATGCTAAACTAAATTTTATCTACAAAACTTGTCGGTTTGTTAGATTTTATTCGGTTCATCCGTACTACTAGCAGTTTTAACCTAGCAAAGGTCTGGCCATATAATTAAAGACATTAGACTCGCTTATAAGAAATATAAAAAATTATTATTTTAATGAGATTATTTTTACAACACAAAATACCTGACGTATTTACAAAACATTTTTACACTTTTCAATATTTGGTTGCATGTCCTTTGGCAGTAATGACGGTTTACATCTCTTGGGCATTGAATCAACTAATTTTCTACAAGTTGCATCACTAAATTGGTTTCATTCTTCGAAAATGCTTTGCAAAGGTAGTCGACGTTTGATGATAGCTTTGCCGCGACTTCTTTCTTTCTTGATTTCATAAGTTTTCGATCGGATTTGAATCCGGACTGTAGGGGGGGTCAATCCAAAACAGTTACAGATTGGTTCCTTAACAAGCACTTCACTACTTTTGCTGTGTGCTTAGGATCATTATCGTGTTGAAAAGTCCAAACAACAGGTAAATTTTCCTCTGCATAGGGCAGCATGGATTGCTCTAAAATATACTTGTACTGGAATTTATCCATGTTGCCTTCTGTCTTTTTGACAGGTCCAACACCAAGTCCAGAAAAACAGCGCCACTCTTTGATATTTCCACCCCCATGTATGACTACTTTTTAGAGTATCTTGGATCCATTTCCTTATTGAGATGGCGTCTTACATATTGTTTTCTGACAGAATTAATCATATTAATCTTAGTTTCATGCCAAAACAGCACATGTTTCCATTCTCGTTCAGTCCAGTGTTCGTATTTTGTAGCAAAGTGAAATCTTGCCTTCACATTTTGTTTTTTCAAAAGTGGTACTTTCCGAGATACTCTTCAGTGCAAGTTTTCCTCACACAGTCTCCGTCTTATTATCCTTGCAGACACCCCCTTCAAGCCTGCTGCACCATACAACTCTGAACTGTATCAGTTCCGACCCTTTAAATGGATCTTTTTAGCCAACAACACCATTTTTGAATCTTTCGGCCGAGTATTTTAGTTTAGTTTTTTAGTGGTTTTGCTTTTCTGAGTACGTTTTCGATCGTGTGGAGCATCTTGACATGTTTTATAGCATTCATAACCATATCCTTGAAATAGTTTAATTATCATGGAAGTTAAAAATATTTTTTCTTGTGGACGAGTCGCAACTCTTATTTTTAACCATAATAATTGATATTAAAACTATTAAACGTATGAATTTTAATTTTAAAAGTTAAAAATACCCAAAAAAATTATAGAGTGTCAACGATTTATGAAATTACGCGACAAAACGAAGTAAAGCACAATGCCGTTTCTTTTTATTTATAAAAATTATAACTGATTTCTTGTTGTCTTTAATTAAGTGGCCAGCTACTCGTACGTTAACAAAGTTTGTGTTACATTCCCACAGAGAGCAAGTGTCGAAACTAACAAGGAATATAACTATTTTTTGTCCCTCATTTTAAAGAACATATTGTCTTGTATGGTTTAATAAAAATAATACTAGATTGAATACCTTTTTCAGATATTTGTACTTCCTAAAATAAATATTTTATGGTCAATTAGGGGGTGTCTTTAATTATGTGACCACCACTGTATGTACATACAAAGCAACATCTCTTGCTTTTCCAAGGAACAAAGTCTGAAGATTACATTTTATTTAAATTTCAAATCCGTTAAATGGCTCATACAAAATATTTAAAACAAACTGATAGATAAGCTTTTACTCATGATGTAAAATTGGAATCATATCCGCCTCATTGAAAACAGCCATAAACACTATTCACTTATTGTTTATAATTGTATAACCCAGTGACCCATATTCCGGATTTAGATTGTCACAGAGTATCAAAAAACGAAGTGCAACTCTCACAATACGGAAATTTAACCCGATTGTTATGAAAAGATCAATATAAGTGTGTCGAAAGGTTACCACGCTCTTTCACAATAAATGTAAATGCTTGCCTGTTGTCAATATATCGTTAACATAATATGTAATACGTTGCTAAAAATAACGTAGGGTTTTTACTAACCTATTTCCAAAAAATATAGGTGTGATGATTGATGAATAATAATTTGTATATGAACATAAAAATTATTAATACCGAATTTCATCCCTATACAATAATTTGGCATATTCTACCTTGATCTCATTAAATATTAGAATATTTTTTAGTAAGCATTGTTTATAATATGAACATGTAAATTTAAAAACCACCAAATCACTAATTTCTCGATCTGGTTTCACTGTTAATCCAAAAATTCCAAGTAAATCTAATCTTATTAGTGAAAACACGTATGCATCTAAAATACGTATAATCTATACTAATATAAAGAGGAAAGGTTTGTTTGTATGTATGTATGGTTTTCACGCATAAACTACTGGAGCGATTTTGATGAAATTTGGCACAAATAACCTTTAGACCCTGAGAAAGAACATAGGCTACCTTTTATTGCGAAATATGTACCACGGGTGAAGCCGGGGCGAACCTACCTACCTAGGTATCCGTATACATGATGTGGTCCATAATCCATTGAAAAGTTACATTTGGGGTCGCATTTTTTAGAGGACGCAATATTATTTTTTTGATGTGTAGGGGGGGGTCAGTGTGAAGCTATCACCAAGTTTGTGGGGTCGCCACCCTTGTCCCACGGCCGCCATCTTGAAAATAGCGATTGAAATGGTTTTTACGATATATCACTTAAACTATTTATCTGATAATAAAACAATGTTAACATTATTCGTTGCAAATTAAATTCTCTACAACTTAGGTTCAGTAACTTTTTGTCGTAGAACTATAAACAAAAAAGTTATAAGTGAAAATGTTCAGAAATTAGAGATGTTTATATTTTTCAATAAAACTTTTTTTTTATAAGTTTACGAAGAAATTATATCAGACCATTTTTGAAGATTGTTTTTCGTAGAACAACTTTTATTTACAACATTTTTTCATTAAGTAAATAGCTAAGGTTTTACAGCCATCCGAAGTGAGTACTATTTTAAGTACTCTTTACTATACAGAATACGATATATTATGTGTGTACTAATAATAATTTGTCACCAGTAATTATTTTATTTTTGTTATAATAATACTTTTAATAATTAATTTTACAATATTATTAATAATTAATTATTGAATCTTTTCCCCACAACCCAGGAGGTAGAGTCTGGAAGTGCGTTTTTTTTTACGTCGAAAAGCAGGGCTGAAATGTTCTGCAGTGTGCTTCCATTGTTGTGGAGTCTGGGAAAAGAGCCAATAGCCAATTTATTATGTATAGTTACTACTGAAAAATAGTACTCACTTTTGAGCGCTGTAAAACCTTAGCTATTGACGTAATGAAAAAATGTTGTATATAAAAGTTGTTCTACGAAAAACAATCTACAAAAATGGTCTGATATAATTTCTTCGTAAACTTATAAAAAAAAGTTTTATTGAAAAATATAAACATCTCTAATTTCTGAACATTTTCACTTATAACTTTTTTATTTATAGTTCTACGACAAAAAGTTACTGAATCAAAGTTGTAGAGAATTTAATTTGCAACAAATAATGTTCAAATTGTTTTATTATCAGATAAATAGTTTAAGAGATATATCGTTAAAACCATTTCAACCGCTATTTTCAAGATGGCGGCCATGGGACAAGGGTGGCGACCCCACAAACTTGGTTTTAGCTTCACACTGACCCCCCCTACACATCAAAAAAATAAAATTGCGTCCTCTAAAAAACTCAAGGTCAGGCCTAAAAAATGTAACATTTCAATGGATCAATGGTATATGTTTTCGTTCTATGTTATTTTATCTAGATACGGCATTTAATGCTGTTTATGATTAATAAAAGTACTTCAATACAAAATCTTTTACATTTATAATATGACCTTATTGCACGCCTCATAAGCGAAGCGTTGAGGTGGGTACTACTGTCACTTCGCGCAAAACATCTGATTTTTCAAACTTAAAATGCCTTTATGTATCATACATTGCACTTGTAAGATAATACATACACACACATATTAAGAAAAAACACTATTTTTAACGTTCATGATATTTTTGATGTCATTTTTGTTATTTAAACTAGTTAAAAAACAGTTTAAAAAAGTTCTGTCTTGGACGTCCGTGTGTCTGTATGTGCGGATCCTTTTTCTTGTTAACACGATAGCGACCGAAATACTTTACTAATCGAGTCTTTTTTTTTCTCTTACGCTTGAGTATGCTCAGGAATAGAACCCTTTCATTTTTCAGGGTCTGATTCGATGTGGTTTAATTGTTATTAAATAAACAAAAATAATAATTAATAAATATTTATTAAAAAAAAATTATGAGGCGTGCACTTTTGGATTTTCCAAATTATTTATAACTTATTCGTATTAATAGCTTATTCCAAATTTATATTTATAGGAAGATTCGCGCAAACGCGAATGCTACCAATATCGAGTAAATGAAGGAAGGTCATTTTATACTATTCCATAATAGAGAAGAAGGAAACTATTTAATCGTATAGGTGCTACCAACGTTGACAAGAGAGCATTTTAGTATAGTTGGTTCTTTGATATACTGTTCCTCTTGCTATTTCGGTTAGAGTCCGGGCTGTCTGGCTGGTCGCAGTGGTTGCGTTTATTAGTGCGCATCTTATCTGCACAAGAAAATGTCCTTAATTTAAAGTCATTTTTTAACGCGTAATTTTTCCAGAGACATAAGATCCATGAGACATAATTTTTTTATTGCAAGACGTTTTTTTCGTTGTTAAATAGGTGCCAGACGCAATTTTTTATTTCAAAATCATTAAAATGTCATCGAAATGAGTGATCGCAGAACGCGATGTACAATGTAGTATGTACTTGGAAGGGAAAAGTCATAACCTTGCATGGTAGTTTTATATTGAAAGAAGTAACAATGCAAAATATAAAAAATTGATTATATATTTGACTCTTTGTGCCATATGGTTGAAATTTATATAATGCCCACGAGCGCTCTATAAAATAATAAAAAAAATTCTTAGAATTCGTTATTCCACCGATAGTTGGTGTCTTTATAATAATGTAACTGTGTTGTCATGATGATAGCGCAGTGGCATGGTCGGTGCGACGCCCTCGGCTAAAATTATGCCGTCGGATCACCGCTTCCTCACAAAGAAGCGTGTGTGTGCTCACCGCCAAATCGGGACTATTTGTAAATAAAATTAAAAATCTATAAAACAGATAATACCCTAAAATTAAACAGCAAAAATATATATTGAAATCTTGTTTAAATAATTAAACATTTTAACCATTATCATCTGGAAAACCGGTAAATGACATTAAACATTTTCCACATTAAAACGTTGATCTTGTAATTCCCGCATTACAACAACCTTAAGTGGAAAACTTTGTAATTATTTTCCTCGTTCTCATTAAGAAGAAGAGTTGTAACTCATTATCAAAAGACCTTTAAAAGTCTTTTGTGAATACGGAGCATTTGGACTATTTTAATCCACCAAATGAATGGGCACCGATGAGTATACTGGATATTAAATCGTAGAAACGTTCGTGAATAGTCTAGAAGATGTTATAGGCGTATACTAATAACTTATAAGATGGATATTCAAGCACTTCAGTCGGATCGTCAGTATTCATAGCTCCATTGTATATTACGGTACAAAATGTACGTCACTCAGCGTTTTTATAACCACGTGGCTTGTATAGGCGTGCAATTGAATGGTTGGCACGGGTCGATGCGTCGTGATGATGTTGCGTCTCTTGGGGGCTATTTAGAGCTGAAGCCAAGTTCAGTGCTGCCACCGCGGTACGGGCCGTCAGGAATAAGGTTAATTACCTCAAGGCCGATTCGTGCCAGCGTTGGGACATTGTCAATGAAAAATTGAATTTTACTTTATTCATGAGATTAACCCATATTGCAGAACAATTACTTTTGTCATGTCGCTAAATTACATAGTTACATTTAATTTATCCTGTATAGCCAATGAGGCAATGATAAATAGGTAATACGTATGCATATTTCCTAGATCACTCATATCCCATCTCAAAAAGGTTTCTTGAGATTTTAATACGTACAACTTTTGAGATATCGTGCTTCATGTTTTCTGACGTCATTTTTAATTTCACTGTGGCTTCCTTGTCTATTTTTGAATATTAATGCACGCAAAAGCTTTGTTTAATATTGTTATCTTTAGTAAAGTGGACACATATTTTGATTTTGCATTGCCATTTCTTATTGCATTATATTCAAAAGAAACGTCTGTTGATTAGGTACATTTATTTATGTATAGAACCCGTGTAATTTCGTCATTACTCATTAAGCGTTTGGAATTATACTGTTAAGTGGTGAGGATAGTTCATTGACTGAAACGTGATTCACGTTTTGAAAATTAAGTATGTTAGTAACCACCACAATGCCTTCATGGTAAAGGTCATTCAACCGATGCTATATCCTGTTTGATGCGACTTGCTCCTCATAGATGTATTCAATGTCATCGGCACAATGTCATGCGTGAAGTGCAAAACAAACCATATTTGTATATACGTATGAGATCTTTTGCAAGTGGCTGAAATTAAATAAAAACAATGGTGATGGTGGTGGCTTGCGAGGCCGAGACTACGGGGCAAAAAAATATTCTTATTTTAAATTTTTATTTCCTTTTTCCGGAAGCTCCAGGCAAAGTGGCATAAACATTCTTGATTAGTTATTGCAATAACCTGATATTTTTTATGATTGACGTTTCATGTGAGAAAGAACAGGACACAGCTATGGTAGAAAATGGTAGAAATTTATATATTGTTTAACTTTTTATTAGTAAGGCTGTAAGTTTATAATAAATGGATAGTGCCAAACTACTTTAATTTCATAATGTACAATATAAGATGTAATTCATCATATTACTTTTTGCTTTTAAATCTAATTATTTTCAGTTGGCGTTTGCAATTTTAGCGCAAATAATTAATGTATGGTTCGAGACATAATGCTTACGTAGCCAAGTAAACCAAGTTTTGTCTTCCGTATTAACATTTATTACGTTTACTCCACCTCCGGGCTCAAAGCCGGAACCATCTGTATAATTTAAAATTATTTCATAGCTTCTGTAGCCTGTAGGTCTGATATAGATTTTTCCAATAATAAAATTGAAATACAATATCTAAATTATTGCCACTTTCATAGTTTTGTGATCAGAGATGCCTTTAGGTCTTACCGAAAATATTGGTCCTGACTCCTGAGTAATTTGATTTTGATACATTGCTGTAAATGTTTACGCAACCGTCATTAACCGTATATGCTATTGATTGCGTTTCCACCTAGGTGTTGGAACAAACTTATGACTCAAATGTTACGTTCATTGTAGCAATGAAATGTTTCGTGAATTAGTTTACACTCAGAGAATAGAAACATCTACATAATAGTCATTTCGAAATAAGGAATTTCAAATTGTGATACTTCAATCCACCCATTGTTATTAAAAGTGGAATAAATAGATCTGAATGAAAGAAGCAAATACCTATTCAAAAACGGTTTAGAAGAACAGCTATTATAAAAGTAGGACAAATTATAGTAGGTACCTATTAAACACGTTTAGGAATGTAAACATTATAAAAGCAAATAACTATTTATATTCATTTAGAGATTCTATACATCGTGTCACTGAGTGAATCATGCTTGGTTGATGACCCGATAATATTACTGTTCGCTTGAATGTCTACAGAGTTAACTGTAATCCGCGACTACCACGAAAATACGCTTTGCAATCGTGCCTTGCCCACTAATTCTGTTTTTATTGATTAAAGTGGCTCTCTTGTACCTAAATGTTACAAATTATTTGTTAAGACTGAACAAGACTAGCCTCGAAGAAGACCTGAATATACTGTACTATTTATATACCTAGATACTTTCAGAAAATATTTCTCTTTGAAGGTTTATAAAACGATTTTTTCCAAAGCGAGCGTTATTCTAAGAGCCGATTTGAAAAAGAGCCAAATCTTTTTTTTACGAAAAGAGATCTGAAAACTATGTTAAAAAATAGGTTACCAGAGGAAGAGTATGGATTCTTTCGAGAATTTCTAAAACGATTTGACCCTGAATCATCCTTTCTCTCTTTGGTGGATACGAAATAGAGAATTACACATAAATCTGACGATAATGTGATTCATTATGACTGTACTACTTATTTCTCTGACTTGACTACGTATGTTCTTCGTAGAGATTAAGAGAAATAAGTACTGAATTCAATATATTGCAGAAACTAAGGTAAATATTATATACTTAGATTGCAGTCTTAAAATCAAGCTCTAATGTAGGTCAAATCACGATCTAGCACACTGTTCAGTGGTTCGGGTCAAAGTCGCTAAGATTGTGTCGCAATTTAACGAAAGGGACAATATATAAATAATTGATGTTTTTACATTATCAATCAAGCTTAAAACTCTATCAGGGCTCCGTTCTTGTACCTAATGTAAAAAAATATCGTTATGATAAGAAGTCGTCTGTGTTCAGCTGTTTCTGTACATGTAAATTATAGTCTACCTAAGCAATTTAGGAATAAGGAATAAAGCATAACTATTATGGAGATTTTACTAGAACACTTGTTTGATTTCTACCCGTTCCTGATAGGTTTTTAGTATATTTTGAGAGATGGGTATAAGCACATGGATTGAGGATTTTCCAGGCAACAAACTGTAGACAGCTGGGTCTTGAGATTAGTGCTTTATAAATTTGATACACTCGTGAGGAATAATATCAAGAACATTAATTATGTTCTAGAACCCATTTAGCAGTTGACAAAATATACTGGAAAAAAAAGAAAGAATCGTAAAAAATAGGAAGCGTCTGGAAATGCACTGATATGATTAAAATTAAATGCGTAATGAATATTAGTCATCACATCTCAGTCAGATATTCTTGGAGATACTTATGTTTCACTTTTCACAATTATTGATTCATAAAATATAAGAAATCGTGTTCTTCCCGTATGCGTTTAAAACTAGATATAACGTAAAACGCTTAACCTCGATTGTCAAACAATACGATATACGCAAAGATGAAACTGCCCTAGTTAAGTTTGTTACACATGCTACTAACAATAACATTCATAGATATTCCTATCTAATAATCATACAAATTCTGAAATAAACCTATGCATTATTTTTAGCTGAATGAGGACATATTTTATATGTATAAATGCAAGAATTTTACGTTTACATTTGTATATGTTCAAACATCTCACACTATACATCTGCCAAAGTAGGTATCTAAGTTGGATGGGTTTGAAATCCATGTCATTGAGAAGGGATACGGGAGGAAATTACATTCATATTCGCTGCAATAAAAAAAAAAATTCTTCGACACAAAACAGATACAAATTCACACCATCAGCAGCCAATCAGGCCTAACGGTCGGTCGCTCATAGTTCCGTATGGTCGAGGATCCTCCCTCTACGATGGAGGAATCACTCAGACATGACCCGCCTCGTGAGAATAGAAAGCGACTATATTAAATTTCTTTTTAAAACCATCACCGCGAATATTTGACACTGAATCGTTAAAATTGCCTGTGTTACTAACAAGTCAGGTTATAAACGTTTATATATAGAAATGTGGTCTTAATTTAACTTGTAATCTTTTTATCCTTTATGAGATCGAAAATTATCGGAGTACAAAAGGGTCTATGTCGTGATCGGGAACCTTGATCTACTTCACTGTAGGGCGCTCAGCACTTGGCCCTAAACTATTGTGTCTCTAGGAGACCGCTCAGTGCTGCGCTATCAGCGGTAGTCACTTTTTCTTAAAAAAAAAATACAGTATAACACTTTCATACAATAGACTTCTTGTTTGACTATATTAAACCAAAAGTATATTATATTGAAAATAATTGGAATAATTATTATATAGTGTAGAAGGCATTTCGTGTATGATAATAAATTAAACTTTCATTTTACGGTGATGGGTTTAGACAAAAAACTTGAATTAACTACTTTCTTATTAGGAGGTTAAACTATATTTTCTGATTAAATTAACGCACGGGCTGGAAGTGTTAGGGGTGGAAGGAATGAGCAACAAAGAATTTTGACTTGAAATATTTTGCTTAAGCCGAGGAAAACAGGGCGGTTCGCTAGTAATTAATATAAATGAAAGCCAGGTAAAGTAAAAGGGAATAAGCCGTCACGACTATTTACGAATTGTTGACAACAATTGCCATTGTATACTGTTTCCTGTAGGTTTTATATTTGTAGAGCTATTCTGACTGTCGTCAACCGGATTTTTACAAAGGGGTCTGTGGTTACCTTGTCAGATAAAGTCAGCCTACGTGAAGTAAAGACGGACACTACACTATATACCTAATAAACATACTACGAGTACAATAAGAATGGAAACTCATCTATATAATTATTCCATCAAAGAACAGTCTAAACTCTAACCAATAAAAATCCATACTTAATATTATAAATGCGAAAGTAACTCTGTCTGTCTGTCTGTTACTCAGTGTTGTCACCCTATAAATTTATTTAAGTCATACTTTAGTGATATAATATAACATGTTTATATAGTAATAAATAACAGTCAAAAGTTATTGAACTAGTTATTGTGCTCTTTTTTATAATACTTTTTATATATATGTATAGTTTTTTTTTAATTACATAATTTGATTACTTATAGCTAAGAATATTATGATGATTGATGATATTTTATTATAGCACTTACCTCATATACATTTGGATGCCAAACTTTTGTTAAAAATCTAATTGATGGTGGTGAGTATGGATAGTCTGGAGGGAATTTCATATGTGCCTGCAACAAGAAGGGATATTGTTAAAAATTGTTTTAAATTTTGAATCCATTTTTTGGTAATATTAAAAATTTGTGGGTAGGTACCAATAAAATACATATAGTATACTAAAAAATATAGAGATATTTTGATACCCGAGAAAGGACATAGGCTACTTTTTATCCCACGGGAACGGAAACTATGCGGCGGGCGAAGCCGCGGGCGGAAACCTAGTACATAATATGCCTGATTAACTTTCTTTTATGGTATGTAAGATTTGATATAACTAACATTTATTTGTTCAATTAGACTTCATTTGAAGCACTTTTGAATTGTCAAGAAACATAAGACTAATAATTAATTTAATACAGTAGTTGGTGGCGACATCACAAATTCTGGTGTTGCATCAGTGTTGTATAAATGTAAATCAGCGATAAGCAAACAAATAAATGAATGATCCAGTACTGCATAGTCAACAGTGGATGCTAGACTGGATTGAAACATCCTAAATATTAAAGTTGGAGTTATAAATTTTGATTTTTTTTACTTTTTAATTGTCATAATTCACAAATAAATTATTCAGGACCAAGAAATGGTTTCTTTAAAAATAATATCAATACAAGAAAATTTTATATTTACAATAACAATGAGGCCAGGGAACTGTCCTTTTTATGTATTAAGTGATAACATTGTATTTAGATTGAAATAATGCAGATGTTGCGATGTACTACTGTATCAACATTAATTAGCCATTATACCTACTGTTGAACTAGTCACATAACTACTAGGGACTAAGATTTTATCATAATAATAAGACCTCATTTGAAAATTGATTTAAGAACTTATTAGAGAAGAGAGCAATTCTTATATTTTTACTATAAAATCTGAATTTTGAAAATGGCTACTACATATTATTAACACAAATAATTCTAATGTTTCATTATCATCCTACAGATCTATTAAAAAAATCTTATATGAATAGATCCTGTATGTATCATATAACATTTTTTTATATTTTGCTTCTGCATTTTTTATATTTTTATATAGTTGGCTGGATGTTTCTCAGATAATATCAACCAGTACACTGTTGTCGAGTAATCCAGTGCCAGGATGATAGATACTGCTATGTACTAAATAAATTTTATGTTCTCCTTTACTATGGGCATTCTAAATTAAATTCAATTTCAGATTTACCTTACCAATTGATTCAAAGTACAGACAAATTGAAAATTTCATTCTAGCCAACCAGTTGCAATTCATGATTTTTGGATTGTATCTGAAATCATGATCATGGATACTTAAAAATTAAAATGTAATCTAAATGATTACATTTTAAGTATCCATGATGAAAATGATGAATAATACCTGACTCAATTTTCAGTTTAATTGAAACATACCACTGAACATAGTGAGAATCGCCAACACAAATTTTCTAGTGCTATGCAGGTGATGCATTACTTTTACTTTTAAGCAAAATAATGTACTACTGAATACAAGAATGATAAAACTAGTCAGCTAGTTAGTTTGATAGTTTATTTTGCCTAAAAATATGTCTGTTGTTATGTTTTCTAAAAAAATGAGGTCATTAGGTCTAAGTGGACTGACAAGTTGTAACATAGCAAGTAAGCAAGATTATATTTTTCTGTTTTCATAAAAATATAATTAAATTATTAAGTACTGAGTAAGATTAACCCAAATATTAGGGATACATTAATTGAAAGTGTGTAAACAAAAAAAAAATTGCTTTGAATGATGTGCGGGATGCTGCATTTTGTATTGAATAAATGATTTATTTCGTTAATATATAAAATGGAAAGTAATAAAGACTTAGTTTTAAATAGGATAGTTAAATTGGGACATTTGTTGATTTATTTTTATTATTATGCACACTTAAAATCTTTGCTATAACAATCAATAAAACATTTCATAGCAATTGTAATATTAAATGAGGTTATTGGCTATATTTTTTTCGCATTTTTTCTAAGATAAACTTACAAGAATAATAATAAATTATTAAATTTTTTATGTTAGATGCAATGAGTCAGCAGGATCTGATTTGTGATCTGTGTGAAACCAATTGTTCACACAGAAAATCAGTTGGGAAACCATAACCCAACAAAATTCACTCGAAGGTAATAAAAATATATATAATGTGTTCATACCTTGAAGTACCCGCCTTGGTATAATGTATCTGGCGGTCCGAATATTGCAACTTCCCATTCGAATAAATTGTCCTCTCCCAATAATTTCACTCTGAAACCTTCGACAGGTTCTTCTTGCAGGCTTTTATACTCTAAGGCCAAAGCCCTCAAAGCAGAACTGGTTGGTACCGTACTAGACATTTTTTATAAACTTTTCGTCCTAGGCTTATCAAATATAAAACTAATATTGCTATCTACGCGTCGAGATTCTATTGACATAACACTCTGCTCTCCTCGCGGTCCACGTATTCACGAGGCATTTCAACTAATCAAGACTCACAATAACAACGAACGAATTTTGGTAAACATCACCATTCACCAATACCTTACGCTTTTAATAATTCACGCACTTGCAACACCGTTATCGCATTAAACAATATCACAATAAACTTTGAAAATTGAAATACTTCGTTCCATACAAAGAAGCATTAAACAATGAGAAAGCCACTATTCTGTGCCCAAACAATCGCAATTCCAAGGAAAACGGCTGCGTCTTGGTCCGAATACAGCTGCTACCTGAGTTGCCCGAACGAATATTGTAGAACAGCTGTTAGTTATTTCCGTGCTTGATTGCGCAGTGATGTGACGCACGCGGCCATTATTGACTTCAGGAGCGTACAGCGCCATCTTGTAGTATTTACCAGAAAAAATGTAGTTCCATATTTACAAAACGCAAGTACATGTTTTAGGTCTCATATATTTCTACAGATGGCGGTTATTGCACGCCTCATAAGCGAAGCGTTGAACGTAGTATATTATTATTAGTCTGTGGTACTACTGTCACTTCGCGCAAAACATCTGATTTTTCAAACTTAAAATGTCTTTATGTATCATACATTGCACTTGTAAGATAATACATACACACACATATTAAGAAAAAACACTATTTTTAACGTTCATGATATTTTTGATGTCATTTTTGTTATTTAAACTAGTTAAAAAACAGTTTAAAAAAGTTCTGTCTTGGACGTCCGTGTGTCTGTATGTGCGGATCCTTTTTCTTGTTAACACGATAGCGACCGAAATACTTTACTAATCGAGTCTTTTTTTTTCTCTTACGCTTGAGTATGCTCAGGAATAGAACCCTTTCATTTTTCAGGGTCTGATTCGATGTGGTTTAATTGTTATTAAATAAACAAAAATAATAATTATAGTCCTTTCCACCTAAGATGATTTCTGTGACACATCGATTTTTGACACGTGTAGAGATGTCGGTTACTGAAATCGTATCAATTGTTTCCGATAATCGATAATATTCTATATGGAAATGAAATCGATTTGAATAAAGTACCAAAATTAGTTTTTTCGGCATTTCGCCAACAATTAACTAAGGAAGCTTAGCAAACAACAGCAACAAAAAGTCAACAATAACAATTAGTAAAAATAACAGAATACCACGTAAAGTATCAATATAAAAATGCAACTTGTATACAAGGCTGACGCACTCGTACAGACGATTGACTCGATTGACAAACGATCACAAGATGGGCGCCGATTATATGATTTTCCAACTCTATGATTTTTCAACGATCCATTTCATGTACACGAATTGCGTAGGTATTATATTTTTGTGTTATTTTATTTTATTTTTCATTATATTAAACTAAACAATACTGTTTTTGATTTATAAGCTTAAGATGTTTCATTTTTATATTTTTGGTAATAATGCCGCCATAAAATAAAAATATTAAGCACTAAAATTATTTTGACTTTTTAAACATAAAATACGTAATTCGGAACACGATGAAGTGTCACAGGAATCATCCTAAATGAAAAGGACTATAATAAATATTTATTAAAAAAAAATTATGAGGCGTGCACTTTTGGATTTTCCAAATTATTTAAATAATGTTATCAACACAGATGGCGTTGTCAACATTTTATACAAGTTGGATTTCATTGATTTCAAAAAATTAAATTGAAGGTTTTAAATATTTATTATTTTTAATTTTTTATTATACATATTGTAACTTGTTTAGTTTTAATTCCATTTAAAATATAAAAAATATATTATAATCTATACTAATATTATAAAACTGAAGAACAGTTTGTTTGTTTGTTTGTTTGAACGCGCTAATCTCAGGAACTACTGGTCCGATTTAAAAAAATATTTCGGTGTTAGATAGTCCATTTATCGAGGAGGGCTATAGGCTATATATCATCACGCTAAGACCAACAGGAGCGGAGCGACGCGGGTGAAACCGCGGAGCGCAGTTAGTAATTTATAAACTTAGTCCTTGTTTGGCCTTTGGGAGCGTTCAAGTATTAGGTACAGGCATAGGCATTATTTATTAAAAATAATTGATGCTGTTCTTAATAATAATTTATTAATAAATTATTCATTATAGAAATCATTGTATGCTATGTATGATGATGATATTATGTAGTTACATATTTTCTAGCTTTCAGCCTGCGACTTCTTTAGAACACTACATAATTGTTTGGTTTGTTTCCTCGTATTCCAATTTCCAAAATTGACATCTATTGATTTTTTTATAATTTTCTTTGTAGGTAGACATTTGGTACGAGGTCACTTGTTTTACTAGAAGGTACGTCTACCATGAAGTTACTCTATGAAGGACACCTTAATGACTATTGACTACATAATTCATGTGGTACCAGGTGCTACGTAGAAAGATTATATTGCACAGGCGCAGCAGTGTCTGGCAACAAGAAGTAAGTAAATATTGGTTGTCATTCGAGCTGTTAAAAACTTGAAGCATGTTTACAACTTGATATAGTTACGACGTTTCTAAATAGGTATCTAAGAGAAATGGAAGTGAGCTGATAGTGTTGAAAATCCTTGCCGGCTGCCGCCAAGGATTCACATTTAAAATCAGCAGGGAAATTGGAAGGTAGCATGAAAGCTTCAGGAAAACTAATGCACATTTGCCTGCTATAGAGTTTGTAGTTTTCTTTTGCCGCCACACAAAAGCTTCAAAACATAAAGTACAGGTATATACAAAGTGTTATGTACGATAAACTGTTAACTGATTCTGCTGCGCTGACATAATAAGTGCTATAAATATTGCAAAGAAGGACTTTTACAGCCTACGTTATTTCTACAACAGAGACTGAAGACAATATTTACGGTACTAAACAGATTATGCTGCATCATACATGAAAATCTACTTAGGAATAGAAAATTTTGAAATGAAAACTTATTCATAAACACTTTGTGACAATGTTTTTTAATGTACCTACATACATGCTACATACTTACCTACTCAGACTTATGCACTTACTGAAATTCATATAAATATAGCATTTCTATAAATCTAACAGGTAGGTATAGAGTTATATTCAAATGAGATTGTGTTCAAATATAGCATAATTTATTGTTTACAATTTTATTTTATCTGTTTATTACAGATATTATAAATTCTCCAAAATTAACTACCTATAACTATCTAACCAATAGACTATAGGATACGTATAGTAGGTAATAATAAATAACACAGAGCTTGTTTAATATAAAATAGATAGGATAATTACTAATTAGCTTATTAGTTATTAGCCTTAGCCTTAGCTATTACCTTCGTAAGGTATTTTAAAGCTAATTAAATAATATTATGCTAAAAATTTAATCGAGTGACAAAATTGGTTATTTATAGAACGGCGGTCACTGTTCTATAAATTTGGCTTTCCTTCGATATCTTGCAAAAAATGAATGGTATTAACCCTTAAAATAATTATTCTGGCAGAAATTACTTAGTTACTTGTTCATTTAACTTTTAATTTTTTTAGAGGCTTTTATCTTAAATTTGGAGATTAATCGTCGGATATGCGGTATTATTTTGTATGCAATCGATCGTGGGTGCATGATTCAAAAAGCGAGTCGCCTACGCGAAATCTCTAAAAGGCAATGAGCGAGTCTTGTGCAACCCACGTCTGGCTTCGAGTAATGTCTGTGGTTTCGAAGGTTTTTGTACATGCACCATATTGTTTCATTAATAAAAAGGTTATATTTCCATTCACTTGTATATCGCAACGGTACAAAATATGCTAATCTTAATTCTTACTGTTATTAATTTTATCATTAAGGGCTGATTTTCAATCCTTGGTTTAACCAAACTTATTCGTCGAATAATGTATAAAACTACCATTTTAAAAACGTATTCTAATTGCCCGTATTTGACAGTTTACGTGACATTTTAATATTATCGTGTAATACTTTATTGGACGGATAAGTTTTATCCAAGCATTGAAAAATCGGCCCTAAGAACAATAAATATACGCCCCACAATTACTTTCAAATGGGTTTTAATTTATCGGAGTGAAGTCATGGCTTAATTTAGGATTTAAATTAAATACGTATACTTACTTACTTAGTTGTAGGCATCGAAGATGTAGGAAACCGTTTTGTACAGAAAGAGTTCGAATGTATTAAAATGTAATAGTTAGTATAGGTCTAACTATTTATTAAATCTAAATTCATCCAAATAAATGTCCAAATAAAATATTTATTTGGATAAAACTAAATAAATTAGATGATATAACATAAAATTAGATAGGTACCTATTTCGATTTTTGTGTACCTAGAGGTAGGTAGGTAAGTAGATAAAAATTCCTATCTAAAATGATTAACGAAAGCTTTAAAATATCCTTCTAAAACTTCTTAATGCGTCCTGAGTTACGCAACTAATATTATAAAATACAGCCTGCTCAACAGCCAACCATATAGCTAGAGAGCTAGCGCAAAGCTACCTGTATGTATTTGACCAGACCTGGATTTTTGTGTGTTGATTCCCCTATACCTACTATACATGAGATGAGGAGTCACTAAGCCCAGAGTAGTGGACGAGCCGCGCGCTTAGGTAAGACAGGTGGAAATTTTTGGCGAACTTTGAAACCATTTGACCACGTCTGCCATTTTGATATTTGAAAATAGATTATTATTACTATCGGAAAATAACAATGGCAGACCATTATCACGCGGATAACATTCTGGCAGACACTTATGAAAGTGCTGAAAAAAATACAATTTTGAAAGTATTTGACCAGATCTGCCATTCATATATTTTATTTATTAGGGTCTTAAAAACTTATTTTCGAAACGGCAGACATTTTCATTGCGTACAGACTTCAGCAGACAACAAAAACTAGCTACTACATGGTCAGATCTATGCATACAGTACTATCTCTGTAGCTATTTTTTTCCATATATATCAATATTATTCTCACTCTAGCCTATAGTATTTTTATTTTATATATGTAGTTACTAGCATTCAAATAGTCTAGGTTTTATACCTGAGAGGGCTCTTTTCGGTTCCCACTCTAACGGTTATTGCCAGATGTTTTCAGTACAGATTAGATACTAGCAGATACATCACTTCCATGCAAAAGTGAAAATTACTACGCTATAAATAGCCTAAAAAATCTTAATAATAATAATTACGCTTCACAGCAAGAAGAAATGTACCATATGTACCCGCACAAAGTCGATATTGTGTTGCCTACCGTTCGACTCAATGGCTAGGGTTGTAACTTGTAACTACCTTTAATAATTATTACCAAACTAATAAACCGAGTGATGCGAAATAACCATAATTCTTTAAGAGTTTGATAAAATGATCAGGCAGGTATTTTCTTTAATCCTTCTCTGAATTATCGGTTACTAAATTGTATCGTTGAAATTATTCTTAATCGCGTAAATTTAATAAATAATCATATGGAAAACACTTTTCATTTGTTTTTTTACTTTCACGCCCAACTACTATATAATAATTACGTTGTTTCGGTATTTTGACGAGAAAACGCAGGAAACATCCGTTGTATCATTTTAGATAGATTGTATATTTTGTATCTGTAGAATTGAAATCAAAGCTATGTATATGTTGTCTCCATTCTTTTCTTATCGGATTGTTGATCCCAATGCGAATGCGTCACTTAAATTTTATAAAAGACAATTAAGAACATCAAAAATAAAGTGATACGTAAATATTTCACAGTGCAATATATTATGTAATTAATAATAATTATATATTTATGAAAAAATAATTACATCAGATTTAATAATCGCAATTTTTTTGAATGTACATATGAGTAAATGATTACATCATTATAGTAATAATCACAATTGTTTTATTTCCCATTTGTTGCAACCCTAGCATATTTTCATGTAGCAGCAGAAGTACCTACACTGGCGCGGGCGGCGCGGCGGCCGCGGCATCGTGCGACATCAAAGGCATTGCCTTACTAGGTAAGTTAATAATGATTAACTCTTTAATAATTATTTTTGACTTTACTCATTTCTTTTATTATATAATTTACGTTTTACTTTTACAGAATCAATGGATTATGAAGACGAGTCACACAACGCCATACGATAGTGATGATGAATGAACATTTCAATAAATGCATGCGTGTTTTTTTATGTTGTTTTGTAATTGTTAATTGTTTCTTAAATAAAGAAATAAACTAAATATTTAAATGATGATTTGTTATTTGCAACACAACTTTATATTTGAGATTCTTTACAAATGTATTTAGTTTTGTATCATCAAATTTATAAATTTTATTCCATAGTTTTCAAAATTAAATGTAAATGACCATAAAAACATTAATAAAGTAAATCATTGATGTAAGGTCAGGGAACGTAATACATATATATACATCTGACCATGTAGAAGCTAAGTCTTGTTGACTGCTGAAGTCTGTAAAGTTTTGTTGTCTGCTGAAGTCTGTACGCAATGAAAATGTCTGCCGTTTCGAAAATAAGTTTTTAAGACCCTAATAAATAAAATATATGAATGGCAGATCTGGTCAAATACTTTCAAAATTGTATTTTTTTCAGCACTTTCATAAGTGTCTGCCAGAATGTTATCCGCGTGATAATGGTCTGCCATTGTTATTTTCCGATAGTAATAATAATCTTTTTTCAAATATCAAAATGGCAGACGTGGTCAAATGGTTTCAAAGTTCGCCAAAAATTTCCACCTGTCTTACCTAAGCGCGCGGCTCGTCCACCACTCTGGGCTTAGTGACTCCTCATCTCATGTATAGTAGGTATAGGGGAATCAACACACAAAAATCTAGGTCTGGTCAAATACATACAGGTAGCTTTGCGCTAGCTCTCTAGCTAATAGCTTTCTACCGCTTAAAATTATCATAATCGGATCAGGAGGTTTAATATTATAATACTAGTTAAAGTACCTCAACCATAAAATTCCTTACAAAATATACTAAAGTAAGTTATTATTTATGTATGATTTAGTTTTTTTTCGATTATATGAATAGATAGAGTTCCTCAATTTAATATTATATTTTTCCTTTTTTCAAACTTTTTCAATGTATTAATATGAAACATGAATTATGATATTATGTATACTGTAGTATAGTATGTATTATAATATTATTTTATAAGTAGTATCTGTCTTCTAACTTTTTTTGCGTAGTACCTAGAGCTACCTACCATACTTTTATAAAATTTAAAATATTTAATAGGTACCTACATTAATAAATATTATTTTTATAAATTAGAAACTAATCTTTAGAAGGTATTTACTAAGAAGCAGCGATGGTCATGTTTTCTTAAAGGCTTTGTCAGACAGGACGCGTACTTAGCGCGCGTCAGAGCGTTAAGTTGACGCCGCGATATGACGCTAAGATGTGTTCTACTACCATCGTAGAATACCGTCAAACAGAGCGCCGGCGCTAGCAGTACGCAACGCTCTGTCGCGGCGTTAGGACGCTTTAACGTCGGGTGTTGTATTTTTTTACAAATTTTATTTTAGCGTCGGAGTTAATAGGCGTAAAATAATAATAAAATACTGCATAATGACCGAAAATTTGATAGAATTGGTTAGAAAATATTCATGCTTATATAATACGAAGGATAGTTCATATAAACTATAAAGATATATCAATAAAGGCAAAATTGTGGGCACAAATCGGAGAAGAAATTAATGAAACTGGTAAGTAAAAAATTCTTCCGACTCCGGAGTTAATATCGCTGTACCTTGTTTTGTTCGTAAGTAATAATTATGTAAACAACATGCAGCTTTAATAATATCAATTGCTGTGTCCTAACGCGCGCTAAAGCGTTCTGTTTGACGAAGCCTCGCGCGACGTTAAAACAGGACGCTGTAGCGCTACTACGCAGCGCTAAAATACGCGTCCTATCTGACAAAGCCTTTATTCGTATTAATTATACTCTACCAAGAAATACTGTGAAGTTGTGAGGAAAAAGTTAAATTGGGTCAACACGATATCCACATATTGACAGAGTAACTTATGGGCTGTTCACTGCATTTCTTTCCAAAGAGTTATGTTAATTATTAAACACAAGCAGTCAAGGTATAGGTATCTAGGTAAAACTTAAATCAGTCAATACCTACCAAATATGGCAGAATGAAGTTAATCCAATATTTTATAAGGCATACGTTGTGTTCATGTTATATTTTTATTTATATAGATAAGAAATTAGTGAAAAATACTTAAAGATGGAGAACAATAGGTATTGCTCTCCCACATAGAATAATAATTTTATTTATACATCTCTTCATATGTATTCTATTATCTCAAAAATTATAATGACAGTAATGTTTAACGACGACAACAATTATAGTTAATAACAAAAAAATATAATGTATAGGTACGGTCGAATTGAGAAACCTCCTTTTTTGAAATCGGATAATAAAAATTACTTTCAGTTCCAAAGCACTGTGTTGATATTCGCTACAGTAGGATTTGCATATGCATACTTTTGTAAACTGTAGGTGTAAGTACTTATAGATAAAGAAAGATATTTTCAGTATCAAAGTGAAAAATATTTGCTAGCGACCGAAAAAAAAAAAGAAATTAACAATAACTAAGTATATAATTATTACTTTTCGTTAGTAATTTCCAAATTTCCATTTTCCATACAATAAGTTGCAGTAAGAGTAAGATTAACATAAATACTTTTTCTGCTTTTTCTTCATCTTATTCCTCGTTTCAAACATTTTCGTACATAATTTCATTATCTTGTCTTATCATGTTTATTCTTTTTATAGTACCTACCTAATTTATCATTGAAAGTAATCCACTTTTGGACAACTTGCATCTGATATCAAGGAATGTGCAATATAAATAAGTATGAACACAATTATTTTCACCAATTATCAGATCATTTGATATGCAACAAATTACTTTCCTTATGCATAAAATGCCTGTTATGCAAAATTGTGCCTGATATACATACCTATACGTATCTACTTATTTATTGAACGGCGATACATTTTATTTTATTTGGTAGATTTTTGCCGTTTTCACTTTAAAATAATTGACTTACCTACTTAACTACTTGAAAATTATTTATTATTTTTTAAAATTTATGAAAATTTTGTATTCCTAAAGTAGGTATACCTATATGATTAGGGTAGGTACTTATCCCCACAGGTACGTATCTCCACACTTCATTTGCCTGCTATTTTTATTTATTTAATATGGTCATGTTTATAAATATTCAGTGTATCTATCAAGTTTAAAATTTACATATATTATGTTTGTTATTCATTTCTTAGTATGTGTCACATTTGAAGTAACTTTTAGTACCAATAACTAGAATTATTTACACGAATCATAATGATTAAATAATTGTGTGCCTTTTTTGGTATGACTTCAGCAGTGAGATGTGAACGCTTACGTGTCGCGAAGGCCTGGTGGGCGACGTAATACACGTCAAGGTGTAAGGGGGGCAGCGGCGCCAGCTCTCAGACTCCGCGAGCCGGTCGCAAGCAGCGCGCGCGCACGCAGTGATAAACGAAAACGAACGATACTCGCGAACAGTTATTTATTTACTTTACATGGCAAAGTTTTTATTTTAAATTATGTGATAAGAATCGTGTTTAAGAATATTTAATCAATTATTTACGTTTTATTATTTAAGAATCTCAATATAAACATAGTTATTTTAGTTGAATAGTAAGCGAAGTGCGACCAAAATGACTATAAAAAATAAAAAGACTAAATCGAATACTTCCGAGGTGACGTCATCTAAAAGTGCCTCGACTAGTGTACAGAAAACAAGCACATCGACGTCTGTGCAAAAAAGTAGCAATACCTTGCAAAAGGTCAGCTCATCTGGAAAGAAGGTTCGATATATTGACGTAAAGGTCGAAGAGGACGACCCTCTTATGATAACAGACATATCCGACCATGCATCTATCAGTGGTTCTGTTGTATCTGAGCATTATAATAGCCATCCACACTATATCATAACAGAAGCACCTTCTGTGTCCGACTTATCACAAGCTCGATCCCTGCAAGAACATCAAGTAAGTGATATGGCTCAGTCAACCACTGGTGAGTTTGTTTCAAGCTCTGTATTACAACAATCTTCCTCAACATCAGAACAGAAAACGTCTAAAAGTGAAACCTATCAATCATCATCATCATCTATTCAGCATTCCGGTTCCAGTCATAGTCAAATATATGACTCTTCTACAAATCAATCGCTTAATACTGGTTTTATTGATAATACAGCACATAGTACTTCTGGTACCCAGAATGCATTTTTGACAAGATCTCAGGGCGCTAATGCAACAGATTCATTCATACAATCTGAACGTCAAAATTTAGCACAAACTCATTCAAGCCAATTTTCGAGCCATGATTCCAATAAAAATCGTATGAGCAGTCGTAATGACGAACGTCATCAAAATGTTTCCGGTAACTCTAACAGAGTGGATACAGTTAGATCAGATCCTAACAATTTCTATGGAGGTGAAGGGACACTTGATAAAAATACGAAAACAAAAGAATATAGTAGTACTTCACAGTCGAGCCAATCTAAAAGCAGTAGTGTAGCAAAGTCATCTTCATCTGCATATGTTGTTGAAATTGTAGATGGTAAGGAAAGAATTATTGACAGCTCTAAAAGAGAGTGGGGGGATGCTAAAGAACATTCTACAAATGAAGAATATGCAAGTGTGAGTGGCACTGATATTAAGCCTCAGACAATTTATAGTTCTCAAAATTATGACATGAAATCAAAATATGATACCGGAAAAGATGGAGCAAAGCCTCTTAATGAAATGACAATCAAAGAAGATTCCAAATTTGTTAAGGATGGTAACCAGTTAACCAGTCATGCGAGCGTGATTAGTCAAAAAGATAATTCAATCCAGCAAGAATTTTCATCTACTCAAGAGCAAATAACAAATGAAGATTACTCACGTATGAGAAATATGTCAGACAACATTCGAACTGTTCGTTACGATGCTGATAATATTGATAAGAACAGTAACCAAAACGTTCACCGGAACATAAATCAAAATGTTCATCAGAACATTAATCAAAATGCGCATCAAAACATCAACCAAAATGTTCATGAAAATATCAATCAAAATATAAATCAAAATATTCAATATCAATCAACTGTTGATCAAAATACAAGCACAACTAACGACCATAAATTGCAGTCAAATAAAACTAACTACAGCAACACAAGCAACACAGAGCAAAGAGATGTAAGAGAAAATATAACATCAAGGAATGAAACTACAACCAACCAAATAACGCGTAGACGCGATATAAATCAAACCGATTCTTCTAATTTTTACGGTTATGATGCAACTATTCAGGATCAGATTAGAAAAGTTGGAGATATACTTCAGGTTCCAAATACTGAAAATATTAACTATTCAACAAAGATAATGAAAAGTAACACAAGTAGTGCCCAACAAGCATCTACATCGTCTTATGTATTTGAAGTTGTTGACGGCAAACAGAGAGTAGTGGATAGTAAACATAGAGAATGGGGAGATAGTAAAGAACACGCCACGTATGAAAAAAGTCACAATATCAGTGGCACGGGAATAAAACCAGAACATGAATATTCTAGACATGTACTTGATAAAGAATCATATTATGATACTGGAAAAGATGGTGTTCCTAAAAGCGCCACTCATGTGGAAGAAGAATCAGCTCTGTATAAGAATGGTATTGAAGTTGCTTCTACAAGAAACAAATTTTCTAGTGACTTAACAAAACCAGTAAAACCAGCTATAACTGAACATACAACAGACACAGATGATTTACGAACACAAAGGGTAGTCGATCAAAGCACTAATGTTTACACAGATAAACATAGTACTCTAAATGATGTGCAATCATATACTCAAGAATCTGATGATGTCAGGAAAACTAGTGAATTAATAACAAGTGAAAAACAAAACATATCTAAGGAAACAACATCCAAGAAAAGTTCTGAAACAAAAGATACATTGACTACTTATGAAAGGAGTACGGGAACTTGGAATGGAAAATTCACATATGAAAATGATGACGACAGACCTAAACGACCAAAACAAATGTCTCCATTTGGTAAACCTGAACAACCACGACACCATTTAAAACGTCAAGATACTGAAGAAAACATTATATTGTCATCGAGAGATATTAAAGACTTTACATCTATCAGTGATTTACGAAAAATTATAGAGACATCTCAATCAAACAAAGATGTTACCGTAAGCAATAAAAATATTGTTATTCGCAGAAATATTGATGATAGAGTTTTGAAAGAGATTATAGATACGGTTAAAAAATACCCATTCAAAAGAATAGATAAGGTAACTTTCGGTACAAAAATTAATGAAGATGTTAAAGACCTTTATGAAGGCATTGACACTGAGGAAACCACCGTTTTAAGTACTACAACGGGTGATAAAGTAAAAAAATCATTTGAAATTGATAAAACGAGAAGTCAAATCGAAGTGACGCGGTACTATACTGAAAATGGTATTACCAGAAAAGAAACAACATATGAAGATGCAAAGGAAGATGAAAAAGTTATCACCGACGTTTTTGTGGATAACAGTTCGTTAGACATCAGAAACTTGGTAAGTAAATTTTAAATTTAACCTTTTCATAAATAATCTGAATGTTTCGTCTTGCTTATCTTTTTTTATTTACAGAAGGATGTCCGCACAACGAAAGACATACACGAATACGACGTGGTTGATCACGCTATTACAGATACCACAAGGCAGGATACAGTCATCAGCTCCGTCTATGATGAGACAATCATAGACGATAGAAAAACCGTGCGAGATGACAAAACAACAATCGAAGAGACTGTCTACATAGACGAAACTAGGCCAAGGCCTGGTGGCCCTAGGAAGCCAGAGAAGATAGTAAAGGAACAATGCATTTGTGAAATCTGTACTTGTGGGTAAGTCTAACCATTTATTTAACCTGTTCAATCCATATCTTTTCTTGAAAGTTTTTACTTATTATTTATTGTATCAGTTGGCCCAGCTATGGTTCTGTGGAGATCATAATAAAAATTAAAAAATAATATTATGGTATGTACTTACAAACTCGTAAGTCGTAACATAAGTAGAATTCTTTCGAAAACGTATTATCGTCAAATTCCCGATAGGTTTAATAACCTTTTAGTATATCTTAAAATGTTAAGTCGTTTATTGTTTGTTTAAAGAATTTTATCTATGAGTAACTATTCTATGACCATTGACTTTTTAATTTTTATGTCACTTTTGAAGTGGAAAAATGTGCATTATTTAAATACCTTCGTTTATTACAAACACTGATGAGAAACAATTCCTCAATACCAATTGGCTATGTGCCCATGTAGACCTATTTATAATATGTAATTGTGCATAATACATAAAATTACTATTATAAGTAATGCGAGTAAACAATAAACAACATGCGAAATTTTATTATTTTTTTAATTGTGTGTAATTTTAAAATAACATAGTAAACTAAATGTAATGCTATATTTGGGCTCTTCGTAATTTTTATAAGCTATTGAAGACAATGCAAAGTGGGTGCCCTCAATGCCCAAAAAGCATGGTTAACCTTGTTACATGATCGTTCCGCGTACCTGTTACATAGGAAATTATAATACATACATAATATTTATATGATGCAAACTACTTCATACTGTATATAATATGAGTATTGAGTAAATTTACGTAGTAGGACAATATTATATTGTCCATAAGTAGAGTCCAATTAATCTATACTAATATTATAAAGCTGAAGTTTGTTTGTTTGTTTGAACGCGCTAATCTCAGAAACTACTGGTCCGATTTGAAAAATTCTTTCTGTGATAGATAGCCCATTCATCGAGGAAGGCTAAGACCAATCATCACGCTAAGACCAACACGAGAAGTAGCCACGCGGGTGAAACCGCGGTGCGCAGCTAGTGATTGTATATAATGTAGAGCCACTAGTTATGACTATTGATGTATCCTTATTTGTGTTTATTCCGTAACATCATTCCAATTTTGTGAATGAATAAAATAAAACAGATGATTAATAAAACTATTTTTTCCCAGTGAATGTATTAAACTATTGTGAAATAGGTAATTGACTAGCATAGCGTTGTGACCTTCATGCGATATTTAATGTTAGATATAGATTGTTTATTGCTCAATGTAATGCTTTACGAGATTTTTTTTGCACAGAAAATAACTTTTTACATATAAAAACATGCATTTGCGACATTTATTCGTTTATTGTGATGAAAATGAAGCAAATTCAATACGTATTTTACGGATATATAGAATAGATTTTTCTTATTATTATGAGTCACCTAATTACAGCATGCACATGACGTAACAAGGACAAATTTGTATATTTACAATGATTATGCACATCACATTTTAAAATGTGTAGGTATTATGACGCGTGTAGGTAGAATATTATTGTAAAGATTGAAAAATATTCCTTATTCTACAATGATACATAATTGAAAACCACAATAACTTATACAATAAACATCTATTGCTATCTGAATGTATCATGTAAACTAAGCCGTTTTAAAATAAGCAGATTTTAAAAATCATAAGAGGAGGTTCTACATTTTTATAGTTTTAAATTTAGACGTGGTTAACGTTCCTGGCGAGATCCAGTCTCTAATTAGGACCCATAAGAAATCGCAAACGAGTTTAGAAGTAAACTGGAAAGCGGACTTCAACAATTTTTGTTCAAGTTTTTAGAGCAAATTAGTAGCTAGTATGTATTAACTAGTGGTTCCGGGTTTTGAATGTGTAGGATAGGACATGTTAATAGTCATAACATGTCCTATATGTATAGTAATGAGTTATTAATAATAGATTATTGTAACATCATACTAATTAGTAATTAATGATTAATAGAAATTTAAACCGTTCTTCAAAGAAATTAAAAGGCCACCTTTGCAGAATTTTACTATTTCATTAATTAGGTACCTAGTTCATTGTTATTATTTTTTATCATTATTCATTAGTAACTTTCAGGTGAATATACTTATGTATACAATAACTATAATAGCGATATATTAACCTTACGCGGAATGACCGTCTATAAATAAATATGCAGTAATATTGTACTTATTTCACATCGATGACCAATTACGCGCTCCTAGGATTGTAAACTGTATTTACATGTGTATGACTTGATCGTGCAATGATCATGACCTTGAACTGGTTTATTATTACTTGCTTTATAATGATAAGCAAAAGCAAAAGCTAATAATTAATCACTTGTTATACTAATACATATATGTATAGAGAAGACAGTATTCTATATTATCTGTGCTAAAAGAATGTAAAAATTCGTGATTTAAATACTCATAGGCACCTTTTTCAATTTCGTATTCAAAGTTTCGTCGATTTTATCATTTGCTTTAAGAGCTGAATAGATCTTATATATTTAGAGCTAGCAAAACGAGGAACTCGACAGACGATAGGTATATGTCATGCATGCCCGATAGGTTACCTATATTTGTCCGTCGATAAACCCTGACCACAGACTTGCTTCATTATAGCAGATATCAGTTACTTGACTTGGTTAATTATCAACATTACAGTAGAATAATGAAATAAGATGCTTGTAGAAAACTATTTTATCAATTTAAAAAAACGATAATAGCTCTAACGTACCTCGGTACCTAACGTGTCTTTTTAGTTTTTATATTTTAATGAACTACCTATCTGGGTTGCAACTTGCATTATCTGCAAATAAAGTAAAATATTTAATTATATTGCAAAAGATATTTAAATGTATTTAAGAATAAGAACCTTCGTCTGTCCTCACTGAGGCCAGCAGCGGATATTTCCTTTTATGTATGGTGATGACGTTATGTGTAACATGCATAACGTCATATTATATCTAAGTCTTTATCGACTTAAAATTACATACCTGGAAGTTTAATTTTTGAAGTTATTTTAAATATGGGAAATGTTAAGAAACAATTAAATATCGAAATTAACTGAATAATGTCTATTTCAATTTCAGAATGCTAAAATAAAATAAAATTTTTGCTATTCTATGAGTTTTATATTTTAAAAACATTTTAGATTTATCATAACCTACTTGGTATTATAATATCTTACGATAATATTGATATGAAAATAAAATTAGAGATAAAGTCGATTAGAACATAGAAACACAATAGTTTTATTAAATACGTAGATATTTACGTTTTTTTTTTGTTTAAAGATAGAATAATTGAAAAGAAAATGTACTAGAAATCTTTGTATCAACTAAATATCAACTCTATATTAAAATATTATTATATGTATAAATCATATCCCGTCTCTATATCTATATCCTGTCGCATGTCAAAAAGATACATCCACCTGTTAAAACTTAAAAGGGGCCACACATGAGAACCATTCATAATAATTATTATAATTTGTAACGACTTCTTCATTCCTTAGAGCCATATTTATTCCAGGAATAAACTTAAGGATAGTTCTTTTTCGGAAAAATGGTTAAAATTCGAGGCAGTATGAAATGTATTTTCAGAAATAAAACTACATTTTCACGCTATCGCCTTTTCATAATAGAGTTGTTAATCCAAAAAAACTCTACATGAGTCCCCTGCAAGTACAAAAGTAGATTGTAACAAAGATTAACATGTGCGGCCATTGTGACAACCGTTGCTTGCATGAAAGGTGGTGCTACACGTACGTACATAGGTAGGTCTGCTGTTCCAAATACCATGGCAATCATATTGACAATCGATAAAATTGTCGCGTTACAGTCCGTTATTGTGTTTCGCAACAGCTTAAAATCATTTGATAATCAAGAGCTAAAATCGTCTTTTAATATGTATATCTTTAATTATATTATACTAGCGGTCCGCCCCGGCTTCGCCCGTGGTACATATGAAAAATAGATGTTGGCCGATTCTCAGACTTACCCGATATGCACAGAAAATTTCATGAGAATCGGTCCACCCGTTTCGGAGGAGTATGCAGACTAACATTGTGACACGAGAATTTTATATATAAGATAAGTAAGTCATTGATTCAAATCTTTCGTCTCTATATTTTAGTATGTAAATTAAAATGAAGAGTCGTTGCGAGTACCGTTTCTTGCAAAGGCCTACATACTCTATTATAATATTTTTGCGTAGGTGAATATTACTATGTATATGTATCTGTATTGGTACCTATATCTTAATGATTTCAACTTAAACTAGTTCTATTAACTTCTACGTGGGCCCGATATTAATTCTTGTGGCTTTATTGCACCATTACGAACCATTAACTTATACAATTATACATATAATATTTTTTTGAATCATACTCATCTCAATTCAAAAAAGAATTAATGGAGTAAATAATACAAATAGATCTTCGGTAAAAAAAGATGATTACTTATACTTCTTTAATTTATTAATTTCGAAAATGACATCTAAATACCTACGGTAAAAATGAGAAATGTGGGAAGAAAGTAGTCAGTACTAATTTAAGGTTTACGAGTTCTGAGCACTTTATTAAAATAAGCAGACAGTAATGTGTCTCATTACAATAAATAATTAAGTAACAAGACGTATACATACGTGACTTGTGTGGAATTAACGATAAAATCCACGTACATACCAAATGAGTATTCACAACACGTCTGTGTGCGAACTGATTCGACAAGCTAGATAGCCTCTAGGGAACCTATGTTTTCACTCGTCGAATAAGGTGTGGACGATATTTTGTATCTGTGCGTTGAATTGTTATTTAATATTTATATGTTCAATTTATATTCATGTATGCGATACGACTTATTATTTATCCGATGTACATAATTGCAAAAAAAATGTCGCTATTTAACACTTAAAAGTTGGGTTAAGTTAGGTATGCCCGAGCGTGGGAGTCTTTCTACGCAATTTTGTCCTGAGAAACTCATTAAAATAAAAGAAAGATTTTAAATTCAATACGTCTTAACAATTTAATTTATATATTTTTATATATATATTTTCTATTTTATAGGATTATAGATAGTTGTAGATACAGTAAGTATACGGTGTCAAGTCAGGAATCACTTGTTGACCTATTTATTCACTTGTCAATGGTTGTTTTCCGATACCTTTAAATTTATTATGAATACTTAAAATGACAAAATGTATAGTTAAAATTCTGTGAAGGTTTTGAACAAATTGCAAAAAAACAACATCAAAAATAATAACTAAGATATTTATTTACATATTTCCGAAACATAGTAAATATGTATTTTGTGTCTTCAGTACTATTGATGTTCTGACTGGTTTCAACTTCAACCTGCAAACAAGAAATAATTCATAAATCCAAATAATATTGAAACGTTTAGATTAAAGAAAAAAAGAAAGATATCTACACCATTTGAAAGAAAGTCTTCAAAACAATTTCGTTTAAATATTTTCACACAAGCCTACGTCACTGTCGTGGATTTCGTGTTATATTATAATCACGAATCGTTCCCAGAAAATTATTCCGACATACTATGTTATTGTATGTTAATTTAGCATTGGGACTCACATTCGCGGTACATGAACGGATTTCCAATACCTCTCTTATGGCAATAAGCGATACGTGCATTTAAATGTTTACATTTCACAATCTATAGTTCACACTATGTTAAATTATGAATAATTGCAGCGCTGTAGAAAATTGTTTCGTTGAATATTAGAATGTCAAGTGAAAACTATAGGTATTATTAAGTTGCTTTTCTCTACATGACTCTACAATAATATGAGAATTTACATACATTTCTTTCGCGTTTTTAACTTTTCTCTTTTTTCTCCAACTGATAGCTAAGTTAAAACAATTGACGGGGCATAAATGAGTTAATTTATAAAGCTCATAGTTGTCCACAATTCTAAATGGTGTTAGCCTAATTACTTGTAACGGATAACGCAATTATGAATATCCGTGGAGCGTATGCAGCAGAGACTTTGTAACAAGCTTCATTGCATTTTAACGAGCCCTACATTGTGATAGCATCATTCCAAACTATTGGAGTAATAGCTAATAATAAGTAAAGTGGTTGCACGAGCACTCTCGCCCACAACTCAGTTCCTCAATTGAGTTATAAACGATGCAGATGGTACTGACTTGACCTTACAATCTTTACAATATGCTTGATTGTATAATATGTTTGTAAATATACTGGTTATAACGCTACCATATGGCTAAATTGTAGAGTAACATCAAATGCATGTAATTCATAAATTGTTACTTAACAAAAAAGAAAAATTATAATGAAAAGAAAAATACAAATATATGTACCTATAATTTATACACAAAAAAATGTTAGTGATTCACTCAAAACTATATGCATATTTATATCAACTTAGAATTTTATTTAAATAAAAAAGGTAGATAATAATTAATAATAAATCATAAATGATATACTTAGTTAATAATTTGTAATATTATAAAAGAAGTATGTAGTTAGGAAAGTCAACACGTTTAAAATATTCGAATCATTGTTAAAAATATGGTAACAAAATGAATCGGTCGGTACACAAATTTGTATGGCAATTAGAAAGACGCGACGCGAAATGGTGCAGGCTACGACCTCAGGCTGGTAGGAGTTATTCGCGTCGATGATCTCACCGCTCGACACTCAGAGCCCACGTCCTCGCTCAAACTCGTTTCTTACTTGTTTACTTGGTTCGATGTAAGAACTTAGTTCAGGACGATATGTCTTACGTCACCTCATATTCCAGTTTTGTACTTTCGAATTTCAATTTGGCTTGTATCCGAAAATTTCTTTAGGATGTGCTAACATGAGACTAGTCTATTAGTCTAGAGTCTAGACATAAAACAGCGCTGTAAATGAAGCGTTAAATAAAATAATTGATGTGTTCGCAGTGAAGATCGGCGGGAACGTCGTCTACTTTCTTTTCAATGTTATCTTTGTTGCACATGAGTGAGAGATTTATCTCGTCTTTAATTAGTTATGTCGTAAACTGACATTCTTTGCGTTATCTAGTTAATGAGCAAAGATTTCATACATTCAGTAAAGTTCAATCAAATCGACAAAAACAAGCAATATATGGTATTTTCTATATCTAAGAGAGTTATAATATAAACACTTTAGTAACAAAATTACTTACAAAATTAATTTTATAGCTTTACATAAACATACATTTTATGTTGGTGTTAACTGAGTCGTGAAAAACTGTTTAACGCTTTCTTTGATAAGTGCATTTATCGCAAATTTTGTCGACTTTTTCGTTTACTGACTGATAAGATAGATTGAAAAATTCCAGAAAATTAGGTAGGTATTCTTTTACAAGCAAATATAATGCTTTTCGAATAGTGCCTTCTGGCTCGAATTTTTCTCTATAGCCATGGGTGCTATTTAAATACAAATCAATTCGAGAAATCCGATTGTATCCATTAAGCTGACAAGTCTCGAGATATCGGCCCATTCTCGTATAAGGCTCGAAAAAAGATCGACCCAAATGCGCTCTGCATGGAAAGTTGTCTTTAGTTGCTACCCAAAAATGGAGAGACTCGGAGAATTTTTTTAATGTATTCTTATAATTGCAATGCTATCGGATACAGTTCTGAAAACGGTGGACATACACTTTAAAAGAACTGCAAGAAAGTTGGACTACAGTTACAACTTTTACATCGATACAGTGTAGGCATTTTTTGTGTTATTACCGAAGCTTTTCAGTACATTATATTATGAATATAATATATATTGACATTTACTTCGTAAGACAAAACAAAAAAGGAGCCTCACATTTTTTTTGCGTTAGATATAATTTATAAATCTTTGGACAGTTTAATCCAAGACAGATGTCAGTAAAAGTAGGATACCTATTTGTATACTTTGTGTAGGAGTTACACAGCTAGTTCTTAATCAACACAACCATAGAAGGTCGTCGACCATATGGCCTGTCTGTGTTAAAATCACGTCACAATCACGTAGCGCAAATCTGTAATATTATTCTTTTTATGTGTCTATGATTGAATGTTCTTAGCTACACTTGCTAAATTGTTTCCGGACGTTGATTATTTCGAACTTGGAATCAACAAAGGTGACCTTGATAGTTGGTACACGCTTATATAACTTGATAATGTATAAATTTTGGAATGGAGATAAAACGATAATGCTTTATGATTCGGTCATTCTTATAGATTATCGAAAGATTACATGCAATGTAGAAACTAACTATGGTGACTAAATAGAAATTAATAGGGAGGTAAGGTAGGCCTTGCATTATAATAGCTATTAATTAGTATGGCTAATCAAATGTAGAAAAATACAGTAGGTACCCATAGAACATTTATTGATCACGCCTACTGTTTAAAAAAATACAGCTTCAGAAATTTTATAAAAGTGTTCCTTTGTTACTCATCGTCATTTCTTCAATCTGTGTTGAGCAATCCTCCCAATATAGTAAACATTGAATCTCGTCACCATCTTGTGAGTCAGGCATTGAAGCAGATGTGCATCTGGCTTCTTATGAAAACCGAGCTAGGGCTCATGTTTCCATTACCGTCTCTGTTTATTTGCATTTTGCAGAATTATGGCTATAAATAAATATTTTAAGTGCATCGCAACATATGGGATAATTGAAAGTGGCATATCATAATATTATGTAGCCATAGTATCTAATGCTATAATAATCTTTTGTAGGTATTATTTGTCACATCATTTGTATGATTTCCTTAGAAGGTAACGTCTGTTCTGTCATCTGTGCTATCATATAAGATAAACCGCAGAGTTTGGTTTGGAAAATACGCTTCATTGAGAACATCTCTCCTAATTATGCGTTTCTTATTCACGATAAACGAAAAAAGTATCGTTATTCAGGTTTAAAATAACAATTAAAGCATTCATCCAACAGGTGGCTTGTTGTATTGACACATCATAAATATATTATTTGCCACCAAGGAGATTTTGAGGAAAATAAGAAATTATTTATAAATATTTATGTCACGGTCGCCTACCCTCGTTGCTCATTCAGTATGACCTATCTCGGTTGTGGTTTTCGTACTTTGCGCTAAATGAAGTCATCTGTTTCCAGAATTAATCAGAAAGGTCGTGACATTGATATTATGAGAATGCAAATATCTTCTATTTATTTATTAAATCTTAGCCTTCTTCTTTTTTATGTTTATAGGTACTTCTTTAATTTTCGAGTAATTTCTTCTTAGGAATTATTATTGAAATAGTAACTTTTACTTATGCTTCGTAGTTATTCAGCGTCAATTTCTTAATATCTAATAAAGTGCATTCTAATAGTAGTAGAGAAATTGGATAATGCATCAACGTATGGCTTCTGAGACGTTGCATCATGTTATGTACGGGAATCCTTATTCAGTAGTTGTGTAACCGAAATAGTTTTATGAATGATGCATAATTATTTTCTTTTATCATTTACACGCTTTTAATTAACGTGTGGTATCTGAAAAAGCAGTCTATAATTCAGAAATTACCAAGATATTTATTATTACCTACCTATTATGAATATAGGAAAAGAGGAATATGATGTACCTATCATGTAGCTATGTGGATTATTCTGCCAACACTTTATCTACTATTTACGTAGGTACAAACATTATTATATTGTTATTTATTACCTACATTACATAGGTATACGTAAAGAAGAAAACGTTTTGAGTTCAAATGAAGCACTAACAAAAAAATTGTTAAAAATATATAGATCTACCTAATACTTTGCCCCTTGTATATATATGACACGAAAAGATTACACTAATCTAGGTTTTACTCGATAAGATAATAAATGGGATTGCGAGATTGATATCTTCATAAAAAACAATTACTAGGCTATTCAACTTTGTCAATAACATTTTCACCTGAAAAGTAAACAATAAATAAATTAATTTTATCAAATAGTAACTTAGATATTCAACAGATAAAAAGGTATTCATTTTTGTTAGATACAGATAAGTGTAGAAAGTAGGTGGACAGCTAGCTGGTCTAGATATTAAAAATATTCGAATAAGTTTACTAACATTTAACTATGTAGACGTGATATGCAGAATATGCAGAAAGTAATTAAAAATAATTTAAAATCTCCGTACTTAATTTCAAGGATATCAATGATAAAAGTCCGACAAATTATGGTCAATTAAGGACCGTCTGTAGCAAGTGAGATGGATCTCCTTTCATGAAAGGACTTAGTCAGCGCTAAATCGAGACTTGTGAATAAACACCCACTTGTGTTCCATCGATTCTTTATGAGTAACATCAGTGTTAGAACTATAAGTATTTATTCGCACATTATTCATATACACTCAGAAATTTCAGCTGTTTTAGCCCCTTCGATACAAGGCGGTTCCTATGGTAACTAACTGTTATTACAGGGCACGAGGCCAAACACCTGTCCGTGTGAAAACCAATTTTACGATTATCAAATTGATTAAATTTTAATATTCTGTTTATTTTGAAACGAAAATTAATATTAAACAATGACAAAGTTATTAATTTTAGTGTCTTGCATATATTTAATGCATGCTCAATATTGACTTGGTATTTTAATAGAAATTGGTCACTACATAGAGTTCAATAAGGTTTAATACTGAAGGATGGTCTTTTTTCATACTGAAACGCTTCTACGTACCTACGGCAGTTGTGAGGGCGCGATACGACGTTTCACTCGCTTCACTTATTATTCAATAAATATTAAAGCCTTAGTGATAAAACGTGAATATGTTAGTTCTTTAATATATTCCACATATCATGAACGATAATTTTTGGATTTCGGTTTACATAGTAAGGTCTAATTTAAATTGAGTTATAAGTTGCGTAGTGATCAAAGGGCTTTGTGTATGGAGCGCGATGGACGCGTGTGATGGCTAAATTGCTTACGCTACCGCCTTTGACATTTCAACGTCGTTTCCCTTTACATTTGCATCCTTACCGAATAAAAAGGTGACTGAATACTATGTTAGTGGTTTTAGAATTAATATTTAAGGCACACTTAATGTAATTCCTTATAAATTCGTTTTTTATCCATTAATAAATCTTGCAGTTGGCATAAAAAGAACAAGATAAAATAGTTATCTAATGATTGATTCGATTTGATGTTAGTTCTCAAAATCTAAACCTATTTGCCGTGAATTGCAGATATTCAATTTAATTTTTATTTGTTATTAACCCACTAACATATGTGTTTGTTTTTTTCAGGCATCACCGTTGCCCACACAACGATGTCCCGGAGCCATTGTTCGATGTGGAGCATACCACGAGCGTGGTTTCCGCGTACAAACAAGATTATGATGAAAAACATGTCAGTCGAACCACAGCAGTTATTCATGAAGATAACTTGTATCTGGAAGGTGATTTTCAGGAGCCAGAACGTCCCCGTTGGCAGCCCGTCGAACGCCCTAAAGCAACTAAGCCGGAAGATAATCTTAAACCTGAAGGAGAATTTGAAAAGAGGCAACCTGAGGAATGGCGCCCAGGTGATAGAGCACCAACCAGACGGCCTGAAGATAATTTGAAGCCAGAAGGTGAATTTACTACGCCTGAAAAAGACCAGTGGCGTCCAGCAGAGCGCCAGCGTCCACGAAAACCTGAGGATAACTTAAAACCAGAAGGTGATGTTGATTATACCAGACCAGGGGAATGGCGACCCGGTGATCGAGCCCCGGTGAAGCGGCCAGAAGATAATTTGAAACCAGAGGGTGAATTTGAAAAGAGACGTCCAGAGGAATGGAGGCCTGGGGATAGAGCTCCAACACGCCGGCCAGAAGATAATCTTAGACCAGAAGGGGAATTTACTACGCCACAAAAAGAACAATGGCGGCCAGCAGATCGTCAAAAACCCAAAAAACCGGAAGACAACTTGTTCCCAGAGGGTGAATTTGAGAAGCGCAAACCAGATGAATGGCGTCCAGGTGACAGAGCTCCAGTACGTCGTCCAGAAGACAATCTTAGACCCGAAGGAGATTTCGAAGATAGAAAACCTGAAAAGTGGCAACCAGGTGAAAGAGCACCCGTTAAACGACCTGAAGACAATCTTAGGCCTGAAGGTGATTTTGAAAAAAGACGACCGGAAGAATGGCAACCTGGTGACAGAGCTCCTACACGTCGCCCTCAAGACAATCTAAAACCTGAAGGTGAATTCACTTCTCCAGAAAAAGAACAATGGCGACCTGCTGAACGTCCAAAAGCCAAAAAACCTGAAGATAATTTATATCCTGAAGGTGAATTTACAAGACGAAAGCCCGATGAGTGGCGTCCAGGAGACAGAGCTCCAGTCCGTAAACCTGAAGACAATCTTAAACCTGAAGGAGATTTCGAAGATAGAAAACCTGAAAAATGGCAGCCTGGTGAGAGAGCCCCTGTTAAACGACCCGAAGACAATCTTAAACCTGAAGGTGATTTTGAAAGACGACGACCAGACGAATGGCAACCTGGTGATAGAGCTCCGACGCGTCGTCCCGAGGACAATCTCAGACCAGAAGGTGAATTCACTACACCAGAAAAAGAGCAATGGCGACCAGCTGAGCGTCAAAAACCTAAAAAACCGGAAGATAATTTGTATCCTGAAGGTGAGTTTGCAAAACGAAAGCCTGATGAGTGGCGTCCGGGAGATAGAGCTTCAGTCCGTAAGCCGGAGGATAATCTTAAGCCCGAAGGTGAATTCACCTCTCCTGAAAAGCAGCCTTGGCAGCCAGCTGAACGCCAAAAGCCGAAAAAACCCGAAGATAATCTTAAACCTGAGGGAGACTTTGAAGTCAGAAAACCGGAGAAGTGGCAACCTGGAGATAGAGCTCCTGCTCGACGACCAGAAGATAACCTTAAGCCCGAAGGTGAATTTACAACGCCCGAAAAAGAACCTTGGCGACCAGCTGAGAGGCAGCAGCAAAAACGACCTGAGGATAATCTGTTTCCTGAAGGAGAATTTGAAGATAGAAAACCAGATAAGTGGCAACCTGGCGAGAGAGCAACGGTTAAACGTCCCGAAGATAATCTTAGGCCTGAAGGTGATTTTGAAAAAAGACGTCCTGAAGAATGGAAACCTGGGGATAGAGCTCCTACGCGTCGACCGGAAGACAATCTTAAGCCCGAAGGTGAATTTACAACACCAGAAAAAGAAGCATGGCGACCAGCCGAGCGTCAGAAACCTAAAAAACCTGAAGATAATTTATATCCTGAAGGAGAATTTACAAAACGAAAACCTGACGAGTGGCGTCCAGGTGATAGAGCTCCAGTCCGTAAACCTGAAGATAATCTTAAACCTGAAGGTGAATTCACATCTCCTGAAAAACAACCTTGGCAGCCTGCTGAACGTCAAAAGCAGAAGAAACCTGAAGATAATTTAAAACCTGAAGGGGAATTTACGACACCTGATAAAGAAACATGGCGTCCAGCTGAGCGACAAAAGCCAAAGAAACCAGAAGACAATCTCAAACCTGAAGGAGATTTCGAAGGCAGAAAACCAGAAGAATGGCGCCCAGGTGATCGTGCGCCAGTAAAACGTCCGGAAGATAACTTGAAACCTGAAGGAGAATTTGAAAAACGACGACCTGAAAAATGGCAACCAGGTGATAGAGCACCCACTCGCCGCCCTGAGGACAATCTTAAACCTGAAGGAGAATTTACGTCTCCTAAAAAGGAGGAATGGAAACCAGCTGAACGACCAAAGCCCATTAAGCCTGAAGATAATTTATATCCGGAAGGAGACTTTGAAGATAGGAGACCAGAGCAGTGGAAACCTGCTGATCGGGCTCAAATTCGCAAACCAGAAGATAATCTTAGACCTGAAGGTGAATTTACAACACCAGATAAACAACGCTGGCAACCAGCTGAACGTCAAAAACCTAAAAAGCCAGAAGACAACTTAAAACCAGAAGGTGACTTTGAAAAACGTCAACCTGATGAGTGGCAACCCGGAGATCGAGCACCAACACGGAAACCTGTAGATAACTTAAAACCAGAAGGAGAATTTACAACACCTCAAAAAGACAGGTGGCAACCGGCTGAACGTCAAAAACCTAAAAAGCCAGAGGATAACTTGAAACCAGAAGGAGAGTTTACAACTCCTGAAAAAACGCCTTGGAGACCTGCTGAAAAAACACAGCCTAAAAAGCCAGAAGATAATCTCAAACCTGAAGGTGAATTTGAAAGACAGAAACCTGATGAGTGGCGTCCTGCTGAGCGACCAAAACAAAAGAAACCAGAGGATAATCTTAAACCTGAAGGAGAGTTTGAAAGACAGACACCTGATGAGTGGCGTCCTGCTGAGCGACCGAAACAAAAGAAACCAGAGGATAATCTTAAACCTGAAGGAGAGTTTGAACGTAAAAAACCAGAAAAATGGCAACCAGGAGAAAGGGAACCAATGAAAAGACCTGAAGACAATTTGAAACCAGAAGGAGAATTTACCACACCGGAAAAAGAAAAGTGGCGTCCCGCTGAAAGAACAATACAAAAGAAACCAGTTGACAATTTGAAACCTGAAGGAGAATTTACAACGAGAAGAATTGAAGACTACAAAGTCGTTACCGGTGAAAGAGCTGAAATTATTAGGCGTACTGATAATATTATTACCGAGGGCGAATTCACAGGTAATTACAAATTTACTTTTATTGCTGCTCCTATAAATAAATAAATAAAATTTATGTATTTTCTTTATGCAGTATTTTGCAATATAATATTAATTAAATTGATACATCTTAGTATTTTTTTTAAATATTAGATGATTAATAAGATCTATTATTTTCAGATACAACAACTTCTCGAAGTGAATACACAATAAAACCAACAGAAAGACCTAAGCCCGTTAGAAGAAATACTTGGACAAAATTGGAAGGGGATATGGTCACAGAAACTACATCACAGTCTGAATTTATTGACTATACTGATACAGTTGAAAGGACTACGTTAGTAACTAAAAGAACGGATAATTTAATTCACGAGGGGGAGATTGAGTTTGTAACATCTAATCAAAAAGACTATACTGAAAAGAATACTATCATAGAACGACCACAGAGGCGTCGTACATGGACTAAAGAAGACATTGAAAAGTTTTACTCCACAGAAAATACGGAGAATATAACCACCAGTCAAGAAGAATATAAAATCCATGAAGAGAAGTGGACCGGAAGAAGACCTTTAGCTAAAAAACCGGAGGATAATCTTAAGCCTGAAGGTGAAATGGAAAAACCAAAACAAGATGTGTGGCGTCCTGCCGAAAGGCAAACTGCAAAGAAACCTAAAGATAATTTAGTTCCAGAAGGTGAGTTTACAACTCCAGAAAAGGAGAAATGGCATCCAGCTGAGCGTCCTATACAGAAGAAACCTACGGATAATCTCAAACCAGAAGGTGAATTCGAAAAGCCAAAACAAGATGAATGGCGACCAGCTGAGAGACAAACTCCCAAGAAACCAAAAGATAATCTCAAGCCTGAGGGTGATTTTGAAACTCCTAAACATGAAGAATGGCGACCATCAGAGAGGCCTATAGCTAAAAAACCAGAGGATAATTTACGTCCGGAAGGAGAATTCGAAAGGAGGAAGCCAGAAGAGTGGCAACCTGGAGATAGGGCTCCAGTCCGTCGTCCTTCTGATAATTTAAAACCTGAAGGTGAATTCACGACACCAGATAAACAACAATGGCGACCAGCTGAACGTCGGGAACAAACGCGACCCCAAGATAACTTAAAACCAGAGGGTGACTTTGAGCAACCTAAACAAGAGCAATGGCGACCTGCAGAAAAACAGACTCCTAAAAAGCCTAAAGACAATCTTAAGCCTGAAGGTGAATTCACGACACCTGATAAACAACAATGGCGACCAGCTGAACGTCGGGAACAAACGCGACCCCAAGATAACTTAAAACCAGAGGGTGACTTTGAGCAACCAAAACAAGACCAATGGCGGCCTGCAGAAAAGCAGACTGCGAAAAAGCCTAAAGATAATCTTAAGCCTGAAGGTGAATTCACTACACCTGATAAACAACAATGGCGACCAGCTGAACGTCGGGAACAAACGCGACCCGAAGATAACTTAAAACCAGAGGGTGACTTTGAGCAACCTAAACAAGAGCAATGGCGACCTGCAGAAAAACAGACTGCTAAAAAGCCTAAAGATAATCTTAAGCCTGAAGGTGAATTCACGACACCTGATAAACAACAATGGCGACCAGCTGAACGACCGGAACAAAAGCGACCCCAAGATAACTTAAAACCAGAGGGTGAATTTGAGCAACCTAAACAAGAGCAATGGCGACCTGCAGAAAAACAGACTCCTAAAAAGCCTAAAGATAATCTTAAGCCTGAAGGTGAATTCACGACACCTGATAAACAACAATGGCGACCAGCTGAACGACCGGAACAAATGCGACCCCAAGATAACTTAAAACCAGAGGGTGACTTTGAGCAACCTAAACAAGAGCAATGGCGACCTGCAGAAAAACAGACTCCTAAAAAGCCTAAAGACAATCTTAAGCCTGAAGGTGAATTCACGACACCTGATAAACAACAATGGCGACCAGCTGAACGTCGGGAACAAACGCGACCCCAAGATAACTTAAAACCAGAGGGTGACTTTGAGCAACCTAAACAAGAGCAATGGCGACCTGCAGAAAAACAGACTCCTAAAAAGCCTAAAGATAATCTTAAGCCTGAAGGTGAATTCACGACACCTGATAAACAACAATGGCGACCAGCTGAACGTCGGGAACAAACGCGACCCGAAGATAACTTAAAACCAGAGGGTGACTTTGAGCAACCAAAACAAGACCAATGGCGGCCTGCAGAAAAGCAGACTGCTAAAAAGCCTAAAGATAACCTTAAGCCTGAAGGTGAATTCACGACACCTGATAAACAACAATGGCGACCAGCTGAACGACCTGTTCAAAAGAGGCCACAAGATAATCTCAAACCAGAAGGTGATTTTGAGCAACCAAAACAAAAAGAATGGCAACCTGCAGAGCGACCAACTCCAACAAAACCAAAAGACAATTTGCATACTGAGGGAGAATTTGAAAAACCAAAACAAGAACAATGGAAACCTGCTGAAAGACAAACACCGAAAAAACCTCAAGATAATTTAAGACCCGAAGGAACATTCGAGACACCGAAGCCTCAAGAATGGAAACCAGCTGAACGTCAAAAACCAAAGAAGCCTCAAGACAATTTAAAACCTGAAGGTGATTTTGAAAAACCAACAGCAGAAAAATGGCAACCAGGTGAAAGACCAACGCCTAAGAAGCCACAGGACAATCTTAAAACTGAAGGCAAATTTGAGAGGCCAGAAAAGCCAAAACCAGTTCCGCTTGGAGAAAGACCTGTGCAAAAGAAACCAGAAGATAACTTAAAACCAGAGGGTGAAATGGACATCGTGCGACGGACTGATTATACTGCTACTCGTGGAGAACGTATGAATGTAGTTAAGCATGAAGATCATCTCAAAATGGAAGGTGTGATAGATGTTCATCGTACCAGAGATGATTATAAACGAATTGACAAGACAGAAAAAATTGTTATCCAAAAACATGAAGATAACTTACGGACAGAAGGTGAATTCATTGATCTACACACCCGTAATGATTACAGTGCTACAAAAGGAGAAAGAGCTCCTGTGGTTAAACCGCAGGATAATTTGAAACCTGATGGCAAGTTTTATAAACCTGAAGTTGTTCCATCTCAACCTGCTGAAAAAAGAAAGCCATTTAGACACGTTGATAATATACAAATTGAACATGACTTTGATGTTAGACAGAAGGTTGATAGAGTCGATATAATCCGACGTGAAGATAATTTAAAAATTGAAGGCGAATTCATAGACATGAAGCAAAAGAATGATTATAAAGTTGTGACTGGTGAAAGAACTGTTATTGTCAAACATGAAGATAACTTAAAAATGGAAGGTAATATGGAAAATATTCGATCGTCGGATACATATCGTCTAGTCAAAGGTCAAAGGGTAAAATTAACGCGTCGAGAAGACAACTTAAAAATAGAAGGTGTGTTTGAAGACCTCAATCGTAAAACTGATTTCAATATTACAACTAAGGAACGAAAACCTGCCATAAAAGAAAATGAACCGAAACAAATTCAAAGAAAACCAAACGAAGACGATGTAAAGAATAAACAAAAGCAAGGCCCCCAAAAGAGTAATCACGTTACTTCAGAAGTGTATTCCAAGTCGACTCAACGAACGGAAGAAGATTCTAAGTATCACACTCAAAATTACACAGACAGAGTCAAACAAGAGACATTTGTCGATGCTAAAGGTCCAAGTAAACACCCATCCCATACTCACTCTCCGGCACGGGATGATGAAGTCAGCGATAAATCACCTAGACCAAGATGGAATAAACCCGTGGAGAATGATGATAGCACAAATAGGCGACCAGCTGATGGAAGACCGCAAACTGATGATACAATTAGAAACCAAGGTCAAGATCGTCCTGATAGACCTGGTCAGTCACCTTTGCCATCAAAATATAAGTCTCCAGAAGATCAAGAAAGATGGAGTCCCATGAGGCCAGGTCCTTCTCAAACGAAGCAAGTCGTTTCATCAGATGAGACAACATACCACAATCAAGATTCTACTAATATTGTGAGACATGATGTGCAGCACCACACAGCTAATAAAGTTTTAGTTACAAATTCACAAACTACTCACGATGAGAAAACAAACATCCAGAGAAATCAAACAGATGTACATAGACCTACGTATGGTCATCCACAAAACCATCCTCATCAACATGATTACCAAAAATCTTCAACAAATTACGACCATTCTGTTAACCAAGTTAACCAATCTGTACAAAAAACCGGTGTTGTAAATCAAACTGGTTTCATCAGCAAAACTGACAATACAGTACGTCAAGGTAGCGTCGAACGCACGTCTTCAGGACATACAAATGACCAAACAAACAAAGTGAATCGAACATCTAATAGTATGACGCGAAACACGAATGACAAAAATACGGTAAACAGAGTTGATTCAAGGAACGTAAAAAATATTTCATCTACAACAACAAATTCCACGAAGACGATGAAACAAGTTACCGAAAAGAAGTTGATTGCAGGAAAGTGGGTGACCGTAACTAGAAATGTTGAAGTAAATACCACTGAAGGCGAAGGTTCTGGTAAACCAAATAATAAAGGAATTACTCATGTTGATCAACCAAATGTCATACAAGAGATATTTGTCGATGCTAAAGGTCCAAGTAAACACCCATCCCATACTCACTCTCCGGCACGGGATGATGAAGTCAGCGATAAATCACCTAGACCAAGATGGAATAAACCCGTGGAGAACGATGATAGCACAAATAGGCGACCAGCTGATGGAAGACCGCAAACTGATGATACAATTAGAAACCAAGGTCAAGATCGTCCTGATAGACCTGGTCAGTCACCTTTGCCATCAAAATATAAGACTCCAGAAGATCAGGAAAGATGGAGTCCTATGAGGCGAGGTCCTTCTCAAACGAGGCAAGTCGTTTCATCAGATGAGACAACATACCACAATCAAGATTCTACTAATATTGTGAGACATGATGTGCAGCACCACACAGTTAATAAAGTTTTAGTTACAAATTCACAAACTACTCACGATGAGAAAACAAACATCCAGAGAAATCAAACAGATGTACATAGATCTACGTATGGTCATCCACAAAACCATCCTCATCAACATGATTACCAAAAATCTTCAACAAATTACGACCATTCTGTTAACCAAGTTAACCAATCTGTACAAAAAACCGGTGTCGTAAATCAAACTGGTTTCATCAGCAAAACTGACAATACAGTACGTCAAGGTAGCGTCGAACGCACGTCTTCAGGACATACAAATGACCAAACAAACAAAGTGAATCGAACATCTAATAGTATGACGCGAAACACGAATGACAAAAATACGGTAAACAGAGTTGATTCAAGGAACGTAAAAAATATTTCATCTACAACAACAAATTCCACGAAGACGATGAAACAAGTTACCGAAAAGAAGTTGATTGCAGGAAAGTGGGTGACCGTAACTAGAAATGTTGAAGTAAATACCACTGTAGGCGAAGGTTCTGGTAAACCAAATAATAAAGGAATTACTCATGTTGATCAACTAAATTCCTCAACAGATTCGCTTAATCAACAATCTAGAAATGTTATATCTACAAATCAAACTAAATCGTCATCAAGTGAAAATCATCAATCACATAAGAGTCAGTATAATATGTCTGAAAATCAACAGCAAAACCAGCACCAGCAACAACATCTAAACCAACAACAACACCAACACCAAAATGAACAACAACACCGTCAACAACACCAAAACCAACAACAACACCTCCACCAACACCATAATCAACAAAAACACCATCACCAATTACAAAATCAACACCAACACGATACACTTAACACTACGTTCACGGTTAAAGGCTCGCATGATGTGACTGACAACAGACGCAATCAAAAGAATATTATTATTAAAGAAAATGATAATATCAATCAAAATCTTGGGAGAGAATCTACAAGTCAAGTATCTAGTTCCACACAGCATTATAAGACTTCTCATGTGTCAGATAATAGTACATCTCAGACATCCCAACGTGTGACTGATAGTCGTATACACAGCGATCAAATAAACAGAGACAGGACACAAGACCATACAATTACATCACGTAATATTATTGGTGATAATATTAGTCATGATTCTCGCAACAATGTGCAAACATCAAATATTCAACGAAAATCGAATAACATGAACGTTTCGACTGAAAGACACGAACACAGCACTGTGAATACTAATGTGTCTCACCAAACTCATACATCTAATAGAAATCAGTTAAGTGACAGTGTAACAAAAACAAGTGTAGAGTTCCAAAGAGCCATGCATGGTGGAGACACTGCAACTTCATCTCAGGATTATTCGAATCGTACCGGGTATCACAAACGTACATCAGACTTTATATCGGATGCCAATACTAGCAATGCAGTTCTTCATCGTAAGGGAGTTACATCAAACACAGAAGCATACCATTCTACGAGTTCCACTGCAGCAGCCCAACGTAAAAGTATTTCTAATTTATCTGAACGTGGGGATTACATAAGCAACTCCACTCATAGCGCAGATAGGAAGAGCATTAGCTCAATGCATCGCTCTGCTCGAGATGGTTCCTCTGTTATAACTCATCACACCGAAAATGATGATTACCGCCGTCAACAACGCAGAGATGGTCAATCCACACTAATAACCGAGAGACAACCTCGTACAGTTGTAAAGGATAATCTCCGCATTGGTGGTGAATTCTACGGACAATCTGAAGCGCGATCTTATGGAAGTTTCTCACGCTCAGATCATTCACAGAAAATAGAAAGAACGGAGCGTGTGGAAAAAGTGGAACGTCATGCACAACACGGGAATACTTCTCATTTTGTCTTAGGCGACGGGAGTGCAACAAGTTACAAGCAAGAATTTAGGGCCCATGTTCATGGAACATGTCCTGCAACCCTTTTAGAATCTTCGCGCACTCCTTTTAAACATACTCGTGATTCTCGCGAGCATAAATTCTATGCTTCTAAAATAACAGAACAGAAAACTAAATAATCAAGCGTCGATCTATTTACTTTTTAAAATATCATTCCTTATTATTTTTGTATTTTGATGCTTAATTTTAATTTTTATACGCAAACTAACACTACTAGTCCTAAGATAATACGTGCCTTCTTAAGAAAATGTTGCAATTTTAATGATTTATACCTTATTAATATATTTTATTTTTGTGTTTATCAAACTTTGCCATGTAATAAATTTTTATAAAAAAATATCGGTGTTTTATTTTTTTAACATTAGGTACCTACCTACGTAAATTACAAATTAAAAGTACCTATGCCATAAAACCTAAAATATCGATAATCGATTTCAATAAAAGTATGTACCATTTTATTTTTCTGTTAAACCTCCAACCTTTATGACAAGCATGCAAATATAGGCAAAATTTAATGTTCGCTGTTTTTTTTTAGTAACTGGTTTGTAGCTGGCATAATATAATGAATTTAGAATTCATGAATATATTATTTAAAAGCCTACTTTTATGAAACTAGGTACTTAGATATACTAATATGCATATTTGTTTACTTTAAAAACCTATAAATTTTGAAATGGATCATGCTAATACTAGTCGGTCTTGATCATCGAGATATATGTACATATATCTCGATGGTCTTGATAAAGAATAATTTTAGGCTGGGTTGCACCATGTTATTTTACCAATAACAAACATGTTAGAGAAAATATGAATTGCACCATTTGACAATTTTATGGAAGACGTCATAATTTTAACACTTAAAGCCAAGAACTTAAAGCTATAACTGTCAGAGGCGTCAAATACAAAATGACTTGAGACTTTGATAACTTTATCTATATGTAGTATTTTTTTTTAATTTCTAGTGTGATTTTACACGAGTATTACATTTAAGAAATTACCTAGCGTATTTTCTATCAATGCAATGCAATCCATTTCGCTAGGTCACTGTAAAAAATATCGTTACTGTTATTGATAAATTTTTAATAGTAGCTACTACTGCCTGATTGTCCTAAAATATTATACTATAATATTATACAATATACATATAATAATTTGCATTATGGTGTAAACACTAGCTTTGAAACTTATGACATGTAGATTGTAGAAGAAGTACTTATGAAACAGGAAAGGGACAGGCTTACGAGATTAATTTTTTTTGCGCAGAGCTATGCGATTATGTGAACTCAAGAACGGCTGAACAGATTATAATGATTTATTGGTTGGAGTTTTCTCCACCTGGATTAATTAGTTATTTTCATACAGTTATTAAAAAAAGTAATACCCCTAAACATTATTACACATATAACTTTATTCATCTTAAATATGACTAAAAGAAAAAACTACAAACTATATCACAACAAATAATATTACTAAAAAAATATCGTCTAGTCAATTTAGAACATTTCAATTAATACATTTCCTCTAATTTACTCTTCATTGAGGGGATAGTTTTAATCGCCTCACTCTTTTATATCGACTGAGCTCTCCCTCGGGGCTGTGTGAAACAGGCCCAAAGGCTTCGTTTTCTTGACAGTTAGCCGCATTAAAAGAATTATGTGTTAAATCATTACTTTTTTCAATCCTTATAAAATCTGATGCAGATTTTGGTATTAATTCGTTATTTTCAATATTAACTAACTCGTCGTTCAAATAAGTATCATCGGCAATACGTTTTTTACGAAAACCATTATTTAACATTAAATTATCATCAACACCTTCAACATTGGACAATATATTATCTGTATCCGAACCTATTTTTGTATTATCGTTCTCGGTTTTAATTTTTGAGTAGTTCTTGAATTGTGTTTTATATTTTTTTTCATTGTTGTTTGAACGTTGAATGCGTTCATTATTTTTTTCAAGCTCTGCTTTAACAAGGTGATCTTTTCCCATGTTTTCATAATGCAAAGCCCTTTCAAAAATGCCTCCATCGTCAAACTCACTTTTTTCATTATCATCATTGTCATCATTGAGAGCTCTAGGGAAAAATGGAACTTTCATGTTCATACAATGGTCAGTTACTCTTTTGTTCAAGTTGCTATTGGTTCTTTTTACTCTGACAAGAGGTGCCATTTCTGATTCAGAATTTTTAGAATCCACTAAATCGTAATTTGGGAAAGACTCTTCTAAAGATTGAATTTCAGCTGAATTAGCATAATTATCAACGTCTCTTTTATTAAAATTGTTGTATGCCTTGTGCAATTCTGACTCATCCTTCATTAATTCAGACCAACTGTCATCTCTTGCACACTCCTCATCATGTCCTAAAGATGCATATTGAGTGTCTGCTAATAGATAATCATTCCCCATTTCCAATTTATCTTCCGCCATATCATCAGAATTTGTTTCTCTTTTATTTTCGTTTTTCGGAGCTTCTTTAACGTTAATATCATTTTTAGACTCTTTAATGTGTAATTCATCGTCCACCGATGACTCTTTCTTCAATGATAAGTTTGAATTGATTAACTCATTTTTGCTATCGGTCTTATCAGAATCATTATCTGATTCGGGGTTTTTGGGGCTAGAAACTTCAGCATGTTTTGTAGTTTCGGTTGTATCACCTGTAGATAATGAAGCTGAAGATAGTGTCGAGTCCATAGTTCTGCCAGCATCTATCTTACTTAAATCAGCTTGTCCACTTTCGCAAATATTATTTTCTTCAACTGCTCCCGCTTTTTTTGTTATTTCTCGCTTATTTATTCCCTCTAACTTACTGTCGATAATTTTTTTCAACAGTGCTTTTTTATCGTCGGATAAAGAATTTAAGAGATCCTCTAGTTCTTCCCTTGAAAGTTTTTTAATATTTCGCTTTATCGCGGATTCATTATCTTCATCGCTGATCTCGGATTCATCTTTTTTATCCATATTGTTTTTATTCTCAAATATGTTATCTTTTTCACGATTGTCTATGGCAGTTTGCCTTCTGTCTCTATTTCCCATACGTTTAATGTTAGGCTTAGGTTTTATAAATAAATCTTCTTTTTTATAAAACGATTTATGTTTATTTATTAAAGATTGCCTGTTTTCGTCTAAAGGTTCATCATTATATTCATTCCTATCATTTATTTGTTGATTACCATCTTCATAAAAATTGCTATCTTCATTGGAATTTAAAATTGGTTCATTAGATTTTAGTGAGAGACTGTCTTTTTGTGGCTGTGAAATATTTTCTTCTTCACTGTCGTCTTCCTCGTTATCGTTATTTAGTTGTATTTCACGCCGGTCGGACAATGATGAAATATCCCCTTCAGAGTTATGATTGACATTTTCTTGACTACGTCTACCACTTGGTTCATGATCTACAATCTGAAAAAAGAAGTGGATGATTAGTTTTGTTTTATAAAACTTGGTTTACCTATAACAAGTAATTCTTACATTTTCGTTCTGATTGTTACTTTCAGGTAAATACAGATATGAAGCCTTTGAATCGTTATGTTCCAATGTGGTTTTTCTGTGAGATTGAGCAGCTTCTTCTTTTATCTCTCGTGGAGCCTGGAATTAACGTTGAATTAATAAAAATATATATTTTAAACAACCCAATGAATTTAGTCTAGGTGCCATATACTTAGTTGATTACACCCCACATATTTCATTTTTTTTTAATTTTATCGAATATATCTTTTCAAAATTAAAACAATTAAACAATTTTAAGTATATTCGAATACATCAGTTTTTGTCGACTACTCTAAAATTACAAAAGAATCAGGATTCGTTTTAGGTACCTCTACCGCTGACTTATCATTTAAATAATCTTCAGATGCCTCCTCGTTGCCTTCATACTCAGCTTTTTCTACATCGCTACAAAAAAAAAACAAACAAAAAATAGAAATTATAGTGATATAGAAACTATGTTTATGAAAAATATAGGCATATTATTTTTATAACCCTTCGTTTTCTAGTGGCTGAGGTCTGCAGGTTATTTCAAAAACAAATCCTCCAAAAGCGAGCAACAAAATAAACAAACGCATTTTATTTTAAGCATTCGATAGATATTTGCAAGTGACAATGTCAAAATTAGATTTTTTTATTTATTTTATTGTTTCTATTAATATGTATGGTAATAAAGGTTGCATTGTAAACTGTAATATTACTGAAACTAGTGAGCTGAAAGTATTAAAAACACCGGTTCTACTCTATATTATGCTCGCGATTTTGTTATAGGTAAATCGTTTTTCATGATTCTACAAAACTCTACTTACTAGTTACTGCAGTGTATTCCTATGATAAACATTTCAACACTGCAAACCTCCGAAGCATATAATATGAATCTAATATAAAAATTAGATATCCCAATAATATCTATATCACGGATCTTTTAATTTCATTTGCTTGCTAGAGCTTAGCTAGGGACTCACTTGAAGTGATCTTCAAGTGAGTCATGGAAGGCATCAGCCTTCCTCCTCCTCAGGAATCGAATTTTTTCTATTCTTTCAGTTTATGTGCCTAAGTCGTAAGGACACCCCCGCTGGGCCATCTATATATTATTTCTTATATTATAGTTTGGACTATTTCAATTATCACAATACTCTATCGATGGAACGCGGTTTTCAAACAATTTATTTTTTTTATTTTTAATAATTAAATTCTTGAAAACTTACAAAGATAGACAAATTAGAAACAGAATTCTATCGAGATCCGATCCTGCATCTTTCGCCGTGCAGTGTTACATGGCACCTATTGTGATGATAGAGTTTTATCACAAGTTTTATTGTGTAGTTTTGTACGTATTGATTATTCGTGTACCTTGACATGGTTATTGGTTTTTGTATGTAACTGAATAATAAAATATATTTTTACAGATGGAAAATGGCAAGACGAATTCTTCACAAATGTGGTCAGTGGTCACAAGTCGCCAAAATCTACTCGTGCTGATTGAAAAATCCTATATTTTGTAACCTGTATTTGTATTATGAAAAAGTTCAAAATAAAGAGATTTGAATTGTTCCAGAGGTATTATTGAAGAATTTTTTTAAATAATTACTTATTTTAGGTTTTATATAATACTAGCGACCCGCCCCGGCTTCGCACGGGTGCAACGGCGGCCGGCCGGTACCGCCGCAAACGCTACGTCCCGCAATTTTTAAATCTGTAATATCTTCGAAAATATTCACTTAAATCATACGGTGTAAAGGGCCATATATATAGATCTATATTAAATGAACAATGTATTTAAGGTATTTAATTGGATAAGGATTAATGCTGTATTGGTTAAAATCGCTTCGAAAATTATCCATTATTTGTCGTAAAAAGTAAATGACAAAAAAGTTATTGTGGGTTATCCATAAGAGATAGACATATACCATCACGGACTTTTCTGTAGACCTTTTCAATGTGTACCATACTTAGTACATTATTTTGATAAAACTCGTAGGGTTCAGATTGCGTTTGCAATGTAAGCGGAAAAAATGTAATTATTTACGACATCACATTAGAAACCTCAAAAATAACAGTACTTCTCCACTATTTAATGGATGTTATTATACATATTATAAACCTTCCTCTTGAATCACTCTATCTATTAAAAAAAACCGCATCAAAATCCTTTGCGTAGTTTCAAAGATTTAAGCGAACAAAGGGACACAGGGACATAGGGACAGAGAAAGCGACTATGTTTTATACTATGTAGTGATATACTAGCTGCGCTCCTCGGTTTCACTCGCGTGGCTCCGCTTCTGTTGATCTTAGCGTGATGATATAGAGCCTATAGCCTTCCTCGATAAATGGGCTATCCAACACCGAAAGAATTTTTCTTGTTCTTGAGATTAGCGCGTTCAAAGAAACAAACAAACTCTTCAGCATTATAATATTAGTAAAAGATATAATAAAACGGATTCCTAATTTTATATTTAGCATGAGATCCTAAAAAATGTTGTTATATTTGAATGCATTTTTAAACTATTCTGTTAATAGGTACTTATTTCTGATCCTCCTTCTTTTCTTCTTCCTATAGGATGTAAAGTTGTTCTAGTTGATGGATTGTAGAGTTAGCAGTAAATATTATATTTTTAATAGCTGTCCCGGCAGAAGTTGTTCTACCTTACTCTTATCACTTAGGAATATGAAAAATAGATGTTGCCGATTCTCAGATCTAGGCAATAGGCACACAAAATTCCATGAGAATCGGTCCAGCCGTTTCAGAGGAGTACGGCAACTAACATTGTGTCACGAGAATTTTATATACATATATTTAAAGAGATTAAAGTTATTATTAATTGATACATTTCATGATCTAGGTATCATTTAAACGTGGATTTAAAAGGATCATCGGAAATTAAAAGACATAAATACTTACAACAATTTTATTCTTAAATGAGACCGTTTCATCTCTATCACACTTAATATGTACATTTGGTTTAAATAAAACAAACCACTGAAACGTTTTACTGCAAAAATCCTCAATAAGTTTGTGCATATTTGAGAAAAAACATTTATGTCTTACATTTAATGTCATATAAATCGATCAAATACAGCTAAGGAGGTTGTAGAGTCACTCCATTCCACAATTTGGTGTCTCGTCGAACCGAGTCCAAAGCTAGATAATCCTGCATCGCCTTTTAACTATACACTTATATCCAAATGCAAAAGGTTAAGGTACGAATAAAAATGATATCATAATCGTATTCAATAGTGGCGTTTATAATAAAATTGTTTGAAGGAAGGTGCATTCCACGCGTATCCCGCGACCATATACGGCGTAAAAAAGTAAGTCTTGAAGATTTCACAACCTTATAAATGTATGATACTTTGATAGTACTAGTGTAGGCGGTGGATAAAGGTGAAAAGCACATTACTCCAATATACAAAGTATAGCAACGCGAATTTATACATAAATAACAAATAAACAACAGCTTATTGAATGTCGTAACTACTTATTTAGAAAAGATTCGTTTACTGCTCAGCAATAGAATTTGTAACGTTATTTAAAAATTGTATTGCACATAATATAGGTTTGCGTTAATTTTATAAATAAAATTCTATAATAAATCTGTGATTATTACATAACCCAATATAATATACTATTGAAACAATTGTCAATATCAACTAAAATCAAATTACCATTTTGTAATACCGTTTCCTGTGACGTAATAATATATATTTTCCCTATATACAACATCACCATTTATACTCATTTTCAAATAAGAAATATAATAATATAAAATTGTCAATATCTATAAGGCAATAGGAAAATTGTAAATTTCATGCCATAAAAAAACATAATTTGACTTGTAACTTTGTTTTTGATACTTTATAAATTTATTTAATGTACAAAATTTTAAAATTCGATTTAATTTTAATATATTTAATCAATCTCCAGTGATTATCGCCAAGCTATAGAAGCTAACGAAATATAATATTCTCTAATATGTCTACATTATGAAACTATGGACCCATGTTTTACTATACAATACATTAATTTAAATCGAAATGAGATTTGAATTTATATCTTTTTGTCATTCATCCCAGTAAAAATTTGGTGCGCGAAAGAACAATTTGAAGAGAATGCAAAATAAGAAATTATCACAGTAAAAATTTAATTTTGAAAAATATATCTCAATAATGCTTATATTTGTAATCATTTGTGAGCTTTAATAAAATTGATCCGATTTCAAATTACTTTATATCCCATAGTAAATCACAGGTCCTTATAAAATTTTAAAGGAAAACCTTACAATAACATCTGATTAGGCTTTTAAATTGTGCTTATTTATTTCCTTTATCACAAATATTTTACAGTTATTTATACATTCTATCATCTGTCATACAGTTATCCCCTTTGAGGAAATACAGAAAAAATGTCAACAATATAATGTAAATGAATAATTTGCATTACACAAATAAACGAGGCAATAAAAATCTTCATATTTGGGATAATATTTTGTCTCTTGACTGTTTAAAAATTGTGAAAACGAGAAAATATCTTTGGAATTTCATACAATAACCATATACAATAATGTAAATATGCTTTCATAATACATGAACTATATCATAAACATATTATACTCTGTCTTAAAATATATAAAATGTATTAAGTTTGCGTCGCAATAATAGGATAAGACAATAGGAATCATTACAATGAATAAAACCATTGAGAAAATCAATGTACATAATTATTTTCAGTAAAGATATGTGCAAATATATGTTCTATTTCCTTTGAAACTCGTAACTGATGACTAGACTCTTAAAACGTAATAAGATGAGCATTAACAAAACAAAACATATATCTAACCGGAACACTGCATCCGCAAATATGACAATAATTTGTACAACATGTAACTACTATGGGTAACCTTACATTAGTTATGGCGAATGCAGCGAATTTGCGAACCGGCAAACTGATTTCTTACATCATCGACTACATATTTTTTATTAGAACATAACGTAATATATTCCATCTTCGAGCATGAATAACTATTTTAAGTCTACATAAAATCGATATTAAAAAATTAAGTCATACCCAACACCAGGTAATCAAACAATTCAACTATAAATCATAACATTTTGGCACCAATTTCACCATTCCGTAGTCGTTGACTTAACAAATCGTGTAGCCAGCTCCTTGCATAGAGAACCTTAAAAACTTAATCTACATATTTTCGTTCAAATGTAACATTAAAACTTTATATTCGCACTGTAATTCGTATAAACAGAACATTTTGTACATTGTCAAATAGAACCGCATTGAAATTGACCTCAAGGATTCACGCAGCCTCTCATACGTAAATGGATAGATATGTTTGCGATAAAAGCTTACTAAAACCTCAACAACTCACATATTTACAATATACGATAACGTTCAATACGCATTCGGGAAATTCGGAGCGTCATTTCAAACAATACTCGGGAAGCATGAGACAGAATTCAATTTTAATGTAAAAAATGTACACAGATGTAAACAAAGTCGGATTAAGATCTAGTCAATGCTTGAGCAATCGCTGAATGACGAATTACATAGAAAAATATAAAGATCGTTTGTAAAAAAAAAATCGTGTAAACAATTATTTAAACGACAGTTTACTCTAGCATGCAACGTTAGCGATTTAAATGCAATTTCGTAAAGTGAACACCTTCGTTTGTATTTACAGAGAAAGACCAACCGGTCGTGTATAGATAGCGTTAATGAAAAAATATTTGGAATCCGAAGTAAATTCATTAATGATATTCGAGTACATATTCACAATACTTAAGAGTCCTAATGTACACCGATCGCCGTCGCTTAACGAGCGTTAAAAAATCTTAATTAAACCTAACCCACTGAATTAAAACATGAGTAAAATATTCAAAATCATAATGAACACTTGCACCATTGAAACGTAAGTGCGCAACAGTGCGTACACGCACACGTACACGCGGGAATGTGTGATGAGTCGCGCCGCAGTCGGCCGCCGCGTCCTATATTCACTAACTCAGACTTGAAGAGATAGAATTGTCATGAAGTATAGGGAGTCCCTCTGCGGCCGTCGCCCGCCGCTGTGACGTCACGCGTCTCGCTCCTAGCGTACATGGCCGGTCTCACAAGAGCTGCACGAAGCGTCGTTAAAATGTCAAAATCCAATAACACTTTCTTGTACTGGACAGTCATCTTGCGAGAGTCCATTTCATATGATGCTGCACTCACATAAACACTGAGAGCTGATACGCATTATCACAATGTAATGTCCCACTATATGTGAAACACGGTAACTTTTATGAACATCCAACGCGAGCATCACATTCAGGCCACGGAACACGCGGAGCGGCAACGTCACATAGTCGACCGTCACCGTGGAGCGGGGCGGCAACGTCGCTCCCACCCCGCCGGTCCGGCAACGCCGCTCAGGCCCACAGGTCGTCGAGCGCGTCGACGCCGCGCTACAAGCGGTCGAGGCGGTCGAGGCGGAACTCGTGCTCGACGGCGGAGTCGGGCAGCAGCGCGCTGGGCTCCTCCAGCAGCGTGAGGTCGTCCAGGTCGAGCCCCGCGCGCAGCTGCGCCTCCTCGCCGCCGAATATGCCTGCGTCCAGCTCGCCGGAGTAATCTGTAAACATTATAAATAAATAAATAAATAATACACATTTTAATATTATGTCTATGTTATGAAGTGCATTATTAATAAAGTGTATATTGACACAGATAATGTATTTTAATTTTACTTGTTTTATGTCCTAAAAACATTGACTATACAGTCGTTTACAATATCATCCTGTAGAGATTGTCTAATCTAAAAATGAACGCCCCTCCACTAAACTTAATTGTTTCAATGTGTGAGGACAAATAATTATTGAACCACTTTATATGTGTGCGCGCGGCGATTCTACTGCAAACTTTGACTGTCTCGCGCACTGATTTGTCAACTAATCGGGCGATCAGTTCAGGTGCCTAGCATAATTGTATGGCGGGGAGAGCGCGCTATGTACGGAATGACACGTCCGTTCTGTCGTGTATCGCGTCATTTATGCACTAGTTGGCCAACTGGTCCTGTCGTTCGGGCATGGATTGGACTGGAGGACTGAACGACCAATGAGGCAGACCAATTTGTGTGTATTGCGTCTATACACGTACTTTGAATGTGAGCGTAAACACAGTGGAGGGGCGTTCATTTTTAGATTAGACAATCTCTACAACTGTTTGAAAACCTTAGCGTTTTGTATAATAGTAACTATGTATAAGTAACGAAAAGGACAGTTAGAAGCAAAGCATTCATGCAATTTTCAATACATAAACATTAGCAACATTAGCGTGTTTGACACTCAAAAATCAATCGATTTTTTAAGATTGCATTCAATTAACTATCTAACGTAAATAACACGGCAAATTGGGTTAAAAATCGTCTTGTAAATAACGACAACGAATTGCCCTATCGCCTCATTAACTTTAAGTTCAAACGAAGCAGTCTTTTAAACAATTTTAAGTCTCCCACTAACCCGTAAGTATGATATCCGGTATAGACGCGGGCGTGGCCGGTTGCGAGGGCGACGCGAGCGGTTGCAGCGGGTACCCGCCGCCCGCCACTGGGTCACGTGCTCGCCGGGTCTCCTCGTGTTGGTGCGGGTGTTGGTGCGCGTGTTGGTGCTGTTGGTGTTGGTGTTGGTGCTGTTGGTGCGGGTGCGGGTGCGAGTGCGACTGTGAGTGCGTGAGCGACCCGTGCGCCATGTGCATGCTGCCCGGCGGCTGAGCGCCCGTCGCCTGCAAATTGACGTTTGTTAGGTTAATTATAGTACTAGCTTGACCGCACTGGCTGTACCGCGCCCTAGGTATGTGCGGTGAGGCGGGGACCGGGTAAGAAACAGCACGAGTTAGAAGTTAGAAAGAACGGAACGGTCGGTACTCTCCCCCGCCTCGCCGCGCACATACCTGTACAGCGGTACAGCGGTTACGGTCAAGCTATAAGTAATTTTATATTGTGACGAATTAATAATAATGCTAAGTAATATAATATTGTGTATTATTTTCAATATTACCTAATACAGCTGTGTAACATTGGATACATTATTATTTTGAAACTATGATATATGAGTACTCATGTAGAATCTAAAAGGTAAGTACATAAAAGTCTATTAATATTTTAGAAAATTCTGTGAAATTATGCCATAAGAGTTGATTACTTGTCTATTTAAATTATTTTAAGATTCTTGCTTGAAAAATTAAAATAAGAATAATTGTGACTGTATACAAATAAATAAATATAAATGTAATGAAAAATAAAAATTGAAAACTTACCCTTGAATATGTGTGTTGTGAATTCGTTGTCTGTGGTGAGTGCGGTGAACTGTGATTTACATACGTCGTGTTGTAATTCGACGTCGGTGGATCTAGCTGTTAATAACGAAACGTACCATAAATAAACTTATCAAAAAATTAAAGATGGCTCAAAAGAGATGAAATAATAATAAAAAGAAACCTGAAAAATAAAACACGTGACAAACAAAATAACGAAGCTTCTGTGAAAGCGTTGCAGCGGGCGGGTACAAACAAAAGAAGCAGCTAACAATGTGCTTACTCCACTAACCATCTAGATATCGACAATGCCTGTGCCATAGATATAAATCATTCCAGACAAATATTGCTCTAAATAAGTACGTAACAAAAAATATCTAGACAGAATAACATGTATTGAATGTAACGAAAGGCATGCCAAGGAACTTGAACATAACAAAATCTGAACGCGTTTAGTACATGTGTTTTCCTACGCAAAACAGTGCTACAGAAAAAAAGTAAAAAATAAATTATTATTTTTCTTCGTTTTGAGTTTTTTTTTATTATTTTTACTACAGCACTGTCTATAGTGTAGTAAGAGAAAAGGACAATAAGAAGCAAAGCATTTTGTCCATTTTCTCAAACTAGTACTAAATACTTTTCCGTGAATATCTATTCAACTTTACGGGTGAGACGTACGCGTCTTAATGTACGCTTTGTTCGGACCACGAGCGAATTTTGCATATCTTTTTACGATATTCAGAATAATTATAATCAACAATAAAATAACTCTATGAATATCCATTAATTCATTTTTTGAAATTAACATGTCATAATAAAATAGTATACTAATTCATTTACATTTTGACAATGGCCCATAGACAATTTTATATTTAAACGCTAAGAAAGTAAAAAAGATACACCTAGAGTCTAAACACACACATAATGACACGCAACTAAACGTTTCGCTCGCAATCCGACACTAGAAGAATAAATATATACTATAGAAAACATGTTTAAAAAAAATAATCAAAATATATATAGAATGGGAATATTGTGTGTAATGTGTCGTACATTTTCCGCGACCTGAACGTGCGCGGTCCACCCGGACTCGACGAGACTCTGCACCAACTGCGCCCAGTCCTTGGCCAACGTTACACCAATGTTACACACATTTACATATGCCACATACAAACACCGAGTGTGATACTATTTGTTTTTTTTTATAGCGTTATAATCCAAAACGATGATTGGATTGAAAAACCGAATTATATAATGAACTTCATAAATTGTTATTCGAATTTCAAAAGAATAATTATTATTTGAGTTTGTTAATTAATAACGATAGTCTTCATGATATACATATATGATAATAATTGACTACCGGACTTCAGGATATTTTCTTTTGAAACAAAGTATATTCTTTGGAACGCTCTTTAGGATGAAAACGACTTGAGACGTTCGTAGAATAGGTGACGTTCGTTTCCTCCATGTTTCCTCTTAATTGTTACGGTGACACTAGTGTGTCAATGTTTTTAAATAATATTTTATTTATATGCACTATTTTCTATATTTATATGAGGTCAGTTTTCTTCAATATTCTCACCTAATAGCCTTGTTCGCCGTTTTGTAATTGATCATTCATAAGAAAGTTGTTTTGAAAAAACAAATAGTAACACGCAGGTGATCGGCAGCGGGTTAGTCACAATAAATTTAAATACGTTTATTCATATAATTGAACATTAACGGATCATTATTTCTCATAATATCTATACGTGCATTTATTTTGTGCTGCAATTCTATGCTTTCGTGTTTTGTATCTCAACTGTGAGTGATCATTATATATTTAACTTGACTTTACTGCTATAAATTAATATTGTTTTAGAAGCTTCACATTGCTTAGTTAGTTTCTATATTTACTCACAACTCCCTGCTAATCCATTGAAGCATAGAAATTTTAAATTCTTATAAATAATTCACGTATTTCTCGTTACACTCTTTAACCTGTGTTGCTATTAGAGATGTAACGGAGCTTCGATTCCGGTTCCGTTAAGTCGGAACTTCCGATTATTATTACACTTTCGGTTCCGACTTCGGTTCCGATACTTTTGTATCGGATGTTAATCGGAGGTCGAACGAAACAAAGCGGGCGGCGCGCGACGGCCTGTGCCGAACAGGTTCATACATGTCGCGCGGGGAATCCCCCGACCCCCAATACGTGCACTCTATCATCAATTATTTTTTCACATGTTAGTTGTTACAAAGCATCAAAGCTTTTGTTCATAAAGTACAATACATTACTTTTGGAGTCCATTTTGATTTAATTTGCTTTAGCTATTGTTCATTTATTGTAATGTCACCAAATGTAACACGCTACTTTGGGTTTTAATTTTAATTAAACTTTAAATTCATTAATTTTATCTTTTGTTCATTTGGAATTATGCCAATTTTTTTCACAGTTGTTTTTTATTTTATAATAAAAAATAAAAATGAAAAGAATTGACTATAAATCATGTTTTATTTGTCCTTAAACAAACTGACCCTGCCTCCGATTTCGATTCCGATTTCGATTCCGATTCCGATAAACCAAATTTGAAAACTCCGATTCCGATTTCGGTTCCGATAAAACTACCTCCGTTACATCCCTGGTTGCTATATATTCATATGATATTGTCACACTCATGGAAAACATCTTAGTTTTTTATTTGACCACACGATGTTTTTTATTCAATAATTAGATACAATTTTGTTAGATGGTTCAATACCAATATTTAAGAAAAGTTTCATCCACCAAAAAATGTTTACTCTCATCTACACTTACACTTAAGTCTTCTTCATCTTTGTCATGGATTAAAATATTTTAACATTTTTAGTTAGTCCGATGTTTTATTATGATTTTTATGCAGTATATTTTTCAACACGTTTATAATTATTCTAATGTTAGTTGAAATTAGCAAAATATAATTTATAGTTATTTTTATTAAAAACTAGCGGTCCGCCCCGGCTTCGCCCGTGGTACATGTTTACGTTTTCTCTACATAAGAACCATCCTCGTACTTCAAGGAATATAATAAAAAAAGAATTATCGAAATCCGTTCAGCCGTTCTCGAGTTATGCGCTTACCAACACATTTTGTGATTCATTTTTATATATAAGAAGATTCTAGAACATGAGGTATTTAAGTTCGTCTTGTATATAAAATGAAGACCTACCATTGTTATTTGCTCGAAGGGTTGTAATAGCACTGTGTGTAGATTATTGTAGTCAGTCTGTGATGATTCACCTACAGGACTGCCCGGACTGTGAGCCATCTGGAAAGTGAAATGTGTACTTTATGTATGTTTCTTACAGTTTAAACTGTAAAGTTAAAATAGATATTTATACAAAATTTGACAAAACCAAGCTGAAAACATTGGCCTAATTTATATTCTTGTTCTGGGTATATTGGACAAAGTTATGAATTTACAAAGAATACGAAATGTCACGGGACATATATGAGATGTGAGATACGTGGAATATACGTCATTCGATTCCCGGTCGTGAAAAGTGATTTTCGATAATCTTTAAATGCAGTTTTATTTCTTTTTAACCCATTGACCACCGAGCGGCCCGATCGGGCCGAGACACAATAGATTTTCTATTGTGTCTGTGATCCGAGGACTGACGGATTAAAAAGGAATGTTTCCATTCAACAATATTTGCTATCTCCAGTATTTTAAGTACTTTTCGCCCAAGACAAGATCATTTCCATTCTGTATATTTTTGTTTTCAGAATGATTTCTCATTTTTTCGTGTTTGCTTTGAAAAACCTGTTATAGTAGAGCCAATTTAATAGGCAACATTTGACGTCTATCAATTTTATCTTCATAGGGTGGTAACCTGCTTAAAAACATCGACTAAAGTGAATTAATCGATACGGACTTGAAACATTTGTCAATCGAACTTGAAACACATGTCAATAATTTATGATAATTTTTATTCCCAAGTAATCAATGCATTCGATTCTAGATGTCAGATTTCGATTTTTAGAGTAACGTCTCTGGTATTTAAAAAGAAAAAAGGTTTATTGACACAAAATTGTAGCGACGTCAGTTCTTTAAATCAGAAATTGTTTATTATGTTTAGAATGGTTTATCGGTAAAATCAAATCCTAAAATTACTTGTATCGGTCATTATTATTATAAATATGTAATCGTAATTGAAAAAAGTTAAACAAATGTGCAGTTCTAACAAAACGAACTATCATGTTATTCTATGTCGTGGTTACTAGGTTACGTTGTTGAATTTTGTTGAACTGTCAAATGTTGCCTATTAAAATGGCTCTACTATAATAAATGTTTAAAAAAACTCACCGTGGGTGAAGGCAAATTAATGTTTGATGCGGACGAATATTGTGAGGGCGGACTACAATGCGACTGGTAGCTCGATGCGAGCCAACCGTGGTCTAACGGGGACATATTCTGAAATAATTCGTATGAAAACTTATTAGAATGTGGATAGAATTATGAAAAAAGCGCGTTTGTGTTAGAGGCTGCATGAATTTCTCAAATCAATAGTTTTATACGAGTTTAATAATTCCAAAAAATGAAACAATCCCCGAATTTCTCAGTTACTTTTCTAACTTAGGTTTCTTTGACTTAAACTATTGATTTCAGGAGATGGCGTTAACCTTAAAATAATTAAGCAAATCATGCAGTTTAGCTCTTAAAAAACAACCTTAAAGATTAATACAAAACGAGATAAAAAAATGTTTCTTTTGCCAATGTGTTGATGAATTATTTGCATAATGATCCGTATGACATGAGGTTTTCATGCGATTTTGAATGGTTGCGTTTGTCGCGCTAGATATAAAGCGTTTATGTTCGCGATATTTAATTGTTAGTAAAACCGCTTAGCTTAATTGTACATAATATTATCATAATAGAAGTAAAATTAACATGATGAAACAATGGGCATGTATCTATGAAGATATTTTATACGATAGAATATTAAACAGTGCTTAGGTAATTTTGATATAATATGATAAATTTCGCTCGCAAGTAAAGTTGAGAACGGGAGTAAAACTGAGAGTTAATAATTATTGAGGGTGTTTTGGCTATAATTATATTTTAAGTTAATTATCATAATATACCGAATACTTTTTTATCTAGTAAACGAAGCCCCGAGAAGGGTGAAGCTTTAATAACAATACTGTAAAGGAGACCAACACTTAACATTTAGTCTATGTCTAAATTATAAAAGATTTCTTTATTTTATGTTACACCTTTTGATCGATTTCGAAAGTGTTTTTTTTCCTTTCTGATGCCTTCACAGCATCGTTTTACGCATGGTAAGTTGTTCGTTAGTTAATATGCATAATTTGGATAACGTATTTTATACTGCATATAAATAAATATAATAATTTTAATTTATTTATTTACGTTTCAAAGCTTGAAAGTTATGTAACAGTTGCCAAAAATAAAGCCCAAAATTTTAGTGTACACTGTATAGAAAAACTACGTCGTGAATTTTTCTACAATAACCAACGCTATAATTAATTCACAAAACCAGTAACACATTACGAAGCATAGAAACACAACACAATATTTACATACTTATTACAAAAATAAGATTTGCTTGAATACATTAACGTTTTTCTATACAGTGTACAGTGTACTTTGTGAATTGTGATACATAAAAAATATTTTCAAATTTATCAAAAAAAAAAAAATTGAATAAAAAAATTCAATAGACGTGTGCTTTAATTTCGAAGTAGTATAAACAATATAATACAATAAGATATTTTATATAAAAAGTATATAAATCGGGTAAGGCATGCATACAAAAAAGCTTAGTTTTCGCATTATTTTCGTAGTTTGTGAATAATGTCGGTATTAGTCCATGAAATCGATATGAAGAAATTAGTGGCTTATAAGCACGTAGGCGATTATTTGCGAGGATGAAAAAAATTGAACTGTTACAAACGAAAACGAACCTTACTATGATGAAGATAATTATTTGTGTTTGGTACAGATAAGTGATTCTGAAATAAACAAAAAATGACTTGTGTAGAAAGCAAATAAACACAACGAAAATAACAACAAAAATGTTAAACGTAAAACGAAATCCATAACATTTTTTTACCTACTTCTAAAAGCAATATCTAATAAAAAAAAAAACTAATTATGCGTTGTTTTCACTAAACATGTTATTTTAATTTATCTCTGACGCACGGGAAGTACAGTTATCTTTGTAATAGCGCCAATCTTTTAACGGTATTTCTTAACTGTATTCAAGTTTTCACACTAATAAATATTATTTGCGAATACATTTTTATTTTATTTTAGTGTAAAATGATATGATCTATACACACAAAACACTACTGGACATCACATAGCATTATTATTTGCAAAGACAACCACAGCCAGAAAGCCAGAGGTACCTAACGTACATCTACTAAATTATAGGGTTTTTTTTGGTCTTATATATATTTACATATTATATTTTCATCAAATACACCTAATGTATGTAATAATTTATGTCACTTATCAACTTTAAAAAAATACACATTGGACAATGTAACTTTCCGCACGCGACTACATCCGTGTAGTCAAAGGTTTCCAGACACAAAAATCATATCATAAAACCAGAAAAAGAGACAAACAACTTTTATATTGAAAGTAAGGATAATTAATAATTATTGATAAATGCGCAACCAATGACGCACAGAGCAGACTGTGTTGTCTATACGTACTGGCGTGTCATAAATGTTCATCTATACATATTTTAAGTTTCACTATTATCTGGTTTTGTTACCCTATGTATGTTTCCGATTAATTTTAAGCTACCTATGAGAGATGAAACGAATACCCAGCAACTATCCGGTAACCGGTCCATCCGGCGGCCTTAACAATATACGGCTACATTCGACATGGTTGGCCGAATATCCGGTATCCGATAACCGGCCAAACTGCTATCCGTTTCATCTCTACTATCTATATATATATAATTTTCCCTTCTATCTTAATATATATATAAATCTCGTGTCACAATGTTTGTCCTCAATGGACTCCTAAACCACTTAACCGATTATAATAAAATTCGCACACCATGTGCAGTTCGATCCAACTTGATAGATAGGATAGTTTAAACATGTAGGTACCACGGGGCGGACCACCAGTAGTACTATAAAACAGTACATACTTGCGTGTCGTACAAGTTGTGTTCGGTCGCGTGCACGGGCAGCGGCACGGTGGCGCCGACGGGCGAGCCGGACGCGGGGGACAGCCCGCCCGTCGCCGGCGACACGCTGCCGCCGCCGGGCGACGCGCCCGCCGAGCTGGGGCTCTGGAATGGGGGTACTTGTTAGACCGCAGAACATATAAAAGAGGTTAGAATGTCAACAAGTGATAACTGCGTTAAAAACAACCGACTTCAAACTTGCACTTGCAACATTTACAAATACAGACAAAAATGCTCATAAAATAAAAACTACTGGGCCTATCCGAATAAAATTTTTATGGGACCAATTCGATACCATCCCGCATCGAACAAAAAAAAATCACGTAAATCGGTTCAGAAACCTCGGAGTAATCGGTGTACATACATAAAAAAAAAACATACCGGCCGAATTGATAACCTCCTCCTTTTTTTTGAAGTCGGTTAATAATTCGCCGTTCCTTTAAGAACCGGTGTCGCCTGTGGGTGTGGCCAAGTCCGCGCAAGTCCACTTACGCACATATTTGCAATTTCAAATCTAGCCAATCATAGCGCCGCGCGATCACGCGATTTAAAATGGAACGAATCATACGCATGATGATAATGTGAGCAGTGTTCATATCCTTGGCGCGTCTGCCCCGCCTACAATGCCTTTCTAACCTCTTTTATATGTTCTGTGTGTTAGACCACGTGGTGTGATTCTATTTCGTGATTCGTTAGCCCGGCCGTACACGGACTGCTCGAGCTATCGCTACAAACCGCGCAGTTGACGGCTTGAAGCGGTCGCGTCTGCTCGAGCAGTCCGTGTACGGCAGTCAATGAATGTCTATAGTTCACCGCGTTGGGGCGGCTTTAAGCCGTCGGTCTCAATTGCTTGAAGCAGGCCGTGTGCGGCCGCCCTTAGTTAACGCACGTGGTATGTAGGTAAATGTGACTGTATCGGACTGTTGGATCTCTGGAATGCGATGTATTAGTTAGCTTCCTAGTTATCGGACACATTACGTGAATTTGTGTAGTGACATTATGTAGCTTAATTAGACTTTATCTGACTGGTATATGGTTACTTTTAGCTCACAGGATATACAGATGTGGGGTTACAATGATATAATAAATGTATACATGATTCGCGCTCTTACCTTTTAGATGATGTTTTCATAGACACAATTATCGGTGCGAGTTTGCACGGGTTGCGCAAAACATACGCAAATGCACAGATTAAAAAAATATATAATAATTATTTTTATTTGAACTCATTATGTACATACGTATCGGTGGTGGTGGTAGTCGGGCGAGGCGCGGTGCGGCAGGTAGTGCGGCAGGTGCGGCGGCGGGAAGTGCACCGAGGTGAGGTCGGGCAGCGAGCCGCCGGGCACCTGCAGCTCGCACGCGAGCCCGCCGCCCTTGCCGCCCCCGCCCCCGCCACCCCCGCCGCCGTCCCCCCCGCTCTCGTACACACTATAGGGTAGAAATCAAATCAAATTTAAATCGTATAAAAATCAAATGCAAATCGTATGATTTTCAAAATAAAAAAGAGGTAAAAAACATTAAGCAATTTTTGACATCTCCGATAGAAATACATAGAGAATATCACAAATCCATAATAAAAAAGGATAATTGTAAGGCAAAAGTTAAGTTATAAAAATCGTTACCTAAGTTACAAGCATCGTGATCTACATAGGAAAAATGAACTCGCTGCATACACGTGCCTGCACTCTTAATGCAGTTGTAAACAAATTATTTTACTACATAATACGCGAGTTATAGAAATAATAAAGTATAAGAATGAAGGCAGACAAATAATCTTATTAAACATTTGCTGTAAGGTGGTGTGGGCAGGTAATTGCAATATCTATTTTTCTGTAATGACATTCGTTAGTACAACGGATATGAAAGTATGTACAACTTATTAACGTGATAACGTTTTTAAAATCGTTTTAGTCGGGTGACATGTTCAAAACTTGTGTCACACCAAAACCTCACGAGCGCGATCGCAGGTATAACGAGAGAGAGACGGACCGATCTCCCGTCTCATCTCGAGCGCTGCCACCAATAAGACGTTATCACGTAAACATCTCGATCGTAAACCTACTTTACAAACAGCCAATTTTTTTTTAACACTTAAACAACTACTGTAAAGAAATTGGTAATAGAAAATATTTTTTGTAAAAAATTAAGATCATATAAAGAAATACCTAATAAGTTGCCAATCTTTTCCTGGCCCACACGCTCTTATTTAAAGCAATAAGACGTAATAGTTCATTTTCATTAAATCCATTAAAATGAATATTCACATAAATAATCAAATTAATCCATTAATAGAACAACAACTTGCCATTCTCGTTAACTCTATCAATTTATCATACGCCCACTTATTAAACAAACATGTAATGGAGGTAATAAATGCACAATAGACAAGCGACCCGGCTTTTCTTGGAAACAATAACACCATAACAAAATAATTATAATGAATCTATGCTTGAATATATTAAATAATGAATCATATACTCACTTATTATTGTTTGGTATTCTTGGTATTTCACACGACGATCGGGGTCGATTCGTTGGATTCATACCCAGAGTCGCCAATACATCGAGGTGCATATTTGCCGCTGAAATGGAGACAAATTTTCATTATCATTCAGTTTGCCTTATTGAAGAAACAAAAGATTGAGTCATACAATATATTGTCGGCATACAACGGACCATAATATATTACATGTGCAGTGTGCTGTATATACATTTATTAATATTAATTTTAATACCACTTGCAAAATAGCAACACTGGATCTTAGGACAACTAACACTAAAAACTTTTTTAATTTATTTAAACGAACGAATTTCCAGCTTTTAAAAATAATTTCAAAGCTCCATGACATGATATACTTTTTTGAAGATAATATGTTGTTGAAGTATGGACACAAATCTGGGTTTTATTTTGAGAATTAATACAGGCATGCAATTTATTGCAATCATTTCCACCATAAAAATTGGCTCAAGATTATGATTATGGCAAATTCTTATCATAATCTTGAGCTTATTTTTATGGTGGAAATGATAAAAACTTACAACTGGTGTTTGTAAACGTCAACATTTATGGTATTTCTTGCAAATTGCAATAGATAATGTTATATGGGTCAGTTTTCCTGTAATGCATATTGTATCTTTGTATGTTGATACAAATATGATGTCAAAATCTGTATCATAAGTTTTATTTCAAAATAATTTATCCTTATTGTTTTTCCTTATATTAAAATTAAAGTGTAAGTAAAGAATTATAACACATTATGATCAGCTTTGTTAAACTAATTACATAATCCACCAGTCATTTAACTAATGCAATTAACTTAAATTAGCCTCCTATTTATGTAAAATATATTTAACTCAGTGTGCCATTCTTCCTTATCACAACATTTTGCGTAATAAAATGAACAGGCATGCAGTTAAGACCACAATTCATGTTAATATTTTTTGCCTACCATTGATTTCGAGGACAACAACTTTTGGAAAATGATGATCTAAAAAATACTAGTTATCCAAAATAGTTTTATATTTTGAAAATCAACTCAAATGTCTAATCAAGAATATTCATTTAACGTTATATTGGACCACATAGTGATTTAAACATAGTGATGTCCCTTGTCCCCTGATGGTATGGGACAGATGTATTATGCATGTGTACATCTATTTCACTGATCGAATTCCTTTTCATGGCAACAATCACGTCATGGAGTAAGTCACGTGTGCTCGGCACACACGCCCTTTTTTAGAGAATTATACGAACATCATTAAAGTTCTCAATAATGTACATAATTTTATCAACAAAAAATGGCTTGTAACTCTAAAATCTAAAAATAAGTATATGTAGTTTTACTAACATTAGAATAAGTACTACTAACAATATATGGGCAATGCTGCCTGACATAAATAAAGAAATAAATAAAAAAAAATAAAAACGAATTAAAATGGTATAAAAAAGCGTTTCCGTACATATCTCACCTCTCCTATGGTTCTGGTGTGGGTGCATGTGTGGGTGGGCGTGGGAATGCAGCGGGTGGTGCGGGGACAGCGGGGGCGCTGTCACCTGCTGCTCCCCGCACGACTGGTGCAGCGCCGAGTCCGAGTTCGTCCTGCGCCAGTTGCTGTCCGGTGGCGGGCTGGAACCAAATATACTCTATGTTGTATGTGCGAGAGTTCATATTGGATTGGACATACTTGTAACGTGGAGAAAGGGCGATTTTGATGATAATGAACCGTACGATATGTGTAGGAAAGTTCATATTGGGTTGTAAAGAAATGTAATATGGATATAGTGCGATTTTAATGATAATGAACTCTATGAAGTTATAGAATATAAGGAGAGCTTAGCAATAACTAAATCGCAAATAGCAATCGAAAACGAATGCAATAACTAAATCGCAAGACTTTAGTTCTTACTTAAAAAATAGATTACTTTTTTCTAATATATCATTACTTTTTAGTGAAAAAGGCGATGACCTTTTTTGTTTAAAAGTTTTTTTCTATAAGTACATGGCTTTTATAATGCTAATGACGTCAATAATATAATTATTATTTATATAAACACGAATTATATTTAAATAAAAAGAATTTGTGTTATCTGCACTACAATAACAAACAATGTTTTTTTAAATGTACCTACCAAGTTAATTTATTTACTTGATATAAACTCGTTCATAAGATTTTAAGGTAAGTACTAAATCTCTGACGTTATTAATTCAATTTGAACCGAATTATGTTCATTCTCATTTCTTATATTATTTATTCAGTTCTCTGTGATGCAATTAATATAAAATTATTCCGATAGTACTTACCAGAAGGAGTTATGTTTTTCGGGATTATTAATTATGTATATTGATAGTATGTACCTATTAAAATTAAAATTTATAAATAATGGGCGTATTTATGCACGTAGGTACATAAAAATAATAATTTTCGTGTGGTACGATCGGTACCGTATAGATTGCTTGATTAGTTTTAGACTCAGGAGTTGTTGTTAGACGCGAATCAATTGTGAGAGACAAATCATGAATATGACAAATAATGAGGATAGATTTTTGGCGCCAATTTATAATCATTAAATTTTTGTTGTTTCTACAAATGTTATTGAAATTTTTAAGTTACCAGTTTTCAATTACTTAGTTTTTTTATGAATTCTATAGAAGCTTTATTAGCGAGGCGCGTACACATTCAAATTATAATTTGGTTTCGTTTGACGTAATCGATTGCATGCTATGCGGTTTCGTCCTCTATTGAAATAGGTAAGAAGTATATAGTCCGTTGACCCTATACTCTGGCTATAGGATCAAGTCACTTCCAAGTACAGACCAATGCCGATGCAAATTGTTTCCTGTTCATATTTGTCATAAGCTCAAACAATAAATTTATTAATTATGAATGAGGTTTCCTCAAATGAATGACAATGGGAACCTGGTCATACATGCATGTGTTTTAATGTTGCATAGAAAGTATACATTGTAATCGTAATATTTGATATAATAGTAGTACTTGATATGTACATGAAAGAACATTTAAATTTTGACTATAGATACATAACACGTTTTTAAATCGAATAGAAACAGCGGGTTTATAGTCAACCCGGAAAATAAATTAGTAAACATTTATAGCATTTATTACCAATGTGATTCGTATAATTTTCATAGCATAAAGACTGGAAAACGTTACTTTCATTGACCTCACGAATAATAATCCTTGGCAAATAAGTTCCTTTTACTTTTAAACAATTACGTGTTGTACGAAATTAACAATTATATAGGAAATTAAAAATTAAAAAAGGTTACCGATTATTTGGCTCGATCTTTTCAGTTATTAATGGAAATTATTCGACAACCTGCTTCTTTTTTTTTTTGGTTAATTTTAACGCGACGTTTATTAAATTCTTATTCAGTCTCTATGTTTCCTGGTATATATTTATTATTTTAAGAATACAAAAATGTGGAGAGTTCTAAATAAAATTAAGCTTTTATTATTAAATATTCTGGACTAAATCGTGCTTTTGTGACAAGAAAATGTTTTCCTTCCTATTTATTTCAACAATATTACCATCTCGTATATTCAGTCGCAAAATAACGTAAAATCAGCGCAGTTTCACGCATAATTAATAGATTTTAAATCATCTATTTTATTAAAATTCACTATAATTACGAAGGATTTCAAACATTATTTCGTATAAAAATTGTTCCCTTAATTTGTAAAACTTGCACGTGTGATAAAAATGTATTTATTTATAAGTTTGATGTGGTTTTATTAGTTGTGTCAATAATGAAGTAACGTGAACAAACTTAAATTCGTGGTTCCTAAAAGTAACAGCACACATACCCAAAATCAGTTTCTAATAGGAAAAAAAGTTGTTAAGTATATCAAAGTAAAACCAGAGTCAATAAGACTTCACAAATAAAATTGTTATAAGACCAAATTTCAGTAGCAAAAACTAACAATGTACACTACATACCTACTTAATTTGGATTTGTGCTTGAATATTTGCCTGTGATTTAATTTTATTAATATGTAAAATCAATTCAATATTTGATACAGTCTTCATTTATTATTCTCATCCTCCATCATAAATATAAGTAGCAAAATTATGATGAATAGCAACAAAAACCACTAAACACAGTATTTAGTATTGAAATCAAGTTAGTTAAACCTCCTATCATATCCTTTAAATGTAAAATTTTATAAGAATATCGAATATGGATGTATGTTTTTACACTTTCAAACGAAAATCAATGAATGGATTTTTTACTTTACTTATATCACGCTTTAGCGTGAACTCGCTTTTGCTCACAAGTAAAACCACACAGCACAGCTAATTCTATATTATACTAGCTTCCGCCCACGACTTTGTACGTGCATCCCCGTTTTTCCCCGTTCCCGCAAGAATTTTGGGAAATCCTTTCTTAGCGGATGCCTACATCCTAACATCTACCTGCATGCCAAATTTCAGCCCGATACGTCTTGTGGTTTGGGCTGTGCGTTGATAGATCACTATATCAGTCACCTTTGAGTTTTATATATATAGATTATGTGTATAAATATTATAAATGGTCTTGCTTACCTGAGATACACGGTACTTCCATACGGACTTGTGTCATGTTTCCTATCTGCCGGCCTCCGCATGGGCCCAACGGACGACGAGGCTCGTCCCCGTTGCCCCGGCGACCGCGGCGACGGCGACATCCCCCCACTCCTACCACCAGACATTGCATATTGTGTTGGTATTGTTGATTCCTCTGGCTGTTGAATAAAAAAATGTATATTTAATAATAATTGATTACAAAGTAATATTCATCTATTTACTATCAACTAGCACATTAATACAAGAATAAAAATTTTATCACATTTACCTTCAAACTACCCAATTCGTACAATACAGCAAATTATTTTCAAAATCATCTTTAAATAGTACTCCATTAAATACTTTGTGGACTAACAGTGATGGAAGGGTCAACTCAAAAGCTTAAGGCAAACTACACATGCTACATAAAAAAAGAAGTGTAAATAATATGACAAACATTCCCATAGACCTTCAAAAACAGCTACTTTCATTTAAAAAAATAAAATATATGTAAGTAACAATACAATTTCAACTTTAAAGCAATACTTATAAGGTACATTATAGAATATGTTTTTGAAGTGTTTATAAGCCAAACAGATGATGGCATGGCCATGTATAAAACCTGGAAAACACATGTTACAAAACAAATAAAAACCGTGAGCATCCAGCTCCAACAAATAATTGAAGGACTGTGATAAACTATGGACATTCAATAGACAATAAATTTTAATTAAATTGTTGAAAAAACAATAAATAATAACTTTTAGCAACTTTGTGAATGTATCTAGACGGTATATTTAAGTTTAATGGAAAATAAACATCAAAATAAATATAACCTTAACTACTAACAAAATAGTAGCATACAGTAAAAGGGATGGCTTCAAACGAAAAAAAAAAGGTAGAAATCAGCGAGTCGACAACACACTACATATTTTAAATGCAGTTTCGAGGAATGAGAAACCTTTATGATCTCTGGTTGAGTAGAGGGTGGTTGCGGTGCTGCAACATTAGGAAGAGAACCACTTCGGAATGAACCCATGGTCTGTTGGTTTTGTACAATCTGGGGCTCAACATTCTCAACCAACTCTGTAGTTGCTTTTACACGCGTTCTTCTACTATTTGAATTTACCTGCAACCATTTAGCTTCAAGATTTTTCTTTCTCTATATTGATTATCACATCGCTACACAAAAGCTCATTATGGGAAATAATTATTGAAACTAATTTAAAAAAATATATAAAATATTTTTAACTTTACTATTATCAAAATACTTAGATCCATTAGTTAACCTTATTCAATATAAAAATGATGAGAACACTATCGATAAACATTCCAAGACGAGAATAAATAATAACACCATAACACTGATAGATAAACAATAACAGAAATATTCACTGTTTAGAAAAACTATGTGTGAGGAAATTCTCGTAGTAATTATTTCTCTGATACCTGTTTATTTATTATGATTTTTGTGTAAGAGAATATCAAATAACAAGAATATTTCTAGCTATTATGATGCATACAGTACGAAATAAAAACTTGCTATATATTATCTATTGTTTTGAATTGGTTTTTATCAAATATCATAAATTATTTTAAGTCGCAAAAAGTGAATTATTCTAGCGATTATTGTTTACGTCGGCTAGCACATTTGACGGCCAGGAAGCGATTGCCTGAGTAAATAGGCGATTCGCGACATACCTTATTGGTTGCGTCGGAAACTTCACGCATAATTTTTTCAAATGCAGCTGTTTCCTCTGCCTGCTTTTGATTATGAAGGGCTATTTTTTCACTAAATTTTCTAGGATTCGCCATGATGATCAACAAACATTTATTCTTCTCTTTTTACATCACAATTTTCTGCGCTCCTAGAACCAAAACGCGCTTGCCTGTCAAAGACGACAGACAAAAATTACCAGATTGCAAAATTGAAAACGAAAGACCATGTATATAGAGAATATATAATGCAACAGATATCAGATATGAAACACAACCTAATAAATTATATGCATTTTAGGGCCATTTTTATTTATTTGCAGGAAGATGGATTCATCTTCCAATCAGCCACGATCACATATTTTTAAATAAAAAATTGCGTAAAATTCATTTCCAATAAGAGATTACAATACAAAGTATAAATCGTAAATTATATTAGTGATGTAACGATACATGATTTTGCCGATATGACCTATACCGATATTTGTAGTTAAAAATCGGCGATACCAATACCGATATCGATGGCTTGGTAGAAAAATAAATAGTGAATTATGCATAAAAGTTACCAACATTTAACAGAGACTTATCTGTAAATCGTATTCTTCAAAAAACAAGAAAAACATTTATTTCAGTATTATTATTTTTCAAAGTCAGACGTCAGTTGAACTTTAAAAGGGGTGACAGACGTACGAGTAAGTACGCGAACTTGTGGCTCGACGACCTTTTTCGCTCGTGTGTCACCCCAAGTACGCGTACTTAAAAACCGTCGAGTAAGTTCGTTGACGATCCAACATGTTTGAAATTTTACTCGTAAAGGGCTGATAGACGTAGGAACTTTAAAACCGCGGTTTTAAAGTTCGCGTACTTACTCGGCTCGACGTCGGTGACACACGCAAGAGCTTGGTCAGTAGCTTCTCGCGCGTCACCGATATCGGATGTCTCTATGTCATCAACAGAGGGAATTTTATGTTATTCAGGAATTAAATATAGACATTTTTAATTTAATAACCAGCACCTATTTTTAAGTAAATAGCATTCTAACAAAATAAATGTTCAAAAATTGAAGGATATATTTTCGTTTTTACTATTATATTTTGAGGGTACTTTACAAAAAAAGAGCGTGTGCGCCGAGCCTACGCGTCAGGAGTGAAACTTCCTTGGCGGGATTCAAAAATACCTTCGCCAATATTCAATTATATTATATTCATTCATATTAATTATATTAAATTATTTTCATAAAACTAAAAAAAGAAGACGAAATTAATTGAACTTTTGCACTTAGTAACACCTATTATAGCTAGACAGGCTAGGCTCGCGGCTCGCGGCGGTGACAGACGTGCGAGCGAAGGCGGGCTACGAGTAAAATTTCAAACATGTTGGATCGTCAACGAACTTACTCGACGGTTTTTAAGTACGCGTACTTGGGGTGACAGTTGACACACGAGCGAAAAAGGTCGTCGAGCCACAAGTTCGCGTACTTACTCGTACGTCTGTCACCCCTAGTAGCCCGCCTTCGCTCGCACGTCTGTCACCGCCGCGAGCCGCGAGCCTAGCCTGTCTAGCTATAATAGGTGTTACTAAGTGCAAAAGTTCAATTAATTTCGTCTTCTTCTTTTAGTTTTATGAAAATAATTTAATATAATTAATATGAATGAATATAATATAATTGAATATTGGCGAAGGTATCTTTGAATCACGCCAAGGAAGTTTCACTCCTGACGCGTGGGCTCGGCGCACACGCTCTTTTTTTGTAAAGTACCCTCAAAATATAATAGTAAAAACGAAAATATCCTTCAATTTTTGAACATTTATTTTGTTAGAATGCTATTTACTTAAAAATAAGTGCTGGTTATTAAATTAAAAATGTCTATATTTAATTCCTGAATAACATAAAATTCACTCTGTTGATGACATAGAGACATTCGATATCGGTGACACGCGAGAAGCTACTGACCAAGCTCTTGCGTGTGTCACCGACGTCGAGCCGAGTAAGTACGCGAACTTTAAAACCGCGGTTTTAAAGTTCCTACGTCTATCAGCCCTTTTAAGTAATACATATACAATCAGTAATCAAAGTTTAAAGGGGTGACAGACGTACGAGTAAGTACGCGAACTTGTGGCTCGACGACCTTTTTCGCTCGTGTGTCACCCCAAGTACGCGTACTTAAAAACCGTCGAGTAAGTTCGTTGACGATCCAACATGTTTGAAATTTTACTCGTAGCCCGCCTTCGCTCGCACGTCTGTCACCGCCGCGAGCCGCGAGCCTAGCCTGTCTAGCTATAATAGGTGTTACTAAGTGCAAAAGTTCAATTAATTTCGTCTTCTTCTTTTAGTTTTATGAAAATAATTTAATATAATTAATATGAATGAATATAATATAATTGAATATTGGCGAAGGTATCTTTGAATCACGCCAAGGAAGTTTCACTCCTGACGCGTGGGCTCGGCGCACACGCTCTTTTTTTGTAAAGTACCCTCAAAATATAATAGTAAAAACGAAAATATCCTTCAATTTTTGAACATTTATTTTGTTAGAATGCTATTTACTTAAAAATAAGTGCTGGTTATTAAATTAAAAATGTCTATATTTAATTCCTGAATAACATAAAATTCCCTCTGTTGATGACATAGAGACATTCGATATCGGTGACTCGTGAGAAGCTACTGACCAAGCTCTACGTGTGTCACCGACGTCGAGCCGAGTAAGTACGCGAACTTTAAAACCGCGATTTTAAAGTTTGTACGTCTATCAGCCCCTTTACTAGTGGTAGAGTTTTTTCAGTAAACAAAGTACCCGCGAACGGGTGACCTCCCGCATCGTTCATTGGGCGCGGTTTTTTGAATTGTTTGATTTCGATATCGGTTGTTTTATAATCGGCGATACCGATATATCGGCTTGCTTATTATATCGGCCGATATATCGGTATCGGTATCGGTATCGTTACATCCCTAAATTATATCATTCATTGTTGCATACATTATGATTTTATATCCAACGCCGCCAACGTTGATGTAGGACGTCCTGTGGACGTCCTACATCAAAACAAATAATGTGAATTACCTCCAAAAATTTCGTGGTAAAGAATATTACCTACTTTTCTCTAAATAAAATCCAAAAAAAATGTTGTGTGGTTTTATGAAACCACGGTAAAAGTGAAACTGTTCGAACGGTTCCGAACACTGCTTTGTGTAGCGCATGTCGCGTGTCGCGTGTCGCGATACACGCGACATGCGCTACACAGACCAAAAAGTTTGAGACGATGTAATAAAAGTTTCACTTTAAAAATACTTGCTTCTGAAGTCAAAGGAAAACCCGCAGAAAAAGTTCGAGATAAAAACTATCCTATCTGATAGTCCAAGTTTATACTCCATGTGTGTGCCATATTTCAGAATCGGTTCAGCAGTTTTTTGCGTGAAAGAGTAACAAACAAACATACAAACATTCGCAACTATACACACCGGCACAATTAGCGGAACAGAAAAAAAAGTGAGACTATGAGATAATAATGCATATATTTGACGAAAATGTAATTAGACACAAAATAACAAATTGATTAAAATCTTTTAACAACGAATTTGAAAAGTCTTCGTTATTTTTTATTGAATAATAAAGAAATTTGAAATAAGTGAAATTTTTAGATGATTATGAACCATCACAAAAAATAAAAAAAGTAAGCATTAAATGATTTAACCAGAAAATTAAAGCAAAATTAATAACGAGTGTTTCCCCCTCTTGCTCTGATTACGGTTTACATTCGTCTGGGCTTGCTACAGATTATGTTATCGATGATTTCTTGTTGCAACCGATCCCACTCCTCAAGTAATGCGTTTCCAAGTTCATTCAGATTGTTGGGGGGTGGCATTCTGGATTTAACCCTTCTTTTTAGCAAGTCCCAGACATGCTCTTTCGGATTCATATTGGGGGAATTTGCTGGCCACTGCATCACCGGTATACCTACGTGGCTCAGATATGCCTGTACCGATTGTGCACTACGAGCACGAGTATTATCTTGCATTAGAATAAAGTCGTCACCAATAAATGGGGCAAATGGTACAATATGTTCTTCTAAAATGTCTCTGATGTATCGATCTGCTGTCATATGGTCCCTCCTGTGACTATCACTAACTCCGTGAGAGCTCCCAAACATGTCCCTCCCCAAACCATAATCGAACCGCCATCATAAGCCACTGTGTGGTCAAAATTAGACTGTATGTGGCGTTCTCCTTTGCGTCTCCATATTCGCTGTCTCCTATCGATCTGTTTTAAAAGAACTCTGCACTCATCAGTAAAGAGAACCTGCTGCCATTCGTTCAAATCCCAGACGATGTTCTCGCGCATCGGTTTCTGTTCCGCTAATTGTGCCGGTGTGTGTATATTATAAGTAGGTGAATAGGTGATTTTTGTTGAAGTGAAAACTTCTTTAGCGGCGTTGGGTATAAAATCTTAAACTCGCGTCAGGACACGTGGCATCGAAAAAGCGTAAGACGGATTTTTTTAAATAATCAAGTTTTCACTTCTGCCGGCACTCCCGGAGTGCAACTCGTCTTTTTTTGTTTTTGTTATGACCTTTTGTGATTCTTTAAAAACCGGATATGTTGCTCCAAGTAGTTTTTATTGCTGCAAGCTCTGAGGCTGCAAGTGTCATTTGTTTTTGACAATATCGGTCAGCGTGTTAAGGCCGCTGCATACGTGACGGGATTTTACCCGGACGGGACGTGACGGGAAGTTTTGGAAACATCGTTGCATACAAAATGTATCCAAATACGTATATGTCACGGGAACATCGACGGGACGGGAACGTGGACGGGAAAAATATCGTCGCCGACGATGTTTAGCACGTCCCCGTCCCGTCCCGTCCGTGATTTCGCTACGTATGCACAGTCGCTCCGTTCGTGCCGGAGAGATTAATAGTGACGCCTTCCAAGTATCGAAAATGGACGACGAAAAACTGATCGAATGTGTACGCTCTTATCCAGCGTTGTATAATTTAGCGAACCCACAATATTTAAATACAAAATATGGCAATTTTACGCCATAAATAATTTTTATAAAAATTATTTATGGCGTAAAATTGCTGTGAAATTGTCATACAGTGAAAACGGTAAGTGTTATTTAATGAATATATTGTGGTATTCCTAACTATACTTAGTCCTTTTCACCTATGATGATTCCTGTGACCTGTGCCTGTGACACTTCATCGTGTTCTGAATTACGTATTTTATGTTTTTAAAAATGCCAAAATAATTTTAGTGCATAATATTTTTGTTTTATGGCGGCATTATTACCAAAAATATAAAAATGAAACATCTTAAGCTTATAAATCAAAAACAGTATTGTTTAGTTTAAATTCAAATTCAAATTTCTTTATTTGCAGAATGTAGATTACAAAGATGTTAATGTTTTCTTGACGGTCGTAGCTTCTTCGTCATCTAGAGCAATAGCAATTAAAGCCAATTCTTGAATTGAAAAATCCATCTTTCGTTGTTCACAACACTAGCACGTTAGATCAGAATCACGTCACGGTGCGTATGCGTTTGCTCCACGTTCCCGTTGTGAACGAGGCAATCACGTGCCCGTCCCGCTCACGTCCCGTCCGAGGTATTTTCCCGTCACGTATGCAGCGGCCTTTAGTGTCAAATGTCAATGGATCTGACTGCTGACATTTGGCACTTGGCACTTGGCAGTTGATAGAGAAATGGTTCGGAAAACGTTCGAAGTGAAATTTGGAAATAAGAATCTCGTGTTTCCATTTTCTAGTTACAAACGAAGCTATTATTGTTTATATAATGAATAAAATTGTTAAGTGTGCCCCAAATAAGTGTTAACATTATATAATAAACATAGAATTAAAACGAAGAAAACTAAATATAAACTTTACTCACATTGTTAAAATGGAAGAAAAATATATTTTGTCATTAGACATAGGGACTACAACAATACGTGCTGTTATTTATAATACTCGTACTGAGACAGTAGCCAAGGCTGTAGACAATGTAAGTATGGTTAAAATATCTAATCAACTTTGTATTTAGGTGTATGCAGGTCATCACTTTCAATTTCAATAATTGAATTACAGATTAGATTTAGAAGCCATTTACGTGTACATGTTTGTATAACTGCATCTGGTTGTAAATAGTAAGCTGAGCTGATTTTTCATTTCATTCCATATTCAAATCAATCCATAAGCTTATGAGGGAACAGCTGATTTTGAAAATAGCAAAGAAACTCCAAACATTGTATGATCATGCAATTTTAATTTCAGGTAATACTGCATTATCCACACCCTGGCTATGTGGAAATAGATCCAGATGAATTGTGGAGCTCTGTTGTGGATGTTGTAAAGAAAGCAATGAGTAGTATGTTATATTTCGGAATATTGTAATTAAAGTTCAATTAAGTATTTTAGGGGCAAATAGGCCTACAGTACAGCTTGGCTTTATTAACCAATGTTCAAAAAAAGCATATGTTTTTTTTATGTATTTACTTGTAATGCAATATTTAATGGACAAATTTAATTGTCAAGTGATATACAATTTTAATATATTGTTTACGATGAAGGTAACACAAAAATCATAAAGGTTTAAAAGTTAATATTAGTGATTATCTGGTGTGTAGCTTCCCTCCCATTAACATATCCTTGATTAGAAAATATCTGTACCTTGAATGTGACAGAAAGCAGAATTGGAAAACAAAACCATGCTTAGAATATCTCAATCAAACTTAAGGAATATATCAAAAGCAGTATGGTTACAAAGCACATTGTTCTTATCATTCTTATCATGAAAGAAAATATGAATATGTTTATTTTAATCAAAGTATTATATAAATAACTAGCTGCTCCGCGCGGTTTCACCCCCGTGGCTCCACTCCTGTTGGTCGTAGCGTGATGATATATAGCCTATAACCTTCCTCGATAAATAAGCTATCTAACACCGAAAGAATTTTTCAAATCGGACCAGTAGTTCCCGAGATTAGCACGTTCAAACAAACAAACAAACAAACAAACAAACTCTTCAGCTTTATAATATTAGTATAGATATATTGTTTATCAAACAGGTGCAAGTCTAAGTGCAGGACAAATAACTGCTATGGGCATTTCAACCCAGCGCAGTACATTTATCACATGGTCAAAAGAAACTGGTAAACCTTTTCAAAGATTTGTGACATGGAAGGATTTGAGAGCTGACAAATTGGTCAAACAGTGGAATGATTCTTATATTTGGAAGGTATTTTACTGCACTTAGAAAATATTTTTTCAGGAAATTGTTGTAGTTTCATCAGTTTTGATGATAAAGATGTACTCATTACTGATTGTCCCAATAATATTATAAACTTGATAACTTGTAAGTATGTATAGTCGTTCATGCGAAATGAACTGATCTTGATGATAATTTGCAGTGACAACATATGTACTAGAATAATGCATAATCTGCACTGTACTTACTTTTACAATTTTTTGACAATATTGAAAATTTCCATAAATATGAAAAAAAATTGTTTACATTTGATTATTTTTTGAAAATGTCAGGGCTTATAAAATTTATTTTTTATTACAGTTTATAAAGTTTGGGGCATACATGCTTTTTATTGTATCAAGGAGTAAAAGATTTAAAGCTGGAAGTGTTTTTAAGTTTTCTAATAATCAGGTAAGTAATATTATACAGTTATGCATGCAAAATAATATTGATAATATTTTTAAAAATTGTTAGAATAACAACTGTTCATGAGATCTGTTGAATTAGAGCAATGTAATATATTTTAATTGGTCTGAAATGGGATGGTCTCAGCCATTCCATTTCATAGCCAAAGTGCCAAAAATGTTTTTGATATGTTGGTATTAATAGTTGGTGATAATTGTTAATTACATTTTTTCAACATAGCATACTTTTATTGGCTATGAATATTGTTTTTTTTTTTCCAACAGTAACTATAAAAGCAATAATTACGCAAGTATTATTGAAATATATTTACTTAAATATATTTATTATTTAGATGTAAAGATTTGTCGTGATTTTTTTTGTTCGGAAACTAGCTTCGAGATTATGAACAAATATTTAACATCCAAATTTACATAATATGTGAACTTTGTAGCCTTGGAGTTTAGGTATTTCCTAATATTGCTATTTGTACCTAAGTATTCGTTTGTTGTAACTTTGAATTTTTATTTTTCTGAAAATATTTCATATTTTGTACTTACATTATTAAAAATTGTTAGAATAACAACTGTTCATGAGATCTGTTGAATTAGAGCAATGTAATATATTTTAATTGGTCTGAAATGGGATGGTCTCAGCCATTCCATTTCATAGCCAAAGTGCCAAAAATGTATTTGATATGTTGGTATTAATAGTTGGTGATAACTGTTAATTACATTTTTTCAACATAGCATACTTTTATGGGCTATGAATATTGTTTTTTTTTTATTAATTGTAGACGACATTAAGGCTCTATTGGGCATTACTTAACATACTTGAACTCAAAACTGCAGTGGAGAAAAATGACGCTATGTTTGGGACTTTAGACACATGGCTGTTGTACAAAATGACAGGTAATTAAGAAAAAAATAATTGCTTAAGACCTGTTCTGCTATTATTATTATTTTTATTTCCTGCTTAGCTCAGATGTTGAAGGAAAAATATTATTTGCGTCGTAAAATGTTTTTATTTTGCGAACGCGCGTTGAATGAAAAAATAACAATGTTGTATGATAATACAGTTAAATTTAAATTTAGCATTAAAAATGGTTTTGGAATTGTGTTTAAAGTTACAAGGGTCTTAATTCATTTAATTGCTTTGTAAATTTTTCACCTAAAATATAAATATATCACGACGGCCTATACTTCCGCATTTTGAATGTATGCGGATTTTATATGAATTGAGTTTTGTATAAATATTCAGATGGCCATGAGCTTATGAATGACTAATGATGAGAGGTACCTTTGTCAAAGACGTCCTTGGTTGGCCTTATCACTTGGTATCACTATATACCAACACAAATTTAAATGAATAGGACAAGATTTGGAACGTAGCGCGCGACTTTTTTGATCACTCAAAATCCAAATATAGGTAATAGATTTAGCCGTTTTAAAGATAATAATCGAATGAAAATATAAACAGGCTGACAAGCAAAAATGTTGTTTGGGCCTTTGTACTATTTAAATAAAAACAATCTCTTACAAAAAACATTTTATTTCAACCTCATAGCTAATCTATACTAATACTAATAGTATTATAAAGCTGAAGAGTTTGATTGTTTGTTTGAACGCGCTAATCTCAGGAACTACTGGTCCGATTTCAAAAATTTATATAATATTATTTTCATTCATCGAGGATAGCTTTAGGCTATATATCATCACGCTAAGACCAACAGAAGCGGAACCACGCGGGTGAAACCGCGGAGCGCAGCTAGTAATTAATATAATGAAATGAAATTCACTCCTAGCTATGAAAAACTTAAAAAATCTCGATATGACGATCAAATATCTTTCAGATAGAAAGTTGCACATGAGCGATGTATCATCAGCGTCCGCCACTGGTTTCTTCGATCCGTTCACAATGCAATGGGCGGGCTGGGCCATGTCCATATTTGGCATACGAATGGCCATGTTGCCAAGTGTGGTCGATACAGCGGGTGAACATTTTACCAGCACTGCGAACGAGATTTGGGGACACCCTATACCTATAAGGTGTTGTGTAAGTAGATTTAGTTTCGGAAATCTGTTGCATGTTTATTTCTGTTTCATTTATATTATAACAAATAATGATAATGAAAATGACATTTGCAAATTATAATTAAGTATTATGTACTTTGGTATTAATCGCATTGTGCATGCAATTTTCTTCGAGTGGAACTTGAAAATGTAGATGAAAATCCTGCGTAAATCTTGATGCTTAAACCACGGTCATATAGATAGAACCATTCCAGAAATGAGCTCGGACAACAAAAAGACATGACTTTTCTTTTATGTTTCCTTTGTACTTAATTTTAGTGGTAGTCTATCAAGAAGATACAAGTAAATGTTGAAGATTTTAGATGGATCCTAGAATATGTTGAAGATGTAAGGTGTTATTTTTGCGTATACCTAGAACCCTGCTCACCCTTGACAGTGTAAAATTACTATCAAGGAAGAGCGGGATTTTGGGTGTCGTAATATCTTCGAAACAAAGGAAATGGAATATATTATAGTACTCTTTGTATGTTGGTGTTTACAGATTTTTTTCTATGTATGTACGTATACATAATATGACAAAACTAATATTTATTCATAGTCAAAACATGTATTTACATCCGTTTGGAACTACAACAATAGATTTAGAAAACATGTGAGTTGCCTTGAGAAAATGTGACTTAAATATTTTAAAGTTTTTGTATGTGATGAAATATTTACGATAAATTTTAAACACGTTATTGTTATATTTCAGTATAAGATTATGGTGGTGCAATATTATGTTTGATATTGAGTTTATCGCTCGGACAAAGTTCGTTAATTCTTCCAATTTAGGTACAATATAAATATCAATAGCTATAACTAAAGAATTCGGTATACTTGTCAACTGACTTTAAAAAGTAAGGAGGTTGACAAGTATACCAAATTCTTTAGTTCGATTATATATGTTTGACTGGGTGAACTGATTTGGAACTTTTTTTTTGTTTGTAACCTGGTGGCTCCTATGTGGTCCCAATGAAAATTTGTTTAGTTCTCACAATTTGAAGGCGGCTTAGATTTTTCTTAAAAATAATTATATGTTATCTATATCTCAACTAGTTTCTTCCAGATAGCTGATCAAACGGCCTCCATGTGGGGTTCTTGCTGTTTCGACGTAGGAGATGTGAAACTTACTATGGGAACTGGGACATTTTTCAATATAAATACCGGGGATTCCCCCCACGCGAGCGTCTCGGGGTTATACCCAGTGGTGGGTTGGAGACTTGGCTCTGAACTAGTGTTCTCTGCGGAAGGTGCTAATAATGATACGGCTAGTATTATTAAGTGGGCGCAGAATTTAGGTGAGATATATTTTATTTTGGTTTAGTTACTAATAGCAGATTTGTTTAATTACTTCCGCACTTGCTTACATTCTTCCTTCCTTCATTTAAACCTTTAATTTATGTTAGCTTTCAAGTAAGTATTCTTTTCTGATTTAATCCGTCAGTCCTCGGATCACAGACACAATAGAAAATCTATTGTGTCTCGGCCCGATCGGGCCGCTCGGTGGTCAATGGGTTAAAATATTTCTTTTGCATATTTATGAAAAGCATTATTGCGTATTACATAATGTTTCTTATGTAGTTTTTTTATCAAAATAAATTGGTTAAAACCCTTGATAAATTTTTATTTAAATCTATAAACAGTTCGATGTTTCAGGTCTATTTGACAAGCCGGAAGATACGTCAGAAATAGCGTTGTCTGTTCCTGATTCTGATGGAGTTTTCTTTATACCCGCTTTCAGTGGGCTTGGTGTAAGTTTATTTTAATTAATTCGTGAATACTTTATATAAATATACAATTTGCATTTAGTTGTTAGCTTCTACTCAAGCAAAAGGTCGACGTTGAAAAGTAAATTCAATATAACTTTGTAACTCAGGATTCAAGAATAGTAATAGCTTTGTGAAATAATTTTCAATATCAGTTTAATAGCGTTTGAGTTTGTCTTTTAGGTATTTAATCAAAAAGCTAACAAACTATCAAATCTTTACTAAATGTCTATATTATTACTTTCGTATTGTCCAAGTTTTGCTTTGTTCTTAAATATAAAAAAAAATTGACATTTTTACAAGTTTATTACTATTTTCAATAAATTCTTCAATTTCCAGCCGCCATACAACGATTGCACAGCTGCTTCAGGCTTCGTAGGCATGAAGCCGACAACGTCCAAAGCGCATTTAGTTAGAGCCGTGCTCGAAGCTATCGCGTTTCGTACCGCACAATTATATGATTGTGTGAAAAAGGAGACTAATTATACTTTCACTACTATACGGTAAGTGAACAATTTTAATCGTAATAATTATTCATTAGAGACGCTTTATGTCCTACAAATTATACACTAAATACTTCCTCGAGAACCACATTATTCATTGGTGAAAACGAAAACGAGAATGGCAATTTTATTGGTGTAGTAGTTTTTTTATTTTATCGCTAATATACAGATAAACGCTGCGGAAGACTGTTTTATAATATTATGTAGTGAAAAATTATGTAATACATTGTCATTCGATTTTAAAGATAAAAAACAATCAATTTTTTTTACTTTTTATATTGCCTCTAAAGATATTATTAGTCAAGTAAATCTTTTTAAATCAAGATTTTTTTTGTTCGAAGTGAAACTTCTTTAGGCGCGATAAGAGTAATATTTCAAGGTTTCGTCAAGGCAATATCGTTTCGTCATGCAGTAAGGCGACGATTTAGGTATCGTATGAATCTTGCAAAAGAAGTTTCACTTCTGACACGTGTACTAGGCACATACGCTAAAATTGTTACATTTTTATTTGTAGGTTGGATGGAGGTGTATCGAACAATGATTTCGTAGTACAATTAGTGGCAGATTTAACAGGACTACGAGTAGAGAGACCGGTGCAGGTCGAAATGTCTTCCCTTGGTTGTGCGCATATAGTGGGGTTGCAATTAGGTATTATATTAATATTCATTTTAATTATTAAACTAGTGTTAAATTTGTTTCAAAATAAGTTAACGACGACGTTAAGTTAAGCTTGATATAGTAAATAGTGTACTTCGTTAAGGGCCGATTTTTCAATGCTTGGATAAAACTTATTCGTCGAATAATGTATAAAACTACCATTTTAAAAACGTATTCTAATTGCCCGTATTTGACAGTTTACGTGACATTTTAATATCATCGTGTAATACTTTATTGGAAGGATAAGTTTTATCCAAGCTTTGAAAAATCGGCCCTTAGAGAAATAAATTCAGATACTAATAAATTCCAATGTAACGAATGAAGAAAACTTTTGAAAAGTGCAATTCAGGCTTCGTAAACGCAATCTTTTCTTCTTCTTTTTTTTCGTCTGTTTCTTTCAACCAGAAGGTCTGACTTGCACCTTAACATAAAATAATTATTCACACATACTTTCTATAGCACTCTGGATATAACTGTAAGAAAGATCTACTTTTACGACAACAGTTCATATTTCATTTTATATTTCAGGTATATTCAAATCGAAAAAAGAGCTAATATCCCTCCGCAAAATAGGCAACGTGTTCGTACCAAGAGCGCAAGTTAAAAAGTCCTATGAGAACATAATATCACGTTGGGAGGACGCCGTCAAACGAATGTGCGGGTGGTATGTTGATAATAAATCATCTATATCACAAAATAGCGTATCAGATTCAAGTAGTAATTCTATTACCCCTCAAAATAGTTTCAAGGTGTCTCCGAAGAAAAATGGGAAGTCTAAATAGCGGTGGTTTTTACTTTTGCCGCTTTGTATTGCGTGCGTTCCCATATTTAGATGATATAAGGCCCCGCCCTGTAGGTGTAAGATGCGTTATAGTGTAAGTTTAAAATTGATGGTGAATTGTTGGTTTTATATTGTATAGTTTAAGGATGAGGGTGTTTTTCCACTAGTAATGTACGAGGATGTGTAGCGAGGAATGTGTTTGTTTTTACAAATCATATCGATTCATTTAGTTTGAAGTGATTTTATAGGTTACTAGGTTTCCGCCCGCGGCTTCGCCCGCGCAGTCAAAGAAAAACCCGCATAGTTTCCGTTCCTGTGATTTCCAGGATTGCGTCATTTTCCCGGGATAAAAAGTAGTCTATGTCCTTTCTCGGGTATCAAAATATCTCCATACCAAATTTCATGAAAATTGGTTCAGTAGTTTAGGCGTGATTGAGTAACAGACAGACAGACAGAGTTACTTTCGCATTTATAATATTAGTATGGATTTACAATCACATTCCTCGCTACACATCCTCGCAAATTATTGGTGGAAATGCGCCCTTAGGTTAAGGTAAAGGAGATATAATCGAGATCGGTTTTATTGATATGTTTGTAATCTCATATTGGAGTTTATTTTTTTATAGGAATTGCGTTGTGACATATAGATTTGTGTGTTAGCTATGAATAGGTAATTTTTGATGTCTACCCTTACTGTGATTATTTTCTTGCCAAAAGCATTTTTGAGTTCAACTGTTCTTTAATTGCTAACTTGTGACGAAGTTTTTAAACAAAATGTGCCACATTCATTAGCTTTACGATAAATGCTATTTAAAATTAAGCTTTATCGTATCTGAGATGATTTATTTATTCTTAGTATGATATTATATGCTAATACGTAAAGTGCTCTTTTCCTAGCCTAAAAGCCTTTACATAATATCTCATGAAAAACTTATTAGATATTTATTTTCAGTTCATTTCAATATGTCATAAAAGTTTTAGTTCATCATACTTTTATCTGCTTGTCGTAACTGCTCAGTTGAAATTTAGTTTTGGGTGTTAGATATTTTTTTGTTATGGCAACTTTCTTTAACAGAATAATTATAACAGTTCTTATGTCGCTATTAACACCAATTAACCATAATAGGAAATAGCGAACAAGAGACTATTTTAAAATTTTATTCTCCTTCTGCTAATCAGTATTTTTTGCGAAAGCGTGAACTTGCTCTCGGTCCTTTGCTAAAACTAGGAAAAGTTGTTTTTAAAGTTGACTTCAATGTGAAATAAGCAATATTTTACTTTAATTATTGTCTAAGTATGAATTAAGTTTTTTAATATCAGTTAAAATTATAAATGCTCTAATAGACAACTACATATTAGTAATAAAAAAGGTAGATAATAAAATTGGACGGTTTAAAGACGAATTTTTCTTAGGGCGAAAACTGTCCGTATTAGAGTCCTTTTTTTGCTTTTTCATGCAAGTAAGAAAGCATTGACGTGTGACTATTTTTAAAGACTGCAATAAATCAGAAATGACATGTTGTGATATAAATCGAGTAATACGTAGTAAGTATATTTAGATGTTGTCTTCTTCCTTAAACCGTAAGTGACATATTCAGCTTAGAAATATATGGATCTATGCTATAATATAATTAAATAATTGTATTATTATTTTATAAGGCGTTAAAATTTTTGATAGATGAGATTGAATAACATTGACATAGCGTTCCTACGTCTTTAAATATCTACGGTGTTGTTTTTAGTGAACAAAAGTAATAGTATTTAGAAGCTCGTATTTCACTTAGCATCGCACGTGTTACGCCCACACGCATAATTGGCTTGACGAACTTTGTAAATAATAATCATTGTGCTCAAGCGTTAGGTCCGGCGCCGATATGACGAAGCGCTGCGCATTGCACTTTTCATTGTCAAACTAATTATCGACATTGTCCTCGTTTAAATAACGTTCAAAAGAGCGCAGCGCGCTACCTTTCGCGTGTGACGCTTCGATGCTCCCAGAAATAAATTGTTGTTATTTAATATTGAATTTTATGTTAATGAAAACAATGTCGAAAATAGTTTGACAGTGAAAAATGCGCTGCGCTTCGGCATATCTGCGCCGGGCCTTGAAGTCCGTTCACATAGATCGGAGAGCATCGGCGCGCATTTTTCTTTTCACACCAATCGCGTTCAAACAATCTTATGAAAAGCAATGAAGATGCCTTACCTATAAACACTAAAATCTCTGTTTTCTACGCGATAAGAAACTGCTGTTCTCTCCGAGTCGGTCTGTATGAACCTATATGAAGTTATTTCTGCTCAAGCCGCTTGCGCAAGTAAGACTACAAAGATATTGTTTACTCGTCAAACTTGCAGTTATGTATATAGGTAAAGCTAAAGCTTATAAAATGAATCTTTATTCAAGGGATCAAATTGTTGTATTTTAAAGATTATCTGTGTATATTGTTGTAATTTGTTGGATTTTAAGGAATATTATTGACCATGGACGTAACTATTTTTAATTTATAAGTTTGAAAGTGTATATATGTAGGTAGGTAGGTACTATTATTGTAATATACGAAAACATTAAAATTCACCAATAGGACGTTGATATTTAAATAGTATGAATAAAACATATTAAGTATATATACCTATAAATCATTGAATATTTTGATCAAGTGTTGTAAACAATTTATCCTTTCTTTGTAGTACTTTGATTCGTATGGCTACTAAAATTTAAATATTGTGATTTTGAATACATACTTTAAAAATTATAAGTAGGTACTAGAATCTACAAAATTATCATTTATTTAATGTGTGTACGTATATTGATATATGTACATATTTATAAATTAAAATAAGAATGTGCCTATATTATAATAATAAGGTTAATTAGTTGAACAGTGTTGTATGGCTGAAAAACCTATTAGAATTTCGAAAATGTCGTAAATATTTGTAAAATTTCGAAAATTTTACAAATATTTACGACATTTATTTAGTCTAGACTCAAGTGTATTGTAGGTGATGGTTGTTTATTTAAATTTTAAGTGTTAATGGAACGCGACGTAATTAAATATTTGTTTTTAGATACCTATGTCAAATTGATATTAATAAATAACTTTGTTTTAAATGTGTAAAAAATAAGTAGGTACGTCATAACTTTTTACCGCCTAATTATGAATATTTATTGTAAATATTATGAACATGATTATCATTTTTTTATTTTCTTAAATTGTTGATCGCCTTTAATGTTATTTATCACATGATTGATGTTTTATAAAAAAAATATCTTTACTATAATGAAGGATTACTTTATTATATGTGTTTTATAGTAACTATATACTATATTATGTTCATAGATTTTCTGACAGAGACTATTAATTATTGTGAAATAATGCAGTTGTAGAACAGTTCCGATTGTATAAATTAATTGTTATATGAAATGAATATTGCAGACGAAAAAATATAAATATATATCAGTCGAAACCATGTTTTTTTATTCCGTACTAGCTTTCCGCCCTTGGCTTCGCCCGCGTGGTAGAAGAAAAACCCGCATAGTTCCCGTTTCTGTGGGATTTCCGGGATAAAACCTATCCATTGTCCTTCCTCAAGTCTTAAGCTATCTCTGTACCAAATTTAAAGTAAATCCATGCAGTACTTTTTGACTTTAGCCCGTACATACATACAGACAAACAGACAAAAATTCTAAAACAACATATTTTTTCTGCTTCAGTATCTGTTGTAGACAAGTTGTAGATCACGCCCCAAGATAAAGAATTAAAAAAAAAATATTTAATGTACCTACAGTTTTGACTATCCTACAATTTTATTAAGTATACTTTGTTTCTTATAATATAATTCAGGGGAAATATATCTTTAATAGTAAACAAAGTACTGTTCAGAGGCGAGACAATTTTTTTTTCGCTTAAATTAAGGGAATAACTTTAATTAGACGGGGATCTGATTGACATACATATCAGACCGATAATTTTTTTTTTGAGCCACCATGAGACTTCTAACACGAGCTGGGTTAGAAGTCGGTTTTAAAAATGTGCTTACTCTATTTACTAATTAAATTATATACTGTGAACATTGAGCAATTAACACACTACAGTCTGCATACATGAACGTGGTTCGAATTAATTTAAATTAGATTTAGGTCAGAATTATAAAGTTCAAATTATACCGTAGCATTTTTTTCAGTAATCTATAATTATTATACCGCGTTATACTAATTATTGGAAATTATGGGCAATTATTGTGAAATATCATGCAATGATTGTTTTCGTCATACAGGTAACTAAAAGATAAAGAAAGACAAGTTTAAAAATAACTATTCCCTTTCCCAGTAATATATTAAGTCTAGCTTTAGTTCTGAAAATAAATGTTATTTATATAAATAAGCAGTAGGTATAGGTTTTAAGAAGCATTTATTTTCATTTAAAAACTTAAACCTAACTTAGTTACATGAGAATACTTATAAAATATAAAGTAGGGAAATAAAGAATGGGATACGTATTAGTCTCTTACTATTAATTATTGCATGTATACTGTACATTTAAAAATTTAAATATTAAATAAAAAGCATATATTCATTTGTAATATTTTTTATGAACAAACAATTTTAACATTTAAATAAAATTGTAACTATATACCGGGTGTAATAAGTGTGCACAGGAGATTATTCCGTAACTATTGCAGCTATATCAAAAAAACTTTAAATTGATATCGACAGTACTTTACCTAATGAGTAAAATGGCAATGAAAAGTTTCTTAAAATGACACGAAAAATAGTATATAAAAAACTATGATAAAAAATTAACTTTAAACATTCCCATACATTTTATTTACCATACCTACATTTTGTATTCAAAGCAAATTCTCGAAGCGACGTCCTCATTGTGCAATACAATGAGGAGCGCTATTTACATTTTCTAAATGAACTTTCCTTAAAATTGGCGAAATTAAAGCAAAAAAAAAGTTATGGAATAATCGCCTGTGCACACTTAACGATTACAGCTTGTATATTTTTATTTTCTTACTTACATAACTTAGCTTCTAAATTTCATGATTAAAACTTCATAACATTAACGAGTTCAATTAAAATAAACTTTGGCATTTTAGTTGCTTTAGCGAATTTATCCATATTTTATCCAACCCACGACGGCAGAATCTTAATTCTTCTATCAAAACCGACCAGACTATTTTCAAGCTTTGACATTTCCGAATTTTCTAGAAGATCGTTGCTCAAAAATTCACTGGGAACAGCTGCTGATCTCTTTTGAACTGTATGTTCTACTGGCGAACCAATTTCTTCGGATCCTTCCGTAGTAGGAATCTCATTGTGTGGAACGACGATCGGCACGAATCCAATAATTTCTATTACTTGCAAAGGTTCCTGTATAATTGTTGTCGCTTCCACGTCATCATCCGGTACTGGAGCAGCCTGGAGACCCGCCACGGCCAGAAGGAAAATTAATAACGTGTATTCCATTTCTATAATAGATTTATTGATCACTTTATTTAAAATATCGGGTTTCCACGAGTAGTCACTTCTTGAAAGATGAATATATTGTACTAGACCCTTGCATGTGCTCTTGATTTTATACTTTTATCACTGGTTGTAATATAAATTGTGCTAACTAATCCGGAATACGATGAATTATTTGAACTATTTTAATAGTGTGGACATATATTATTTTCAGTGGCATAATGATCATGAGTGAGCATTATTTATTGTAAAAACGATGAATGCGCAAATATTCTTAAGAATCATGTGAATCCGTGATTCATATAATGTCAAAAATCTATTTTTATAAATTTCTTTACTATAAATAATATATCCTATATTTATTTTATAGTTACTAAGTATATGTTCATAGATTTTCTGGCAGAGACTAATAATTGTGAAATAATGCAGTTGTAGAACAGTTCCGGTTGTTTATTTGTTATGAAATGAATATATAATTTTCGTCTACAGAAAAAATATAAATACATAACTATATAGCAAATAATATATCAGTCGAAACAATTTTGTTTTTTCTCTATTTCCCTGAATTATAAGAAACAAAGTTTGCTAACCAGAAAAGACGAGACGATTTTTTTTCGCTTAAGTTAATGGAATAACTAATATGTCGGGGCATCTGATTAATTGAGTATAAATCAGACTGAAAAAATATTTTTGAGTCACCCCGTGAATGCGAACCCACCTCTGAATCTACTATGAATATTTTTTGTGTGGTGTCTCTCGATTTTAGCCAGAAGGGCCTCTACATCTTAACGCGGACGCGTGGGTGAACGGAAAGTTCACCCTGGTAGCGACATTTGCGAGGGCGTCACCCGTTGATCACGAACCCCGGCTTGGGCTGCATACAAAAGCTAAGCTATTTCAGTTTCCACTTTCACTCTAATGGTATATATGTATACAGTATATATATATATATATATATATATATATATACCATTAGAGTGAAAGTGGAAACTGAAATAGCTTAGCTTTTGTATGCAGAAAACTTAACGAAGCTCTAATCTATATCAGTACAAAAATTGACCGAAATCGCGTAGACTTTGTTAGATAAATTCATTCTAAACATTGCAGCAACAAATGCTATTCTATTTGAGTCCGATATCTATCAATCGCTAGCTTCAATATTTGGATAGTTACATGGAAATTGTAATTTTAATATTAAAATAGGATTACATGGAAATTGTTATTTTAATATTAAAATTTTAATATTAATATTACTCGTTTTTATTCTGAATTCGATTGACAAAAAATGAATTAATAAAGGAACTTTTATTAGGTAAGTACAGGTACACACTACACACTAATTATTGCGAGTACAAACTTGATTACTATCAAGTTAATTTTCCGTGAATAGCTTTATTTTGATGAGACGCCCAATAATTCAATTAAAAAAATTCAAAGAAAACTCTACATTGTGGTAGCTTACAGAGGTATTAAGGATAAAATATGTTGATTTGATGCTTCTTAAATATTTATTACTAACTGAATTTTTTTTTTCAATCTCAAGATAATTATCTAAAATAAGCTTAGTATTTTTTACAATTCGACTCTACTCGACTAGGTTTTGTGCGCGGTATGTAATCTTTGAAAATATCTCTACAAAAGCTAAACTATTTGAGTCAAGTTTTTTACTGAGGTTTTTTATCGCGGTGTACGCTTTCTGCTGTGGTGTGTGAGGTGTCGCGGTTGGCTAGTTAGGATTCAAAAAGTTAAAGGTATACCGTAGTAACTATTTTGTAATCTGTAATTATACCACGTTAAACTGATTGTTGGTACCGTACCGCAGGGAAAATTATTGTGAAATATCATGCAATAAATAATTTCGTCATAAAACTAAAAATAAAGAAATGCTATGTAGGGTAAGAGTATTGTTTATTAAAACAAAGTTTAAAAATAACTATGTATTCCTTATCACAGTACTATTTAATATAAGGCTAGCTATGCCTTTAGTTTTAAAATTAATTTTGTTTATTAAAATACTAGCGACCCGCCCTGGCCCCCGGCTTCGCACGGGTGCAATGGCGGCCGGCCGGTACCGCTGCAAACGCTACGTCCCGCAATTTTTAAATCTGTAATATCTTCGAAAATCATACGGTGAAAGGACCATATAGATCTATATTAAATGAACAATGTATTCAAGGTATTTAATTGGTTAAGGATTAATGCTGTATTGGTTAAAATCGCATCGAAAATTAGCCATTATTTGTCGTAAAAAGTAAATGACAAAAAAAAGTTATTGTGGGTTATCCATAAGAGATAGACATATACCATCGCGGACTTTTCTGTAGACCTTTTCGATGTGTATAATAATTAGTACATTATTTTGATAAAACTCGTAGGGTTCAGCCTGCGTTTGCAATGTAAGCGGAAAAAATGTAATTTTTTACGACATCACATTAGAAACCTCAAAAATAACAGTACTTCTCCACTATTTAATGGATGTTATTATACATATAAACCTTCCTCTTGAATCACTCTATCTATTAAAAAAAACCGCATCAAAATCCGTTGGGTAGTTTCAAAGATTTAAGCGTACAAAGGGACATAGGGACATAGGGACAGGGAAAACGACTTTGTTTTATAGATGGTTTTATACTATGTAGTGATGATGATAGTGAAGCAGTAGGTATTGTCTCTTAGGTACCTACTCTTAATTATATGACATGTGTGCTGTTCGTTTTAAAAAATAAAAATTAAATAAATTCCGAATTTTCTCGTACTTAAGTTCAAGAAAGGTTTTTCTTTTTTTTTGTGGTGTCTCTCGATGTTAGCCAGAAGAGCTTCTACATCTACGCGAACGCGTGGTTGAAGTGTTGAACGGAAGGTTCACCCTGGTAGCGACATGCGCAAGGATGTCCCCCCTTGACTGGGATCACGAACCTCGGCTTGGATTGTCGATTGAGTGGAGGAGGCCGGAAGGGCCCTAGTCGGACGGGCGCTCACCCGGGTGGGCGCGGGAACGTGGAACAAGGGATCTCGTCTTCGCCGGCGAAAACGGTCTATGCTTTCTGCTGTGGTGTGTGAAGTGTCGCGGTGGGCTATTCAAAAAGTTTAAGGTATGTGTAATCTGTAATTATACCACGTTAAACTGATTGTTGGATAGCAGGGACAAATTATTGTGAAATATCATGCAATAATTAATAATTTCGTCATAAAACTAAAAATAAAGAAATGCTATGCCTACAAATCATTTTTCTTTTACATTACATTACCCTAGTACTTAAGTAGATAGGTACTTGTTTATTAAAACAAAGTTTAAAAATAACTTAGATTCCCTTTCATAGTAGGTACTAGGTAGGTACATAAGGCTAGCTATGCCTTTAGTTCTAAAATTAATTTTGTTTATATGTACTTAAAATAAGCAGTAGGTATACAGTCTCTTAGGTACTCTTAATTATTATTACATGTATGCTGTTCGTTTTAAAAAAATAAAATAAAATAAAAAGCATAAGTATATTCATTGTAACTAATATTTTTATTAACAAACAATAAATTTAACATTTTAATAAAATTGTATATTCTTTTATTTTATATACAAACTACCTAGTTACTTACTTACATAACTTAGCTTCTAAATCAAACCTTTTAACATACAATATATCTTACATTATTTATTATCCTAGGTGTCATAATTAAAGCTTCAACTTTAAGGAGTTCAATTAAAATAAACTTTGGCATTGTACAATGTACATATGTTGCATAAGAGCAGTTATACATATTTTATCCAACCCACGACGGTAAAGTCTTAATTCTTCTATCAAAACCAACCAGGCTATTTTCAAACTTTGACATTTCCGAATTTTCTAGAAGATCGTTGCTCAAGAATTCACTGGGAAAAGCTGCTGATCTCTTTTGAATTGTATGTTCTACTGGCGAACTAATTTCTTCGGGTCCTTCCGTGGTAGAAATATCATTGAGTGGAACGACGATCGGCACGAATCCAATAATTTCTATTACTTCCAGAGAATCTTGTATAATTGTTGTCGATTCCACATCATCATCCGGCACTGGAGCAGCCTGAAGACTCGCCACAGCCAGAAGCAAAATTAATAACGTGTATTCCATTTCTATAATAGATTTATTTATCACTTAAAATATCAGGTTTTCCGTTCACGAGTAGGGTGGATGTACCACTAGTTGACCATTTAAGCGGTTTTATCTTTAGCTATATATAAAAAACGGGTTATTTGTTTTACGTTCAATGTTATTTTTGGGACACAGATAATTGAATACTCACTGTAACTATTGTTCTTAATATCAATTTGATAACCTTCAAAGGTTTTATGAAAACTACTCCGAAAGTTATTTCTGCTAAAAACACCATTACTTGACCACTGATCACCAATATCTGACCATCATTACTCTAAAAGTTGACCATTTTCAAAATGGACAAAATGTCCTTCTTCGAACATTAGTTTTGTTTAATAAATAAATATATTATTTAATAAATAAAGATGTTGATGAAATCAAACCACTTGGTCACGGAAATCAAGTGGACAACTCAAGGTTAATAATATTCTCGGCCCCGAAACCTGACCAACTAAGTTCGGTATAAAAATCTTATAGACTACAGGCCCGTGTTGAAAAAATTATGGGTCATTTGACCCACCAGGTGACCTATCTAGAACGATATAAGAGCATAAAATAATAAGATTCAGCACTATGACGTCACTTGTAAGCTGTCCACCTGAGTGCAGATGAGAATTCGAAGGTTCAGGTAGAGATTTTCTCCCCTTGTCTCCATGATTTTTGTACGGCGTTGCGGAATAATTGATTAAAAGTAGTATAGAAATAGTATGACACAGATGCCGTACAAAATCAAATGACCAAATTTACCCCGGCAACTGTCGAAAAATAAAAATAAATTCCGACTTTGTGGACCACCATTTTTGTACGGCATCTGTGTCATACTATTTCTATACTGCTTTTAAGCCATTATTCCGCAACGCCGTACAAAAATCATGGAGACAAGGGGAGAAAATCTCTACCTGAACTTTCAAATTCTCATCTGCACTCAGGTGGACAGCTTACAAGTGACGTCATAGTGCTGAATCTTATTATTTTATGCTCTTATATCGTTCTAGATAGGTCACCTGGTGGGTCAAATGACCCATAATTTTTTCAACACGGGCCTGTAGTCTATAAGATTTTTATACCGAACTTAGTTGGTCAGGTTTCGGGGCCGAGAATATTATTAACCTTGAGTTGTCCACTTGATTTCCGTGACCAAGTGGTTTGATTTCATCAACATCTTTATTTATTAAATAATATATTTATTTATTAAACAAAACTAATGTTCGAAGAAGGACATTTTGTCCATTTTGAAAATGGTCAACTTTTAGAGTAATGAAAAACTGTTCATGCCAAAAATGAAGCCAAAAGTCTATAACAGAATGGTTCAACATTATGCCTATAACAAGACATATAAAGAGTAATCGATTGCATTCAAGATAAATTAAGATTTCCCAATCAACTCCCGATAAAAAACTCTTAGTAAAAAATGTGATTACTTACGGGGCACCTATAGTGCCACAAACTTATCTGACCCGGTGGCAAAAACTGGAACTACGTGCTGCCATTTTCAAATATCACATTGCTGTCAAGTTTGTTGTTGTGCACGACGCTTGTTGTTTTTGTGGTTTTTGTGGTTTTAGTGATATAAATGATGCCGAGAGCATTGAAAAGTGATGCAAGAAACACTATTTTAAACGTGTTAGGTTTTATGGAGGAGGAGAAACGTCTCAAAGCGCCGTCAATACCATTTGAAAAACTGTATGAACGAGTAGCTGCTGCTACAGGTTAGTCTTGCCAGTTGTTGCTATGAATTATCCCATTGTTGTAGTTATACTTCAACCGAAATATACATTAAATTACTATTTTTTGGACTATTTTTGGTAACGTAATTATGATAAATGTAAGTGAAGCGGTCAATATTTACGTTGGCTTCAACAAAGTACATCCATTATGGGCTATTGGCTCGTTTTGCCACTTTCATGGTACAAAGTATGATTTATATTCTATTTTTCAGGTGTTGGTGAGCGATTTGTACGTCAATTAGTTAAAGAAAAGCAACAGGCGGATACAACTGGCTCAAAAATTTGTACTCCAGGAACACAAAGGAAAAGATTAGCAGGAAAGATCGAAACAGATGATTTTGACCTCGGTGTCATAAGAAGAAAAGTGCAAGAATTTTACACAATGAAGAGAGAAATACCTACGATCCCAAAATTACTGAATGTCTTGCGACAGGAAATCAATTTTACCGCGAGTCGTGAAACCCTAAGAAAGGTGTTGCGTAAAATTGGTTTTCGATACAAGAAAACGCAATCGAACAGAAAAGTTCTTATTGAACGCAACGATATATCTGCCTGGCGGACCAGTTATATAAATAAAATTAAGCTCAATGAATGTGGCGAAAAAAAGCCTGTGATATTTTTGGATGAGACTTATATCCACTCATCACACACTGTTGGGCGTTGTTGGCAAAGCGATGATGTTGATGGAGCTTTTAATCCTGTTTCAAAAGGAAACAGGTGGATAATTGTTCATGCGGGTGGAGAAACGGGGTTCGTTGAAAACGCCTTACTTGTGTTTAAGTCAAACACAAAGAGTGGCGACTACCATGATGAGATGAATAATACAAATTTCAAAAAATGGGTAACGGAAAAATTGCTACCTAATTTACAAACAGAAACCATAATTGTTATGGATAACGCCCCTTACCACAGTATTTGTATTAATAAATGTCCTAATACAACTACTAAAAAGGCAGACATGCAGAATTGGCTTACTGAACATAATGTAGAGTTCAATGAAAGCTACACTAAACCCCAGCTGTATGAATTAATAAAGAGACGGAAACCAGTACCTCAATATGAAATTGATAATTTGTTAAGAGACAATGGACACACTGTTCTTAGACTGCCCCCCTATCATTGCGATTTGAATGTCATAGAAATGATCTGGAGTTCGATGAAACGTTCCGTTGCAGAACATAACATTGGAACGTCAGATGCTGAATGCCGCGGTTAATCGCAGAAGCATTTAATAAAATAACAACTGCAGAATGGCAAAAACACTGTGCCCATGTAAAGAACATTGAAAATGAGTATCTGAAAAAAGATCCTTATTTAGATGAACCTTTTATCATATCTTTAGGAAGTGACAGTGAAAGTGACAGCAGTGATTCAGATGAAGTGGCCGAGGATGCTAGTACAATTACTACAGGAATGCCTGGAAACCAGCCTCTATATTACACAGATGATTGTCTAATGGATCATAATTATAGCTATAAAATATAATTCATAAAAAAAGTGTTTTTACTATTATTCCTAACCATCCGCAAAGACGTAATAAACTTCGTATTATAATACAAAGTAGTAGGATATAGAGTCTGTATAAAAAATCACTAAAATTGGGGTAGGTAATCATTGGGAAGCTGAAAAAAAATTTTAGTTACAAACTGTGAGAATTCTGAGAAACTAATTTTAATACATCTAGATGTAGATAGTAGGGCACTAGTGCCCTACTATCCAACCATCAGCAGTTTTATAAGACTCGTAAAAAAATCACAGAGATTTTAAAGATTTGGGTAATTTCCCATTTTCACAGACTTTTCATACGTAATATTTTGTATACAGGGTGTCCCAAAAAGTAGTGATGAACGGAAGCTGGGAGGTAGAGGACCTAAAGGGCTATCCGAATCACCCCCATGTATGTTATGCGATTTTTCGTATTTTCGGAGTTATGACGTTTTTTTCAATTTTTCACCTATCGCCGAGTACGGTGATATTTTCACTCATGGTGACGTCAATTATTGCGGAAGGTGCTTGATTTTTTTTGTGTGCTAAGCTGAAAGATAGGCCAATTCAGTATGGTAACATTTACTATCGTTAGATCTTTGAATGGAATAAAAAAAAGAATTAAAATGCCAAGAAAGATAAAATTACCCAGTATGTTCTCCACTTCAAGGGCCCGTAAAAAAATAAAATCACATAAAAAAAGTTTTCCATTTGGCTTTTAAAAACTTGCTCTATCTATCAGGTAGCTACCCTGAAAATTTCATTTTATTATTCAGAAGGCTTCAATCGAAAAATTGAAATCTAAATGAGGTAAGTGCAAAAATTGAATTAACATGATGATTAATAAAAACAAATTAAAACCAATAACAAGGTGTTTAATTACCAGAAATTTTTAAAATGACCCCGCTATTGCTCAGTGCAAGTGCGACATCACCGTAAAAAGTTGTCTTTTAAATGTCTGAATGCCCTTTTATCATTTTTAATGGTTTCTTCTGCTACTATGAATTTCCAGGTTATTTCGTTCAAATTGTGGCAGTCTCTCGTCTTTGTAGTATCCCCACGGAAAAAAATCAATAGGGTTTATGTCCGGGGACCGTCGAGGCCAGGCTAAAGGGCAAAGATACCCTGAAAGATGGATTGGTCGTTGCAGCCTGCACATGCGCTGGTGACGCCTGCCTTAAAGCCTGGCCTGTACGGTCCCTCGACCTAAACCCCATTGATTTGTTTCAATGGGGATACTAAAAAGACCTCGGCTACTTGAGAGAATGCTACAATTTGGACGAAATAACCCGGAAATTCATAGTAGCAGAAGAAACCATTAAAAATGATAAAAGGGCATTCAGACATTTAAAAGACAACTTTTTACGGTGATGTCGCACTTGCATTGAGCAACAGCGGGGTTATTTTAAAAATTTCTGGTAATTAAACACCTATTTATGGGTTTTAATTTGGTTTTAATGATCATCATGTTAATAAAATTTTTGCACTTACCACATTTAGATTTCAATTTTTCGATTGAAGCCTTCTGAATAATAAAATGAAATTTTTAGGGTAGCTACCTGATAGATAGAGCGAGTTTTTAAAAGCCAAATGGAAAACTTTTTTTATGTGATTTTATTTTTTTATGGGCCCTTGAAGTTGTGAACATACTGGGTAATTTTATCTTTCTTGGCATTTAATTCTTTTTTTATTCCATTCGAAGATCTAACGATAGTAAATGTTACCATACTGAATTGGCCTATCTTTCAGCTTACCACACAAAAAAAAATCAAGCATCTAGCGCAATAAGTCACGTCACCATAAATAAAAATCTCATCGTACTCAGCGATAGATGAAAAATTGAAAAAAATGTCATAACTCCGAAAATACGAAAAATCGCATAACATACATGGGGGTGATTCGGATAGCTCTCTAGGTCCTCTACCTCCCAGCTTCCGTTCATCACTACTTTTTGGGACACCCTGTATATAAAAAGTTACTTATTAATGTTTATTTACACCATTGGCAATGACATTACTTTTACCCTTGCATCCGGGGAAATACTATTTAGTGGCAACACTAAAATCGACATCAGTGACACTGTCACCGGGTCAGATAAGTTTGTGGCACTATACTTAATTACATCTTCGTGTTGAAAAAATGTCAATATTTCTGACCAATGGCAGCAAGGTTTGTTTTTATCTTATAGATGATGTTGCTTTATAGAAAAAACAATAAACTATCATCTGGGGCTGCCGTATTTTCTTAATTGGCGCGTATATTTGAATTTCGGTCATGTATTGGCGCTTGGTCAGCTAGTGGTACATTGACCCTAGTCTCTTCTTGAAAGATGAATATGTTATAATAGACCCTTGCATGTACTCTTGATTTTATACTTTTAAAACTGGTACTATATAAATTGTGCTAACTAACTAATTTATTTGAAACATGTTAATAGTCTGGACAAATATTTTCAATGGCATAATGACCATGAGTGAGCATATTCTAAAAACGATGAATGCACAAAATATTCTTAAGAATAACGTGAATCCGTGATTCATATAATGACAATAATCTATTTTTAAATCAAGATCTTTACATGGATTTGTTGATATTTTAATTCCGTTTTAGGTACCCATTTGACTATTTGGTCAATAGTTAGGGTAATCTAAGTAACGACTAACGACCTTCCTTGTTTCCGATTCGAGGTAATCGTGATATGCGAGGAAATTCTCACACAGATCATGTCCAATAATCTATCGTCCAATATCTTTTTGTGTGCTTATACGCGTTTAACTGTTGTCATTAGAATGGTAATGTGATTTCTCGATATCATGCATATTATGTAGGTATACTGATTATTGAGTACTTATGTGTATGTTATTCGTAATGGCCTATGCGTTTATGACGCCGTTTGCTGAAAGCGGATTTATAATATTACTATAGTCCTTTCCACCTAAGATGATTTCTGTGACATCGATTTTTGACACGTGTAGAGATGTCGGTTACTGAAATCGTATCAATTGTTTCCGATAATCGATAATATTCTATATGGAAATGAAATCGATTTGAATAAAGTACCAAAATTAGTTTTTTCGGCATTTCGCCAACAATTAACTAAGGAAACTTAGCAAAAAACAGCAACAAAACGTTAAACAATAACAATTAGTAACAATAAAAGAATACACCAAGTAATGTATCAATATAAAAATGCAACTTGTATACAAGGCTGACGCCCTCGTACAGACGATTTACTCGATTGACAAACGATCACAAGATGGGCGCCGATTATATGATTTTCCAACTCTATGATTTTTCAACGATCCATTTCATGTACACGAATTGCGTAGGTATTATATTTTTGTGTTATTTTATTATATTTTTCATTATATTAAATTAAACAATACTGTTTTTGATTTATAAGCTTAAGATGTTTCATTTTTATATTTTTGGTAATAATGCCGCCATAAAATAAAAATATTATACACTAAAATTATTTTGACTTTTTAAGCATAAAATACGTAATTCGGAACACGATGAAGTGTCACAGGAATCATCATAGGTGAAAAGGACTATAGCTTTCCTGGCGTATTATGCGAGAAATCGTACCTATTAAGCGTGAGCGAATTCTACTGTATTTAGTAATCTGTGGTTTATTTATACCACGATATTGTAATTTATGGCAATCATGGGCAATTATTGTGAAATATCATGCAATAGATATTTTCGTTATAAAACTGAAAATAAAGAAATCCTATGTACCAAAACAAAGTTTAAAAATAACTATGTATTCCCTTACACAGTAATATAATAAGTCTAGCTATTCTTTAGCTTTCAAAATAATGTCTTACTAATTCTATCCTATCCTATCCTACTAATATTATAAATGCGAAAGTTTGTGAAGATGGATGTAAGTGTATGAATATGTATGACTTTTAGGTACTCTTTCACGCAAATACTTTTGAACCCATTACATTATGAATTTTAGCACACATATAGAGGGTAACTTGGATTAACACATAGGATAGGTTTTATCCCGGAAATCCCATGGGATCGGGAATTATGCGGGTCTTAAAAGCGCGGGCGAAGCCGCGGGCGGAAAGCTAGTTATTAATTTAGATAATTAGGTATTCACTTATTCAGTCTCTAACTGTTAATTATTGCATGTATGCTGTACGTTTGAAAAATTAAATATTAAATAAAAAGCATATTTTCATTTGTAGGTAATGTTTTTTATTAACAAACAATAAATTTAACATTTTAATAAAATTGTAACTATACATTTTTTATATTATAATTTACATAACTTGACCGCCTCCTTGGTACAACTTGGGTTTGTTCCGCTTCCGGTGGAGACGAAGAAAAAAAATATCTCGGTCTGGCAGGACACAGAAGGCTGATCACCCACTAACTAGTCCCTAAAGCAAATCGATCAGTGTATCAGATGTATAATGCATCTGCCCCTTACCCCACTTGGGGACACGGGACTTCTCTTTTCTCACTTATACATAACTTAGCTTCTAAATGTCATAATTAAAGCTTCATAAGTTCATACCATTAACGAGCTTAAATTAAATAAACTTTGGCATTGTAAAATGTACATGTTGCATGAGCGAAGTTATCCATATTTTATCCCACCCACGACGGCAGAGTCTTAATTCTTCCATCAAAACCAACCAGGCTATTTTCAAACTTTGACATTTCCGAATTTTCTAGAAGATCGTTGCTCAAAAAATCACTGGGAAAAGCTGCTGATCTCTTTTGAATTGTATGTTCTACTGCCCAACCAACAAATCGTTGCTCTATAGAAGGGATAAGAACGTTTCAGAGGTGCTAACTGGTAGTTCTATAAGGGTGATAAGAACGTTGTATAAACCCCAAAGTGGCGCATTTATAAAGCCATTTGATGGTATTGTGTTGCTGTAGCAGCAACTCAGATGCCAATTGGACCTATAGAAGAGTACACTTATAGAATCGCGATGCTGTTATAGAGCGAAGTAGTGATATAAAAGGAACCGCGATGCTGTTACAGCGCGAAGTTGTGTTTTAAGAGTAACCGCAAATCTTTTGTAGCACGAAGTTGCGATGTACAAGTCACTGCGACGCTATAATTATAATACAAAATGGTAAATCGTGTACCAATTGATAATACGAGTAAATGACTATAGGAACCATCATCGTGGTGTCGAGTATTAATTTTTGTGACACTGTTAATTATGTTAGATACATAAACTGACTTGTGAATGAAATTTTACTGATAGATTATATGCATAATTACGCTGTTTTTTCCATGCCCCCCTCGAATTATTGAGTTTTAAGTAATTAAAAAACTAATTTTACACCAAATTGCTGTATAGGATGCCAAATAGCAACTCCGTGGCTATTATACGTCCGCAAACGAACGTAGTTTTGACAACTGTCATGCCATATACTGGATTAAATTAGTAGGGTTCCCTGATGTAAATAGAAAACCCATAACATGTTTTATTTTGTATTTTCTAGTGTAAATTCCGATTTTTAGATTCCGATCCCGAAGTGTCAAGCAAAACACTAGTGTCTGAATGGTCTGCTTCTGAATTATCACAAACCACATGATGGCTGTTAACTTGGTTCTGTTCATAGGATGTAACAGATTGTACGGAATCATTGTCCGTATTCGAAGCCTCACCTTGAATTTGTCTGGTGTCAATCGTTACTGAAGCTGCGATTTTTTTTAATTCATTCAATCCATGATTATTAAATAGAACCCTTCAATTATTTACGAGACGGTGCTGACAATATGGCAGGTTTTTGTTATTTTAAAGTGAAAGAAACTCTCTTATAGGCCGTATATCTCTCGTAAGTGTCGCATTTTACTACATTAATACGCCGTTTTTGTTACATAACAGAGTTATTAACTCTTTTATACAGTAAATCAGTCCTATAACTCTGACCACTCAGCTATGAAACCACTGCGTTATAATGAACAGAAAAACACTAATATACATATTTCAATTAGGTTACAAAGAAGTGATATAAAACTCGGATATATCACCTAATTGCTCTATTATGGAGTTTCAGCAACCATGAAGATTCACAGTGCTATAATAGTAATAAGGAAAACCATTACAACACTAAATTGTCCTATTGTAGATTTTTTTACGCCTCTATAGGCATGGGACTATAAAGGTTACCCTAGAATCGTTTATTGCACTAATTTGCTGTAAAAAAGAGACCACCATCGCTGTTATGTGATAATATCGTCCTGTTATTGCTGTACCAAAATCTGGATAAGAGCTGCTCTATAAACGCCGTATAAAATAGTGATATAAACGTTTACATCACCTTGTTATGGGACAAATTTGCTGTGTATGATTATAGAGCAAAATCATCTCATTAAACGCTATTATACAACAAGCTTGTCACCGCGACACTGTTATACGTCATTTAAAAAGCTTTTTAGTGATGTAAGTTATTGTTATAGGACATCTTTGCTGGTTGGGTGGCGAACTAATTTCTTCGGGTCCTTCCGTAGTAGGAATCTCATTGAGTGGAACGACGATCGGCACGAATCTAATAATTTCTATAACTTGCAAAGGTTCTTGTATAATTGTTGTCGCTTCCACATCATCATCCGGTACTGGAGCAGCCTGGAGACCCGCCACGGCCAGAAGGAAAATTAATAACGTGTATTCCATTTCTATAATAGATTTATTGATCACTTTATTTAAAATATCAGGTTTCCACGAGTAGTCACTTCTTGAAAGATGAATATGTTATAATAGACCCTTGCATGTACTCTTGATTTTATACTTTTAAAACTGGTACTATATAAATTGTGCTAACTAATCCGGAATTCGATGTACTTAGGCATTGACGCATCATTTGAACCATGTTAATAGTGTGGACAAATATTTTCAATGGCATAACGACCATGAGTGAGCAGTATTTATTCTAAAAACGATGAATGCACAAATATTCCTACGAATAACGTGAATCTGTGATTCATATAATGACAAAAATCTATTTTTAAATCAAGATCTTGACATCGATTTGTTTATATCGTATTTGTTTACTCCTAATTCCGTTTTATCTATTTGTTCAATAGTTAGGGTAATCTAAGTAACGACCTTCCTTGGTTCCGATTCGAGTGATATGCGAGGAAGTTCTCACATCTTTTTGCGTGCATATACGCGTTTAACAATGGTTATGTGGTTTCTCGATAATAATATACATGTTATATTGTATACTGATTACTGGGTACTTATGTTATTAGTACCTATTGGCCTATGTATGACGCCGTTTGCTGAAAGCGGATTTCAAATATTATAATATTAGATTATAGAAAATACATATATTATTATGTCACTACTAATGTTTCTGTATTCTCAATTAAAATCAGTTCAATATACGATCTAATATACTTTGTCTCTTAATATTGAATATTAGATTTCAAACATAATTATATACTGGTTAGTTACCTATTTAATACCAGTATTTAATATTATAAAATATTTATTATTTATTATTGGGGAATAATAAAACGAGCGATTATAAAATAAATAAAATAAATGAGAGACTGATTATTAGATAGGTAGAAATACTAAAATTCTAACTGAGTGACTAAGTTATTAGTGACTTAATTACTATGTGAGTTTCTGAATTACAGAAATACCTACTAAAATACATTTATTGATTTAATAATTTCCCCTTAATAAATTAATATATTATTGGCTTGTACTGTATCTATCTTCAAATAGTTGTTTGATAAACTCATTGTAGGTATAGTCTACCCTGAAGTGGTTTTTCTATTCGAAAATTTAAGATAAAATGCCGCTCAATATAAATAAATCATATGCTAAATTTAACAAAAGCATAGGATAAAACTACTACCAAGCTTCTTGCTACTTACTACCTATATGAATTATGAAAACCTGAAGTTCCTAGTGAAAAACTAATAGCAATACCTACTATTAAAGATTAAATGTGTAAAAATACTATGAGGAAGATATCATGTTTAATGTCCAATAACTTTTGAATTTATATGATAATAATTTTTTCCATCGATCGACGATGCGCATAGACCCTTGGCATCGCCATATGGTGGATGTTCCATGTAGGTACCCGGACAAAGCGGTTCGGATCGACATTCTTCATTCGAACCGCAAGGTACTGGAACATGCTTCCTGAGTCTGTGTTCCCCGACGAGTACAATATGGAAGTCTTCAAGAAAAGAGTGAACAGGTACCTTTATTTATTTATTTAACAGTTTTATGTACCATTACAAATTTTACAATCATATAATATGTATTAAAAGAAAAGGAAACATTCACAGCACATAAGGCAACCTTATCGCTTATCAGCGATCTCTTCCAGGCTGCCCAAGGTAAAGGATAAAGATTAATATTAAATGGGTACACGGGTGGCAATGAAAATAAAGATGAGAGACCTTCTTGGAAAGCGCGCTCCATCTGCCACATCTCAGCCTACCATCAGGATTAGGAGAGATTGCGGTCAAGCGCTTCCCCATTCACAATAAAAAATGGCGAGATTCTGGCCAAGAGCTTCCCTATCATACATTAAAAAAAACTAGGTATAATACAAATTACTGTAGTGTGTAGAACACTGATCTGTTATAAAAACATGAAGTTCCTAGTAAAAAACTAATAGCAATGCTAGTCTTTAAATGATTAAATGTGTAAAAAATACCAGGAGGAAGGAATCGTGTTAAATGTCCAATAAGTTTTGAATCAGTGCTTTATAATATGATACTAGCTGTGCTTCGCAGTTTCACCCGCATTGGTCCGTTCCTGTTGGTGCGTGATGATATTATATAGCTTATCTTCCTCGTTAAATGGGCTATCGTAAACCGAAAAATTTTTCAAATCGGACCAGTCGGAGTTTTTCAATCGGAGTAGTTCCTGAGATTAGCGCGTTCAAACAAACTCTTCAGCATTATCCATACTAATATTATAAATGCGAAAGTAACTCTGTCTGTCTGTCTATTACTCAATCACGCCTTAACTACTGAACCAATTTGCATGAAATTTGGTATAGAGATATTTTGATACCCGAGAAGGGACATAGGCTACTTTTTACCCCGGGAAATAGGATAGGTTTTATCCCGGAAATCCCACGGGAACGGGAACTATGCGGGTTTTTCTTTGACTGCGCGGGCGAAGCTGCGGGTGGAAAGCTAGTCCATACTAATATTATAAATGCGAAAGTAACTCTGTCTGTCTGTCTGTTACTCAATCACGCCTAAACTACTGAACCAATTTGCATGAAATTTGGTATGGAGATATTTTGATACCCGAGAAAGGACATAGGCTACCTTTTATTGCGAAATATGTACCACGGGCGATGCCGGGGCGGACCTCTAGTAATATATAAATCTCGATATCCATATGAATAATGTTCAAAAGCTATCATATTTAACACATAGAGCTGCAATTTGTGCGTTGTATGCATCGAGATATATGTACTACGTACGTTGTATGTCATTGCTGACTTTTAGCGCGCCATAATCCTTTCTGAAGTTTTTCTTTCATAAGATCCTTCGCAAAAACGAACTTCGAAAAAATTAACGAACAAATCAAAATAAGAATTATCGAAATCGGTCCAGTCGAACACGAGTGATGCTGTGATCAAGGGAAATAGCATATCATCATTTGGAACTTAGTAGAAAAAAAAAACAATTATTTATTTATAAAAAATTTAAATCCATGATCCTATCAAAGTTCTACTTCCTCAATTCAATTCAATTATAATTATGTTATCTTATTTTAATAAGTCCTTTTTAACGGAAATGTATCTATACTTATATCAGATTGATCATGAACACAATCTAGTTCACGTTATTGATCAAAAATCTGGATTGCTTCAGGCTTATGATGAAATTAAGTTTAAAATGGATCTTCTGGATTTCACCAAAAGCCTTTTTGGTTTTTGACCAAAAACCTAACTTTTTGAAAAACCTGCGACATATCCATATAATGTATCTCATTTTGTACAATTTATTAGATAGTGTTAATATTAGTAACCTTCATCATGTTTAAGTAAATTTCGTTAATGATACTTTAAAAATGTTCGATTCCAAGATCATTTTATCTTAAAGACAAATATTTTAAAGAGAAGAATGAAAAAAACAAGTTTTGATTTTATTATTTTAGCCAGTTCGATGCTCGGTCTTGGCAAGTTAATTTCCAAAATCTTCAATTACAGTTCTATTTCTCTTAAAAATAAAGGAATGTTTCCTATAACTAAAATTTGCTATATCCAGTATTTCAAGTACTTTTCCTCGAGGGTCCATTGAAAATTTCCACTCTACACATATAATACAGTAGTACAAATAAACGAGATATAACGTTTTATGATAAGAATAAACTAAGAATAAGGAAAAATTATACAAATAAACATGTAATAAATTAAACCTAGTAGTACGTCGTAATAAGTATTCATATTTCATACTAATGCTATTCTATGGTTATTCCTGATGTCACCCTAGTATAATCTGACATAAACATATCTTTTGGTTCATTGTGCTGCGTTTTACTATTGGTTTTAGAAGCAATTTTTTCAATCTTTTGAGATAATGGCAATAAGAGAAATAAGAGAATTCATTAAGCCAATACTTAATGAATTCTCTTATTTCTATTCTTATTCTATTTTAATAATTAGAAAATTCTGTAAGAAATAGCAAAACTCACGAAATTAGGAATTATTTATAATGATTGATTTATTTATTTACGGCATGCGCCAAACCATACCATACTTATCTATTATATAGATTATAAACTTTCGTAGAAAATATAGATTTTCTAAGCCTGGAAACTGGTTTTTACTTTTTAAATAAAAACATAGCTCCAGCCCTTATTTTTATTGGCAAATATGGCTATTTCAAAGCAGACGCGGTGTTGGTTTATCTTCTGTTTACAATAATATATTGAAAGCTTTATTTTTTCTCTTTCATTTTCTTGCATATATAATATATTTAAATCTTTTCCAATAATATTTAACAAATAAATAAACAAAACATACGATGAAACTTCGACAACAAATTCGAGGGTAGTCAAACGAGCGTTAAATTTTATTTTGTTTTTACCGCTGTCAACCTTAAAGGTGCTTTTCCACCAGAGATGTGCGCTGTGAAACTGTGTCCGTTTCTATGTGGTTTCTTTCAATGCTACGCTATGTAGCGGTGCAAGTAAGATGTGCGTGGAAGATGCGCAGCTCGAGCTATGCGATGTATCGATCCATACATATCCACAGCACACATCATTCTATATAAAAAAAAGACGGGTTGCACTCCGGGAGTGCCGGCAGAAGTGAAAACTTGTTTATTAACGTTGAGCATGTTAGATATCCATCCGTCTTACGCTTTTTCGATCAGGTCACGTGTCCTGACGCGAGTTTAAGGTTTTATACCCAACGCCGCTAAAGAAGTTTTCACTTCAAAAACATATCTTTGCTGAGACAATGATATTCGCTATGTGCATTAATGAATATGATTTGTGGATTACAAACGCATCCACAGCTACGTAGCATATCACATCTCTGTTGGAAAGGCACCCTAATTCTCATCGGAGTGAGATGTCATTGATCTGTATCGAAACTATTCCGTTATAATATCAATTACTATAACCATACCTGCTCACTAGACTTTTGGAACCAGGCATTGCTTAGGCATTAGGTATAACGAATAACATTCTTAACGGAACTCTAATTTTAATAACAATCGCCTGTTTCTATATTATGTATTTTATACTTAAGCCACAGATTAGATACTAGCTTACTATTTTGTGTGTATGATTTATATCACAGCACACTAATCAAAAAGTAAAATATGGATGTATTTAGATACTCGGTGGTGTCATGTGCTAACCGCAAAGCACCGATATAGTTAGCGTAGCGTTAACTCGGCAACGTGACTCAAGGCTCGTGTCGAGAAAATTATGAACTTGACGTGTTTACTGAAAATCTTGGTTATAATGCGTCAGTTTCAACTCTTCAAACACTAAACAGATCATCGACGCATATGTATTCAATAATAACTGGTCTAATATCTTCTGCAATCATTGTCCGACTTATAAGCGAGCTGATTTGCATACGAGTAATAGTTTGAAGTGTTCCTCCTGATCAACGCTTGTTCAAGATTGAAACTGTCGGTAATGCATTCAATGTTTTTCGTCGTCGTGTCGCTAGCGTTGCTCGCAGCCTGCGTTTGCGCCCCAAGCGGAGATGTGATCCAGCATATCCCGCCAAATCACGAAGCAACACAGTCAGCTACAGAAAAAGAGGCTGCGGTGTCTGGTGCTGCGGTAGAAAATGTTGGATCTTCTAAGCCTGTAGGACTTGCTAGGGAGCGCAGAGACCTAGGTGGTGACGAGAGCGATCTTCTTCCCTCCGACCAGAATGTTGCGTCGCCTTTTGGTGAGAGCTCCCTCGACGGGCGCGGCCGCATCAGGGTGTTGCCGGCTTTTCTTGGCTAATCTTTTTCTGGAAATACACTAAACGCTACAATGTATACCTGGACATGATTCGTGATTCGTAGTTTTAAATCAACGAGCCATTGCGTAAGTTAAGCCAAAATATTAAAATAAGTGGAAGAGGTAATAAGTTGTATGTGTAATATTGTACAACTAGTGTTAAATATAAGTTTTTATTGAATAAATGTATCTTATTATTATGTTTTACATATGACTGTTTATTATTTTACCTTTTATGATTCTAGGTAATTATTAACGAAATATTGTTTTAAATATAATATTTATTTATATTTCGTCAACGAAACTAATTACGAATCAAAACCTTTGCTGAAAATATACTTTTAATTTTATGAAAATAAACCAGTAGCTACTGCTTCGCGTTATTTGTTATTATACTAGGTCGTTAATTATTGCGAGTGAATGTGTTAATCTAATTATTATAGTAAATCTTTATCAATTATCAGATGCTTACAACGTACGTCATTTCTACATAAATAGTAACGAGAAGTGTTTTTACTCTTTTAAAGAACTCACTCTAATAGAATAAACATGTCATCAATAGTATGCGTTGCAATAGTGGCTTTTTCTTTAATTGTTTTAAGTTCTTCAAGTGTTATCAATATGAATTCTGATAAAGACAAAATGAATAGTGATATTGCTATTTCCAAAGATGTTGGGAATGACACAAATGAAGCAATAGTTACAGCAGCAAGTGATTATGTGTATCGACCATTGTATGTGTACAGAAAGATTGAACACACCAAGCGAAACTTCATGATGTACAATGCTTTTCTTGGATAGGTATATAATGTTCAATTATTTTTTTATGGTGTAAAAACTAAACTTGTTAGTGGGTTTGTAGTTAATTGCTCGTTACTTTTGAAATCCTTGATTTTTTTATTCTAAAAGTTTTTCTTAACACGCACACTAATTTGAAACGATAGGCGCATAAAAAATTTATATGAATAAATTCTTAGAAATAAAAATGTTAACTCTCCTTGCCTTTGGATTGATATTTGTGAGTAATTTTATTTATTTACATTTCGTTGACGTGTTGTTGGGACTTTTATCTATATCGTTAAAGTAAAGGAAGATACAGTAAAAACTATATTTTTTTCCTAAATCAAGCATATATAATCTCGTTGATACTTATGGCAATAAGGCATTTAATAGGGGATGGTTTATCTTGTTTATCATCTAGGTACAAATGCATTTATTTTATTTAAAACCATTGGAATGTTACAAGTTCCAAGAAAGTATGCTCTTTTGTTTTTCTTTCCATAGGTATTCAATGTGAATGCAGGAATATCTCCAGTTCATGACTTTAGAAATCAATTAAATTCACAAATAGTTGGAGAAAAATTGATTATGTCATCACCACACAACGTAATCAAACACTTAGATAACTCCATTCTGAAGGCAACTAAAAATGTAACTAATAATCCAAAAATGGAGGAAACGCTGTACCAAATGTCGAAGGATTTAGTATCTGCCATACTATCTAAACTTGAAATCCAGGATAAAATTACTAGGATAACTCGCGAGGCTTTAGATGCACCAGGAAAAAGTAAAGGAATGACAGCTATAGAAACTCGACGTATTTTGGACTATATATCGAGAACCTTGTCTGGACATATTTTGTCTATAACGAGAGCTTCTACAGAGCCAGAGTTACATCGATTAGTGTATGGATTGGCACAAATTGCAGCAGAAGTATCCATAGTGTCCGCATTAAAAGATATAACATATTCAACCGCATTATCGAAAAAGCAATCTGTTGATTTATCGCTGCGAAAAAAGCGATCTATAAATGAAGATCGTAATAGTGTGACAACACAGCCCTTGATTCAATCAACGGTATATAATATCATTTTAAATAAGCCATCCGCATTTATACGTAACAATATTTCAACTGAATCCCCCAAAAATACTATTCTTTCCAACATAACACGATACTCAGTTATTTTATCAAACGCTAAAACACCAGTTAGAATTGCACCAAGTAAGAAAAGAGAATCAATGCCATCGAAAGGCTTTTTAAATCAAACAGTCTTAGACACAGTAGTGAATGATGATGTAAATGCAACTGAAGCTATTTTACTAGAAAAGAAACTGAATGCTACACATGACGTCATGCAAGATAGCCAAACACTTGATACTCAAGAAATGAGTGCTCCAAATCTGATAGATGATTGGGTTGATCCCAAAGAAAAAATATACGCACTTAATCCTGATGTTATTGCTGAAATGGAAATTGAACAACCTGAAGTAGTAGAGGACGAAATCACAAACGAGAAAAGGGCGAAACAAAAATTGGAAAAATTAGAGGTTAAAGCTAAAAAGGCTATACTATATGCCGGGGATGTTGCATACTTAACAGCTGCTAGTGTTGTTGCTATGAGACGCGCCTTAACGGCATCTATTGAGGTACAAATGTCTGTAAAATACGCTAAGAATGGGATGTCTAACCATCAAGATTTAATGATGAATTTAGCAAAAACTGCGGCACAACAAGCTGGGAAAGAGGCTAAGAGTGCTGCGTCAAAGTCTTTGGCATGTGAACGAGTAATTAAATTAGCACTTAAATACACAGCACAATCGAAAGGAGCAAAACTTAATCATGTTGCAAATAGAGTAGTGATGGATACATTATCATTAGCAACACTCGCTAAATCGATGGCTTTCGTATCATCTGATATTGCGATAAATTCATTATATCAAGCAACTGACGTAAAGCCCCCATCATAATATTAAACATTAAAACGAATGATGAAATAAGAAGTGTTTTATTTTATAAACTTAGGAATATTGAATTAGAGTGTCGACCTGCGAAAAATTATTACAGTACCTAAAGCGTAATGTAGAATGAAATCAGCAGAGTCGGCATACAAAATGGTAATGAAAAATTTTATAGAAAAACAATAGATTTTGGGTGATTTGAAAGTCTAAGTAGTTAATCATTCTTAAATCGACTAATTGAAATATTTACGTAGAACGTTGAAAGGGTCCATTTTTTTCATTTTTAGCTTAAATCTGAAAGGCCATAAAATTATCCTTGGAGGGGCTCATTTAAATTGACTAATTAGGCTTATTTTCAATTTGAGCAAACAATTTTAATTGTAAGCTATCTTGCTAGTTCAAGACCTAAGTTACTGCAACGGAACAAGTTTATAATAAACTAGCTTCCTGTCCTAGATTGAAAAACTAGTGCAAAGTATCCCTAAAGGTCTAAAGTATATTGGTATAAACCTCACCCATTACAAACAGGTGCAGATGGTTAAAAGATTTAAAATTTGTTTTTAATACATAATAGGAATAGTACGCTCTTTTATGCACATACCCGTATTTATCTTATAATTTACTCAGGCTCTATAAATTTGAAAGAATTTTATTTTATACTAGCGGTCCGCCCCGGCTTCGCCCGTGGTACATATTTCGCAATAAAAGTTAGCCTATGTTCTTTCTCAGGGTCTAAAGATTATCTGTGCCAAAATCATCAAAATCGGTCCAGTAGTTTATGCGTGAAAACCATACATACATACAAACATACATACATACAAACCTTTCCTCTTTATAATATTAGTATAGATACATATGTATTTAAAATCTGATACTCTAAAAATCTATTTGTGAAGATCATAAATAACTTTATAAATGCTCATCAAAATTAAATGCAGGGGATTACTATGGTCAAAACCGAAAAACACCTTATACATATTGAATTTTGTTGAGGAAACTGTTGGTACGATTGTGTTAAAAAAAATATATGTGATACTCAAGGATATAACTAACAAAGTGTATTGTTTACTTTTCATTTTAGAACGGCCTAAACATAAAAAAAATACATACAAATCAACCCCTTTTTGAACAAAAAACGCATTTTGTTAGGAAAACGGCTACATATTTATACATGAAATTTATACCAAAAAATGTGTTATGATATTTGTAATAACTTGTATTCTTTATTTTTTCAATTTTCATTATTATCGTTAAATTATCAAGGAAAAACTCGAAATTATAATAAAACCCACATAAAACCTCACCTCTTTTGCTTATTTTCGACGAAAGTTGACGGTGTCAGTTCGACTCGGACGGGGGACTGTACGTGCAGTTTTTTTTGCAAAATAACGCTAAAAATGTCCAAATTGAATGTTTTGTTAAATTAAACCAGATTGTAATAGGTATTTACATGAGCAGTGCATGAAATAAAGGTTTAAAATAGGTATGTAAAGATATAAAAATCTGTTTGTAAATTAGTTTTGTTTTTGAAAGGCGTCATTGAATTATATCCAGTGTCGATAATTTTTGACAGTGAAATATTATCAGAAAACACATACCTATAATAAAACAGTAACCAGACTTTCCCTGTGCCTTGAATATTTTTTAAAAAAGATTAATTGCTGTTCTATCGTATATTTTGCGTCCAAAACAATCCATATACTATAGGCCGGGAGATACTGACACAAAATTTTGGGTCATTTGTAACAGGATGGCGGTTCTACAGGGGTCTTAGTACGCAATAACAAAAAGAAAAATGATGGTCAGAACAGTGGTACCGGCAGACTAGTCGCGTGGGCTTAAGTCGAACTCATCGGATAAATTACGAAGTCAAACGATTTGTAACACATTAGTTTTGGGATTTACCGATAGCCCATAAAAAAAGAAGTAGGCGGTAGTGTCATGCCATACTTTTTCGGTGTGATAACCCACAATACCGACGAATCAACGCATTCAGCGTTGATTAAAAAAAAAATTTAACCATTTGTACCAGGCTAATTTTTGCACAGGTAATCAACGTCCAGTAGCCATGTACGAAAATCGCCATTCCATACTTTTCAGACAGTTCCAAATGGTCGCCATACCGCCGAAAATCAGCAATTTTTTTTTGCGCTAAACGATTTGTACCACCTTAAATTTTATTTTCAACAGCTCCTGAATGATCATAAACAGAAGTGTGATAATGCCATACCTATGGGAGGGGGCGAATGTGTAAAATAAAGTTTTTCATTGTAAGATTTTATTCGGAATTTTAAGATACGAATTACGATACGATGATACGAACGGTAAGATTTTTTTCATTTGGAACTGTCCGAAAAGTATGGTATGGTTACACCGGAAAGGTATGGCATGACACTACCCTACTTCCTTTTGTATGGGTTATCGGTAATTCCTAAAATTTTTGCGTTACAGATCGTTTGACTTCCGTAATTTATCCGACGAGTTCTACTAACGCCCATCATTTTTCTTTTTTCCATTGGTCTTAATACCTGTAGAACCGCCATCCTGTTACAAATGACCCAAAATTTTGTGTCTGTATCTTCCGGCCTACTAAACATATACTATAATAAAATCGTAGGAAAGTCAAAACTGACATAAACCTATAGCAAAATTTTTAACCGACGCCGAAATTCTCATTTCAACTGAATTTTTTGTTGGTTCCGTTACCTCCGCACTTTTAACTGGGTGAACTGATGATTTCATGATTCATAAAAATATAAATTATATAAAATAATTCCTTTGCAGTGACTCTCCGAGGAAAAAAGAAATAGATTCGTGTTACAAATTTTAAAATCATACATAGTACATTTCCATCGACAAGGTATATAAAATCTACCGCCTGATAACTTAACCTCCCCTCCAGTCGGTTAGTTGTCAGTCGATCGCTTACATTTTTTGAAGAGACGATCAGCGAGCCAACAGCCGACCAGTGCGGTCTATAAATGTGTGTTGAATAAAATTAATTTCTAAATCGGTGTTTTCTTAACTGTTCCCCACTCTAAACTTATAATTACTTGCTTAGTCATCTTAAGGTCTCCAGAATGGGTCATGTACATAGTAGAGACTTTGCATAATACGCTAAATGTTGAAAGATGAGTCTTGATTACATTTACAACATACATAGTACACAATATTTACTATTCATAAATGTTATATGTTACTGCCTCTCAGAGAAAGCATAAATTAGGTAGAAACCACTAACACATTACGATACAATACGATACATTTTACAATTCCATAATCTTTGGTCACTTTTACTTCAATAATGATGTATATTATAGAGGGCGGTTAAAAAAACAAATTCAAATATAGTGACAGAATCAATAAGGTCGTTGATCAATTACATGAATTGCCTTAAAAGTTCAATGAATTCATGCAAAGATATCTTTTTGTGTTTATCTTGGTAGATGGCGCTTGTTGTTGCTGCTTTAATTATTTTAATTTAAACACAGACGTTAGGTATAGGTAATAAAAGAGCCAATAATAGGCAAATTCCTAAAAACCTAACAAACGACTTACAACTACGGATAATCGTACCCAGTACGATATATGAAGATTGAAGTCATAAAAATACCCTCATATTTTGGTTTCACCACAGACTAATAATAATATACTACGTATTTCACTATAAGGCCCCTGCACTTTTTAATTAGACTCATACCTATAGGGCATTATAACCAAATGTGGATTATTGATTGTTCGCTATCTCAAAATATAATTTGAATATTTCTGATAGCACACTGAAGGACTCTGATTAACCATGACATATCAAAATACAATACGGAACGTGCTTATCGCTCCGACGTGTAAGAAATGTTGTAACACCTTTTAATGGCTAGACTTGCATACGTATATTATAGTTAATAGTATGTTGTATGAAGTACGAGGAAAGAACGCTATTGATTTATAAAAAAACGTATAATGTTATAACGTAAGGGTTTAATTCAAAATAATATGGTGTCCAACAGTCCACGGTCACAATCAATTGGTAGGTAGATAATAGTATAATTCACATGAGAGAAAACAAGAAGCACAAACCTGATAATGCTTATTTTTATTAGTTACCACAGATTACTATACCACGCACACTATTACTATACCACGTTATTATTAACGTGGCATATGCAAACACAGGTGCATACCAAGTCACTTCCGTAACCGAACGACACAGGTCAATAGTGTTGAATCAACAGCTTTACCACGGGCCATGTAATCATATAAAAGTATTATGGCCATGGTTAAAATCAACAAATAACTATATAGAGATATTTCTCAACAATAGATAAATTTAAATTTATAAAGAATAGAAAAAATTCGATCACGAGGCGGGACACGAACCCGCATCCTTCGCGCCATTCCGGGGCGGATGCCTGACCAACTCAGCCACTCGTGACCCGCCAGAGCAATCGAATTTATTCTATTCTTTCAGTTTTATGTGTCTGAAGGATAAATTTATATTTATAAAGCACTAGCGGTCCGCCCCGGCTTCGCCCGTGCGGTACATATTTACGTTTTCTCTACGTAAAAACCATCCTCGTACTTCAAGGAATATAATAAAAAAAGAATTATCGAAATCGGTTCAGCCGTTCTCGAGTTATGCGCTTACCAACACATTTTGCGATTCATTTTTATATATAAGATTTATATGCCATAAAACCAAAAATATAAATTCAATAGATAAATTATCTGACACTATGTATTTATTATGTACCACTTGTGAAAGTGGTGTATTTTTTTTTATTATATAACTGCTATTATATTATTCTTATGATAATATTCTGTGACGTTTAAGGTAGGTAGTACTGAGTACAGGATATCCATTTAGGTTTAATATGGAGATGAGAGATGGTGTTTTATCAAAAGCTAAGGTACAATTATATTACCTAGATCGTACATAATAATATATGACGTTGTTACATAAGGGAAGTACCATACGTCCCCTAGTGGGGTAAGGGCCAAGGGGCAGATGAATTATGTATACATCTGATTCACTGATCGATTTTCTTTAGGGACAAGTAGGTGATCAGTCTTCTGTGTTACATACTAGTTTAAAATCTTAAATCATCAGTTATAATGATTTTAAATCCTAAAGAGGTACTTACCAATATTATAAACGGCGAAAATTTAATGTATGTTTGTTTATCTACCTTTATTAACTTTATGTAATTTAGTAGGTACTTAATTTAGTACAAAAAAGATTATATTATAGATTGGATCATCACAACTTTTTACATTGTTCATGTCAATGACGCCACGGGATCCAGAAGAGAAGGGACCCGGAAGCCAAAAATATAGTTTTTAGAATTTTTGTCTGTATAGAATTATATTTACTGTGTAACAATCAGATCACTCTCTCAGTACATATCTTCCTATGTCTCTATTTCTACCTTAGGTAGATGGACATATTATTTGAATTGAATCTTGATAAAAATATTTAAATTTAGAGCCAGAGCAAATATACACATCATCTACTTAGTACTTATAATAGTCGATTTTATAAACATTCAATACATATGGTACTAGTGGTCCGCCCCGGCTTCGCCCGTGGTACCAACATGTTTAAACTATTCTATCTCTCAAGTTGGATCGAACTGCACATGGTGTGCGAATTTTATTATAATCGGTTAAGTGGTTTAGGAGTACATTGAGGACAAACATTGTGACACGAGATTTATATATATTAAGATAGTTATAATATATATCGGAAAGAGATTTGTATATTTTACGTAAATGAGTAAGTAGGTACCTATTCGTATTCTATGACGTCTTGAAATCATTGTTTTTATAAGCAATTAAGAGGCCTTAGGTAAATTGATATGCGAGATACCTACGATTGTTATGTAGAACATGAATACGATGAATAAATTACTTTTTAATTGGAGGGCTTCAAAGTTCAGTTTACAATAACAACGTAAATTTAAACATCATTCACGGACTATATATGGACATTTTTCTTTTCACCACAAAATAAACATCATGTTTAAAAATAGTCTGGAAAATCACTGAGATTCATATTATTACTTCTTTCCATTAGTATTTAGTAAATACTTTGTGTATTTTCCGTTTGTTATAATATGTATAACATGCCTTATGCCTACATTATAGTTAGGTAGGCACATATTAATTATGTATTTACTTACTTACTAGAGTGGCGCAGGGACCCAAAGTGAGTCTTGGCCTCCGACAATAAGTGCTCCATTTGACTCTATCCTGCGCCATCTCTTGCCAGTTTTCAATCTGGAGGGTGCGCAGGTCTTTGGAAATTTCATCTTTCCAGTGGTACCTGGGACGTCCAACCGGACGGCGTCCAGATGGCTGTCCCAGGTACGCTCGTTTCGCTGCTCGATCTTCCCCCATTCTTTCCACATGGCCGAGCCATCGGAGTCTTTGGGCTTTAATCTCACCAATGATGTTTGGCTTGGCCATTAGGTCTTGAAGTTCTAGGTTTTTCCTCCTCCTCCAAACCCCCCATCTTTCTTAGGATCTTTCTTTTAGTAACTAGGAGCTTGTCTTCTTCTTTTTGTGTACTGACACTTCTTCTTATTTCGATTTCTTCTTCCCTAGTGTACGTATCGGTCACAGTGCATCCCAAGTATTTCAATTTGTCCACACCTTTATAGGTAGTGGCTCCTGCTACAAGATCGATCCTGGGTATTCTGCTGTTTTTGTATCGGCGCATATGCATATATTCGCTTTTGCCGTGATTGATACGTAAGCCTACTTTATTTGCTTCCCTCTCCAGAGTCAATGCGGCACACACAATCTCTTCTTTTCTACCTCCTAGTAACGCAAGATCGTCGGCGTACCCTATCACCTTATGCTGTCCATTCAATTGCACTCCACCATCGAGTGTAATAATGTGTCTGATAACGTGTTCAAGTGCTAAATTGAACAGCATGGGTGACAAGCGCATCTCCTTGCTTAAGACCAGTGCAGAGCACCTCAAATGAGTTGGTGACTTCCGAGCCTACTTTTACCATAGCCCTGCTCTCTTTGGTGGCGACTTGTATCATCCTGATCAGTTTCGCAGGTATTTTGAAATTATTGAGGATTGTGAAAGCAGAGCTGCGGTCCACGCTATCATACGCTTTAGCGAAGTCGACAAACAGCATATGAATGTCTTGTGCATATTCCCACCTTTTCTCCATGAGTTGTTTGAGGAGGAAGAGTTGATCGACTGTACTACGGTTGCATCTGAACCCACACTGGTAATCGCCTATTATGGCCTCAGCGTAAGGTTCCAACCTCTTGAGCAACACGTAGGATAGGCAGTTGGGAGTAGCGCTATTCCTCGGTAGTTTGTGCACCTCTTCCTAGAGCCTTTTTGATGAAGAAGAGAGAAACGATCTGATCCAAATACCAACGACACACGGCCACGAATTATGTATTTACAGTTCATTTAATTTATTAAGCATTCAGAATTAATGTAGATATTGTAAAACTTATAAGCTACTAGCTGTACTTTACGGTTTCACCCGTATAGCTCCGCTCCTGTTGGTCTTAGGGTGATGATATTATATAGCCTATAATATTCCTCGATAAATGGGCTATTTAACACCGAAAGAATTTTTCAAATCGGACCAGTAGTTATTGAGATTAGCGCGTTCAAACAAACGAACAAACAAACTCTTCAGCTCTATAATATTAAAAATATAAGCACCTATAGATTCTTATCATACACATATATAATACATATAGGTAATAATTATCTTTGCAAAAAAATATAGAATAACACATTTCATATCTTTTGAAACAACAACAACAATATTATTTCAACAACACTACATTAGTCATAAACTGTATCGTGTGCTTTTCCTACATGAATTTCACCTAATGTTAACCATAATTTATGAAGACATACACAAGATGAGACAGAGAGACAGACAGATGATCAGGTCTTTATTATCGTCGGAAAATCTTTTCTGGCTCAGGGAAGTATTGAGAATCACGGTGTTTTGCCCATGCTGGGATGGCAATCACTTCTTCTTTACGTATCTAAGACAACGTTATAGAAAAAACAATATCTGTTACTGTGTACAAAAAAAATAATCTCAGCCTCAAAAGAAAATAATAGGTATAGAACAGGAGGAAACATAATTATCTAGACTTTTGTACTAAAATATTATTTTCTATCTTGATTTTTCGATATAAGTATGAATGTTACTTACAAGGATTTGATTACCTATGTCCTATGCTATTAATTTGAAGACAATAATTAAATTATTTGACAAAAGAAGATTCTTAAAAACTAATTATTACTTGTTTTTAAATTCTACAATAGGCAAACAATAGGTAAGGTGGAGTCTCCTATTATCGGCCTGCTCCTAATATCGGCCTTTTCGAGAAAATGGAATATAACTATAAATATTGATCTTTAATCATAAAAGTTTTAATGCAAAAAGAGACTCTATATACATAAGCAAAACCTCCCAAATTTCGGTGTGGGTACCTCAACTGTAGAAAATTCAGTTGGCCATAGAACACGTGCAGGTACAAACGTGCGTAGTTTGGCGGCATTGCGTAGTCAAATCCCTGAGTTGACGCTTTACGTGGATAAGTATTTTAATGGAATTAAACAAACCTATAGTATTTAATTGTATGTGTTCTTAAAGAAAAACAGTCAAATTATCGATAAAACAGTGTGTTTTTACATTTATTTGTCTTTTTAATGAAATAATTGCGGGGCCGAGATTGGGGATCTGTATTTGCTGATAAATCTCAATATCGGCCGGGTGGTCGATATTGGGGTAATGCACGAAAACTTCAAATCACATGTTTAGCTATTTTATATGTTAGCAGTGATATTAATAAGATTAGAAATGAAACAACAGCTCCGTTTGATCACTGGATCCTAAAGTCGGCCGCCTAAAAACGATTTTTGTTAGCTACGGCCGATATAAAGCGAATCGATGCGAATTCTTTTCTACTACCGTCGGACTTTACACTAAACAGGGAGGTGATACATTAATTTTTGTTAATAGCTATGTCAAAATCATGCCGGCACAATCTAAACTAGCAAAAGATCAACTAAAAGTAAAACGTTGGCTATTGCAAACGTTTTCCTTTTTGTTGACCTTTTTGTTTGTCCTTTTTGTTGACCATAGTAAAATTATAGAGACAGTGAATGCCGTCAAAAATCTAAATATGAGCATTAGAGAAGCATCTCGACAATACGACATCCCGAGGACCACTTTACAAGATAAACTTCATGTTAAAATAGACACAGATTGCACAGTTGGTAGAGATACCGTCTTAACTCTTAAACCGAAATGAAGAAGAAGAAATTGTTCAATGGTTGATACGGATCTACGGTTTACCTATCTGCGGTTTTCCTAGTTCACGTAGCAATGTGATAAATAGCGTTAAAAATATTATAAAAGAAGATAAAAGACCCAATCGGTTTAAAAATGGAAAACCAGGGAAAAAGTGGTATTCCTTGTTTTTAAAATGAAAGAAGCTGGCCAGGGCTGTAGTTACAGAAGAAAGTGGTTAAATGACTTACAAGAACATAATATAAAATCAATCGGACACGGAAGACATATTGTAATAACAAGACCCACGGAGAATATTAATGGGGATGAGACGAGCTTTAGTATTTTTTCGAAGACAGGGAAAGTAATAGGGCCTAAGGGATGGAAGAACATTTATGAAGTTGCTAAGGGCAGTGGAAAAGTAACAATAAATGTTTTGCTAGTCATATCTGCAGCAGGAGAATCTTTATGGTTGTTTTCCCTACATCCGTAGACCACCAAAAGTAATCTTTATTAGCACACCATCCTCCTGGTTTCTTCGTTTATCAAATAGTGGGTGGATGAGAAGTGAAGTAGTATTCTATGAATATGTTGGTTAAATGATTGGGTGATTTCTTATAGCATTTCCAAGCCAATTCTTTTTCTAGTTGATTGACACAAGTCTCATTTAACCCCGTATCTTTATTTGTCTTATAAGAATACTGAACGACGAATACGAAAAGACGATCATGATAGGTGAGTTAAAATAATGATGTGTATCTCAATTGATAATAAAAAATGTAACCAGTTTTAAGTTTTATTGATCTAACTTCACCTTAGAAAAGGTATGCCGATATTAGGGCCAAAGACGGCAGATATTAGGGTGTTAGCTTGGTGTTAGTGGCCGATATTGAGGGAAATCGGCAATGTCGAAATAAAAATTCTATATTTAATAAAATAACAATAGATTCGTAATTTTGCAAATGTTGTAATGGAGTTTCAATATCTATCTACCCAAAAAAGGCACTGTAAGAAAGAAAAAGCCATTAATGTAAAAATTACACCCAGTCAAAGTTCAAAAAAAGTTGACATGGCCGATAATTGGTGCCACCACCTATATCATAAATTAATTTCTCACATACAAGCAATATATGGCTTAAAATACAATATTGCAATAATGAGAACTTACAAATTACAATATAATCCTTAGTGGCTTTCTTGTTAGGTTTCCCAAATTATAGTCCTTTGTGCAAGTTCTGTCCGACGACGCAACGGGAGGCCACAACTTCACAACCTCTGCAATTAATCAAATAGATGAATGGAAATTAATCAAATTTTAACAAATTTTTCCATAAACACACATTCATTGTTTATAGTCTAATTGATAAGTTGAAAATGGCGTAAAATAGAGATTAAGTCTCTTAAAAATACGTGCGATAGCTCATTTGATTCGGAATGACGTCTAGAAAAATGTATCGGAAATGTGTAATTAGCACACAAAAAATTGCAAAAGTTATAAACAAATTAAGTTGCAAAAAAAAGGTATTTCGTTTATTGTTAATAACTCCGAAATTATTAACATTTCGGTTAAGTAACTTGAACAAAAAACTAGAAATTTCTAGTTTTTTGTTAACTTGAAAAAATTATTATAATAAACAAAGTATTAAAATTTTCTAAACTTTTATGGCGCGATCTTGTTAAGTATATTTATATGAAGGGCTCCACGAAGTGAAAAATTTTACCGACAATTATATAAACATTTTTTTTAATGTGCAACTTATTGCACATTAAAAAACAAAACACAAACACAACACACAAAACATTGACAAAACTTGGGTTTGCAAAAAAAAAAATGGTATTTCAGAATCCGTTATTAATTACATATTTCAAATGTGCTTGTTTATCAGAACGGAACAATGTTTTTGTTTGTAAATTTTAATCATAAAATTAAAACGAGGAAACGTAATTGTACACTACACATGTAATTTTCAAGTACTAAGTCTGCAAAAAGTAAAGCAATATGCATAGTATAGGTACCTATATAAAACTTAACTTCCGTATAGTTACTAGTCATTATTCTGTGCTTCCGTTACGGAGTGACTGACTGTCTGTCTGACTGACGGACAGCCGAGACTACTGAAAGTAGAAAGTTGATATTTTGGTATGAAGGTTTCCAGCAATTCTAGGGAGTTAGGGGAGTACATTGTATGGAACTTAAAACGAATTTGAAAATAGACACCCGAAAATTAGTAAACATACATTTTTGTTATTAGTATTTTCGAAACTCTCCCTCAAAACTTTAAAAATATGGGATGAAAATTTACATGGTATTTTCGGTGGTTTCTAGGTAGTGCCTACTTGAAAATTGTACAATTGTACATATACTTATATCTATACTAATATTATAAAGCTGAAGAGTTTGTTTGTTTGAACGCGCTAATCTCAAAAACTGCTGGTCCGATTTGAAAAATTTTTTCGGTGTAGGATAGCCCATTTATCGAGGAAGTATTATGTTAGTATAGTATATATGAGTTGTATAGGCTATTATATCATCACGCTAAGACCAACAGAAGCGGGTGAAACCGCGGAGCGCAGCTAGTCTACTCTGATATGAGCGAAGCTATTATACATGAGGTATTTTGTAAATATGACGGAGATCTTAGATCAAGTAAATAGCCAAGTTAAAAATAGCATTCTGATATTAATACATTATTCAAACTAACTTTGTTTGTATGTCATATCCACGCACAAAACATAGTGGTAAATATTATAAGGTATCAGTTTTTTTATTTATATTAATTTTATATTAAGTAAGTAGGTTCTATCTGTGGCGTTAACGTTCATAGAATAAACTAATTAGCGGTTATGGGCTTAAATTCAATCGTACACGTAACTATAAATGGGTTCAAAACTGAATAAAAGAGCGAATTGCACGCCTCATAAGCGAAGCGTTGAGGTGGGTACTACTGTCACTTCGCGCAAAACATCTGATTTTTCAAACTTAAAATGTCTTTATGTATCATACATTGCACTTGTAAGATAATACATACACACACATATTAAGAAAAAACACTATTTTTAACGTTCATGATATTTTTGATGTCATTTTTGTTATTTAAACTAGTTAAAAAACAGTTTAAAAAAGTTCTGTCTTGGACGTCCGTGTGTCTGTATGTGCGGATCCTTTTTCTTGTTAACACGATAGCGACCGAAATACTTTACTAATCGAGTCTTTTTTTTTCTCTTACGCTTGAGTATGCTCAGGAATAGAACCCTTTCATTTTTCAGGGTCTGATTCGATGTGGTTTAATTTTTATTAAATAAACAAAAATAATAATTAATAAATATTTATTAAAAAAAAATTATGAGGCGTGCACTTTTGGATTTTCCAAATTATTTTTCAATTTATCTTGTCCACAACTTTTACACCAATCGGTGAAGGAAAACAGCGTGACTCGCGAGTAAACCGGAACGCATAAGAAATTAAAAATCAAAAAGTTCGTTGACATTTGAATTCAAAAATCATTTCTAAATTACAAGAAATAAATCCATACTAATATTATAAATGCGAAAGTAACTCTGTCTGTCTGTCTGTTACTCAATCACGCCTTAACTACTGAACCAATTTGCATGAAATTTGGTACCTATAGAGATATTTTGATACCCTAGAAAGGACATAGGATAGGTTTTATCCCGGAAATCCTACGGGAAAGGGTTTTTCTTTGAAAACGCGGGCGAAGCCGCGGGCGGAAAGCTAGTACTATATAAACATCACTATGTTTTACGAATTCTTTTCATAATTTTATGTGGTTCCTAAATCTCTTTTATAAGAAAACAAGTTCAAACTAATATTATAGGTAGCAAGTAATATATTGATTGTAGTAGATAGTAAATATGCAAAAGTACATAACATTAAAGACACGTGTATTTACATTTAATTTTGCACTTTATTTTTTACAATGTAAACGTACCTACCTTCCTACAAGTTGAATTATGATAAAAACTGAAAAAAATTGTGTTGTATTATGTAGATATTATTAGAATTACCAGTTTTGAGCATTACTTACCTATTTTATTAAATGGCTAGTTATAAATGAGTTATAAACTTTATCTTCTTTTTGTTATGAGTGCAGTAATGTAAATAAATACAGAATTTGATGTAACTTACATTAAATTGAATTAAATATTACTTTTCCATTTGTATCAAACTTATAATAGTATAATATAGTTCGAAGCATAAAACATAATATGTATTTCCATGCAACAACCATGCCAACCATAGGATGCCAACCTATAAAATAATGTTACGAAGGTACAAAGTACAATATTATGTACATACCGACTATATTTTTTGTAATAGCAAGTTCCTCAATAATCTAGTAGGTACATAATGTGTTTTGCTTTGTATACAAAACATATATTTGTTTATCTATTTTACTTTGTCTGAGAAGTCATTGCACTTCGTCCTTGCCTAGGGTAGGGTATAAAACTACATTATCGATTCGGATTTTCCCCTTCGGTGTTATAAATCGAGGCCACTAAGTTTATTGATTGGTTAGTTTTTAATGTACCTACTTACGTTACTACGAAAGGATATACGAGTACTTACCAACTCTAATTTATTTACCTATGTATTATTGTGTGAAATACAAAGGAGATTGATTACGGACAATATGATTCGTAATAAAACAATTAAAGTACTTTACATTATACGTAAATAGAGACAAATATATGATGCAATGCGCAAGGTGTTAATAATTGTTTACTTGTTTTTCTTATTTACTGCGTGCTTAGATTCTTATCTATGAAGCACTTAACACTTTCCCTATCATTTAGCCTCCCACATAGGGATTAGGGACCTTGTAATATTATAATAATTTAAATTTTAAATACTAGGTAAGCAAATGGTTAGGAAGGAATCCTCACACTTCCTTATTCCTTACGCCTCGTCATATCCGTATGTCAACTTGCCACAGTAATTTTGATCGATAAATGATTTATTTAAACAATGAACTGCTGATGCTATTATACAGAGAAAGGCTTCAGAACCAAGTTATAAAATTGAGATATTCAAGATTCTAGAAAAATAAATGTTAAAATGTTTAATATTTTCTCAAATTTAATGTCATTGAACTTAATCAAATCAATGCCCCCAAGTTAAATGTATCAATTTAATACGTATATAGTATGTAGTTCGTACTGTCACAGATTAAGTAAGTTTGTTACTGTGTACCAGAGTTAAGTAAATAAATTCTATCTAAATGTGATTTTGTCTTGTTTTTAAATAATATACCTACTCCTTATCTATAAAAAATATTTAGTGTTGCGCATTTTCCAATCAAATATGCATTTGCCTGTTAACTTAAACAGATAATAATTAGACTTGATAAAAACAAATTTGGTACGTTACTACCTACGTGGGGTACCTACAAATTGAATTCTGCTAATAATAATTATTATTATCTGATAACGTTTTCTATTTAAATTAGGGATGTAACGATACATGATTTTGCCGATACGATACCGATACCGATATTTGTAGTAATGTATCGGCGATACCGATACCGATACCGATATCGATGGCTTGGTAGAAAAATAAATAGTGAATTATGCATAAAAAGTTACCAACATTTAACAGAGACTCAACTGTTAATCGTATTCTTTTAAATAAAAATGCCAAATCAAAAAACAACAAAACCATTTATTTTAGTATTATTATTTTACAAAGTCAGTTAAACTTTAAGTAATACACATACAATCAGTACCTAATAAAAGTTAAGTGTAGAGTTTTTTCAGAAAACAAAGTGCGCACGCGCGGGCGGCCTCCCGCATCGTTCATTGGGCGCGGTTTTTTGAATTGTTTGATATCGGTATCGGTTGTTTTATTATCGGCGATACCGATATATCGGCTTGCCGATTATATCGGCCGATATATCGGTATCGGTATCGGTATCGTTACATCCCTAATTTAAATCAAATCTCTGTCGGTACTTTTTTGAGTTAAATTGTTTGTGTAAATATGATAAGGTTGGTTACTTCTGCTTGGAAAATCCAGAAAATTCATAGAGATAATATGTACTACGTAGTACATAATATTATCTCAATGAGAAAATTGTAGTTTATTTACGGAAGAGGCAGGTTAATGACCAGATGCCTCGGCATCATTAGGTACCTATATATACGATCTCAGATCTGTGTATAATATGAAGAACCGCATTTCTGCTTTTAAGTATTAAAATTCAGTTGCATATAATATTGTGCCCCAAAATTGAAAATTGGGCAGGATTATGATGGGGACCTATATCCTTATCCTACGTAAAGCGTAAGCGATAAGTATGCATAGGAATTATGACCTAATATTCCTACCAAGCATGCCCGACTACCACGTCTAGGTACCTACAATGTATTAAATTCATAGATTCCGCATGTAAATATGTGGTTTTCGTCACCAGCCACCGCACCGGTTTGATTACATAGCACACTTGCCGACTCTTAAACGACGCAAATCTCATTCGGACTTTGCCCGGCCTTGGTTGAACTCGAACGCGTTTTGTAATGCTATGGAAATGTCGAATGCCAGCACTTTTTCGCATGTTTTGCTAAATGTTCTCGAACTTTGTATTGATTTTGTTTGCGTTTTAATTTTACGTATATATTATATTATTTTAACGCACTATATGAGTTATGACGTTGGTTTCGATTCTTGGACTTATATACAATTGGTAGGTATAAATAATTTAATAGGTAAAAAAAAATGAGTTCGTCGTCGATTAATTTTAGGTCAATGTATCGAGTTATACGACGTGTTATTTATAAAATGATCATGAATTTGAATGAAACTCTGATGATCTTTAGAAAGTCGTTAGAAATATGTTAGAAATGAAGGTCTCCTTTGGTATCCTAACGGTTTTTCCTTCTTGTTTATTGTTGTTGGATTCGAAAGGGTATTTTATTTTTATTAATTAGTTATGACGTCAAAATTATTAAATTAAAAAAATAAGTATATCGTTGTTTAAAGTAATATTCATATGAAGTACCTAGTTGCCTAGGTACATTCAATTATTTTATAATTTTGTCAAACAAATTCTGATCCATATCTCGAACCCACTTTTTGATCAACAACTGTGGGTAGGTACCTACCTACTTTTAGAGAGTTTGTGAATAGTTTTTTTTTGTACTCGATCCTTGCGAGGACCCAGGAAGAAAAGAAAAATGTAAAATTTTGTCTGAATTACCTTAAATAATAAGTACTTACAATTAGACACATATTAATTAGCTCCAAATTTTTTGGCAAAATTAATGAAGACCCGATTACCTGTTTTCCCAGGAAAAAGTACCTATCAAACAAAGATCAGGCGCGGTCCCAGGGGGGTGGTCACGGGGGACATGAGCCCCCCCAAAATCGTACTCGATAAATTAGAAAAAAATCTTATGATGTACAAAATATAAAAAAAAACTGGCCAAATGCGTATCAGAGTCACTTGCACACCTAAAGTTCCGTTTAAAACTGTTATTAATCCCTTGCGAATTATAAATCCATGGGGGGCGGGGGTAGCATACCGTTCCAGCCTCGTGACCCCCCCCAAAATTTCAGACTGGGACCGCGCCTGACAAAGATGTACCCATCCTCATATTTTGTGTAAGTAATACAAATATAGTAGTTCAGGATCCATCGCCCATTTTTGCAAGTGATTACTATCAACTATCAAGCTAATTTTCCGTGAGTAGTTTTATTTTGATGAGACGCCCAATAATTTCCTATACGAAACTCTCGATTGTGGTAGCTAACAGAGGTAACAAGGATACAATTTTTTGATTTGATGGTTCTCAAATATTTATTACTAAATGCTAAAACTGAATTTTTTTTTTGTTCAATATCAAGATAACGTAACGGCACCAGTCTTGTACAGATTAAGGAAAAAATTGAAGTTTTTTGAAAATTTCTCGTAGGTTTTTTAACTTTATTGGATATTGTTTAGTTATACCTTTAGTTCTATGTTAGTTTAACGTAACCAATGTTAGAAAAAAGATTACAATGCATAAATAATGAAGTTATTTATAAATTAAAAAACCACTTTTTTGCACCAGTGTTGGACAGTGAAAAATCTAATGATGGACACCCAGTTTTGGACAACATCCAGTTATGAACACCCATTTATGGACTGTACCTAATGTCGTTTCTCCTGTTACCTATTTACACTTGGAGAAGACTTATAGTTATCAATAGAATCTTGAAAATGGTGATTGGAATACAATAAATTGGGGATGTATATTTATAAAAAATAGTACTTATTAATTATTTTGCATACTTAATTTCCATTTTCTAGGCAAAAATTGGAAAATGCATCGTTAAATACGAGTTATGTCCGTTAAGAAACACCAATATGTTTTTTTTTCTCAATAAGTCAGGGATGAAAAATATAACTAAAAAAAGTACTGCCATTCCATCCATTTTGGAACTTCTTCTTCTTCGTCATATCACTCTAGGGGGGTAGATGTTACCCACTTCACGATGTTCCGCCATATCTCTCTGTTTCCTGGCATTCCGCTACACTCGTAAAGTGAATCGCCAATCTGAATCCGCCAGCAGCCTTAATCTGATCGGTCCATCGATATGGATTCCAAATTGTAGCACGAGGCAAAAAGCTTTTTTTAAACTGTTGTCAAGATGGTGTGGATGAAATTTAAGCGTATGTGCTATATGGTGGTGGAATTTAGCAGCAGACAACGATCCAAACAGTTCATCAGAGAACTCTCTATGATAGATCCGTTACAATACGCATAAGTATGCGACTTCTCTACGCAGTGATAGAGAATGAAGCCGAGAACGAGTCGCACAGCGCATAATGACCCATTGTTCTAAAATATATTCTTCATGTTTAGATAGATATTATGTTGTTGGACCCATTAGTGTAATTTTAACAAAAAATATCAATGTCCATTATAGGAACCAAAGCAAATCCAGTCATGGACAATTGTTGTACAATATTGGAACCCTTTGTTTGAAATGGTCGTGATAGGTATATTATTAATCAGAAAGAAAAGACAATACAGAAAAGCGCATGTAATTTTCAACCTTTACAAAAAGTTTATTTTCGACATATGTCCATAAATGGATATATCAGTAGAATTAAATCCAGTTATGAACACTGATGAATTTTATTTAAACAACATAACCTATCATGATACTAAATCGTGTAATATTTCGTACACTTAACTACTATAAATAAAAGTAATATCAGATTTTGCTGACATTAATACAAAAATTCTTATAACCAAAATTGTGTCCTCACTTCCTTAAGGATTTTCTTAGTAAAAACGGATTTCTTCGAAACGAGTCGCAGCATCTAAACATAACGTTCTGCCATCTTCAAACATTTTGGCCGAATAAGATGAAATGTCGTATTTTGATAGCTTATGAACCAAACTTTTATTTTAAGTATTGCCAAATTATATAACGTTAATTTTGGTCTTAATAATTAAATTTAATATTTATTTTGTCCATTACTGGATGCTTGTCCACGACTGGTGCCGTTACAATTATACAAATTATTCGAAAAAATATTTGTCCTACAAAATCTATGGTTTGATCAAAGAGTCCCCTCTTTCCAATGTGTATCGACTATCGATACGAGGTCATCATAAATGATTACTAACCAGCTGATTTTTTTGTTTTCACTTAGTTAATATTTATATAATTCAACAGACATATTGTCCTACAAATTGCGTAATAAATATTTGAAAACCATCAAATCAAAAAAAATTATCCTAGTTACCTCTGTTAGCTACCACAATCGAGAGTTTCGTACATGAAATTATTGGTCGTCTCATCAAAATAAAGCTACTCACGGAAAATTAGCTTGATAGTAATCACTTGCAAAAATGGGCGATGGATCCTGAACTATAGGAAGTAGGATTACATTATCTCTCCGGTTATCGAGTATCGAGTAACGAATAAAGTTCAATTAAAATATAATTTAAATATCATTTACTTTGAGAATTCATCGTCGTTTTATCGTAACTATTGATAGTTGATGTCGATTCAGATTAAAGATTTGATAAAATATGTTTGGGTTATCTATTTAGGGGCCTTAGACAAAGTAACAATTAAAAAACGATAACGAAGTTAGAAAAGGCAAAAATGTATGGGATTGACATACGCCGCGTTAGATCACGTGGTCTATCTAATGTCAATCCCATACATTTTTCATTTTCTAACTTCGTTATCGTTTTTTAATTGTTACTTTGTCTACAGGGCTAGGGCAGACAACTAAAATTCGTATAATCCATTTCCACAATCTATTTCGGCTCATAGATGTGTACTCTCAACGTCTCAAAGCGACATCAGAATATTGCCACAGTATTAAAATTTCTATTGTATTTTATTTTTTAACTAGCGGTCCGCCCCGGCTTCGCCCGTGGTACATGTTTACGTTTTCTCTACATAAGAACCATCCTCGTACTTCAAGGAATATAATAAAAAAAGAATTATCGAAATCGGTTCAGCCGTTCTCGAGTTATGCGCTTACCAACACATTTTGCGATTCATTTTTATATATAAAAGATTAACTAAGTATTGGTTTTTCTTAATTACCTATTACCAAAAAAATAATCTATTAATTATTGTGTCCACTTAGCATAAATAGGTACCGTGGACCTAATTCCACGATAAACGAAATCCACAGTACATTGTATTAGTTAGTTGATTGAATTAAGTACCTACGTTTTTATTTTACTGAAAAAACAAAGCATAAGGCTCAATGGTCATAAATGCGTACACAGGTCATTCAACTGTGTGCATGTAGAGTTAGTACGGCGAAGACAAAGATGCTCGGATAATTGCACCAGTTTTTAACCTTTACGCATCAAGTTCAACAAGAGTGCAACAAATAGGCTCAGGAAATATGTACTTACCGTCGTTTATGTCATAAGTAGGTATACTTACGTTACATTTTTCTAGAAGCTACTAGTTAGGTACCTATCTGGTTTTGTGACGAATTTGGTTTGTGATTGGTTTATTGTTCAAAATAGAAATTCTTCCAAAACTATGCTGCTTGGAAGGTTCAACTTAGATGGAATTTTTCATGCTCTTTATTTCAATTTTGTAGAAATAATAATCGTATAATTTTTTTAATAGAGATCGGGTTAATTACCATTGACTTTGGATGGGTCTATCTCTATCCCAAACTAAACAACTAAAAAAACTTCTTCTACATGGGCGAAGCTAGGGCACAGTATTACAATATATTATTTCCTATTGTAATACTGTGGCTAGGGTAACTAGCTGTTCGTTCCAGCTTAACATATGTATAATATATTATATTTTTTTAGATAGAGAGATAGTTTTAGATGTAAATTGTATAAAGTCCTTAATTTGTTATCTATTATCTGTTACATTAACTTTATTTCACTTTATCTTAGCTGTATAATTTATCTAATAGCCTAATAGGTACCTACATGTTCTATCTATCTTTAGTAGGTAAGAAATTGTGGTTTAGATCTCGTTATTTTAATTTTTAACCAAGAATAATCAACAAAGTAGCTACATTCTCACATCCATTATTTTTTATATATTTTAACAACCTATAGTATTTAATATAATTATGTATCTCAAAATAAAAAGATTTAAAAGAAATTACCTAAGTACCTACATATTGCGAGTTATTTGTCCCTGACACTGTAATCTAAATCAAACGTCAGTTCTAAATACCAAAATATTTCGATTTAATTGTTTAAACCGTTAAATTTAATCTAGGGTACACATATATAATTTATATCTATAATACAATAAAATGCGATTACCTACCTATTATATAACTAGATTTATTTATCCACACGTCATGGTGTAGCAATGTGACGTGTGATAAATCACGTGTCTATGGATTACCTTAACAAAAACATTTAAACAGAATTCGTTAATAATAATATGTTCACGTGGAAGAATATTCTTCTGAAATATGTCTATGTATGTAGGTACAACAAAAACAATCGAAACTAGAGAAATTTGACAGATCTATAATATAAAAATGAATCCCAAAATGTGTTGGTAAGCGCATAACTTGAGAACGGCTGAACCGATTTCGATAATTCTTTTTTTGTTTAATTCCTTGAAGTACGAGGATGGTTCTTATGTAGAGAAAACGTAAATACGTACCACGGGCGAAGCCGGAGCGGACCGCTAGTTTATAATAAACGTGCTTGATCTAACATACAATCAATAAGAAGTGGGTAGGTAGTCATTAATTGTTTTTAAGCATTGAGGTATTATACATAGTAAATCAATGTTTTTAAGATATAATAATATAACCATAATATTGTGGTACTATTATGAATTCTGTGATATTGTACAAAAATGTAAATTCAATTTATGTTAACTAAATCACGCTGATTCTTATAATATGTAGTTTGTTTGAGTTTCAGACGACAGACAGTTTGTGGTTCTAAACAATTTGTGGTTTGCATTAAAAACAAAAAAAAAATTTCGATAATACCACAGAATACTTAATAGTAGGTAACGCTAATAATACCACAGATAATACCTACCTGCTTATATGAAATATTAGGGCAATATAGGTCATTACTCATTAATACATTTTGATAATTACAATGATAACACGATAATATGCCAAGCTAATATTTTATTTTATCAAACGATAAAAATCATGCATCATAATCGATGGATATATTATATTATTTTGTAACAAGTAGTTAAGTAGAAAAAAAAACTATTTTATATGTTTACTAGCGGTCCGCCCCGGCTTCGCCCGTGGTACATGTTTACGTTTTCTCTACATAAGAACCATCCTCGTACTTCAAGGAATATATAATAAAAAAAGAATTATCGAAATCGGTTCAGCCGTTCTCGAGTTATGCGCTTACCAACACATTTTGCGATTCATTTTTATATATGTTTATATAATGTTAAAATTAATAAAAAATAGATTTAGGTAACTACATACTACGTTCCTATGTGATAAAATTATAGTATAAAGCGTTATAAGATTACAATATATTAGTTTTTTAGTAAGAAGATGAGAAAAGTAAAATAATACATAAATGTTTTTCCGATACAAAAACTCTGTGGAAAATGTTCCACGACTACTAACACGATAAACCAGTTTTCAAGAAAATCATTCTTAATGAATATATCTAGTAGGTATAATAATATAACTACATATAAGATTATAATACGCATTCTATTTATCCTTACTGTATAGCATTTCCTTTATACCTACTATTAAGTCTTAAATTACTATTACGTCTTAAAGCCTTTGTTTGCTTTATGTATATCTCTTTTCTAAACAATTATACTACATTTTAAATTGTAATTATTCACTGATTTTAACAGTGTCGGGTGAAGCACCTCGCGTGACCTATTAAGGCATTGAATAAATAATTTTGGAATAATCGATTTATTCCGTAAACCGTAAACGTATGTAGGTATATGTTACGTGATCTTTGTTCTCTATGCTCAAAAACAATAAGCCCAAATAAACATTTTACGAGGGAAAAATTTTGTTTTTTTTAGCTTGAATTAGTTATACATATCTATACCTACGTGTTATATGAGTAATACATATTATTATTACGGTCTATGTTGTTTGGTTTAACCCGGAACTCTCATATTAGTGTAAGTATTTTATGTTAGGTATGATCACGGTATGATATTATTTAGCGTAGGTATGTTTTGTATGTTTTTATTGTAAGGAGGATTTATATTGAGGTAAAAAATAGGTACCTTAGGTGTATTTATTTCTGAGCAGTTGGTCGTAAATGGTCGTAAATGTGAATAGGTAGGTACCTAATGCGTAAATAAATGATTTAATTTCGATAAATAATCTTAATGTTCGTCGTCAATTTGGTTCGATGTTATCACCACTTTAGATCAAATGGATAAGTACATAATATTATAGTACCTACAGCATTATATCTTAGAGATACTTATCATTTATCAATATCATATTAATAAATTTATTAAAATTATTAGGTACACATATATACATATACATACTTCCATTCCTCAATTATTATTTTTCTAGAATCGCTTTCTAGTTTCTGGCATACAGTGCTACTTGTCCCGGGTTTGTCAGGATAAAAAACAGCATATTAACGTAACGGCACCAGTCTTGTACAGATTAAGGAAAAAATTGAGGTTTTTTGCAAATTTCTCGTAGGTTTTTTAACTTTATTGGATATTGTTTAGTTATACCTTTAGTTCAATGTTAGTTTGACGTAACCAAAGTTAGAAAAAAGATTACAATGCATAAATAATGAAGTTATTTATAAATTAAAAAACCACTTTTTTGCACCAGTGTTGGACAGTGAAAAATCTAATGATGGACACCCAGTTTTGGACAACATCCAGTTATGAACACCCATTTATGGACTGTACCTAATGTCGTTTCTCCAGTTATTTACACTTGGAGAAGACTTATAGTTATCAATAGAATCTTGAAAATGATGATTGGAATACAATAAATCGGGGATGTATTTATAAAAAATAGTACTTATATTCATTATTTTGCATACTTATAATATTTAAAACAGTCTTAATTTCCATTTTCTAGACAAAAATTGGACAAATGCATCGTTAAATACGAGTTATATGTCCGTTAAGAAACACCAATATGGTTTTTTTTCTCAATAAGTCAGGGATGAAAAATATAACTAAAAAAAGTACAGCCATTCCATCCATTTTGGGACTTCTTCGTCTTCGTCATATCGCTCTAGGGGGGTAGATGGTAGAGATTGTCTAATCTAAAAATGAACGCCCCTCCACTAAACTTAATTGTTTCAATGTGTGAGGACAAATAATTATTGAACCACTTTATATGTGTGCGCGCGGCGATTCTACTGCAAACTTTGACTGTCTCGCGCACTGATTTGTCAACTAATCGGGCGATCAGTTCAGGTGCCTAGCATTGTATGGCGGGGAGAGCGCGCTATGTACGGAATGACACGTCCGTTCTGTCGTGCATCGCGTCATTTATGCACTAGTTGGCCAACTGGTCCTGTCGTTCGGGCATGGATTGGACTGGAGGACTGAACGACCAAATGAGGCAGACCAATTTGTGTGTATTGCGTCTATACACGTACTTTGAATGTGAGCGTAAACACAGTGGAGGGGCGTTCATTTTTAGATTAGACAATCTCTACCCGCTTCACGATGTTCCGCCATATCTCTCTGTTACCTGGCATTCCGCTACTCTCGTGAAGTGAATCGCCAATCTGAATCCGCCAGCAGCCTTAATCTGATCGGTCCATCGATATGGATGGACTGATGGCACGAGGCAAAAAGCTTTTTTTAAACTGTTGTCAAGATGGTGTGGATGAAATTAAAGCGTGTGTGCTATATGGTGGTGGAATTTAGCAGCAGACAACGATCCAAACAGTTCATCAGAGAACTCTCTATGATAGATGCGTAACAATAAGCATAAGTATGCGACTTCTCTACGCAGTGATAGAGAATGAAGCCGAGAACGAGTCGCACAGCACATAATGACCCATTGTTCTAAAATATATTCTTCATGTTTAGATAGATATTATGTTGTTGGACCCATTAGTGTAATTTTAACAAAAAATATCAATGTCCATTATAGGAACCAAAGCAAATCCAGTCATGGACAATTGTTGTACAATATTGGAACCCTTTGTTTGAAATGGTCGTGATAGGTATATTATTAATCAGAAAGAAAAGACAATACAGAAAAGCGCATGTAATTAATACCTTTAAAAAAAGTTTATTTTCGACATATGTCCATAAATGGATATACCCATAGAATTAAATCCAGTTATGGACACTGATGAATTTTATTTAAACAATATAACCTATCATGATACTAAATCGTGTAATATTTCGTACACCTAACTACTATAAATAAAAGTAATATCAAATTTTGCTGACATTTATACAAAAATTCTTATAACCAAAATTGTGTCCTCACTTCCTTAAGGATTTTCTTAGTAAAAACGGATTTCTTCGAAACGAGTCGCAGCAACTAAACATAACGTTCTGCCATCTTCAAACATTTTGGCCGAATAAGATGAAATGTCGTATTTTGATAGCTTATGAACCGAACTTTTATTTTGAGTATTGCCAAATTATATAACGTTAATTTTGGTCTTAATATTTAAATTTAATATTTATTTTGTCCATTACTGGATGCTTGTCCACGACTGGTGCCGTTACCTTAGGTAGGTATGATGAATGATGATATTGTTACTCCTGAATAGTTTTCTGTAAGTTTTTGTTAGAAAAATAATTTTCATGATTTGACCAATTGGTACTTTACCAAAGGGATACCTAACCGTTTGTAAATGTTGATAAATGATATGATTGTAGGGCCAATCCCTAGTGATTGGCCCTACAAACATACAAACTAACAAAGTTAAAAACTGTCTTTTATATTTTTTAAAACGGACGAAGGCAGGAAGTAGCTTGTTTATAAAAAGTCTTAAATAAAACTGTCGGTACTGTTAAATAAAATATGAATTGACTGTGGAATTGACAAATTTTAATATTTTTTCCCTTAATTAATTAGTACCTACCTAACGATCAATTGAAAAATACCATCTTGAACTACCTGATTAAACATCAAAAGAGGTGTGTAAACAGCGTTGTGACGTCAACGTACAGCACATTAATATTAAAATTTTACAATTTCTGTCGTATTGGTAAAACGTGGGTGTGTTTCGTATAATGCGGCGAAGTTTAAAACACCGTCCTATCAGTAATATTAGTTTAATGAGAACCTTAACTTTGTATTTGCTCGGCTAATGCTAGTTATCGTCAAGGTTTTGTGCACACCCAGCACGCTCATTTGCTACCAGTGACTGAAATCGATCGCACGTCGCAAACGATTGTATTTTCCGCGCGTTGTCACGCGAGTTGTATATCTAATTATATACGGTTTTCCCTAATAAATTTAAAAAATGTATTCCATTGCCGAGGTTACCCTGGCCTTCATGGTTCTATACCTATTCTCCTTCCTTTTTGAAGTGGTTACGGGCTTAGTTTCATAAATTTTTAAATATTTAATTAACGATGTGATATCTAATAAGAAAAATACTTTAATTTAGCTTTTAAATAATTAGTCAAATATCAATGCAAAATATAATTAAGATATGAATAGGTAATTGTTTTTAGAATCTTATTATTTATAATTAAAATGCGATAAATTATATGGTACTTTCACCACAAAGACTGCGGCACTGATTAGGTGAGTTTTTTTTTTATAATAGTTCATGCTCTAGTATAAACATATGCTATTAAAAATAAATATAATTGGAATAAACTTAAAATATAGAGTGTACCAAAAATATAATATCAGTTAATACAAAAAATCGGTATAATCCTAAATAATAATTGGATCATTACATCCTTATCAATGTCACTGTTATTGTCAAAACCGGATAATTTGTAAACTAATAGTTGTCAAAAGTGAGGAGTTTAGATTCATCAGCTGTTTTTGTGTATTTTGTGGCCTAAATAATAAAGACGATATAGAGTGAAAATGCGGTCAAGATTAATTAGTAAATATATGAAGATTCATAAACGTTATTCATCGCATAATGTGACAAAGTGGAAAAGTGTTGTAGGGTTAGAAGTTCACGCGCAGCTTAATACAAACTCAAAATTGTTTTCTGGTGCACAAAATACATTTGGTGGAGTTGTGAATAACTGTGTGTCTTTGTTCGATGCTGCTATACCCGGAACGTTACCTGTATTAAATAGGAAATGTGTCGAGTTAGGTGTTTTAACCGCATTAGCTTTTAGTTGTAAAGTCAACGAAGTATCAAGTTTTGATAGGAAACACTATTTTTATGCTGATTTACCGTCGGGCTATCAAATTACGCAACAAAGGGCTCCTTTAGCTAATGACGGTGTTATACAATTTCAGGTATAGATTATTATGTGTTTATTAACATATTGTATTATTACAATTGTTATTATAGGAATAATATGAATGAAAAACGCCTTTCTTACATTTTATCTAGCGATACGGTGTGTAGTTTTAAATTTCTTATTGACGAAAAGTTGAAAATATCATCATATCATACATACTACAAAATAATTTCTATGTTTATAGTTATTTTAATACTACAAGGAACTAATATATTATTTTAACCTTAGGTATATACTCCGGGGGTACATAAGAAGCCCTACAATAAAAGTTCAAAGATCAAACAGATACAATTAGAACAGGATAGCGGTAAATCCCTTCATGATGCAGAACTCAAGCGAAGTCTTGTGGATCTTAACAGAGCTGGAGCGCCCCTTATTGAAATAGTTTTTGAACCTGATTTAGAGGTTTGTTTATTTAATTTATTTATTTTATAAACTTCAAAAGTTGGTTAAACTTCAAAAAAAGGAGGAGGTTCTCAATTTGACCGGAATATATTTTTTATTTAGTAATTGAGTATTGATAAAGTTCAGGGTTATCCTGACATATTGTGGTATAAATACATATTGATATATGTTTATTCTAGTCAGGAACTTTCTACAGTTGTTTCTTTTCAGTTTATTTTTAAACTACAATCGCAACTGCAATCATGAAATAAATAAATATGAGTTGGTATATCGGTAGTCAGCTTGATAATCAAGTCTCTTTTTCTTTCAAATGAATGTACATCTGATAAAAATAAGATCATTTTGAGACCAAAATATAATTATTAAACATTTTATATTTCACTGAATCAATCCTTACAATGCAAAAAATGCAAATTTTTGTTTATAAATGTGTGACTTCAACATGATTTCCAGGATGTAGAAAGTATTTTTTTCTCAATGTATTATTCCAATATTATTTTGAAAATGAGAAATCTCAATTTTCTTTTAATATGTTATTCTGATATTATTTTCAGGATGGTGAAGAGGCAGCGGCGTTAGTAAAGGAATTAGTGTTAATAGTACAAAGGCTCGGAGCATGTACTGGGCGCATGGAAGAGGGTGCTTTACGAGTGGATGCTAATGTCTCTATGCATAAAGAGGGAGAACCACTGTCTACTCGAACTGAGGTAATAACATGTCACATAAAAGTAGTATTAAGCTTCTAAAACAGATCATTTTTACTTGATTTTGATTTGATTGTGATGCGAGTTTGAACCCGAGTTCTTTTCCTAATAGTGGTAATTGAATTACTATATTTTTTTAGTCTATATTTACTTTTATTATTAAAAGGAAATATTGTTTTTGTATGTTATAGCATAATCAATTTTAAAAAAATATTTTATCATTAATAGGCTAATCTTATTGGCTATGGAAACATTATAATACAATATTAATGACAAAGATTTGTTATTTTATAAGAGGAGAGGTACTTTATTGTATTTTAATAAACAATTTACTTTTTTATTTCTTTCATTGCAATTATAATATTATAAAAATAACAAGAAAGTTTATAAATTTATAAGAAAGTTTAGTATTTAATTCATAGCTGTCACGAAGAAGTGTTCTATTGATAAACATGCAACATTAAATAAAACGAAACAAAATGAATTGTTACAGATTAAAAATATCGGTTCCATCCGCGGTGTCGCAAGTGCTGTTCGACACGAAATAGATCGCCAACAATCCGTACTTGAAAATGGCGGGAAAATTATAAACGAAACTAGAGCGTGGGATGCCGTTGCCAAGGTTACAGTGCCGATGCGAGACAAAGAAGTTGTTCAAGATTACAGGTAAAAGAATTTTTATATTGGAACAATAGACATTTTTAAAACGAAGAGATAATCTGGAACGTCTAACTCATATATTTGATCGTCCAACTGTTTGGTCTACACGTAATCTATACTTAATTTTATAAAGCTGAAGAGTTTGTTTGTTTGAACGCGCTAATCTCATCAACTACTGGTCCGATTCGAAAAATTCTTTTGGTGTTAGATAGCCCATTTATCGAGGAAGGCTATATGCTTTATATGATCACGCTAAGACCAATAGGAGCGGAGCAATGCGGGTAAAACCGCGTGGCACAGCTAGTTATTAATGAAGCAAGAAAGAAAAAATACTTTTGAAATCAATGATATTATAAGTAAAAAAATGTAGACTTTGGATCATAAGTTACCTACACAACATTTCACAACACAACATCTTCAAAAACGACACACTATTACGCACACACGATTAGATGTCAGAGTAAGATGGCATGATTCAACTATCGGGAGCGAAATACATAGATACATAAAAAGTAAATTGTGGCTAATTAGCCACATTATATCTTTTCACTTATAATATCATTGATTTTAATTCGTTTTTTTTTAATAGGTTAATCTGGTATTATGGAAACCCAAATACGTACAACCTATCTACAGTTCTTTACAAAATAATTTAAAACGCGAGCTATTGTTTTTGCCGATGCGATTTTGCAAATTCACTATACATTATTTTTATTAAACCTATAGCGATAGTTTCACCTGTTCTTACATATTTATGCATATGCGCAAATGTGAATGTGCTAAACATAACATCAGCTTAACCCTACTGGGGAAAATGTTATGAAATGTTATATAACATTTTACATAGGTATTCATTCAGTAAATAGGATTTAACATGTAGTTTCCTTAGAAGCGTTAAAATAGTTTACGCACGTGTCAGCCATAAGTAGTTATTTTTCTTTGTTTCGTAATATACCTATTATAAATAAACATAAGGAAGCGTCTTTTAATCCTGTTTTGATATGGTTATAAAACTACTTTGTACGTCCTTGAAGTTTATAGATATCTTTTCTAGTACAGCGTATTTACTAGTAGGTAATTATTATTCATTATTATTATAAGATACTCGCTCTTTTACGCTTCGATGACTATTTTTCCGGTCTTATACTCATAAATGTGTATTGTTTCAAAACTTACAATTAGATATGATAAAAACTTACACCAACGTATTCTTTACAGATATATGCCCGAGCCCAATTTACCGCCTCTTCGTCTAAATTTAACATCGAGACACGATACACAAGACGTCATTAGTGTGCCGCTCATAAGGGACAGGATACCAGAACTTCCAGAAGAAACTAGAACAAATCTTATAAATGACTTCGAGCTCCGTCCAGAAATAGCAATACAACTTGTAAACGAACCGACTCTTCTGGATTTCTTCCACGAACTGACGATTGACAAAAGAAGAAATCCAACAAAAGTCGCCAATCTTCTCTTAAATGATCTCTTGACTGTACTTAATAAACGTAAAATTAACGTAGCTGATTGTAAAGTAACGGTGAAACAGCTAGTCGAAGTTACAGATTTACTATTATCAACAAAGATTAATCTAGATGTTTGCCGTAATGTTTTAGATGAAATTGTAGAAAGTCCACATAAATCACCAAAACATATTGTCAAAGAAAAGGGTTGGATGTTAGTTACTGATGAAGATGAAATAACTGATAAATGTCTAAAAGTAATTGAAAATAATCCTAAATTGGTGAAACAATATAGAGATGGAAAAGTGAAGGTGTTAAAAGCTTTATTAGGTATATTAGTTAAAACATCGGATAGTAAACTTGATATGTCCTTAGCGTCTAAGAGAATGGAGGAATTGTTGAAAAAATAAAGATATATTTAAATTGCACTTTGTTTTATTTTCGTAACGTAGTCATTAAACAGTATATTATGCCCGACCTTGATGAAAAAGAGTTGCAGTCTGTATCATTAGCAGAGGCATTCAGTATTGCACAATTAATTTCTACACATTGGTATGTGAAACTTGAATTTTTAAGGAACGGTTACCTAAAGATATCTGATGAAGATTCGAGAGCGATCGCTTATAACAAAATATCTGTGTATGATATAATTAATAATGTTCTAGAATTTAGATGTATTTAAGCGTTTGAACTTTAAAGAGTAATTATCGTGTGTAAAGGTTTATCCAATGACAGTTTTTGTAAACTGTATATTTGTTATATTTTGTTACCTCCGAGGACCGAGGCATGTTAAAATATGTCTTGCTCCAGTAAATTAATACTGTTACCTAAATAGCCTGTAAATTACAATGCTTGCAATAATCTAACTTCTAACGTAACTTTTTATAGGCTCTACATTTAAATCAAAGTCAATTTAAAAATTACTTTTTGTTCTGGATTATACAAATCAATATTTTAAAGTGATATATGTATATATTATTAGGTAATAGTACTATAGGTAATAGTATAATATATTATTAGGTAATAGTACTATAATAATAGTAGGTAGTATACTAAGGTATAGTAATAGTACACAAACGACCGGGCTCAGGCCTTACTAGCGTGCTATAGGAGAGGCCTATTGCTTGTACTGGACAACCATAGGCTGATGATGACGATGATGATACCACTAGATTTCTTCAACATTTATTTTATTGTACCTGCGAAATGTGTTGACTGTTGATTACTGGTCTTAAACGTTGTACTTAAGAGTTATTAAAATACTTAACTCAAAACCAATCAATTTATAGTGTAAAAGATTATTTTGGGTTGTTTGTATACGTATACAAATTAGGCAGTGTTTACAAATAGAGTGAGTGGGATGTCGAGAATGCAGTTGAATGGTTAATATTTTGTATTTACCGGCGTACTTGGTATGCTTATGTTCGAAGGCTGATTGTTTAAGAGACTACGCGCCCCGAATAATTGAAGTATCAGGGATCGTAAACCATTTTTCACTTTCATTTACAATCATATTTAAATGGTTCAAAATATGAAGTAGTAAGGAAGTAGTTGTATCGCGTATACAGCGACGTTTTATTACTTGAGACAAAATTAAATAAAGTGTCGTTTAAAATATTAATTAATAAATGAAATGGGTTTTTGTGTTCTCCAATACCACCATGTATGTACCTATTGTGTGTTTGTAAGAAAAGGTAACGTAACGGCACCAGTCTTGTACAGATTATGGAAAAAATTGAAGTTTTTTTCAAATTTCTCATAGGTTTTTTAACTTTATTGGATACTGTTTAGTTATACCTTTCGTTCAGTGTGAGTTTAAGGTAACCGATGTTAGAAAAAAGATTACAATGCATAAATAATGAAGTTATTTATAAATTAAAAAAAATACACTTTTTTCACCAGTTTTGGACAGTTAAAATGTTAGTTATAGTTATCAATGTTATCAAAAGTTAATAAATATCAACTTAAATAATAGCATTAGGTATTTTTTTCTTATAATTTCAACAAGCAGAGATTACATGCATTGACAACATCTATAAATACTAATTTTATAAAGCTGAAGAGTTTGTTTGTTTGTTTGTTTGCTTGCTTGAACGCGCTAATCTCAGGAACCACGTGTCCGATTTAAATAATTAATTCACTGTTAGATATTTCAGTTATTGAGGAAAGCTATAGCCTATAAGGCTGTAATATATCATAACACTAAGACCAATAGAAGTGGAGCAATGCGGGTAAAACCGTGGGGAACAGCTAGTTGCTAATAATACTGAAAATGGTTGCTGATACCTGCCAACCCTCAACATTCGTTACTGAAGGCAATGTGTCAACAATACATCTTTATTTACGTGTGATTACATCAACTTAATCGTGGTCCTCATTACTACTTTTCATTTAGTTTACGGCGCTAGTTGCTAACATAATGTGGACCAAAATTATTCCCGTTCTAACAGTTTTATTTCCAATTATAATATGTGAATTAACCGCTCCAGGAATAGATAGAACTGTAAGCCATGGTGTTAAAAGTGTTGGATTTAATATAGTATACGGTGATGAAGATATGCAAGTAATTAACGAAGTTGTTAGCAATGAAGAGAAGATAGATACTTTGAAAAGCAAAATTAATTTAAATGAAGCTTTGCCTCCGCTACCATATGAAGATGTAAAATGTTTGATGTCTGTTGATCGATATTGTTCAAAATCTATGCGTGCTATAAAGAGTAAGTAGGCTTTTAACCAAGTTAAAGATTAACTTTTATTTCTAAATCTCAGTATATTTAAATTGCCAACGAAAAATGATTTTTTTCATATTTTTTATCAACAAGGTTTAAAAAACCTTATAATTGATTTAATACTTTTAAATGTTATTACAGATGTTTTAATAGATGCATTAAAAGATGACTGCGCTAAATGTTCTACTGATGAAAAACAAAGCGCGGGAAAAATTGTCGCGTCCATGATGGCGCACGATCCTGTTGCGTGGAAGTTGTTTCTCACCAGGTACGACAGCCTCCACAAAATCCAAAGGATTGTTGGATAAATATGTAAGGTTCGCTTATATTTTTATAGAGCTCTTTTAATCAGTACCTATAGGTAATAACCGAATAACGTAAACTTAGAGTGAGTTTTATGTTCATGACCATGTTCATGACTAAAATTAATTAATATCACAATACAAATTCATTAAATATACCTAATTTAAACCATTCTATGTTATATTTATTTTGTGTACATATTATCTACAATTTTCAAATTGAGAAACGCTTCTTTACTGTCATTTTTGTAAAGGCAAAATTTTCCACGCAGATATTAATATCAAAAATGTATGTAAGTAGGTATTATCACAGTATTACAATATTACCTATATATTGTAATACTTGTGGTATAATGATGTAAATAATCCCCCAATCCCCTTTAGGATAATTTTCTCTAAGGTAATTTCCTATTATTAATTACAGGACAGCATTAATTATTTTACCAAAAAAGGAGCCGCCTAAAGAAGAAAAACATAAATACAAAATTATAGGATCACCAGAATACATAGAAAATAAGAGAAATCGATATACAATGCCTGGTGTGAAAGTAAGAGTAAAAAGATATGCTGTTGAGAAAATAAATTAAATCTGACTTAACTAAATAACTTGCCAGTGATATGATGAATATTTTAAGTTTCTATTTAATTATAGAGTACTTTTAAAAGCCCCTCGAATAATAGATACTTTTTTGTGATTAAGTAATAATAACAATGTTTTTAAAGCTATACAGTAGTAACTATAAGTTGAAAGTTGAATTTTTGGCGGATTTTAAATTGTGGCGGGATAAATAATATTTAAAGTATTATATATTAAAATGCGTTAAAACGCTTCATTTCAAAATTGAATTTAAAATAAATTCATGTAAAATTTAACAAGTAAATAACTACTAGCTAGTGTGTTTTACTATTAGCCTAAATTAAAATTAATTAATTCAAAATTGAATAAGCTGTAAATATTTAATAGAAGTACGGTAAAACTGTACATTATAGGGCGTGGAGTTGACAGTTGTAAATTTGACAAAAATTTTTTCACCAAATTTGACACTGTCAAAACAATAAATATGCGTTACAAAAACAAGATAGAGTAACTTTCTATAGTAATTTTCCGATTTTCAAAAATTCGTAACTCAAAAACTAAAAGTTTCCTCAAAGTGAAATTTCAGATTTAGGTTCCATAGGACATGAGCTAACCACAAAAAAAATTACGACTCAACTCCACGCCCTATAATGTACAGTTTAGCCAACAAGTTCAATGTTAGATTAAGAATTCGAAAAATAAAGTCTTAACTAAAATGAAATTTGTATTATTTGTACTTTAAGAAAAACTGTAAATGCATTGCTATACCCAAATTTTATTAGCGTTTCGTAATGCGGTTTACATCGAGTTTCAATCAGTGAAGTTCATCATCTATACTAGTTTGAAACTGTGGAATTCACCTGGTTTTTACGAGTTATGTACTGCAAACGGTAACTACCATCTGGATTGAACCTGAAAAAAAATAACTTTTCTTTATCAGTGAAATAACTATGTACATAATGTATTTTTATTGCTCCTACTCAAAAACACAAGCAAAACGTGAATCAGTAAAAGTGTTATGATATTTTTGTAAGGCTTATAGAAATTTAGAACTAATTTACTTTTCCTCTAGCTTCTTCCAGTCTTCGGGTCTGTTATCTATGATGAACTGCATTACTTTATCTGCACCCTCTCTTTGACGCTCAGTACATTTCTTGCAATCATTTTGAATCGCATCTGGCAGGTTACCTAAAATTATTTATGTTTTATGATTTAGTCCTAATTAATTGATCAACGAAACAGAAGTTAGATCAAAAGGAAAACAAATCTCCTAATATTTGCTACGGTAAAGACTGTATGTAGTTTGCGCTATGCATTTATTTGAAGGATTCCATTTATCTTATATATAAAAATGAATCGCAAAATTTGTTGGTAAGCGCATAACTCGAGAACGGCTGAACCGATTTCGATAATTCTTTTTTTATTATATTCCTTGAAGTACGAGGATGGTTTTTATGTAGAGAAAACGTAAATATGTACCACGGGCGAAGCCGGGGCGGACCGCTAGTCTTATATATAAAAATGAATCGCAAAATGTGTTGGTAAGCACATAACTCGAGAACGGGTGGACCGATTTCGATAATTCTTTTTTTATTATATTCCTTGAAGTACGAGAATGGTTTTTATGTAGAGAAAACGTAAATATGTACCACGGGCGAAGCCGGGGCGGACCGCTAGTTTATTATATCATTTGACTATTCTCTAAGTGTAGATATAGATGCAACATATCAAAGCAAAGCATGTTAATAGTAAGACATAGGTGAAACTTAATCATATTTTGATTATTATATTTATTGTAAATTGTATACGCCACCGGCAAGGCGTGTCTTTTTATACCACATGTTACTTAACTCTCTTTTTGGGCGCCTTTTAGACTTTAGCAGTATGAATAGTAAGTATAATCATCTTAAATTTTAAGTTAAAATAATGATTATTACGTCTCAATTCCTTGCCGTCGGGAGTACATGGTCCCTGGTCCAATAAACAGTTCACATAGCCATCAAGTAATCTCTCACTGGATAAAACCTCATCTAAGTTGACATTATCGTATTTTGTAGTATATGTTGAATTTTCGCAATAACATTGAGCATACAGGAGGAAAAATAGTATTATTGTAATATATTTAGTCATAGTATCTGTAAAATAAATAAAATTATAGAGTAATTAACTTATTAATTAGTGAATTATAAAATATTAAAAAATATTTATAACAACTTAAAAAATATTAACTTAATAACATATGTACCAGCAATTTGTTAAAATTTTTAAATGAATGCAAATTTTTTTCCTGAACACGAATTTCAGAATAAAAAAATACAAATACACGAAACAGAATAGGCATATAAAATTAACATGTAACAATAATATTTTATTTGTATTTAACAGATATTGTTTAGTTTTTTTGTAATGTATTAGCAAAATTGTACCTACCTGTTGTGTTCAGGATACTGGCCGAATAATATTTTTTTCACGTTTGATTCCCTATTTATAAATAAATTTGAAATACAGTAGGGTATATATGTTTACAGAAATGGTTCTAAAGTATTTTTATACGGACCAAAAATAAATTAAGAAAATATTAAATAAAAATAGATGTTTAATCCACAATATATTATTTACTCATATTTTTGATACGAAGCATTATTAAATATTCTTATTTTCTGGAAAATGGATTTATTACCTATTTATTATCCAATTGTTGTAAACCACGCTATTACTTTAAACCCCTTCATAAAGGTATCAAATGAAAAAGGGAAATTTTCATTAATTCCATCCAAGTCTACATAAATTTACTCAGGAAATACATATTATGTACTTATGCACGTTTTCAAAGATTGTTTAATTTTCTATAATTGTTAATAAATATGTATATGTATAATTTCACGTATGAGTTTATATAATAATATTTTCAATGATTTTATTTATATAATATAAAATGAAATTAACAATATTCTTATTACTTACTTAGGTTTTTCCAATGACTGTACAATAAAAATTACTCAAATTATTTACCAAATAAGATTATGGTAATTGTTTACTATTACAAGCATGTGATTACTTTATAGCATGCGATATGTTTATTGTCATGATTAAAGTTTAGGATTTGATTTTACAGAACGTAGAGCGCTACCATACGCTCTACATTCTGTAAATGAGTAATGTCAGGATAGTAAAGGTATATTAATTTCACTCAAACTTATATAATATGTTCCTATGTGATGTTGTTTCTGTCAGTGTTCCTGTACCTGAGATTTAAACCGGGCAATTGCCCAACTTTCATTTTCACTTTTCGGAGACCGAGCGAGATTTCTGTTGTATTGTTGTAGCATAGTGGAAAAGCGCAGCTTAAAAGCTATTGTTTTGCTGCTAATTTTGTAATGCACTATATACGTTCTGTATTTTTTATAGAGTCTGTTATGCTTATGCCATAATTTGTGGGTATTAGTACAACGGCTACAATATTTTCTTGTCTCCTCAAAAATCAAACATGTTGGACTGAGCTCGACTCCACCATATCTGCCTAATAAAATCGTTTGTGAGATTAATAAAAGTATTCAGTCGTTATTTGTGTTATAATTATATAATATAACAAAGGTGATATCACTTTTGTTCTGATAAAATGCGGAAATTTCCACATTTAAGTCCATTTAACAAAACTTGCCTTTACCCCTGACTCTAGAGAAATCTTGCCTTTACCCTTGACTCTTTCGGAAGATTGATGTGACTGATGAATTAACTTGGCTACCGTAATTATTTTGTATGTCATTGACCTTAAACAGGTTTTGTTATTATACATATTTATGTAAAGAAATTGAGCTGATTGTAAAATTTGTCAGAAATTTACTGTCGCAACTTTTTTAACAGGAATAGAGGGGAATCCTGGAGAAACTCGAAAATCCGATAAATCTTGTGATCTCAAATATGTCTAAATCCACGAAATTAAAAAGAACCTAACTATTGGTATGGAAATGTGCTGAAAATTATGGAAGTATTATTAGACTTATATCACATAACGAATAACATTAAATCTACACATAGGTTTATTTTATTTCTGTCGTGTATTCAATAGCCAGATGAATAGCACTGCTAAAATAATTCACACTACCATGTGAAAACCCATTTAATAAGTTAATTTTGTGATTAAAGAATCAACGTTTACTATAAATGTAGAAAACACAAGACAGTCAGAGTCGCTAGCAAAATATAAATAGTCTATTTAACTTCAAATTTATGGTGAAGATTTGCGTGTTATGATAATTTATCAACTGATCTCGGCTATTTTTTCCAACTATACTGTCTTGAGTCTTTGAAATGAATCCTAGCGTGATGTCGGAGAAAAAGTCAACATGGAAATATTTGTACTTCGTACATATTTGCAGTATAGATTTACTTAGCTATGGTAGTGTCATACCCGTTCTACGAATTATATTCATTTGAAGGAAAATAACACGAGATGAATATGAAATATGAACTCTATAGGTACATGCGTGTTTATCGTTTACAATACGATAGTCTTGTACTACTTTTGCTTGATTCTTATTATAAGCGTATAAGTACGAAAATAGTATATTTTTTTAACTTTATAATAACAACGTTTGAATGCATTTACTTAAATCTATGATTCCATTAACTCTTACCTTGCAATGTTACGTCAAAGGTCGACGTTGTATTTTATTAGTTTACACGGATAGCCTTAACTTAATATATTTTTAGCCCATTTAAATGTTGTTTATGTCCTCCAGAGTTAACAGGTAATATAATAAACACAATTCTAACTAGGAGATTTTCCAGTCTTAAGTAGAACCAATACAAGATTCTTAAAATTGGCATGTCACTTTGATAATATTCAAGATTTTATTTTTAAATTATGGTATAATAGGAGCAGAATACATTTAAAGATTCTATGTTTAGCTAAAATATATAATTCATGTTAACAGTTTTGATCTTTAATTTTATATAAAGCTTTACTCAATTCAAAACTATTTTTGGACATCAAAATCTATATCCATAAACGGTTTTAATATCGAAAATGGATATATGCGTTATAAGATCGTTTAAAGGTTATTTACTATGTACCTATATTAAAAAGTAGACATTTTTTAAATCGCTGATTGGCTCAATAAGTATTATTGCAATTTATAGTGGTATCTATTGGGTCAGGTGTGACGCACAATAGTGTATATGATGACGGATCAACAAACTTTTTTAAAGCTTTTAATATTCCCACCAACCAGTTCTAAGGCGCTTTGGCTTTGTGAAGATGTATACAGATGTATGACAGCCAAATTTAATTAGCACTTTGTGACGAAATATTCCCCGAACGCTATGAGTAGATAAAAAACGAGTTTACATTGACGAAAAGATCTTGATTTTTTTATCCTATAAAAACTAGACGTGACATGTAGCCTCCCAATTTCGTGGTCATCTGTGCTCGTCGAGTCGTGTGTGTAAAAAAATATTTGAGGTATTCTTTTTTTAAATTTTTTGTACAACATATTTCGCTGTTGAATTGTTCTACGCAAAGCTTTGTGTTCTTTGTCATTACTCTTAGCTTTTTATTCTTAGATTATTAAAAGTAATCCACATATTTTATTTAGTTTCATAGCAAAAGAATAGCACCGATAAAAAAAAGCTTTGTTTGAAAGTTATACGAAACTGTTGATACGCGCTTGTATCTGCAGAGTTAAGACATTGCTGTTTACTATAAATAATTTTTAATGTTATTCTTTTAGAATGAAGGGTGCAGTATTATGTGTTTTGGGGCTGATAGCTGTCGCTGCAGCTCTGCCACAATTACAATACACGGATCGTTTTGATAACATCAATATTGAAGAAATCCTTGGCAACCCTCGACTCTTGAAAGCATACATAAACTGTGTATTGGACAAGGGAAAATGTACCAACGAAGGCAGGGAGTTGAAATGTGAGTATTTTATTTATGTTACTAATATGTATTAAGTTAATTTTGTTTTCCGAGGCAGATAAAGGGTTAAGTTCACTAATTCTTTATAAAACAATTCTCGGGTATCAAAATATCTCCATACCAAATTTCATGCAAATTGTTTCAGTAGTTTAGGCTTGATTGAGTAACAGACAGACAGACAGAGATACTTTCGCATTTATAACATTAGTATGGATTTGGCCTATTGTATATCTTATAAATAATACAATTGTGTGGATATAAAATATATTATGTAGATTATACCTATTGTGCTGTTTTTATCTCGTGGTTGACTTGGTTTTATTTTTATTTGTAATTGAGCTTATAGCCCTGACTGACTACTGAGGCTATTTTGTGGTTTATAACAGAATAAATTAAATCTGCGGTTGTTTTTATTTTGTATGTAAAGCAAATGCAAATATTGAGTGTAATTAACAATGTTGTTATAACAAATAGGTATTATAGTGAAAAATAAATCCCCTGTATGGACGTTAATCTATCTTCTTATATATAAAAATGAATCGCAAAATGTGTTGGTAAGCGCTTAACTCGAGAACGGCTGAACCGATTTCGATAATTCTTTTTTATTGTATTCCTTGAAGTACGAGGATGGTTCTTATGTAGAGAAAACGTAAATATGTATCACGGGCGAAGCCGGGGCGGACCGCTAGTACGTAGGTATATAAAAATAGAAGTAAATAACGTTAACGATGTCATGTTCTACAAAGGTTATATATAAAAAACTTATATTATTTTGTCTTACACTTTTAATTGTTATGATTCTAATTTCTTTTTTATTTGATTACCACTAAGTCGAGACTCCGTCTATAAAATATAGCAGCTGAATACCATACTGTACTATGCTTTTAAGCTTCACTATGTAATTATGATTTTTTTTACAGCACACATTCGTGAAGCTTTAGAGAACCATTGCGCTAAATGCACTGATACCCAACGCAAGGGAACACGTACTGTTATTGGACATCTCATCAACCAGGACCCAACATCTTGGAACCAATTAGTGGACAAATATGATCCTAGTAGAAGATATGTCGTCAAATACGAAAACGAATTGAGGAGTATTGCCGCCTAATTTTATTGAAAAGAAACAGACATGAGACTGCATGGATTGGAGTGAAAAGTTTATAATGTATGTGACAGGTGTACATTACATGTATTTGCAAACTCGTCATTTTTAAGTCTTAAGTATAGGTATTATTTAAATAAATATTATTTCTCGTTTTTATTTCGTTTTCATTTGACTCCTCGTGCAGGTTAAGGTCGAATTGGAATTATGATGGTTGCCAGGTGAAAATATGAATATTATGTTTATAATAATATAAAGATAAAAATCCTTAAACACTCTCAAATAAGATGAACTCATACAATGACTGTATTGCCACCGATCCTTTTTATGTGTACGAAGTTTGAATTAAGTAAATATGTAGTAAATACGTCCGTTTAAAAGTGGGGTCAAAATCGAGTCTTAAAACTGTGATTGACTAATTATAATAATTGGAGAAAAATATTCATTTCTGCACCCCATACACCCTGAATATTCATATAAAATTAGGTTGATAAAATACAAAATAAATAATTCTGCGCTCTGAGTGAATGAACTCTATATTATTGCTTATGCATAAAACCACCATATAACCAACTAGAAAATAGTGTGAATCGTTGTTTTTGGATATGGTGGAGCAAACTAAGCCACACATATTTTTATACATACAATATTATACTGGTCAGAAAAAAAACGTAGCTATATAATCAATATATTGCACGCACGGAGGTTAATAAGTACACGGATAAAATGTATAATGGATAATCTTGAATAAAAACGAAATGTACTGACAAAAACACAGCTATATTTTTCTTTATACTTATATTTTTCTTTTTCCCTCAATTTTTAGTTATTTATTATTTGCACATAGATATTATAATAAATAATAATATAAGTTAAGATGCAAAGAAATTCACTCAGTTTTTAAAATTGATAATTGTGTCATTGTATTTTTGTCTGATTATTAAATGTCAATATATTTTATTAATAGGCTTTTTTATCAAAATAAAGGACAACATACTCATGTATGCCCAATGTGATGTTCGCTCGTTTAATTCCTTTCTTACCACAATACTGGAGTAGCACTGATAATATAAAGGCCCATTTACAAGACGCATATTTCTTGCCTGTTGCATAAAATTTTCATGGTGTTTTCATTCCACCTTTTTACTTACATCTGCATGTTCTGCTTACAATTATCATTGAATGACAATTATTGCGCGTAAAGTATTGCATTCAATTATTGAATGTATCTACAAGAAGATGGCATAATGTAAATAGGGCTTAATAGACTAGAGTAGATAATTTTTGAAACAAAAAAAAAATCGCAGTCGGATGAAACCCATTAGAAAAGGAGGGGAATATGATAAAAATGTAAGGAAAAATAAATTACGGTCAATCCGAGTTCGGGAAGCGGGAGGGGGGAGCTTTTAAGAGAAAAAAATGGTTTCTCTCGATTTCCGGCAAAACTACAAGTCCTATAGAAAAAAGTTCAATGGCAAAGTTGTAGGTAATTAAAAGTTCTACAACTTTTGTATTTACAATTTTTTCACATAACCTCAAAATTTAGGTGAAAAATTCAAAAAACCAAGTTTTTGGTCTTTTATTTTTATCTACTTCAAAATTTTTTTTTTCTACGAAATTTGGTGGAAACTTACTTTATTATGTCCCAAATACACTGTAATTTATTTGATTGAAAATATTTATTCTTTCGCCTTATTTTGAATTAATACCAAAAAAACAACCTAATTTTCAATCGAAAAGTCACCCGTCAAAATATCAGCTTTTTTCAAAAACTTGGGGTGCCTTTTATTCATTGAAATCTCTACTTTCATATGGTGTAAAAAAAATAAACACCACCATAGTAAATGTTCTCAGGAAATGCATACAAACAGTGTGAAAATAGGCTTTTACTAAATCAGGCACATGTGCCTGATTTAGTAACACATTTACTATGGTGGTGTATATTTTTTTTACACCATATGAAAGTAGAGATTTCAATGAATAAAAGGCACCCCAAGTTTTTGAAAAAAACTGATATTTTGACGGGTGACTTTTCGATTGAAAATTAGGTTGTTTTTTTGGTATTAATTCAAAATAAGGCGAAAGAATAAATATTTTCAATCAAATAAATTACAGTGTATTTGGGACATAATAAAGTAAGTTTCCACCAAATTTCGTAGAAAAAAAATAAATTTTGAAGTAGATAAAAATAAAAGACCAAAAACTTGGTTTTTTTAATTTTTCACCTAAATTTTGAGGTTATGTGAAAAAATTGTGAATACAAAAGTTGTAGAACTTTTAATTACCTACAACTTTGCCATTGAACTTTTTTCTATAGGACTTGTAGTTTTGTCGGAAATCAGGAGAAACCATTTTTTTCTCTTAAAAGCTCCCCCCTCCCACTTCCCGAACTCGGATTGACCGTAATTTATTTTTCCTTTTATTTTCATCATATTCCCCTCCTTTTCTAATGGGTTTCATCCGACTGCGATTTTTTTTATCTTTTCATTATTTTTAAAGGCTTCTACCCCAGTCTATAATACTGTGGTAACTAATTGTTATCATTTGTGAAAATGAAATATATGAAAATGCAACGCTACAGGTATTAAAACCATGTATATGTTAAGTACATGTTATCACATTTAAAAGAAACTAAAATCTTTTAGTTTGTTTTTACAATATATCCACGGTATGATTTTAGTACATAGGTATAAAAGTGTTTTGTACATTGTATCTCCTGTGAAATGGAAAAAAACATCCATTTCTTCATCGTTATTTTTGCCATGTTTTAAGGAGGAGGATCTATACTTAAACGTTATATTTTAAAAAGCGTTTGCCAATTAGTTTACATACTAGGTACTTCATACCTATAATTACATAATAAATAACCTTAAAAACATTCTTAAATGGATTTCTCGTTAAATGAATAATAGGAACAATAATTATGCCTGAACTCAGATCAAGGCGTGCATTTTTTATTATTTTCATAATTGCTGTTGCTCTAAGATTTATGTCGGAATAACGAATAAAGAATGACGTAAATTTTAATATGAAACGAATAGTGTTAGTAACCTAATGTTTTTCTAACATTTCATAGTCGTCAATAATACTTGGAAACAAAATGCGTCAGTAACATTATTTAAAATTAACATTACTTAGCACGAGCATTATTATTTTATACAGAGATTGTATCGTGAATTTATTGGCATAATATATAATTGAAAGTAATTATAGTATAGGTAATAACTACTCTTTTGATTAAATTATATTTACTGAGTAGAATTTCCAATGTAAAACGTTTTTTGGTAATTAAATGTAATTACTTAACAATTTGTTAATTTAACTTCATCCAATTAAAACAATATATTTACTATTTTTCTTTAGTTATTTATCTTTTCATTATTTCACCTTCGTAGATACAGTCTTAATTTTTAATTTACAATAGTTTAGATACTGCAAAAATACATCTTTTTGTTTAAATGTTGAATTTAAACAATAAGATGTATTTTTGAAATCGAACGAAAATTATTCCAAAATTAATTTTAATACTTATTATTAATAACTGATCCAATTAAATTCTCTGACAAAATAATTGCATAGATACTAAACTCTAAAGTATTAATTAATATACCAAAAAGAGAGGATATTAGTTTTTCTGCAGTGGGTTTTTATATCCGATTTATTTAAAGATCTCTTTATCCATAGACAGGCTCTTTTGCGTCAAACGAGTCCCGGTTTGGGTAAATCCGAGAACTGACGCTGTTTTGATGTTTGTCAAGTAAAAAACAATCAACAACCTGATGAAAAACCGGTATTGAGTCTGTAAAAGTTCCACAATATGACGTTTTTTTATCGTAAAATATATTTGCAGTGACGTTTATTTTTATAAAAATTTAGTTTAATACGAGGCAATATTATCTGAAATTATAGATTTGTATTTTTAAACCCGAAAATTTATTTATTCAATTTTGAACCTTCAAAATATGTACATACCACATGACCACCGGTTCCGAAAGCAAATTACTAGAGAGAAGAGCCGGCAAGAAAGTTTGTGAATAATTTATTTAAAGTAACTAATGTCATAGAATTGCCTGTCGAGTTTCAATTCCCAATGCTGGGCAAAGGCTACCCAAAGCGCTCCCATGAATCGAGAACTAGTAATTGTTAATCTTAATAACAAACGTGAGAACAGCCTATTGAATTTTTTATTAAAATTATGACTAATTAACGTTTATGTATTAAAAACAAAAAATATAGCGTTGGCATGATAAAGGTAGCTTATATGATATCCATTGGATCCTTAATTTAAAAAAATTGTCCTCAATATTATGTACTAAACACATCAATTTAATAAAAGTTAAGTCGATTCCTACAAAAGCGCAAATTTAGACAATGCTTACCAAGCTTTTTATACCTACCTAGTTGCTTTCAACTTAATGAATAGACTATTATAGAATATTATCAGATAAAAAAATGGAAAAGAAAAAGACGTTCTAGCTAAATAAATGCTGCTTTGGTTCAGAAAATTGTATTTGAGTATTAAGAGTATAATACGAAGTAGGTATATTTTTTGTTAGGTAAGTGTTACTTACTTAACCTTTGAATTAAAAAAGCAGTAAGTAAGACAAGAATTGCATTTATTTACACTTTTAACTTAATAACCTTCCATTTATCTTTAAGATATGGTAATACCATAAATAACTAAAAAATAATTATATAAATTATTACCTACTATTCGATTTGGCATAAACAAAATTCATATTGATACCTATAAAGGTGTAACATCCATTGGATTTTATGTCATATCTTCTTCTTATATATAAAATTCTCGTGTCACAATGTTAGTCTGCATACTCCTCCGAAACGGGTGGACCGATTCTCATGAAATTTTCTGTGCATATCGGGTAAGTCTGAGAATCGGCCAACATCTATTTTTCATATGTACCACGGGCGAAGCCGGGGTGGACCGCTAGTCTTATATATAAAATTCTCGTGTCACAATGTTAGTCTGCATACTCCTCCGAAACGGGTGGACCGATTCTCATGAAATTTTCTGTGCATATCGGGTAAGTCTGAGAATCGGCCAACATCTATTTTTCATATGTACCACGGGCGAAGCCGGGGCGGACCGCTAGTAATAATCTAAATCATAAGCAAAAGCTAATCTGAGAAATAAATCTCGAAATTAGTGTAACAAAAACTAACTAACGATTTGTCAAAGCCTTAACCCTAACAATAAAAAATATTAGCACGTATGAGTAACGACCAATAAGAGAATAAAAAATGTGTAGGAAATTTAAATGTGGTTTTTGTGAGCAGATTTCAAGTTGTATATAAAGACTAATCATGCATGCCACCATTATCAGTTGTTAGTTACCAATCAGTGCTTAAACACCTACAAGGTATATTGTGTTTACGATTTTCAAATCCATACAATATTTATAAAACATATTTTTAATTTGCGAATTTTAATATAAATAAGCTTGAGTGTATTTTTAAATAAACTAATACAGTGAATTAAAATGAATTAAATTGCATATTTTAAAAATGTTTTGGTATTTTACATAAAAACTTATTTCTATTTTTAAAACATATCATAATTTTATAATTATTTCGTTTCCTTTAGGTATAATAATACACAAATTTCAACATAGAGCTTTTAAAAATATTAATCATTTTTTTTGTTTTTGTTGTTACTATGTATATATGCTATTTTTAAGTTTTGTTGACAATAAAAGATATCTGAAGATTCTTGGTGTTTTGAAAGCTCTCGTGGTTTATAGTTCTAACACTTTCTTTATTTTAATGTGTTGCGGGACGCCAGTTGTAGCCCATACCTTATATTATTATTCATTTATTACAGATACCAATATCATTATTCTTTTATTTTAATTTTTCTAGAATCCAAGATGAAATCCTTCGTAGTTGTCTGCCTCTTCGCGCTCGCGGCCATCGCGTCCGCCCGCCCTGAGCAATACACCGACCGCTATGACGACGTGGACCTCGACGAGATCATGGCCAACGACCGCCTCTTAGTCCCTTACCTCAAGTGTATCCTGGACCAAGGCAAATGCTCCCCTGACGGAAAGGAACTGAAATGTAAGACGTGTTCAAATGTTGAAGTTGTACCATAGTAAACAGTTACTATGTAAGCTGTATCTTAGTGTAGTCTGGAGCTAAAGATGCCTGTTTTGCAAAAGCAAAATGCTGTGTTAAAATTTCAATTCGTTAGTTCTGGTAGCTGTTTCGATGGTTTTATTTTTTACTAGTTAATACCCCTGTTTTAATAGAGTCATGTTAGATTTCAAATTAAAGTAGTATGCACTCATATAAAATATCATTTCGGGTAGGTATAACTGGTATGAGATTAAATTAAATCGAATAACAAATCACGAAATAACCATATTAAAATATAGAGAATCAAAGTGTGTAAAGTTGAAAAACTCTTTCAAAAGTTAGCTACAATATCTTCTAAAGTACATATATGTATTTATAAAAGTTAGAAACGAATTTCTTTAAGAATATAATTTGTATAATGATAACATTTAAAGGAAATTTATGTCGTTTAAATAAATAATTTTAATAATGATATTTAAAAGACAATTAGACAATCGTTTTTGCATCCAATCTCAAGATTCCACGTGCAATAACCAACGTTTATTTTCAATATTGATCAAATTATACACTACTAAGAAACAATCATTCACTTGTCTGACATAACCAGTTTTATGATGATAAATTATAATATTTATGAATATATTTAGACTAATAATAGGTCATAAATAGATCATGGAAACAAACAAGTCCGTCCTTTGCATTTAACTAGGTATAGTTTAATACTGAATACGTCATTCAGATTGCTACGTCTTGGTGATTCATTTTCACACCTCAGAGGTTACTTTAGGAAAACAAATAATATACTTACTTATACTTACTTATATAGCCGTAGGTACGTATTAAAAGTGCATTTTGAAATGTAAAAAATACACAATAATAAAACGCAATTTCTAAATGACACAAACACACAAAAAACTGCTTTTCGCTCCGGTGGTAAATGTTAAATTATGCATTTTGACTATTCAAAAACGCTTCTGAAAGAAGTCTAGTGAATAAAATTTTGAGTTTGAATATCTAATAACTAAGATAATACTAAAAATAGTATATTTTATATCTATAAATATTGAGCATCAAATCAAAATTTATAAAATAATAACTATATTTTCATGAATTTTATAATTTACATTATATTACATTCACTAGCTGCTCCGCGCGGTTTCACCCCCGTGGCTCCACCCCTGTTGGTCGTAGCGTGATGATATATAGCCTATAACCTTCCTCGATAAATGGGCTATCTAACACCGAAAGAATTTTTCAAATCGGACCAGTAGTTCCCGAGATTAGCGTGTTCAAACAAACAAACAAACAAACAAACTCTTCAGCTTTATAATATTAGTATAGATAAGCAATTGTAAGGATACGTTCTTGACCTGTAAACCCCGCGATGTCAATGCAAATACAAGGAAACTATAATATACCAAGGCTCTACATGTTTATCATATTTTCTATGAATAATTTTATGCTAAATACGGACTTTATTCTGAACATGTAGGTATAAAAGTTCATACAGTTGAAAGCAATTAGACTTTAGTATAGTTATTATCCTTCTTAGATTAAATTAAACATATTTTTATAACCTCTAATTTTAAGCAATTATGTAGAGTAGGTATATCATAGCAGTCTGTATTTTTATAACTATGTATAGTTATTTCCTTATATGCAGTTGCGAGACATACGATTTTTTACTGAATTAAGATTCATATCATTTGACATCTATTATTAAGATGAAGCTGATCCATGTAATATAAATACTGGTATCATTTAAATAGATTATTTTATAAAATAACATATTGTTTCGCAATCATCGGTTGCTTCTCTAACAAATATAGGTACATAATATATTTGTTAGATAATTATTAATCGTAACATTACTGTATTAAAACGTATAATAAATCTATGTTTATTATCCACAGCTCACATCAAGGAGGCTCTCGAAACATACTGCGAAAAGTGCACAGAAACCCAAAAGGCTGGTACCAGAAAGGTCATCGGCCACCTCATCAACAAAAAGGCTGAATACTGGGACCAACTGAAGGCCAAATACGACCCTGAACACAAATATGTACTGAAATACGAGCAGGAACTCCGCACTGTTGCTGCGCACTAAATGTATCCAAAGTTTGATGTTTGCAATGATTTCTTCTAAATTTTCGCGAAAATAAATTTATTAGTTCAAATTTAAGACAATCATAATTTTTATTGACAATCTCCCTATCCTATGAGGTTATGATGCATTATTGTATCAAGCAAAATTTAGCCATTTCTTGGGCTTAGAATATCATAATCATCATCAATAATCTTTTTGCCCTATAATTTTTGTTATAATAATTGTATGTTTCTAATATATCGCGCACTCTATATCGCTTTTAGTAAAATACAGGTTGATAGATTTGAAATTGTAAGAAAAAGCGTATTTAAAAAAAAACTTATTTCGATGTGAATTTAACTTGATCATATTTATAATTTTGCCTTATGCGAATAAAAAAATTCGTAGGCCTTGAAGCATGAGAGATATAATTTAATCAAAACAAAAAAAATGTAGGTAATTTTTGAATTTACAACAACAGTTTAAAATAAAACCGGCCAAGTGCGAGTCGGGCTCGCGCACAAAGGGTTCCGTAGCAGCAAATATAATAAATTACAGTTAAATCAACCTATCTCAAAAACTATAAGAGATACTTTGATCAAACCAAAAATCGTTGAAAGAGTTAATTAGCATGCATCACCTCTATTTTTTTTAGAATTTTATACCCCGTAGTTATAAAAATAGAGGGGGGGGGACATACTTTTTACGACTTTGAGAGCTGATATCTCAAAAACCGTTCACTTTAAGAAAAATGTTTTTTAGAAAACTTTATATCATTTTAAAAGACCTTTCCATTGATACCCCACACGGGTATGTACATCGAAAAAAAAAATTTCATCCCTCAGTTACATGTATGGGGGGCCCCACCCCCAATTCTTTTTTTTACTATTTAGTGTCATATTTTTGTAGCGGTTCATACAACACATATTCCCATCAAATTTCATCACTGTAGTACTTATAGTTTCCGAGTAAATCGGCTGTGACAGACGGACAGACGGACAGACGGACAGACGGACATGACGAAACTATAAGGGTTCCGTTTTTGCCATTTTGGCTACGGAACCCTAAAAAGAGTTTTTTAAATAAAATAGTATCTGAATATGACAGAATTATACTGAATTGAACTGGGGTAGATTATCATGAGACTCTTAAATTCATTAACCACGTCTCGAAGTCAATATAATGATAATTCCGAGTTGCTCTGGCCACATACGACGGCAAAATAACAACACAGTAAAGGTGTAGGTACCTACTTAGTCTTAATTTTGGTAATGTTTTAGTAATATTAACACACGTCGTTCCTGAAGGAGACTATAGAGGTATTACAATCTTCAATGCGATGTTTAAAATCATATATGAAAGGGAGGGTGGGAAAATAAACTTCAATTTAACTCAGATAAATAAAAATAGATTTAAGTAAAGATTCACTTTTGCCACTGCACTGTACCTGTGTTAGTCAATCCACTAAAGAAATGAGCTGGAAAATGTAGAGAAAATTTAATAAGACAATCCTCTTATTATAACGTAAGAAGCGAAAAAACAATAATAAGTAGTAGGTAGGTACTTATTTTAAAATATAATTGCTGTATTTCTTGTGAAATTAAATTATTCTAGGTTTAATCACAAAACCTCTTAGTCAAGATCTGTCGACTTTTTCTGAGCAGCAAAAAAATGAAGCAACATATTTCACTCACAAGTTGCAAACAAATATATTGAAATTGCTTTTGTTGATTTTAAAAGGAAAAAAGCCACAGTAGGGAAAAAAAAACATTCTGTTGATTATCAACAGAATAGTGGTTGTTTTTCTAATTAATTCTTGTTAATATGTTTATAATAGATTTACCTGTACGTTTGTATGTTTGTATGTAACCGGCTTTTTTAGACTCAAACCACTTTAAACTGACAGGTTCATTACAAATATAAATTTATAAAAAAATAGAAAAAATTCGATCACGAGTCGGGACCCTTAGACACATAAAACTGAAAGAATAGAATAAATTCGATCGCTCTGGCGGGTCACGGGTGGCTGAATTGGTCAAGCATCTGCTTGGGATTGGCGTGAAAGGATGTGGGTTCGTGTCCCGCCTCGTGATCAAATTTTTTCTATTCTTTATAAATTTATATTAATGCCATAAAACCAAAAATATCAAATTCAGGTTCATTACAAATTTTGTAAACTTATCAAGGACCGGGACTAGAAGACTAGAATTGTTTTATATTTAGTTTTCTATTTATAAAAAATTGCTTATGTAGCTTTCATACTAGTTACTACTCTATCTTTGTGTAATATCTTAATTTTCGTTTTACTGTTTAGCGTGGTGGAAAAGTAAACGAACAGATCTTTCTTTTTGTTCTTATAAATAAATATAACCTGTTAAATATTCCGAGCAAACTCTTAGATCAAATTTTACATTATTTTGGATGTCATAAATCAAACAAAGAAATGAATTATAATCAACAATCCGGTTTTAGAGCTCCAGGGATGAAGGCTCTGGTAGAATTTAATCAGCCAGAGTGGTTTAGTAGGTGCTTAATATGTCAAATGTGATTGAACTTTCAGGTAGAAGATAAACTAGTTATGGGATTTCCTATGACTTTATAAAGTGTTAATTTAGGATGTAAATAATACTTACAAATTATTTATAGGAACTTAGCTTTTTACAAACGTAGAGTGTCCTCTTTTTTATTTTAATACAATTATCTAAATTATTTCGATACAAATAGATACTTGTGGTATAGCAGCAGTTTTATTAAGCTCACTTATAGAATAAATAAATGAGAGAAACTAGAAGCAGAGCTTTATATTAGAGCCAAGCTTAGAGATTATGTTTGAATAGTCTAATTCCTTCTTAGTTCTTACAGAAAAAATGAACTAATGTGGGGATGGTCAGTCTGCTGAGGTTACATCATTAATAATCTACATGATATCACAAATATACATGAAAATGAACTCCACATTAAAGAATACAGATGACTAAATAGGCAATGGACATGTAAAGTGCATCTGTGGGAAACCTGACGAGGAAGTGAACTTGGAAACTCTTTAAAAATATAAATATTGTATCGAATATATTTCTGTTTATAGGGTTATTCTTGGAAAGGGCAAACCCGTTTTGTAATTCGTAGTCACTATTCTCTATATAAAGATCAAAATCTTGTTATGAACGTGCATTTACGTACTTACGTGTGAAAGGGCTTGCAATTTTTATAAAGTGATCTATAAAGGTATTAAAAGTGCGATTTTTTATTTCATTTTCTATAGCAAATCTATATTTTGAATAGTGAACTTATGCTGAATAGCTCAAATGCCGAAATTTTAAGTGTAACAAAATTGTGTTCAGAGTTCGTCAATTTTTTTTATCCTCTTGAGACCCCAATATTGTTAAAATTGTTTTTCGGTGTCGCCTGCCCAAATTTTTTTATTTAAAATCCTTGTATTTTTTAAATGTTTTATAACGAAACTTTTATTTTTAGGATGAAGTACCTTATTGCATTTTGTTTTATTGCTCTCGCGGCTGTTTCAAACGCGCGGCCGGACACCTACACAAACAAATATGATGGTATTGATTTAAAAGAGATCTTGAATAATCGGCGGTTACTGGTACCTTATGTAAAATGTGCTTTGGAACAGGGAAAATGCTCACCTGAAGGAAAGGAATTGCGGTGTAAGTATACGATATTCTAGGGAATTGTTTCTCTATTCAATAGGAACAACAAGGGTTTATAGTGCTGGATTTCAGGAATAAATTGTTTCTGTAATGCGATACAATTATGTTCTGTGACAAGACAAAGTAATTATACCTATTACCTAATAGACTGGGGTAGAAGCCTTTGAAATTAGTGAAAAGATAAAAAAAATCGCAGTCGGATGAAACCCATTAGAAAAGGAGGGGAATATGATAAAAATGTAAGGAAAAATAAATTACGGTCAATCCGAGTTCGGGAAGCGGGAGGGGGGAGCTTTTAAGAGAAAAAAATGGTTTCTCTCGATTTCCGACAAAACTACAAGTCCTATAGAAAAAAGTTCAATGGCAAAGTTGTAGGTAATTAAAAGTTCTACAACTTTTGTATTCACAATTTTTTCACATAACCTAAAAATTTAGGTGAAAAATTCAAAAAACCAAGTTTTTGGTCTTTTATTTCTATCTACTTCAAAATTTTTTTTTTTTCTACGAAATTTCGTGGAAACTTACTTTATTATGTCCCAAATACACTGTAATTTATTTGATTGAAAATATTTATTTTTTCGCCTTATTTTGAATTAATACCAAAAAAACAACCTAATTTTCAATCGAAAAGTCACCCGTCAAAATATTAGCTTTTTTCAAAAACTTGGGGTGCCTTTTATTCATTGAAATCTCTACTTTCATATGGTGTAAAAAAAATAAACACCACCATAGTAAATGTTCTCAGGAAATGCATACAAACAGTCTGAAAATTAGCTTTTACTAAATCAGGCACAATTCTTGAACTCTATATCTTCTCTTGTATCGGCTTTTCGGTAATATTTCAAAAGAAAAATAATTATCTGTTCTAAGTTTAATATTTTACAGCATATTCAAAAGCAAAATGATGTCGATAAAAACATTTCAGGTAGTTCGAGAAGTGTGCCTGATTTAGTAAAAGCTAATTTTCAGACTGTTTGTATGCATTTCCTGAGAACATTTACTATGGTGGTGTTTATTTTTTTTACACCATATGAAAGTAGAGATTTCAATGAATAAAAGGCACCCCAAGTTTTTGAAAAAAGCTGATATTTTGACGGGTGACTTTTCGATTGAAAATTAGGTTGTTTTTTTGGTATTAATTCAAAATAAGGCGAAAAAATAAATATTTTCAATCAAATAAATTACAGTGTATTTGGGACATAATAAAGTAAGTTTCCACGAAATTTCGTAGAAAAAAAAAATAATTTTGAAGTAGATAGAAATAAAAGACCAAAAACTTGGTTTTTTGAATTTTTCACCTAAATTTTTAGGTTATGTGAAAAAATTGTGAATACAAAAGTTGTAGAACTTTTAATTACCTACAACTTTGCCATTGAACTTTTTTCTATAGGACTTGTAGTTTTGTCGGAAATCGAGAGAAACCATTTTTTTCTCTTAAAAGCTCCCCCCTCCCGCTTCCCGAACTCGGATTGACCGTAATTTATTTTTCCTTACATTTTTATCATATTCCCCTCCTTTTCTAATGGGTTTCATCCGACTGCGATTTTTTTTTGTTTCAAAAATTATCTACTCTAGTCTATAAGCCTATGACAGTATTATGATGTTGTAATATATTCCTCTTTACCTTATTTAATTTAAGTGTTTATGTTAAAACATAGTTTATATTTTCTCGATGCAAAATTTAATGTGCATCGGTTTAGTAGCTTTGGTATTGTACAACTTCCCATTCAAACACTCGCTCTCGTAATAATCGTAGTATTTTTTGCATTAAAAATAACAACCCAAAGCTTGCATTGCATAATCTTTAAATACCTGACCGTTTCATTTCAATGTACAATTACTCTAAGATGTTTCACTACAGTTCATTCCTACGGAAAAACGCGACTAAATTTGATGTTTTGGCTTTAAAACTGACGAATATCATAAACTTCAAGGTGCTTCCTATTGTCTTACTTGAAGAAAATTGTATTTTACGTACATAATGATGCTGACCTTACATTTCCTTTTGCAGCTCATATTAAGGAAGCTCTTGAGAACTACTGCGGTAAATGTACTGATACACAGAAAAACGGTACTCGGTTAGTGATCACTCACCTCATAAACCACGAATCGGACTTCTGGAACCAACTCGTGGACAAATATGACCCAAGCAAGAAGTATGTTACGAAATATGAGAGTGAACTGAAGTCGATTAAGGCTTAAGAGTTGAATAGCTTTAATCGTATCACAGTCATGGAATTATTTATTATTTATGTTTTGTAACATAGAATCTGTGATAAATTTCGAATAAAGATACTGTTGCATTCGTTACGTGACTTTTTGCCACCTTTATCTACTGTATAAGGTGTTTTTAGTACCTTTTCCGACGAAACGACTATATTACAGTCTTAGTCAGTCTGCAGTCAGTCTTATAATTAAAAAAAGTTCAATATACTATTTGTAACTACATAAGTATTCGATTATTAGGAGTTAAGTATTGGGCTACTGAATCAAAAAGAGAGTCGTTTTTTTAATTATTATTGTTTCTTGTTGTATCCTTTTGATTTGATACTGGTACCTAATTAAAACTCAATCTTACATTTAAATTATAGTTTTGGTGCAATTGCTATTATTTTTAATCAGGATTACATCTTTATCACGTACACAGCTTAAGATAAACCAACTTAAAGTAACTCAGATTTTTTCTCAACATGATGTTTTACTGACATATGATTGTGTTCAAGTCAGCCAATTATAAACTTACAATTATATAGTAGATATTAAAGGAAAGCTCAATCTTCTCTAGCAAGGAAAGCTTCGTAAATTTCTTTGTATTCATCCTTCGGGTCGTATTTTTGCAGTAGTTCTTTCCAAGCATCTTTTTCATTTTCCCGAATGAATTTCACCACTTTTCTTGCGCCTTTCTTCTGCTTATCTGTACACTTTTCACAACCCGTTTGCATTGCATCTTTTACGTGAACTGAAATTGGAAAAGAAAAATAAATAGTTAATTCTTTCTCAGTCTATCAGATTATATTGATTATATCCTTACAAAAACTCCATATTTATAAAGCATTTGAATGCTATAAAATTTAGTTACTTACTGCTTAAAACAAACACTGAGTTATATTCTTCACTCAGTGTTTGTTTTAGAGCAAAACTCTTCAGTGTCAAAATGTTTAAGAACATAATCATTAAATTTAATATGAGGAATTGCATTAAAGCATATTGAAAATGACGTTAAACTATTTATAAAAATTATAATAAATGTAAATTATTCTTACGAATCGAAAAACCTTGTATTGTTTATGCCTCGGTGCTTTTAATATGAGTATATTTAATTATATTTGTTCACTTCGCAGAAAACATTCAAGTACAGATGCTTAATTTAGTGAAGGTACTTATTGTTTTAACAGTAATTATGTTAATTGGAGGATCGGCGCTATGAACTTTTATGTAGGTATGTACGTAAAAAGTCGGAAATAAAGATATACGTAAGGTTTTTTATGAGTATGGTACGGAAATAATCTTTAATGTATTATATTTTTTACTTTAATGAGGAGTTTAAAGTTGAACCTATACATTCATGTATTGTAAAGATAGAGGGAGGAGCATTGTAGAGTATGGAACATGGATGAGTCGTTAGAATGTGAAGGTGGAAATACACCTCCGTGGAGATAATGATATTTTAAAGTAGAAATAGTGTACCAAGTATATGATATTTTATTTAGTAATATCCTCATATTATGAAGTTCGTTATAGTGAGCTGTCGCAAGTATGCAGAAGAAAGCTTACCTTTTATTTCAATACCTTCCGGAGTGCACCGCCCTTTATCCATTAAACATTTTATGTATGACGTCACTAATCTTCTATTTTGTAGGATTTCATCAACGTCCATGTCGTCATATCTATCCGTGTAATGTTCAGCATATGCAAATGCTGTCAGACCAAATAGTATAAGAAGTATATAATTCATCTTAAGATTAATATAAGGCTTGATAACCGTTACAGGCTTAGTTACTTTTTTACACAATGATTCCTTTGGAGTAAAATGCACTTATATATAACTGGTTCTTCAGCAATTGTTTTATTTGCATTGTGCTGGGCATTAAATTGAACTAGCATTGTAATCACGTTGTAATTAACGGGATAATTGACTCTTATAATGGTTCAAATCATTAATCATTACGGATGAGTACATAGCTAACGTAAAGAATAAGACAATTAATTAATATTATGTGACACCTTCTAGAAATTTTCAAAACAAACAATATACAATGTTCTTTCTGTTCATTATTTTACTACCTACGTACAATATAACGTCTATTTCATATAGCATCTATCGCGGTATTTGACTATTCACCTTCTTACTCTATAACAATTATTCTTAGATTCAATTATTCTATATTATATTCATTTCATATTTCAGAAAATTTATTTTACCTTTCCTACCTCTTTGTTTATAGTTGTAGTAGGTATATACTACAACTATAAACCTACTACAACTATAAACAAAGAGGTCATGAAATTCAAGACAAATTCAAATTTGAATTTTGACAAAACCGCAAAATTTTTATCAGAGTGCGGTTTAATTCTTAATTCTTGTGTAATTTACAATGTTGTGTGCGTATAATTTTATGGCGTTTAAAAGCTCTACTACATAAGGGTTTATTGGGATCCAACAACAAATAATGATTTTCCAGCCATAATGCAGGACATGGGTGACTATAGTAGGGTGCAGTCGATCTCGAAGACGTGTTTCCTTTACCGATGGAGGACATGTATTAAATATTTTCAAAATTTCTTTACTTTTTTCTAGTCTTGTATTCCCGGTTTTTGGTTTACATTCAATAGTGAGCCATCGCTCTACTGGTGGTACTTTTTATTTCAACCTTAATCAGTCGCATATAATCAAAACTTGAAACATTAATATTGTAACTTTTCATCAGATCTACGCTTATTTATTGTACACTCAAATATGAAAGAAATAAACTATAACAATGCAAAATATTTTCTTTTTAATATCAATAGATCAAAGTGAATACATCCAAGCGTACGCGTAAGCGTAAAAGTGAATACTTCAAGCGTAGAGTGGGAAGGTACCTTCTAGGGAAGCGCGTTCCATCTTAGACCACATCTCAGCTTAACATCAGGCGAGATTGTGGTCAAGCGCTTCCCTATTCCCAATAAAAAAAAAAGACCTATAATGTTATTAAAAGTTAAAAGTAGGTATAAAACAACAATGTTTATTCTTGTCTCGACAATTGAAACGATCAGAATTTTTAAGTGTGTTTTGCTATTTTCATCATTTACCCATAATATATGTATATTCCCACTGCTGGGATACGGCCCTCCTATGAGTGTACAGGCCATAATCCACCACGCGCGCTGGTCTAGTGCAGGTTGGCGGATGTCAAATGCATTACAAACTTCTTCACGATATTTTCCTTCGCCGTTTCGAGTGATATTATCAATTGAAAACACATTCACATTGAAAAATCAATTTATTTCCCATTGTCAAATTTATGTCTCGAATCCCGACTCCTGAAGGCCGAGGTCCTAACAACTGAGCCACCATTAACTGTTTTTGTAATATTACGATGTTATTTTTTTTACAGAGTTTTAGTCACGCAATGGTAAATTTATGACATTAAAGTTACAAAAAGTAAATTATGTTTCTAATCTTTGCGTAGTATTTCAGCTACTTGTGTTTTCTGTTTAAAAAATGAGGAGCGATTATCATTAAATATTACTTTATTACTTTACAGTCAACAAAAACAAGAGGAAAATTCTGGGTTAAAGTATACTATTTATATTATTATTTCTTTTCATTTCAATAGTAATAATTATACTTAATTAATATAATTATGTATAAGGTATATTTTTTGTATTGCATGCAATTAAAACCATGGTAGTTTAAAATTTTATAAAGTGAAAGAAAAGTATGTTATCAATTGAATACTATAATCAAGATTCTAATTATGACAAAAATGTAGCTTGCATTAAAATTAAGTTATTTATAAAGTTTTAACTAATTCATAAAACCAAAGCCAACAAATCATTGTTTCACAATTTCCAAGGATGAAATTTAAACAAGAAAATATATTTCTAACCATTTATTAGAAAAGTAAACAAAAAATCCAAGATCCGAGACAAATTTACATTTACAGCTTGAGACCTTTAGCCTGGGCACGTTCCTCGTACTTCTTCTTGTATTTGCCCTCAGGATCGTATTTGGCGGACAACTCCTTCCAGATTTCCTTCTCCTTGTTGATCAAGTGCTCGATAATGGTGTAGCTGCCTTTTTCCTGGGCCTCAGTACATTTAGAGCATCCCGTCTCCAGAGCGTCTTGCATGTGATCTGTGAGATTATGAATGAAATTATACGTCTTGCTATGAGGTTAAATCATAGGGTATAAGGTGATAATTACTATGCATTTCATAACCGCTTCTCAGTTTATGAGACAGTGGTTCGTAGATGAAGAGTATCTAATATTTTATAAATGAAGGATATAAGGTAATGTTTTATTATTTTGTGGTTATGGAATAAACAGAGGAAAGGAATAAATTAGGCGTTAATTAATTATATACATAATGCATACCATAATGTAATGAATGAAACTACCAAGGCTACATTGTTTATATTTAACTTGAACATTGAGTTATAATTTTTTATATATATTTTTAAAAGTATTGTTTATTTATTTTGAAAAGGTCGGTTTTGTTTTTTCTTATTAATTTTTTTTAATAAAAATGTTATAATTAAAAAATATAAATATTATCATAAACGTAGATGCTCCGTGCTTCTTCTGAATATATTTAAAATTTATTTCATTCTGTCATGACAAAAGTCTTAATAACTTTTTAATCAGTCCTTAGCATTCAGAACTCTGGAATTATTTCCAAAATTCCAGTTGTAAAATGTGACCATTGTTTAAAAGGTGAGAATGTAGGCTTACCTTTCAATTCCTTTCCTTCAGGACTGCACTTGCCCTTGTCCAAGAGGCAGTCACTGTAAGCCATTAGCAACCTCTTGTTTTCCAGGATCTCTTGCACGTTGATGTTATCGTATTTGTCTGTGTACTTTTCGTCGGCGTAAACCGCAACCAGCAGACAGCACAATACAAAGAGTTTCCCAGCCATCTGAAAATATCACTCTTTATTGTGACACACAATACATTTGAATTTATATTTTTAAATATTTCAAACCTACCATTACAATGGTTCTAATTGTACGACACAATTGTGACTTATGCTGCTAACGTTGTACCGCAGTATTTATAGTAGTTAGCGTGAAGCTTAAACCATCTAATTTGTTCCTCAGAACATTATTCCATTAGCTACCTGGTGCGTAAAAACTCGCACTAATAGGTACATGGCGTTACAATTATCGTATTTCTCAGGAATTATTCAAATAAATCCACGATTACAGACGACAGTGTTTAGTTCAATAGAAATATGTTAATCTCGGTATGTTATTGTCATCGATAATTGGTTTCAGTAATTTGATTGTCGTGATAATAATACTGTCTTTTTTATATTTTATTATGTAGAGTAGAGCTAATTTGTTTTGAATAACAGCAATTAAGGAAAACTTTTATGCCTTAAGCTTTGAGACAAAAATTATTAACTAAATTATTAATGTATTGTAAAATATTATACACAGGATATCACGTGAAATTGCATGATTTTAGGCATGCTTTTTTTTCACGACTAAGTCATATTTTATTTTAATATTTTATCGCCTGGAAAGTCGTCTTAGATTTTTGGTCAAGCAGTCTTTTAAAAATTATTTTATGCACAGGAACGGCCTGGTTACTGTTTTATTGTACATACCTATGCATACCTAGATACGTCATATAAATAATAGGAGTTGATTGATAACAATATTAAATTTGTCTCTCCCGGGCTCAGGAGAATCTATTATCATAAAAAAGAAAGTTTTGGGTATTTGTTTTCTCAGAACAAATAGGACATTTCTTTGAAAGAGAGTCTGTTGTCTTTAAAAATTATTATATAAACCATTAAAGTGTAGATGTTTGTATGAAATTTAACTACCATCTTTCAGGTTACATTTTGACCTTTCACATTATTTTACATAATTTATTTTTAAGCACTCGTGAAACTTTCCTTTGCACAAAAAACCACAATTTTGTTGCACCCTATGCATTGTTCTTTCGTAAATATTAAATACAAATTTTGTTTAAAAATCTGAAATAAATGTTTATTTTTCTTCAGGAATTAAATAGAGAAAGAAATTCTTCAGGCCTGAAATCTAGATAAAAACGCGTTTTCAGCAGATTTAAGTTTTTACGGAAACTCAAGATACCTACATAGTACAATGTACATGCTCCTTAAAAATTATAATATTAAAATGATATTATGGGTCGATTTACGTAAGTACTAAAAAGTTATATTATAAATCTTCTTTTAATTGACATTAACATATAATGAAGGTTATACAAGGGTTTTAGTTTAAAAAATTCAAGATGAACTCACATTTTTGAGTAGGATAAAGGTATAAAATTATTATGCAAGTTTACAAACAAGCCCTAACAATTATGTACTTTGTTTTGTTTTGATTAGAACCTTGAAATCCTCATACTGACGTAGGTGGTTTTGGAAAATTTTGACGTTTAGTATGTATATGTTACCAGTCATTAAGTACCTAGATATTTATTAGACAAGAAGCTTAGTATAGAAGAAAAAAATCGTACATTTGCAACGTTTAAAACATACTTATACTTACGGAAAAATAGCATAGATATCTTTTGTGGTAGCAACATAATAAACGAAAAGAATGTTAATTCTAAGAGTTACCATGGGAGGCTTTGCCTAAGTATACTGTACGTTAACTTTTCAATACTGCCACAAATATTGAAAAGTTTCACAATAAAGCTCTGCTCAAAAAATATTACCCATAGCGTAAAAATTTTTAGGCTTTTAAGATAGTCTTAAAATTAATTAACAAAATTCATGTAAAATAAATACCTTCCAGGTCATTTCATATTTTAATCTACATTAGGTTCTATTATTAAACATAAAAAATTACCAAGTAAAGCCGATTTGTTTCTACTTGTACTTTTAAACATTTAACTTTAAAAAAAAGCTCTAAATGGTTATTTTTACAGTAGGTACCTACCTAGTATCTATGCAAAAATAAAAAATAAATGAAAGATAAGTACTTCAAGTAAAAATTCAAATATACCTAATGCAATTTTATCGTAATTAATCATACATAAATTGTTGCTTGAACCGTAACCTATGATCTTATAGATCACATTTCAACGTTAACCTATAATAATTAATTAGCGTAATTAAATAGCATGTTATAATAAATTCAATTTAATATGGATTACTGCTATCTATTACTATCTACACTTGAACGGGTAAAAATTATCCTAAATATTTATTTGTTCGACGTATTTTCCTTACCATAAAAATTGTAAATTTTAATTGGTTAAATTATGACATTATCATATAAAAATTAAAAAGGAACTACCGCGTATCAATTAGGTATATATGATAATTCAAAATAATTAAAAATGTATAGGCTGACCTTGCTATATCTAGTAAGGTTACAATTTGACTACTTAGAATAGAAGGTAAATCTATACACTAGCTGTGCCTCGGGGTTTTACCTGCGCTACTCGCTCCGCTCCTGTTGGTCTTAGCGCGGTAGTGTGGTGATAGCCTATAGCCTTCTTTGATAAATGGGCTATCGATCAAATCGGACCAGTAGTTCCTGAGATAAGCGCGTTCAAACAAACAAACTAGCCGCCCGCGAATGCGCCCGCGACATAAATATAATTCCCATCGGAATGAGATGTTTCACCGCAGTAAAAAAAGCCCTTATCATTCTTTAACATCCTACCACCAGATACAAAAATTATATCATAAAAGCACTCCGTTGCGACGTGAAAGAAAGAAAGAAAAACAAACAAATTCACTTTCGCATAGGTATATAATAGGTACTAATACTAACGATTTATAAGCTACGAGTTGAGAAGCTTTTAAAATAAATAATGATGAAAGATTTGTGTGCTCTTTGATGGCTCCCTGAATTAAGACTCTAGCTAGCATTTCGTCACCAGTTTTATCTTCTAGATTGTCATTCACTGAATATTTTATTTTGTAATTGCAACAATCCAGCATGCATAAAATATCTTATCAATTATCATCATTGAAATAAGTAATAACATAATATATTATCTAAAGGCATAATTTTTCATAATGAAGTTGTAGATTGATCGATTTCATGGTGGTGGTTTCGTAATGAAATATAGTGATCGTTAGAACAAATACGTACAAGGAGATGTTTTGAATGAAAATTAAATAAATAATAAACGGTACTAATTTTCTTCAATGTAGAACAGTACCTAACTTTTAACAAACGGCCATTTTATAAATATATACAATAAATATAAGGATTAAATAACAGTCCATATGTGATATACTTTGGCATCATTCTTATAGCTAAAGAGGAAAATCTAGCGAGCATAAATTATTATTTTTAGTACCTATATTCAAGCAATTTAGTTTTCATCATTGCTTAGATCTTCTTCACGTAGGTTTTTTTACCTAATATCACAGAATACTTAATAGTAGCTAACTAATATGAAAGAAAACGTAGACAGGAACGAAAAAATAATATTATGTATAAGATAAAAATAATATAAAGGTACCAACAAATAAAATTGATCGATAACCATGACAACATAAACTCGTTGTTTACCAAACAAGACCGGTAAACAATTTAATTAAATCCATGTGTAAAATTCTCAAGTTTTCCCATAGTTAATGAAAGACCTTTATTTTAAAACGTATGACAAGTGGGAATTACCTCATAGTGTAAAACTTCCATTGGCCATGTAATTACTAGAATAATTAAATTTACACTGAGGTTTAAGATAAAAAAAAACGATAAAATGTTATTCGCAATTTCAGTGAGGTTAATTAGTGATCTAATTTATACGAACATCAAAAACTCCCGCTAATTAAAAAATACATTCATTTTTTGAAAGTCTAAAAAAGGTTATATGATTATTATACTGAAATCAAGTGCTGTTATAATTGAAACGTCTAAATCTCGTGTATTAAAAACAGATTGAATACTTTATACTGGCAATTTTATTGATACTGTGACAAAGATATTCTACTCGTAGACATCGGTATATTTTCTGCAATAGACAAATAAATTAATAATAAGTCTTACTATTTATTTTTGCACGAGACCCGACACGAGGGATTCAATCCGTTCATATTTTTATGATTATGATTTATTGTTAAATTACAAAATTATTAAAAAATATCAAATCTTATGAGTTTGGTATTTGTTAAACTTATTTATACATGCGTGGATATTAAAAAATATATTTTATCTAGCAATAGAAGAAAGTAATGACTGGGATATTGATGACGTACTGTATTATTATTAGATATAGAGACAAAATCAGCTTCACAAGAACAATTATTATTAGTAACTTACTCTAAAAAAAATTCACAAAAAAGTATCTCCAAATTATTATCCAAAGGCACCCAAAGGGCACAACCACAGGCACAACTCTTGCTTATGCTTCGTACATTACAAACTAAATGGTACATCCGAAGCAGGTGTACAGGGTCCAACCTAAAAAGGAGCATACCTTTTAAATATCAAGATGAACAAATTACTAATCCATTGTTCTTCAAAGAGGCTCTGTAATTAATAGTATCCAATGCAAAATAAATGCAAGTGGACAATATAATGGGCGTATTGGCCTTCGATGTAGTGTGTAGCGCTTATTAAGATCTAGTTGCCACCGATGCTTAAAGGTCGTGTGAGTCTTTGTTTTTCCAGCTATTTATTTTGTTACGTATATTCATAGATAAACATTTGCTTCTATTTAAGCGTTGCACATTAATTATTATTAATTTATTTAAAAATAGTCAGCAAACATTGCATCGGATGGAAATGGTACACACGTGAGCATATGAGCTTGTTGTCGAGTCAAGTGTCTTGCGATCTGTGGTACGGAATGATAAATAACCTCTCAGATAGGAAATATAACCTTATCTGATGTTAATTTATAGGCAGGAAAATAGTTAATGAGTTCCCCCCCATGTAACACAAGGTCAACTATTCAATCAAAGAGGTAATGTCAAGTGGAAATCGAATTCCTATGCCTTTACAATGTGCATCATGAGGTCTATATAATGACATGGTCTAGTCAACATCTAGTTAGTCTTAGTTTTGTGACAATATTATCGTAGGTCACGTTGTCGATTATTGTTATTTGTATTTTAACTCAGCAAACATATTTTAAAAAGATGCATTAAACTTGAGGTGCCAAAAAGACATGACCTCAAACGTATATAAATTTTTTATACGTTTGAGGTCATGGGACAGTTTACACCAAACGCCGAATCTTATTTTTTATGTGCCCTGTACATTAGGAATCAGAATTGTGATGATGCCGCCGCCAAAATGTGGTCAGGACTCATAATGTGAGTTCACGTAGTAGGTAATTATTATTTATGGTTCTCTACCATAATGAGGCAAAAATTTAGACAAAACACCATTAAATCGTGACGCATGTTTTCTAGATTTCCGTTCTATTTTTATTTTTTTTGCATAATGAGATGATAGATGGAGGGAAAATCCTGAAGTTAATTAAGGCATATACCTCTATATATTTACTGCAATAACTGTTTTTTGTAACGTTCTACTACTAGATATACGATATACCTTCGTATATCAGATCTATTCAAACTTTGTTTTAGTAATGTGCACTAGACCATTGAATATGATATTTGTTTTAAACATATTTAGTTGAAGATAAAATTATATTGTTCTCCCATAGTCAAGGTAATGACGTCTCGGTGTATGAATTGAATGACGTGGATTGACCTTTTTTATACATATAAAAACGCAATGTCATTATTTTAGTAAATCTAACGAAAACTCATACATTTTATTACCTACTGTTACCTACCTATAGTTTGACATCTTACCATAAGGGTGCTTTTCCACCAGAGATGTGTTATGCTTCGTTGCTGTTAATGCGTTTGATTGAATTCATATTCATTGATGCACATAGTTTAGCAATGGTAACGATAGTTACTATTCTGTGGCAATGGTGGAAACGGATTCAAATTTCAACTAAGATAAGATTTTTACATGGAGGCATGCGTGCTATGGGTGCGTGCTATGGATGGTCGCAAGTGTAGCTATATGCATAGCAGAGCCTTTACTATCGATACATCACAGCTCGAGCAGCGCATCTTCCTGGCGCAGCATTTACTTTGCGGCGCGCTGCGAATCTTCATAGCCTAGCAAATCGCACTGCTACGAAGCTTAGTATCAGTGGAAACGGTCACATTATTTCATAGCATAGCTATTACATTTTCGATGCCTAGCTGCATAGCACATCTCTAGTAGGAAAGAACTCTAAACGATTAACGATGTTTGTTCGCTAAACAAGCAAAACAGCTAAAAATAGACATAACTGTTTGTATAGAGTGTAATAAAGTGCTTTTACTCCCAAATTCGATAATCAATAATAAGAGACCACACTATTATCTACTATTATTAAATATTAACCTTCAGTATGAATTTCCGTTCAAAACGAAAAAAGCAAGGCATTTTGAACTTTCACTTCAAAAAGTTCAAAAGTCAAGTATATTGCACTTTTATTAAAAAAAAATTACCAAATAAATTTATTTTTCCTATAGAATTATGACAGGCCAGTACTACATCTATCGAGTTAACTCTTAATAAAAAGCAGGCATATTGAATTGGCATAAATAGTATTTATAAACCGCTTTGTATATTTAAATTTATTTAAATATATCCAATAAAAATGATACTTAACAAATAATAACCCATTATAATGATTTGACATAAAAAAAAATATCACAGTACACATATCAAATTCTGCACTTTGGATGATTGATGATATTTGGAAGAAAATTTTGGAACACTTTATAATCGGCACCGAACCGAAAATCGCATTTTGTGTCGAAATGAAATCAGAAATATTCAATATTTTCGATTCTGAGACGCATACCCCTAAAAAAACCTATTTCTATGACTTTGCGTGCCTGAGACTATTTGTAAGTTAAATTATTATAGAAAATGTAAATATTATGCTGTTTTAAACAAATTTTCTATCTTCGTATATCTAAATGTGGAATAATAATTCTAATTGAAGCTCTCTCCCTGAAAAACTCTACACATGAATCGTGACAGCTCGGACCGGGGGGTAGGGACATAGAAGATCAGTGTAAATTAATATTACCTATATTATACTTATTTATTAAAATGCTACCACAGATAATATTATAATACTGATACTACGATGTCTTCCGCTTTCCAGACCGTACCGATTATTTATTATTTATTTATTCCCGATATTAATCCCTTTCCAAAGTTCATTTAAAAAGTAGGCAACGCAGACGATGATCAGCGGCTTTTTATTATTTTTCATAGTCGGCAAAAGAGCTGGTGGGTCCACTGATGAAAAGAGCTACCACCGCCTATATAAAACGTATAGGATGTGGAAAAGTTTGACGACGAATAAAGGAAAGGACTGGAGGTTAAAGAAAAGGACCTAACTAAATATTTTTACTAGGTCTATTCTTGTAGATTGGTTTGTGGTATGTCTGAATATTTCATTTGGTCAAATTGTCACGGATTAATAATCCTTTTCTTCCACACATTCAAAATTTCACATCCAAGAATTATCAAGTCAGTCTTTCAACAAACTTAAAATGATTCAATACCTAGGTATTGAATCATTTTAAGTTAGTTAGTCCTGTGGTGCAAACAGGTTTAATTGAAGATTAATGCCTACAAGTATTGACCTCATAACAAGCTATTCAAATGTTCAATACTGACTCATAGTTAGAAACAAGTTCTAAGGTCGCGGGGTAGCAGGCTAGGACCTGAGTAATTTTAATTGCAGTTGCATGTCCTAGTACCTACCTATTTACATTTCTAGATTTTTTTTATTATAATTATTGCAATATTGTAACGCAATTAACTATTGCTTAATTTGGATTAGCATAAAACTGTTCCTTTTGATGATAATGCAATTTCTTTTGGTTTTCGATATTAGGATAAATCTATTTTTCGTGAGTTCCAAAACTAGCAGTTAAGAACAGCGTTTAAGGTTTATTAATACAAAATTGTTTGATATCTAAAGCTAGATTTTATATATAAACCCCGATTTAAAGCCGTTAGCCACCGTATTGTTAGAAATTATATAAACCTAAGTATATTTAGTGATCAATTAAGGTAATTCTCATCTAGATAGAATAAGAAGTCCTTGAAAAGAGGCGCTTTTTATAATGACATGTGTAACTAGAACATAAAAACTTTTCCGCACGCACGCAATAACGAGCATCAGTTTTATATATCTGTATGTATGTACCTACATAATATATTAGGTACTTTTCAAGAAGTTTGTAAATTAATGTTGATTCATTACACTTTTTGTATATACTTTAAAATGTTCAAATTTGTGACGCATTTTCTTAGCGCAAAAAGCTAAATTAATTACATTTGGATTTTATTCGTGTCTGGTATATTCAATTATGAAAAGGATTAAGTACAATAGGTATCTAAGTACCGAAATAAATTTTATTTTGTAGCCCTAGTGTATAGGAACATAATAAAGTCGCACGTTCATAAGAAGCTTTGTCTCTACTATTTATTTAATTAATTATGTGTCACTGAAGTCATAAGAAATTGGACCAAGTCTTTTAATTTTCCCCGAAACCCACATTCTTCACTATAAAAGGCCTCATATTTCAATAAATTTAAATCCAAAGTGCTATAGGGTATGACTACACTAATAATATAAATTACATAATAGTCCTAAAGGCTGGTTTGGAAAGCTACAAGGATTAAATTTTTCTACCCGAAAGTAGCCGCGATTCGCTGCTCGAATTTCAATAGCGGTTTCACCCGTGTCAAAACCGCGATCAAAAGCAAATATTTCTGTATCTCTATATTATGCTACTCACTGCTACTACACTATACTGCCAAGTATCATCATAATCCTTGCAGTAGTTCTCGTGAAAGAGTAACAAACACAGATACATCTATCTTTACAAAACGTATCTATAATATTAGTAGGATTTTAAAGTTACTATTAAATAGTGTTATATATAAATAAATCCTGTATTCATTCGAAATAATCGATAAAGATTATAATATATCCAGTAGTTTTGTATGCATCAACGTGTTTTTTAAAGTTACGAAACCCATGAGAATTTTCTTTGTATATGACGGCGATTTTCCGATCATGTTTGCTATTGTCTAATATTTTATGAATAAATTACGTCTTTGATTGTAATATCAACAACGCAATGCACTTTTAATTGCAAGAATGAACACAAGTACAAATGTATAAATGTCCTAGTGGTCGTGATATCCTCACAGTTGTGACTGCACAGGCATCACTTTAGGATATCTAACGGTAAGCTTTGTGCACAAATTAATTAATTAAATTTAAAAATAAATTATAACATTTAATTACAATTACGCTGCTTCGTTAGGAGGGATTTCGTCGCGATCATCAATAAATTATTTAATAAATCAGATTTTTACTTCGGTTCGTTGCTTTCTCTTAAATTATTGTTTATTTGTTTATAACAAAAATATTATAATTTTATTTGTATAATGTAAAAATATAGTATAGTTACTATTTTAATTTTTTTATTATTATGATTACTTATTGGGCTAATAAATTTAGCCATTTACCTACCTTTTTTTTAATTTAAAGAAGAGCGAATAAACTAATCATAATATGTGCGATAGTTCGTAATTGTTATTATAATTTATTAGGTATTTGAATAATTATATTTATATTAAAATACAAGACAATGAATAGCGTTAAGAAATCTTCTTTGGATTATAATATTACTAATGAAGCAATAAGAAATCATTTAATTTTACGTAAAGTCAAAATTTAAACAATTAAGTACCTAGTACAATTTTTAGTAATAAAATTGTGAATTATTTCAATAAAAACGATACTGTTGAATCATTAAGGAAATCGTAATGGTTGTGTAGATGTTTCTTTTCTCAACAAAAAGTATTGAACGGCTTTTATTAAAATTTCCGTAGGTCTATTATAATAAGGAAATGGCGTAGAATTAGATATCATTTCCATTCTAGTAGTGGTTTTTATTGCAAGCTGGTGCGTCTAGAGTAAGTGATTAGGTACCTACATGACATAATTTAGGAAATTTTCAAAATTTTGACATATCTTTTCAGTTAGTATTTAGTTTATTTGTTATTAAAATCGCACAATCTTTACTTTAGATTTTGATATAATTAGGAAACACATAAAAATATAAAAGAACATCTACAGGTACATAGAAAAAATATTATTAGTACGCAGAAAAATTGTATGACGTTTGCAAAAAAACAAGTTAGGTAACTATTTTCAATATATTGTTAAGCCTGAAAGATAATGGTTAAGATAATAATTATGTCCACAACAAACAATGGATAATGGAAGTGATTAAATCATTGTTTTATATAAGCTGATATAAACATAGCTATTGTTAAAATATCTATTACAACATAGGATAAAATCTTAATCGTGAATACAAGTATTTCATATTTTTCTTATTTAAAACTATATCCTCCTTTACTTATTTACCTTTTTACAAATAGCCTGTAATTAGTGGTTAAATGTTTTGAATACAGAATAACAATCGGGATTGAATTTTCTTTGGGAAATAATGAATTATCTGCTAATAGCAAAATAATGTTATTTTTAAGAAAATGTTATATCCACACGTATCATATACTTACAATGTATCTACAAGCATATTTTATTCCCTTTTAGATTTTAATTACTATATACCTAATTTTAAAGATTTGAGAGAAGAAGAAGAGTTAAACTTTCACAATGTTCCAAAATAATCATATTAATCAACTATTAATTAATTCCTTCCAGGTTTACAATGAAACTCATAGGACTACTCGTGTTATGTATGGCGGCCGTGGTGTGGTCCAAATCCACATACACCGACAAATATGACAACATAAACGTAGAAGAGGTATTACAATCAGAACGGCTCTTAAAAGGTTATGTGGAATGCCTGATGGACAGAAGCCGGTGTCCACCTGACGCAAAAACACTGAAGGAAACCTTACCTGACGCCCTAGAACATGAATGTAACAAGTGTACTGCGAAACAGAAGAGCAACGCAGACAAAGTCATCAAACACTTAGTTAATAAGCGACCAGAATTGTGGAAGGAATTGGCCACTAAATATGACCCTGATAACATCTACCAAGAGAGATACAAGGACAAACTTGATGCTGCTAAGAAGAGTTAAGTAGATCATTTTGTATCCACGTTAAAATTAATGATTGGGTTTTAAAACGTCTGTTCAAAATTGTAAAATGTTCTTCAATTCGAAGTTATTATGATGTCATTATAAAGTGTTTTAATAAAAATATTTCTTTTGTTACTGAGTGTTTTATTACTTTAATGTGCTTAACATTAATTAATAATCGTTATTATTTAAAAAAAAAGTAAACTTAAAGCTCAATAGATCCGGAATCTACCGCACTATTAATTGTTTGATGGTGAATTATATTTTGATTTATAATTTAGTAACTATATTAAAATTCTTCAATTATTGATACTTTTCAAAGTAATGTAAAGGAATGAGAATTGATATTCTGTCAAATAATTTTTGGAAGCTCTTCCAATCTGTGAATATAAAATCGATAACTTGTGAGTTTAACATTAGTATTTTGATATTTTTATTCAAATAAACATTATCTGTATTAGTCGTTTGATTCAATAAATTTATTAAAAGTATCTCTATATTTTTTGTCTTTGTCATATTTATGCACTAGTTGTTCCCAGATATCAGGGTGACTGTCACTTATAGCTCTTATCACTGTTCTTATTAATTTCTTCTGTTTTGGTGAACATTTTCCACAAGATGTCTCTAAAGATTCAGGTATAGCTTCTGAAAAATAATTGTTCCTTTTAATAATATTACATTCAAATTAAAACATAAAATAATTTTTAAAATGATTCGTATTGTCCTTCACGTAGTTAAATAGAAATTTAGTATCACGTAGTTAAATAATATAACTTGTAGAGAAATTAGAAACCAATATGTTGGTTCTCCTAGACAACGTAACTGAGCCGTTTCTAAACACCTATCATTATTCTAGTCATCAAATAATCAAATTTAATTTAATGAGTGAGAATTTTTCAATTTCATTACGCACAGTTGATTAGAAGTTAGCTAGAATCAAGAACAAAAAGCTGAAATGCATATATAAAACATAACTTACTCTTAAAATCTTTCGCCTCCGGTGTACATGGCCCCTGATCAAGGAAACACTTCGTGTAGCCTATCAGTATCCGATCATTTTCTAGCAAAGGTTGAATATCAAAGTCATCATATCTAGGACTGTAAAAGTCTGCTAGCACTAATGTTGAGGAGAGAAGTAGGATGAAATAATTTTCAAGCATTGCTGCAAATTATTGATAATATTAAAGTAAGAATAGTTTTACCACCATTATAAATTTTCACATTATTTTTTTTACAGATTTTTTTATTGATGCTACTCTTGCATTGGTCTTTTGATATGTTTGACGTTTTATAATACAGAGGCATTAAAGTTTTTTTTTTCATAGATGTGCTGTGGTTTGCGATTAACCAAAGAAACAACTTTAGGTCAACTCTAATTATGGGTTGCAATATGTATGAAATTATTTTGTTGCTCGAAAATATTTATGTTCGATCTCGTATGACTTAAATAACAAAAAAAAAATTTAAGTCATACGAGATCGAGTTCGAATATTCAATCACACCTTTTTCTTAGGGCATATGATAACTTAATTTTTAGGTAGGCAGATACAAATATATATTAAACCCACAGCTGTTCTTCAGTTGAGAGTTGAGTTAAGTTGCTATCGACACAATTATCGACACAATGTACAAAAAGGGTAGCAAAGATATTTCTGGACTACTAGACTGGTTTTAAATTAAAATGTAATAAAATAATTACCTATTTGATTAAGCCAAGACAAAGAAATAACTACAATATATGGTTTGCTTCATTCGTATTTATAAACTGTATGTCACTGTTATTAGGCGAAGACAGCAATCAAGTAACCATTATTTTGCTAAGAACTGTGTAAGAAAGGAAATGTGCTCAATTGAATATGAACAGGCAAAATTTTTGTTGGTATTTAATTTACAATAAGCATAATAATATATATGTTACGGCTCTACCTCACAGCAATCTGTCAACCATTAAAGTTTTCCAAATAATAAAGGATTCCGATATATTGCTAGAATAAAACTCCGATCTGCATCGTGCTGACACTAGTTGTAGTGAAAATTTGTTTATTATTTGGGGCCTTCGGTTGTAGAGCTCGTAATTTATAACAAGATACAAATATTAAATAAATACTAAACTATGTAAAGTATTTCTGAAATAAAATCATGAATAAAAAAAAATACTCGATGTAGGTATTAATAAAATTACAGATCGAATAGGTAAACGAGCAAGCTTAATAATAATTTATCATGTTCGCAATACGGCATATAAATAATTCAATAACATAATTTAATGCGGTAACTTCCTTCAACAACACTTGCATAAAATCTTAGCAAATATCATGTTCTGTTTATTCAACCAGCTACAATACTTCATCTAATACTTTTCAATGTCAATAATTGTATTCCAACTGAACAACTAGTTTAATTTTATATCTTTCACATCGGAAATGTTGGGTATTATGTAAAAATAAAAACCGTGCCTTTACTGGGACATTTATTATTAGAGCATAATATTTAATCAAACTATTAGAACCATCAGCTTGCAGGTTGACCTTAATTATCTATTAAAGCTATTTGCAATTTGTTATGTACATATTTTTATTAAAAAAGTATATATTTTATTAAATTCAACTATGTCTTCATCAAATATGTAAACAATTTTCACGTTGAGGTGTTTGTGACCAAACTCATCCGCTAAAGGCTCGGACTATTTTTTATGAATTTATCGGGTATATCTTTGAGATTGTTTAACATCTATTTTGCGTACAAATAAATGCAAGGAGTAAGGCAGAATAACGTTTATAGGTAGATTAATTTTATTACCTTAGTTTATTACTAAAAGTAAAAAAAAATAAGTTTAATTTATCAATAAGAACTTTTTAAATGCATAATAATTAAAAATGACATATTGAATGACTCAAATCAATGTCTTATCTTGATATATTCTGTTATACAAGTTTGTTTTATATGAATTATTAGTTTTATAAATTTATATTATTAACCATGCCGGTTGATTGCCAAAGATCTACTTCTGGGGGAAAAGGTAATTTAGGTATGTTTATAGAAAGAGATCCAAGGATTTGTGCTGCTGGATTACCTTCTGCTCAACCAGACGATAAAGTATCTGACTCCTTACAACATTACTTATTAAAAGACGAAGTAGATTCCCTTATGAGTGATGCTATTATGCCGCCTAAAGCACCTAAACCGTTACCACCACTGCGTAAGCCAATTCCTTTAGATATGCGTTTTGCAGGCCCTTTTGGTAACGTAGCACAAATTATCAATCCACCCATAAAATCTAAATTTCGAACGCTTGTTGATGACTTTAAAGATACTTCCTTTGCTTCTTATTGGAAGAAGCCACTTGGAAAAACGCACGATTCCGTGCCTATGTTACCAGAGGGTATGGATATTTATGGCACTACATTTGGCAAAAAAACTGCATTTCATGGAAGATTATATGATGTCGTCATGCCAAAGAACCCACTTCCCGACAAAACGCCAGCTTCTTATAAGCCAGGTGCGCAGTTAAAACGCACATACTGTGAACCACCGTACAAGGAAGACCTGACATACGGTCATAGAACCTTTGTGGACAAACGGGGTACCTATGCCAGATGCTGTCTAACGGATGACAGAATGATTGTCGGCAATGGAGCGCGTACTATAGTTAATACTATACAATCAAATTTTCAAGAACAAAATCAACCTCGAATCGGAGCTGTATTAGCGCCAAATAACAATATTGAAAATGTACCCAAAGGCTATGCATTTGGTAAATTAAAACCTCCCGATAACTTACCGGAATGTTTGGCCAGTTGTGAATTAAATCCAGAACGTCATTTTTTCAAAAAGTGCTTAGGTCATCTAAATTCATTGAGAAAATGTTTGTCATCACGATTTCTTCCTACTTTTTTCAGAGGATTCTACTTGAATCTTAAATACTACGACAAAGAAAAAACTGGCTGGTTACCAAAAAACATTGTTTACAAACTGTGTGCGTCAAAGCTTATTCGTTTCGATTCATCATTAATCGAACCCTTGCTCTCCATGTGGCAAGCTTTTGATGGATCAAATATTGAATACAAAACATTTGTACATGTAATAAATTATCGAGAACCGTCACCAGAAATTCCGAAAATACCAGATGTGCCAGATGACTGTCTCGATTATAACACAACCTATACCGAAATGGTAAAACCTGGCCAAGAAGAAGACAAAAGTAGAATGGCTGGTTTACCTTCTGGAAGATACTTTGATTTAGATTATCCGATAACACCCGAAGGTTGTTGTCGAGCTGCTAGAACTTGTCTACCGCATGAATCTGATATGAGGTCTTGTTTATGTCCTAGCGTATTAACATTATTTCACGTCAATCATAGGGATTTATATGGTAAGAGAGACCCTAAAACAATTAAACGAGTTTTCGAAGCAGCAGGCGAATCATTTACAGATGAAAGATTTAATGAAATTTGGGAGGAAGCTAAAAAGTACCACTCGGAGGGTTGGGTTTGTTATGAAACATTCAATCGTGCTTTGAAAATAATAACTGAAATGGATAAAGTAAAGGAAAATTGATATTAGTAAAGAAACAACTACATATGAAAATAAAATGTTTAATTTGGTTATATCAATAATAATACATATTAAATTTTGATAGCGCGATAATCACGCGGTAATTTTATAAATTATTATGGTTATTTTATTTTTTAATCTTTAAGAAATTCTTCAAATGATTTCTGGTATTTTCCTTGTGGGTCATAAAACGAAACCAAATCTGACCAAATGTTTGGATGTTTTGCTTTAATTTCCTTAACTAAAGTTTTACCCATGTTCTTTTGCTTGTCAGTACATTTTGCACATTGAGTTTCTAAAACCTCCGGAATCTTATCTGAAACAGAGAGAAAAAAATATTGTTAACATATTATAAAATAAAGTCGTGTTAGTTACTTCACTTATAACTCAAGAACGGCTGAACCGATTTCGCTGAAAATTGGTATTGAGGTAGTTTAGATCCAGGGGTTTTTAGCCAGCCACATAGGATACTAAATATGTACCACGGACGAAGCCGGGGCGGACCACTAGTATTACGATAAAATTATTATTAAATAATATTTAACTGGACTAGATTTCGTTACATTGTTTTGTATAATGAAGTATGATGTTAGCTATCTTGTCCTGAGAGGTTGCTGGTGTTTTACAAGTAACCCTGTATTATAAATAAAAATATTATTTATAATTTTTTAATAAAGCTTTGACTCTTAAATAGAATAATTCGTACGATTCATAAGGATTCAGAAGAACTTAAAATGTGTACATATTTCACAGTATATTTCGTTCTTAATTTCGTTATGTTTAAATTGTTGTATAAGCGTTTATTTGTGGTTTATATATTACTAGTGGTCCGCCCCAGCTTCGCCCGTGGTACATATTTCGCAATAAAAGGTAGCCTATGTCCTTTCTCGGATATCAAAATATCTCCATACCAAATTTCATGCAAATTGGTTCAGTAGTTTAGGCGTGATTGAGTAACAGACAGACAGACAGAGTTACTTTCGCATTTATAATATTAGTATGGATGTTTTGATTCATATTGAAATTATACAGTCTAGATTGACCTTAGATTGACGCATACATGTGGACCTTGGTGTGGACTGGTGTGGACGCATACGATTACAAAAAAAAAATCATATCAATAATGACATTTTAAATGACATTGTGAATAAACAAAATATACACAAATATTTTATAGAAGTAAATCCATATTTTAAAATGTTGCGGTACTCAAAAGCAGGTACAACTGGAGGCAAAGGCAACATGGATATGTTTATAGAGCGTGATTCGAATATTTGCGCTGCTGGGCTGCCTTGCCTAGATCAGAATTCTGTTAAAAACATTCTTCCCTATTACTCGCTTGAAGACCAAGTTGATGCTTTATTGAGTGACACTATTTACCCTGATTCAACCTTTGACCACATGCGAATTACAAAACATAAAGAAAAACGTGATATGAGAAATGCTGGATTTTTTACCGAAGGAGCAGAACTCATTAATCCACCAATGAAAACGAAATTCCAAACGTTAGTGAGTGACTTCAAAGATACAATTTATAGCTCATATTGGAAAAGACAAGTCGGCAAAGTACCAGACTCGACAAATAATTTGCCAGAGGGGCTCAATATTTATACGACAACTATGGGCAAAAAGTATCCCTCTTCTTCAAATGCTTATGAAGTAGCTTTTCCTAAGAAACCTGTAAGTGGGCAAAACCCCTGTAACCAAAGAATGTGGTTATCGAACTACACGAAATTATTGTTCATTTAATCCTAATAAAACTTTTGGCCAGCCAACTAACGTAGATGCTTCAAGTAGACAAGTACAATGTTGTTTAACTGATGATCGTATTAGCCTAGGTTTGAATTTGAAGCATCCAATTTGTTCAAAACATGCAGATTTCTTAGAAAAAAATAATTCAAGGCTTGGATTGTCACTTTCACCTAATAACAACGTTAATTGCGTTCCGAAGGGATTCGCCTTTGGTAAAGTTGAAGTTTTAGATGACATCGGAGTTCCAGAATGTCTAACAACCTGTGAAGTGAATCCTGACAAAAAATTGATTTTAAAATGTTTAGAGCATTTGAACACGTTACGTAAATGCATGTCAAAACGTTTTGATGGAAATTTTTTTCCAAAATTTATATTACATTTGAGATATTTAGATATATCTAAGACCGGATGGTTGCCAAAAAACATTCTATATGATGAATGCAAATTAAAATATATACGTTTCAATCCAGACCTTATAGAGCCCCTTTTATCAATTTGGAATATGATGAAGAGTTCTCAAATAAACTATAAGTCCTTCATAGGTTTACTGAATTACAGAGAACCAACTCCAGACTTACCCAAAATTACAGGTATTCCTGAAGAATGTCTCGATTTTCGCACGACATATAGCGAAATGATAAAAGATATTATACAACCAAATTTTAGTTTAATGGCGGGAGTTCCATCAGGAAAATATTTTGACAAAGATTTCCCAGTAACGCCTGAAGGTTGCTGCAAAGCAGATCGATCCTATCTTCCCGAAGAGTCGGATGCCAAATCGTGTTTAAACCCAAGCATATTCACAGTAATGGGAATAAGTCATAGGGATATGTATGCTAAACGAGACCCTAAAGTAGTAAGGCAAGTTTTTGAAAAAGCTGGTGAAATATTTACTGACGATTTGTATAATGCTGTTTGGAACAAGGCCAAAGAGTATCATTCCTCAGGTTGGGTTAGCTATGAAACTTTTCGTCGGGCACTCAGAGAATACACTAATAAAAGTGAAAATTGAAAGCAAGGAATAATTGAAGAATTCACTTATAGTCTAGTCTATACTGAAGCGCAAACGTGATTTTTAAGTTACATTACTTTAATGTTAAACATTAAGTTTTGTGTAGATTTATTATTTATAAAGTTGGATGGCTTGTTTAAGTTTATAAACTTAGTTTTAATATCTAACAATTTATCATAATTTATTATTTTAATTTAAAATGTTGTATAAAGTATTAAAATAGTTTTTAAAATGGACTTTTACTTACCCTTTAGTTTTTTGACTTCAGGAGTGCACGGTCCTTTATTAACTAAACACTTTCCATACGATGCTAATAATCGATCATTACTCAACACTTCGGAGAGATTGATGTCAGCATCAATTGAGCCATATTGATCTTCAGCATTTGCAAACATAAACAAACAAAGAATTGCAATAACCTTCATCATCTTAGATTAATGGTATCGCTTCTAACGAATTCTAGAATTCTAATGGGCGCTATATATGATTAGATGTGTTTTATATATGCTAGGTAGGAAGCTTTTTATATTCAAGTAAATTCTCAGTAATGCAAACATGTTGCGTCAATTATGTATATAACAGTCCGCTGTAATCGTCCTTGTTAACTATTTATTCATTGTGGTTTACGCAAATAAATCGATGATTAACCGCAATGATCTTGATCTGATCTTGTTCAACAATGTAGGTATGATGGAAAAACACAGTTTAGCTATCAAGTATTTATTTATAACTTAATACTATTACAGGCTCTTATGCGAGGCAGAATGCCTATTTATGCTCTGTTTCAAGAATTGTTGATTGTGATTTATGAATACTTTAATAATTGATAATAAACTATCAATTAATTAACAATAAATCAAAACAGAGCAAATGGTTTAATTGGTTCTTCGCTTATTAATTACCAGTCACTAAGAAATTATAAAGTGCATCTCTGTTGAGTGCGGTGGGATCGTATTTGTCAAGAAGTTCAGCGAATCTGACTTCACTTTTGGATCGTATGCCTAAAAGCATTTTTCTCACGACAGACTTTTGTTTTGGAGAACATCTTCCACAAGCCGTTTGCAGTGTTTCGGGCAAGACACCTGAAATTGAGACAAAATGTAATTATAATTTATTCAATTCTTGTTTATTTTTATATCATTTTACATGAATTAAGAGCAATTGATTTCATAATTCTGAATCAGAATGATCTTGAAGACGTCAGAATGTAATATTAATTTATTTAATATTAAAATTCCACTTCGTTAATTTCCTTAATCGAAAGGTATATAAGTCATCATTTCTAAATGAACAATGAAGAAGTTAATGATGAGGCTCATTGCATTGATCAGTGAAATTATTCTGCCCCATACATTCTATCACATACAGAGACATTATTACCACATGTAAGCTATATTGAGCTGAACTACAAAAACGCTGAAAGATCTAATTGTTTAGTTTACATGATATTAACTACGAGTGTGTCTATTAATTTTTTCCTTGAATTTGACTTTTTCACTTTTCTATGTAATACCTGAACCGGTTCTAATATGACTATCTCTGGATAGTAGAGTATGCATTTCAAAACATAAGTTTTATAATATATTATAATGTCATGTAACTTCCGCCAACTAAATAAAACAAAGACATTTCAAAGATACATACGCTTAAAATTCTTGCCGTCCTTAGTGCACGGTCCCTTTTCCATGACACACTTGTAATAGGCGAGGAGAATCCTCTCGTTTTGAATGATGGAGTCAGCATTGAAATTATCATAGCGGTTGTAAAGTTGTTGTTGTTGTGAGTAGCAGGAGGCCACCACCGTCAGCACGCACACGACTAGCAGCCAGGTTCTCATGATGACCTGGAAAATACATCAAAATCATTTTAAAGTATATTTTTTTATGTTATTACACTATCACTACGTAGTATAAAACAAAGTAACTTTCTCAGTCCTTATATCCCTATGTATGTTTAAATCTTTAAAACTACGCAACGGATTTTGATGCGGTATTTTTAATAGATAGAATGATTCTCAAAAAAGGTTTCAGTATTTTTTTTAAGTTTTACTGCAATGATTGTGTATGTTAAATTTACAATCTACAAAGTTTCTAAATAAATCAATAAATCAAACCTGTTTAACTGTGGTAAAAACAATTGGAATATATTATAAACACTTGTAATACAAAACACAAACCTATTGAATACGTAAACAATGAACATAAATCACATCATATTCAATGAATTACGGGAAAAAATTATTGCTCAAAACTCACCTAAAGAACTATTGACTGACACTGACGATATTGAACTTAGCGGTAACATTGTAAGTGGTCCGTGACTTTCTAAGCAATATAATAATTACTCACCGAAGAAAGTGTGAAAGTGGAGTCCTCAAGGTTCGGCGTTCCGAATGGTTATGGTTGTATCTCGGCACCAACAGTGGGGTGCAAACATTTTACATTTCTCTAAACCAGTCCTCCAAGAGGTCGATGTAACGGGCCGCATACAAAACATGACATGCCCGGAATCAAAGAAAGCGGAATGAGCGGCTGACTAATCAAGTGCAGCGCCGTTTTTACGCCCATTTCGGAGTAAAGTAAAACGAGTTGTTTGAGAAATTGATCCCGTTCTTAATGGATCTATTTCTTGATGTATTTACACGTATTTTGTTATAATTTAATACCGGAACATGAAGTGTACAATAGTTTTTACATATGTAGAGCAATATAATATTTATCTTTCATATTGTCATAATATTAAAAGCAAAAGAAGACAATGCTTGTTATTTGTTATTGATATCTTTGAATAGCAGGCTTACAATAACAATTAAATAATTCGGGAGATAATTGTTATGAATGAATAATTTGGATTATATGTATCTCTATTAGTCCGGGATACATCGCCCATTTTTGCAAGTGATTACTATCAAGCAAATTTTTCGTGAGTAGCTTTATTTTGATGAGATGCCCAATAATTTCATGTATAAAACTCTCGATTGTGGTAGCTACCAGAGGAAACAAGGATAAAATATTTTGATTTGATGGTTCTCAAATATTAATTACTAACTGAATGTTTTTTTTTGTTCAATCTCAAGATAATTATCTAAATTATTCGAAAAAATATTTGTCCTACAAAATCTATGGTTTGATCAAAGAGTCCCCCTTTCCAATGTGTATCGATAACGAAGTCATCATAAATGATTACTAACCAGCTGATTTTTTTATTTTCACTTATTTAATACTTATATAATTCAACAGACATATTGTCCTACAAATTGCGTAATAAATATTTGAGAACCGTCAACTCAAAAATTTTTATCCTTGTTAATTCTGTAAGCTACCACAATCGAGGGTTTCGTACATGAAATTATTGGGCATCTCATCAAAATAAAGCTACTCACGAAAAATTAGCTTGATAGTAATCACTTGCAAAAATGGGCGATGTATCCCGGACTATATATTATTATTGTAGGGACACAGAATATGAATACAGAATTTGGATATAAAGTAGAGAGGTAAATATTGCAGACACGTCGCCTGTTGTAAAATGGTACATCTTACTCCTGTCGTGAACTTAAAGTAAGTCAACGTTCACCAAAAAATAAAAAAAGTTTTTTGATATATGTATATACTATTATTAATATAATATCTATGAATTAGGCTACCTACTTATTTCATATTGAAAATAAAAAAAACAATAGATTTAAAAATTTATATTTCATACAGAGCGTGCATGGTTGTTTTTTTTAAACAAGTTTGGTGAAGGAACTCACGCATGGGTGATTTGACATCCTAAAAAATCGTCCAGAGTCGTAAAGACCCTGTCGTAAATTATCAAATTTTTGTATTCTTTGTAGTTTAAAAATGGTCACCGTCACAAAAAGAACGAGGACTGATTCTATTAAATTTCTGATTTAAAAAAATTAGTCCTTTTACAATAGTTGTTTTATTTTTGTTTAGATTTTGAAATTACATACTTAGGTACTCGGTATTTTGATGATGAATTATAAAGCAATTAAAGAGTAAATTCGTTCAAAGGTTCATGTTCATACAATATATATTTCGAAATAGGTTTTTTCCTTATAGGTATTAAGTGTATTTAAAGACATGAAACCTTTAACCTGGCCTTGAAGTATCCATTAAAAATCCACATTGTAGTCACAAATGGTATGGATTACAATAATTATGTTCTATTAAAAAATCTTACTGCGCATTGAATCTTTTCTATATGAAAAAATGTGACATAATAGATATATCGCTCATCTAAATTTGAAAGTCCATTCAAAAAATAAAATTTCAATACTCGAACACAAAAACAATATTCGTGTTTCAAGTATTACATGATTGATATCGAAGTTATCATTAGGTCTCCCTTGGAACTTGGACTTATTTTAAGCCCTATAAAATCGTCATGATATACAAAATTTTACCATCTTTACCACCCGGAAATCTGTCTCTACAGAGGAAAGAGCACAATTATTAACTTTGTAGTTATAGTAAAAAATAAATTGATTCGCGGGAAACATACTGATTACGGAATAAATCATATCACTCGAATAATTTTCTGTTTTTACTTTTAAAATATAAATTAAATAAAAATGGAAGCTCATAATAATATACTTATACGCGCAATTGTTCACTATGTTGTAATTGCTCTTAAAATTCTAAAAGGCACTTAAAACTTCTTATTCTCTTACTTTTGTTTACGCAATATACTAGAGACGCAAATATCTTGACGAAAAATTGGTTACGTCACCAAATTTTACAAAAAAACATTATATCAATTTTATAATACAAAATATTATGATCACAAACACTATCAACACTGTAGCTGGTATCGTCAACCTTTTTTAGGTAAATTATGCTCTTTTTTAGAAAGCCTTACTGTCCGATTGAATTGTCATTTTTAGTCGTAATTAAAGTATCATACAAGCAAGACGTATTTTTTCTTTATAAAATCATCATTCAGTATATCGCAATCTAAATTGAACCCTAGTGACCGAACATATGGTCCTTCGAGCCGGATAGTTTTGCGATAACGAGAACAATAGTGCATCGGCCGGCGAGCAATCCTATATAGAAAAAGTTGTTTACGAGTTACAAGTTAGCGACGTTTTGTTACAATTGATGTCAAGACAAAAGAAGTTATAATTTATTATTAAAAGTGAAGATTTTGAAGTGAATCGTTGCATTTATAAGAAGATAATATTTAAGAATTTAATTAAACATAATGGCTACTACTATTACTTCCGAACAAGAAAGTTATATTAACATTTTAGAAGATTTAGCATCGAAGTTACAAAAGACACAAATTAATTTTAAAAAATCACCTAAAGTGAGATTAACGGAGGGCTATATTAAAGCACGTTTGGAGTGTATGGAAGACTATTGGAAGTTATTTAATGAAGCACATTTGCAATTATCGAAACGTACGACGAGAGATCAGCGCGGCGTGATTCCTTATTTTTTAAACGAAGAATATTATAAATACGAAGATGTGTATATCAACTTTAAAGCGGACATGATAGATTTATTGGGTGCGAATAAAAACGTGATGCAACAAAGTGAAATGGGTGTTTCAATGGTCGAACCGTATATTTCGGGGGTGAAACTTCCTCACATCGAGTTACCTACTTTCTCAGGAAGATACGATGAATTTTTATCATATCAAGATTTGTTCACTACACTTGTGCATAATAATTCGTCATTATCAAAGGTACAAAAGTTACATTATCTTAAGTTGAGTGTTACCGGTGAAGCCGCATCTTTATTGAAACATATTAATGTAACCGAAAATAATTACGAACAAGCTTGGGACACTTTAAAGAAACGTTACGGTAATAAAAGGATTATTATAAACTCCATATTTAAAAGATTTTTTGGCATACGTAAGGTAAATACACAAACATCGATACAAATTAAATTCATTTTGGACACAACTAATGAATGTTTAAATAGTCTACAAAATATGCAAATTTCTACCGATACATGGGGTCCAATTTTAATTTATATTATCCTACAAAAATTAGACCAGGAGACACACAAATCATGGGAAGAATATATTTATCAACAAGAATCGGAAGAGTTGCCTAGTTGGAAAGATTTAAATAAATTCCTTGAGTTAAAGTATCGCACCTTGGAAATGATAACATCGAACAATCAACAAACGATAAATAAAGATAGATCGTTAACACAAAAATCATTCCATGCCGCTAAGAATATTAAGAATTCACATTTAACAAGTAACAATCAGCCGATGTGTATCTTTTGTCAGCAAAATCATTATATTTATCACTGCAACGAATTTTCTAAACAAACTATTGAAGACAGACATCAATTTGCACTCAAGAATAAGTTATGCTTTAATTGTTTAGTTCCCAATCACACCGTTTCACATTGTAAACAACAAACGTCTTGCAGAATTTGTAGAAGAAGACATCATTCCCTATTACACTTAGACAAGAAGCGAGGGATTGATTACACAAACACAACGACTCCAACAAGCGCAACAACATCAGAAGCACAAGTCACAGCGCATTACTCAAGCGAAGCACAATCTAGTAGAAGGGTTCTACTTGCTACGGCGATAGTCTACATAAAAAGCAAGTCAGGTGAACTACACCGTTTTCGTGCACTTGTAGACCAGGGATCAGAAGCGTCTTTCATCACGTCAAGAGTTGTCGATTTACTAAACCTAAAGAAGAAAAGAGTACATGGTACAGTTTCGGGTATAGGTGAAGAAAAACAAGATTTGAAGTATAAGGTCCAATTGTCATTACACACTAAGTCGTCGCCTATTGAAATGGAAGCTTACGTGATGAAAACAATATCATCGATTCTGCCTGCCAAGAAGATTTCACTACAGATGGAAATAGAAACTATCGATTTAGCTGACCCTACTTACGGAACACCTGGCAGCATTGACCTTCTACTAGGTGTAGAAGTTTTTACAAGAATTATTGAAGACGGCATCATACGTCTACACAACGGTTTAGTAGCCCAAAAGACTAGTCTTGGTTGGATCTTGTCTGGCCAGACTACACATGCTGACCGTAACAATACGAAAACACTAAGAAGTATGTTCATCAGAGAAGACAATGACTTACTTAAGTCTTTTTGGGAAATAGACACGTTCTTATACAACAAGAAGAAGATATTTACAAAAGAAGAAGAAGAATGTGAAGATATATATACAAAAACAACCCAAAGAGATCACGAAGGAAGATATATAGTACAACTACCTTTAAAGCAAAGTTTAGAAGAAACAATTGAACGAATAGGAAATACTAAGGATACTGCAACAAAGAGGTTCAAACAATTAGAAAGAAAATTTGCTAAAGATAAATCACTAAAAGAAGAATACGCTAAAGTTATAAAAGAATATATTAGTATGGGTCACATGAGGAAGTTAGAAGATGATGATGACAAGAACACTATATACTTACCTCATCATGCTGTCATTCGACAAGACAAAGAGACTACAAAGGTCCGTGTAGTCTTCGACGCTTCAGCTAAGGGCTCCAACGGTTTATCACTGAATGATTTAATGCGAGTAGGTCCTGTTCTACAAAGAGATCTTCGCAGTCTTATTACTTTATGGAGAATTAATAAGATTTGCTTCATTGGAGACATAACAAAGATGTACAGAATGGTTAAGATGTCTGAAGACCACTCAAATTTACAATGCATTGTTTGGAGAGACAATCCAGACGAGGAATTAAGAAGCTATAAACTTTTAACAGTTACGTTCGGAACGGCCGCAGCACCATTCCTCGCGGTCAGAACACTGAAACAATTAGCAAATGATGAAATGCTAGAATATCCTGAAGCTGCTAATGCGATTCAAACATCATTTTACGTTGATGATCTAATGGGAGGTCATGAAGATGTAGAAAAGGCAAAGAAGCTCTGTGAAGAAATAAAGGTTGTATTAAAAAGAGGAGGATTTAACATGCAAAAGTGGTCCAGTAATGCTGAAGAAGTCATACAATACATAAAGGAAGATGATAATATAATTAAAGAAAATTTAGAAATCAAACTAGATAAAATAATAAAAATATTAGGCTTAACATGGGATAGAAGAAGTGATACATTTAAAATAACTATAGACTTACCTGAATTAATACTCCCTGTGACAAAAAGGTCTATTCTCTCAGATGTTGCACGTTTGTTTGACCCTTTTGGGTGGTTATCTCCTGTAGTAATAGTGGCAAAGGTCATGATACAAAAACTTTGGCTTTGTAACAAGGGATGGGATGATGAGTTACCCTGCGACATAATAGAAGAATGGAAATGCTATAGAGATGACTTACTTGAATTACAATCGCTTGAAGTCCCACGATGGTTTCACACAGCTCCAAGAAGTAAAGTGGTGGAGATACATGGTTTCGCAGACGCTTCAACGAAATCATACGCAGCTGTCGTTTACCTTAGAGTCGTCGATGAAAGAGATGATGTCTATGTTACCATGATAGCATCTCGCACAAGAGTAGCTCCGTTGAAACAGCTTACCGTACCTAGACTTGAGTTATGTGCAGCAGCCCTTTTGGCAGAAGTCATTGAAGAAACATCAAATCTACTTAAACTGACGAACACGCAGATATACGCTTATACTGATTCAATGGTAGTTTTATCGTGGCTGCAATCTCACCCAAGTAAGTGGAAGACTTTTGTCGCTAATCGAGTGGCAGATGTTTTGAGAGTTGTAGACTGCTGCAGATGGAATCACATACGATCCGCTGAGAACCCAGCAGATATCGCGTCAAGAGGAATTAAAGCTTGCGAATTAAAGAGTGCGAATCTTTGGTGGAATGGACCAGAATGGCTGAAAGATAAAGGTAACACTATCACAACAAAAACGGATATTCCAGAAACAGATTTAGAGTTGAAGAGTTTATACAACACAAAGGAAGAAGATTTTGAAATACCAATTTGGGAAAGATTTTCGAGTTTATCGCGGATGAAAAGAGTTTTGTCATATTGTAGAAGATTTTGGAGACCTAAGGAAGAATTTCAGAAAGAAAGATACATACAAGTAGAAGAAATGGAAGAAGTATTAAGGATGTGTATTAAATATTATCAAGGACTTGTTTATAAAAAAGATTTGGATGATATAGAGAAGGAAGGAAGAGTTAAACCCAGAAGTACACTAGTCAAACTTTCTCCATTTTTAGATAAAAATGGGATTATGAAAGTTGGTGGAAGATTACAAAAAGCAAATATAGAAGAATCTACAAAACATCCCATAATCATACCACAGAAGGTGCATTTAGCTAAATTAATAATACAAGATGCTCATGTTAGAACGTTACACGGTGGTATACAGTTAATGATGTCATTTATACGTACCAGATTTTGGATTGTTAACCTTAAGGCTGCTGTGAGGCAATGCATTCGAACTTGCAAAACTTGCATAATTGATAAAGCGAAGATTAAAACTCAGAAAATGGGAGAACTTCCTGCTATGAGAGTCAATCAAAATAGAGCCTTTTTGAACTCAGGTGTCGACTACGCAGGCCCTATTTATTTGAAAACATCAAGAGGGCGAGGTCACCATTGCACGAAAGGCTACATCTGTTTGTTTGTTTGTATGTCGACAAGAGCAATACACCTTGAAGCCGTTACAGATTTAACTGCACAAGCATTCATTGCAGCATTTCGTAGATTCGTAGCTAGAAGGGGTCACTGTGAAAATTTATGGAGCGATAACGGCACCAATTTTGTTGGTGCCGCTAAAGAGCTTAGAGAATTATTTCATAAAGGACAGGCTAACATTACAAGTGAAGTAGCAGCTATATTGGCAAATGATGGAACTACATGGCATTTTATTCCACCGAGGATGCCAAATTACGGCGGTTTATGGGAAGCTGGTGTACAATCAACTAAGAGACACTTGATAAGAATAAATAAAGATACAAAACTAACATATGAAGAAATATCTACACTATTGGCCCAAGTAGAAGCGTGTCTTAATTCTCGTCCACTTTGTCAACTAGACGAGACTATCGACACACTAACACCACTCACACCTGGACATTTTCTTATTGGCGAACCATTGATTGGTGTTCCTGATGTTCATTACAAGCAGGCTGATGCTGGCCTACTCACAAGATGGCGATGTATACAAAAGATGACTCAGGATTTTTGGCGCCGCTGGAAATCTGAGTATTTAAACACATTACAACAACGAAGTAAATGGCACACCAACATTCAGTCACCAAATATTGGAGATGTCGTTGTAATTAAGGAAGAGGATTTACCACCTACTAAATGGTTATTAGGTTGCGTGAAAGAAGTCCATCCTGGCTCAGATGGTTTAGTACGAATAGTAACAGTAAGATGTAAGGGCAGTAGAGAGTTAAAAAGACCTTTATCAAAGTTAGTTTTACTTCCAAATAAAATAGATTAAAAAAATGAGTTATGTATTTACAAGCTAAATTAATATGTATCGATAATTGTTCTTGAAACTAAATTACTTTATATAAAAATTAGAAGAAGATAAGAAATTGTAAACACATTAATTTTGAAGTTATTTGTTTATATTACTTTACAAAAAGTTATGCTGAGAATTGTTTAAGTTGTTTGAAGTAAGAATGTTTATTTACCTAAAGTTAATGTAAAATTTTGCATAATATTTTTGTTTCTTTTTCAATGTGATAGATTGTAAAAACTTAATGTATTCCTGCCAAAACATAACATAATATTATATAGCTATGTACAATCAAGTTTTTAAGTAAGTAGGTAATTATTTATAGTTTTACAGTTATACAGTCCACTGTACTCAATCATAATTGTTAAGTTGAAGTTTTGTTATTTAAATGCTATCGTTTATTTTTGTTAATGAATTTAAGTTGAAAACAATATGTTTTGGTGGGCGGTATGTCCGATTGAATTGTCATTTTTAGTCGTAATTAAAGTATCATACAAGCAAGACGTATTTTTTCTTTATAAAATCATCATTCAGTATATCGCAATCTAAATTGAACCCTAGTGACCGAACACTTACTGCATTTCACTGCCTAGTTATAAACTAATTGAAAATGGTGTTAAATTTATAAATGAACAAAATAGTACAATAAATAATTACTTTATTTAAGGCCGATATTTAGCTCGCAAAGCGTTCAATTTGTCGGGATATGTGAGGGAGAGCAGCTGCGAAAACATATTATATCTTTCATTCTCTACTGGAGTACAATCCTTGCACTTTGTTTTTATCTTCTGTGTTATTGAGTCTGAAATAAAACATTTGAATAGGTATTATCATTTATCATAAAAATGTTTTCTAGCTACGGGTGTGTAGGTACGAATAAACAAATAAAAGTTAATTCAAATAAAAAACTTTTTGAAATGTTGTTGTTGTTTTTGAAATGTAAACGATTTTGAAATGTGATTGTGACAACAAAAAAAAAATAATGTACCTACATTGAGGTATTATTACTAGAGAGGGCACCACGAACAAAACCTGTGCGACAAGCGATTAGATATTCTGCCTCTTATTACTTACTAGCGGTCCGCCCCGGCTTCGCCCGTGGTACATATTTACGTTTTCTCTACATAAGAACCATCCTCGTACTTCAAGGAATATAATAAAAAAAGAATTATCGAAATCGGTTCAGCCGTTCACACGTGATGCCGTGACAACGCGAAACGGGTGCGGACCCGCCGCCTTTTAGCTCCCGCCGCGAAGCGCCTCGAACGCGGCAACTGATACACAAAAATAATCCTTATGGCTGCATGATTCTGTATTCACGCGCGATGACTTATATAGCGTATTTCATGTATAACTTTGGTGTTTCTACACCGATTTACATGATTCTTTTTTTATTGAATAGGTAATAATGTTAACTTTTTTAATTAGGGATGAGTAAGAGTGTTGTAAACGTAAGAGTAGACAAATATAATCAGAAAGCTCCAAATTGCTAAGCTATTAAAGTTTCACGTGTTTATTGTGAGTCAATTTTAAAAGATAGACATAATATGCTGTCTAGGAATTTATTTTTATATAATAATAATAATTTAAGAACATTTGTGTCGTACATACTATGTAGCTTTAACCATTAAGGCTGCACACGCGATGGAAGCTTAAAAAATGGAGTAACTTCTCCCGTTTTCCCAATATTTCCCTTCACTGCTCTGCTCATATTGATCGTAGCGTAATAAAAAGTATGCTATAACCTGCCCAAGAGTATGAAGAATAACTGTGCCAAATTTCGTTAAAATCCGTCGTGTAGTTTTTGTTTCTATAACGAATATACAGACAGACAGACAGACAGACAGACAGACAAAAATTTTACTGATTGCATTTTTGGCATCAGTAGCGGCTTATCACCCCTTCATAGTTATTTTTTAAATATGTTTCATGTACAGAATTGGCCTCTCTACAGATTTATTATAAGTACTAGCGGTCCGCCCCGGCTTCGCCCGTGGTACATATTTACGTTTTCTCTACATAAGAACCATCCTCGTACTTCAAGGAATATAATAGAAAAGAATTATCGAAATCGGTTCAGCCGTTCACACGTGATGCCGTGACAACGCGAAACGGGTGCAGACCCGCCGCCTTTTTATAGCTCCCGCCGCGAAGCGCGTCGAACGCGGCAACTGATACACAAAAATAATCCTTATGGCATGATTCTGTATTCACGCGCGATGACTTATAGCGTATTTCATGTATAACTTTGGTGTTTCTACACCGATTTACATGATTCTTTTACTATAACCTGCCCAGGAGTATGAAGAATAATAATTGTGCCAAATTTGGTTAAAATCCGTCGTGTAGTTTTTGTTTCTATAACGAATATACAGACAGACAGACAGACAGACAGACAGACAGACAGACAAAAATTTTACTGATTGCATTTTTGGCATCAGTAGCGATCCCTTATCACCCCTTCATAGTTTTTTTTTAAATATATTTCATGTACAGAATTGGCCTCTCTACAGATTTATTATAAGTATAGATAGATGAATTAAAACCAATCAATGTAACAAATAAATATTGTTTATCTTATTAAAAAATTATGAATAAACTTATAAATTAAAACCAATCAATGTAACAAAAAAAAATGAGTTTGAGACGATTGACTCTAGCTCGTGTTACAAATAGTGTAGTAGCGATGTCCTCTCTAGTACGTAGTACATATAACTCAATGTGTACCTATATAGTGTGTACCTAATATCAATGTATAAATATATAAGCTTCTTGGTAAAAACCTATAAGCTTCTTGGTAAAAACCAATATTTTTGACATCAAGCACATTAATTAATACAATAAGTAATAACTTATTAGATCCTACTAAAATAATGACAACTTATCTATTAGGTATCGAAGAACAGAAATCATTAATTATTCATGTCGTTTTATGCTAGTATTTTAAAGCTTACTGTTTTTACTCTATGGACTATGATAAAAGTTGAACAGATTTGAATTATAGTAGAAGTTGAACGATTGCTTTGATGGGTTTATTGAAGACTGAATTAGTATGTATAATAATTGTTAAAATTTTGAGGTTTTAAATAAAATTAATAATAATAGATACTACCTAGCTCTACTTAAGATACAGTAAATTGATAGTACAGCAGTTTAGTTAAATGATTCTATTTAAAACTTTATAATAAATTGATTCGATAAACATAATTAATTCTTACCTTTGAACTTTTGGTATTTTCCACAAGGCGCCTGTTCCATAAGACAAGCAAATACAGCTTTTCTCTCACGCTCATTCTGTAGAAGCTTTGCTAAATCTAAATCTTGTATGTCCTTTATTTCATTTTCTGCCAACACCAAAGCAACGACACAAGCGATCAAGAAAATCGTGATTTTTATCATATTGAGTCACTAGAAAAAATATTACATTTTAAATTATAAAATTAAATATCCGAACAAGCATGAAGGTGTAACATTAATAACTATTTTTTCAGGTAATTTTAGAAAAGGCCAACCACCATCCGGTAACATTAATTATCAGTCGAATAAATTTTGTTCTAATAATCTTGATTAGCAATTAATAAATTAATAAATAAGTAGATACCTACATGTCGTTTTAATAAAAATATCAACACAACAAACTATTGAAATCGCTTATAATTGCGAATATACAAACAATGAATTGTCGTTGTTATCTCAACTTGTTAACATCTCTAAGAGCCACATCTTACATCGACCATCCTTTATACATCCCTTATTACGTAAGCGATGTTACAATGGTTAATTAATTAGCATTTATCTCTAGGATATTCTTTGTTTATAGTCTTTACAAAGATCTAGTTGTGTGGGTTAATAATTACGCAGATAACTGTAATTACAATGTGGCGTCTTAATTTCCCCTTTGCACGTATAAAATCCACTTTTGACCTTCGTCCATGGGATTATAATATTTGGTACTGATTCCTTTGGGTTATTATTCCCCAAGAATCCTTGGCAAGTTCGACTTCGGATCGATCCCAGTTAATACTATAAGAGGAATTTTTCAAAATGTCAATAAAATAGCAAGTTCAGTTTCACTCCATCTGTGTCGAATACTTCTACAATAGTATGTCTAGAACAGAAAATTCGTCACGTCGGATGTCTCAGAACATCTACTAGTCTACAGATCATCTACTAGTCTCTTAAGAAGGAGAAGTAGAAGTAGCGTTAGCTACTATTAAGTATTCTGTGGTAGAAGCAAGAAATCTAAAACATCTAATGATAAGTGAAACAAGTTCAACTCCTTCGAGATAACGTTGATAGTACTTTTATACAGGCACTATTTTTAATTCTACTACTTTAATAATAAACTTGATTATAAAAATATAATGTATTGTAATTTTAATGTATTGTAGCTATATTGGTGTGATATTTATCTGTACTATGATTTAGATTCAATTTATTTTATGACATGTATTTAAAAAAAATATTTTACTTGATCTATGAATTGTGCTAAATAATGTAATTTTTAATAATTTTTTTAACCTCAATTGTGCTGTGTACATACAATTTGGCTGGCTTTACCGCAACATGTGATGAAATTTGTGTATAATTATTATAGTCCATTGAAAAGTTACATTTGGGGTTGCGTTTTTTAGAGGACGCAATTTTATTTTTTTGATGTGTAGGGGGGGTCAATGTGAAGCTATCACCAAGTTTGTGGGGTCGCCACCCTTGTCCCACGGCCGCCATCTTGAAAATAGCGGTTGAAATGGTTTTTACGATATATCTCTTAAACTATTTATCTGATAATAAAACAATGTTAACATTATTCGTTTCAAATTAAATTCTCTACAACTTAGGTTGAGTAACTTTTTGTCGTAGAACTATAAATAAAAAAGTTATAAGCGAAAATGTTCAGAAATTAGAGCTATTTATATTTTTCAATAAAACTTCTTTTTTTTATAAGTTTACGAAGAAATTATATCAGACCATTTTTGTAGATTATTTTTCGAAGAACAACTTTTATTTACAACATTTTTTCATTAAGTAAATAGCTAAGGTTTTACAGCCCTCCGAAGTGAGTACTATTTTAAGTACTTTTTACTATACAGAATACGATATATTATGTGTGTACTAATAATAATTTGTCACCAGTAATTATTTTTTTTGTTATTATAATATTTTTAATTATTAATTTTACAATATTATTAATAATTAATTATTGACTCTTTTCCCCACCACCCAGGAGGCAGAGTCTGGAAGCGCATTTTTTTTTACGTCGAAAAGCAGGGTGAATTGTTCTGCAGTGTGCTTCCATTGTTGTGGAGTCTGGGAAAAGAGCCAATAGCCAATATATTATGTATAGTTACTACTGAAAAATAGTACTCACTTCTGAGCGCTGTAAAACCTTACCTATTGACGTAATGAAAAAATGTTGTACATAAAAGTTGTTCCTCGAAAAACAATCTACAAAAATGGTCTTATATCTTTCTTCGTAAAATGATAAAAAAAAGTTTTATTGAAAAATATAAATAGCTCTAATTTCTAAACATTTTCGCTTATAACTTTTTTATTTATAGTTCTACGACAAAAAGTTACTCAATCAAAGTTGTAGAGAATTTAATTTGTAACAAATAATGTTAACATTGTTTTATTATCAGATAAATAGTTTAAGATATATATCGTTAAAACCATTTCAACCGTTATTTTCAAGATGGCGGCCGTGGGACAAGGGTGGCGACCCCACAAACTTGGTGATAGCTTCACACTGACCCCCCCTACACATCAAAAAAATAAAATTGCGTCCTCTAAAAAACGCAAGGTTAGGCCTAAAAAATGTAACATTTCAATGGACTATTAGCCAAAATTGTCAGCTGTGATGTGTATACCTATTTAAATAAATAAATAAATAAATAAATTTAATATAGTAATTATTTCAATGATAATGAAATATTGAATTGATTGCGGTAAAAACGATTTTTATTTCATGGACTGGATAAAAATACCCCATAAAAATGACCTTTTACTTCGGATACAGTGATTGTTTTAAAATTTATCACCGCGAGTAGGTACTACAGTGAGATGCAACTAGTAATAATGGAATAAATTAATTAAATTCTCTTTTGCATTCTAATCGATTATTATAATGTCAATTGTTTAACTTCTATAAAAATATGTACAATGTAATATTATTTTCTTTTGTTATAATATGTTTTTTTTATGTTTTCTGAATATTAATTGTACAGTACAGGTTCTTATATAACATACATAAATATAAAATAATAAAACATTCTGAGAACTTTAAATCGCGCATAATTGGGATACTACATTCACGAAACTTTTCTTAAATGTTAAATCTTTAACAATTTATACAAAAAAAAAGCAATTTTTATAAAAACCCAAACTTTGAATACTTACGTAAATAAGACGAGTCCATGTTTTCCTTTCAAATTTCAGTCATTCAGCAGCTACATTTTGGCAATTATCGTTGCATGAACTAAATCACCAATATAAAAAGCACATTAAATTGCTGCATTGTACCTATTGTTTACTACATTAGTAAAAAATTGAATTATAAGAGTTCCAGTAATATGATATCCTAACAGTATGGAGAGAAACATACGAATAAAATGTATTTCCCCTGAAACATGCTACATTGAAGGACGATATTTATTCACATAATTTTCTCTCGTTATAAAACAGCAATTGAAAATCCATTTGGCATTATATAATTCTAATATTATTATCGTGATTTTGATAAAAATTATAATAGTGCTTTTCCGGGTTTAAGCACGGAAGAGGAGGGGATTTAAAATAATTTTAGATTGTTTAAAATAATGACACCTGCATATATAATACAAAAATGAGTTAATAATAGTTTTAAAAATTTTGCTAATAACCCTTATTGTGGAAGATAATTGCATGTTTCCGTTGTTTACTGTATAAATTTTCTGAACTCTATAGGATTGCATCACTTCGCTTAAAGTACTGAGTTGTGACTTGAAAAATTTTTTTTATTGAGGTAGATTATTTTTTTTCCTAAAATGATTATAATATCAAGCAAACTCATATATTTTAATATAATTTGTAAATTATTTAATATTTAATATTTTTATTGCATTATTGTGTCAAGATAAATTTTTAAATGCGCGCAAGATATTTAAAATTGCTATACGCACGTAGTTATCTATTCAAATTATAGAATATATAATTTAATTTTGAACTAATAGATAGATTAGGTTAAATGAAATTTACGACATACACCCGAATTTGTACACATCAAGTTTTCTTATTAAGTAGAGTTCTATTTAATTCATATTCCTGAAATTAATTCAAAAACGAAAAATTTATTTATTTTAGAAAAAATGGCATTTGCGGCGCTTTCCCTTGTGCTCCTATTTTCAACGGCGATATTTGGATACGATGAAAAGTACAGTGAAATCGACGTCGACAGTGTTATAGCTGATGATGAGCTGTTTATGAGCTATCTCAACTGCTTTGTGGACAAAGGACCATGTACCGCGAAATACGCTGAAGACTATAAAGGTAATGTTTCAATTTACAGTTGTTTAATTAGTAATTAGCAACCGGGTTTATTCGGGATTAAAAAAATCGCCTATCTGTCGAGCAGTTTTTGATTTAGATCGTAATAAATCAGCCAAATATAATACTTTTATAATATTAATTTAGACTAAAACTTGAATTCAGTCGTAATTGGCATTGGGGAGTACCCCATCAGTTTACCTATCTCCATTTTTTTTTTTGCTATACATACTTAGAGCTTTTCATTAGCAAACAGTTGGCAACAACGATACAAGTTTTTATAAATGCTACACAATTATTGTAAAAAACTTAAAGGCGCAATAAAACTTGTATGTTATATTACTAATTGAAAATAATATAAAAGAGAAGAAATTAATCTTGTACTGATTTTATTACCACGAATAACTTCATTAGCTTGGTTAGGTTAGGTTCGTATTAAGTAAGTTTTCGGCATATTACAAAGAGCGTTTGTAAAATGACGAGCCCTTGATAAACGGCGAAATTATTTATTTTCCTGCGACTAACAATTTTGTTATGACACGATTGATGTTATGTTACAGGTATTCTACCAGAGGTGATCAAAGAAGGTTGTGCAAAATGTACCGATGATCAAAAGGAAAAAATGAGGAAACTGGTCAAAACAGTAAATGAAAAGAAACCAGAAATGGCCGTGGCGCTTCAAGCCAAATATGATCCTAATCATGAATATGAAAAAACTTTTACAGCATTTTTGACAGGAAATTAAAACGCAAATGTAATTGCATGTAAAAAATGTTTAGGGATGATAAACGGAGACAACGCATTTCGAATTGACAAGAAACGGTGGAGCATTACAAATTACAATAATTAGTTAATTTATTAAAATAGAATAAACATGTTAGCAAAATATATTAATTTTTTTTCCCCTAAGTTTATACCTTTGCAATATCAGCTGGTCTTTTCTAATTTATAAATTCACTAGCTACCCGCCCCGGCTTCGCACGGGTGCAATGCTGATACTAAATACACTACAGAAAAACCACCACAAATCCCAAATCTAAATATTTGTAAAGTAATATGGATAATCAAGCATAGACGTTGAAATGATTGCGCACAGCAAACTACACGCAAGCATTATACAACTGATGCTGATTACGTCACGGTGCAGCGGCTGGCGCAACCGGCCCCGGCTGACACACAAACACACATGCAACTACCACAAGCTTACTCAATATACGATCTCAATCCGGATCAATCGATCGCAGATTTACGACAAGCCTATCACGTGTCACATGTAACATGTCATTGTTCAGAGGGAGAAATATTCAGATCATGTCGATGGAATAAGGGGGGTTACCATGATATCCTAAAGCAGTATTATTTCCAATGTGGAAACTGATTGCGCTAGACGACCTGTATAGGTATCATAGTAGCCCCCCAGTTTCAAGAAACAATTACATTTATGTTTATATACATAACAAGTTTTGTTTTATCTACATTTGAAATTAAATAAATAATATTAAGGTGTAATAAAAAATGATGTCATCAACAATCATAACAACTTAAGATGAGGAAAGATAAACCGCGATATTATACACTTCTAAAAGATGTCAAGTTAAATAAGTTAATTAAATAAAGTTTGAGTTAAACAATCATCATCTGCTATAAGTAAACAATTAATACTGGTTCTTTCGTCCGTGGATTTAATGAGGTTGCCAAAATTTTTATGAACACAAATGTGATGTAAATCGTAAACCCGCTTAAAAATAAGTAAGATTACTGCAAAAATAATCAACTTATTTTTACAATTTCTGAGGTGATATTTACTTTTTATTATAGTGAGTAAATTCATAGAAATGATTAAGGAAAAACTCACGATGCAGACGTAACATAAACAAAGAATGGTTTTGTTTAATATGTAGATGTCATGACTGTGGAAAATTAACCATTTCTTGTTGTATTATAACTGCTTGACGAACAGGCAGATACGGCAAAAAAAAACACAAATCTAATCGTAACAATTTATTACAATATCAGTCTACACCGCTTAAATAAATAACATTCAATCCAATTGATCTTATTTAACAAAAATGCAGGCCTGTCTGGTCTCTTTCTGGAGTATCACATTTTGGAAATTGATGAGTATCTAAAGCTATTTCTTAACGTAATTTATATGCTATTGCTAGGAGTTGTTTAACTGGCTTGGATGAATTTATCGAAGGCTTCACGATGTTTGCCTGATGGGTCGTTCTTTTCGACGAGCTCGGTCCATTGTTTGGCGTGCTTCTGTTGGATGGCTTTGATTACTTTCCTTATGTTACCCTTCTGTTTTTCACTGCATTTAGCGCAAGTTGTCTCAATTGCGTCTGGGAGGTATTCTGAAAAAAATATTTTTCTTAATAACAGAAATCTTTTATATGTATTTCAACTTCAGAGACCAGCTCATGTTATTAAAATATTTAAACATAAAATTATGGTCCGGAGATTTGTTTATCGGCTTAAATTATTTCTGTCCCTTCACTAAACTGTAAACAACCGGTATGATGTAAGCAAAATATCAACGCGAGTATTTAATATAACATATTTCTTAAATTATCAATACAAGTTTTTAAAGCTCACGGGTGCGTATTGCCCGTATTATTTATCATGCGTGCGCGTATTATTTATCATAAATAACTTATAACAGATTTAATTTCTATTTAGGCATAATAACAATGTTACGAAATCTGAATAAGTTGTCCATAATATTAGTAAGCCAAGGTTAACACCAAATTATCCTTGAGTCCAAAACCTCGACCTTTTATGTAAAGTGCATTTAAACGCAACTCGTCCTTAAAAGACGTTGGTTAAATATGTATGTGGATAATTGGTACCCACTGCACATAGCGTCGTGAGTGGGCAATGATACATGATCAGTCTTGCAAGATTTACATTAAGTACTAGTAGGTACATAACAAAATATTGCATGGTCCGAGGACGCCTACTTCTGACAATTTGATTACAGATAAATATTTACTTTTAATTTGCGTCTAATTATACTTTATATTTATGATTTAAATGTGTATGTGGTTTTATACGTAATTATTCACATCATTATTAATTAAATTAATAGATTTTTAATAATCATTTCGATAATTATAATATTTGAGACACTTTAAGACGTTAATCAATTGCCTTGAAATACATGCCTGACTAATTAATACAAATAACTTATGATATAGGTTTATCTAGGTCACTGGCATGTTATTTTAATACTAGTTTTATAATTTTGGACTTCAAATACTACTCAAACTAAGTATTTCCATAATAGACCATATTAAGCACTTTTAATTAAGACCAATATGAAAACGTAGGTATTATTCGATAGTTTTATTTTTGACTCAGAAATAGATTTATTCGGGCTTTATCCTAAAAATTAAAATTTTACTTATTTTCATTCTGCCTAGAACGATAGAGAACTAATAAATTAAAAATACAAAAAAAAAATATTATGCTATGTATCGTAAAGCAAAATCATCAGAAATGTACTCACTCTTAAAGTCTGCTCCCTCTGCAGTACATCTGCCTTTATCTAAGAAGCAGTTGATGTATGATTTTAACAGCCTGTCGTTGGAAATTAATGTTTCCACGTCGAAGTTATCATATTTTGAACTGTATTTTTCCACAGCACATACCGACAAGACCAAACAAGCCAGAATTACGAAGGTCCTCATTTTGCTCTGTCTGAAAAGTGACGTACTGGTATTATTGTAAGGAAGTGAAATAAATTTAAGGAAGATGCACAAGGAAAACACGCGTTTACAATCAGTCTATCTGATTACTAGTGTCCGAATACAAAGGGCTCTTAGTATTGTACCGAATATGAAACAATAAAACCTTCACAATTAATAGTGAAGTTACTCAGCACTGAGTACCATGTAGGGTAACTTAATCGTGTTCAGAATTTAAATCACGTAATTATCTTTGAATATAAATCTAACGCTTAGCGACTATATGAAAAGTTGTTTAAAATAAGTTTTAACTGAAGTGTGACATCAATTTACGTAACAATTGCAAAAATCTGAGATAAGTGCTGAAATTTTACAATTCATTGATTACACTGGGTTACAAGAGCAGTATTGCATAACACAAATCACGTTATAATTGGCACTTGGCACCGGTTCGTTCACCCACCTTTTACTCTGTTTAAGGGACCAAAACAACTAGACGTCTCAGAAAGCGACAGTGCTTTATATTGACTACGTTAAAACCACCACCTTCGGTGACACGTGGGTCTAGTGTTGAGGTGGGTGTACAACCGATTCTGCGCCTTTTGGCCAGTGCCTTATGGCCGTTGGAAACATGACTGGCAAGATCATTTAGAACTGCGTTGTTGCCGAAACTCCGTCGACTTTGGACACGCAGTTGAATATTGCCAGGAAGCCGTTGAGCAATGAGAATTCCCCGAAGTCAATTTTAAGGAAGACTACAATATTATTGTACAATGTGGTAAATGTTTGCTGCATGACATATCTAAGAACAATCCGAGGCCGATGTAATTTTTTAAGAACCTCATTTAAAATCAATAAAATAAAATATTAATTTATTTTAATTTATTCTACAAATGCATCATTTTATTTGAAATTTTGGTCCTCTGGGATGACTTTTATTGTTTTGTTTTTATTTTATACAGCATTTTATACAGCTTAAAATATTGTAAGGGCATTAGTTATTTTAATCAACTTTTGGATTCACGTCTATGGCCTATTCTGCATCCTTACCTTCATATGAAATATGCTAACGACTATCTAGTCAAAGCCTTTCACCTTATAAGTCAAATGCTGATACCCTGTAACCTTAACAAAGTGTTATAATGCACCGTAATATAACATAAAGGCGCATTAATGTCTATAATATTATAAAAAATATGTATTTTTTTGTTATTCGAGCAATATGGGAATATATTATACTGGTACTCTGTCAAAACATTCAAAAATAACATAACAAACTTTGCTTTTTATAATGTGTATAAGTAGGAATAACTGTGTAGAATATCAAACTAGTAGGAAGTAGGATGCTCTATTTTATAGGTAACGGTTTCAAGTGCGTAGCCGATTTCATAGTTGATTTTAAAAGGAAAAGTTAAAAATAATTTTAAGTCTACATTTACTGAATATATACCCTGCATTTTAACATAAAAGTAATAATGTATGTTTGCACGTCAATACTAATTTATTAGACAATCTTTTCTCGACAAAAAATCTGCTAAATGTTAACTTAAACATCTACAACGATGTTATCGTTTTGATTTTTATAAAATCCGTCAATCCTTGGTTGTTAAATTTCCCAAGTTCTTATCACGAGGAGAGTCTGTTTTTTAACTTAGCTTAGTCATTTTTTAATATTTAAAAAATGACTTCGATCGAGTGTTTTTTTGGCAAATCTCTTGTTGGTGTCTTTGTTGAAGAACATTGTGAACAAGCCGATCTTACACTTAGAACTAGAAAATTATTTTTTTACTCGTCGTCATCGCCTCTCAGCCGTAGGCCTATAGGCCTTCCCTAACGACTTCTAGCACGGAAATAACATTCTACACTAAATACAAGAGAACTTTAATTTTATTCCTGACTAATGATTTTGGCTGCCATTTGTTTGAGCGAGTGATTTTTATCACTTTGGATGTGCTAAAATAATTTATTAGCATGTCTATCGAGTATAATAGGTAAACACAATTTATTGAATTTTTACGAGGAATACCTAACAATAGATGACCCTTTTAAAAACTGACCTATCTTTATTCTTTTTTATTGTGTCTTAAGAATCAATCTATATCGTTTCTATATATATAAAACACTAAAACACATAATGAATTTAAGTTCGATAATACATAATATTTTTATTTGTTTTGTAGCACACAGTCAAGGGCGTCAACTAGCTAATAATATGGTTGGTTATCCAATGGTTATTAATGTTTGTTTGTTTATTAATTATTATTATTTCGTCAATAATAAACGTTCGTCAGTAAGAAACAGGTCATTAAAATTATACCATTGCCTGTATAGTTTCATGGAAAATATAGCCATTGCACACTATGTGAGACAGCTATTTTGTATAAAAGTCATTTTCTCAAATATTGTTTTATACTATCGATTTTATACATAAATAATATTTTTAAGGCGGTTTTTCATATAGGTATTTAATGATCTCATTTTCAAATTTTCTATCCCTTTTGATTACTTTTTTCTATGGATACGACCTTCTTTCAATTTAAATATACAAAATTATGGTAAGGACATCCAGTTCAAATCACGTATGACCTTCGAATGACGTCTATTTTAAACTTGAATTATATATTTTGTTAATTAATTTATGACGTGGAAAAAAACATATGTTTGATTTGAAAACTTAAAAACAACGCACAATAAACAATTTTAACAAAACTTAAACGGACTTCGCCTTAATTGTATTTTTTGAAAGGCGGTTTAACCCTTTGTTTCCAAATTCTTTATTTCGCATTTTTTGTGTAAAATTTTAGTGTAGGTTATTTGCAAGCGACTGAAGTACATACGTAATGAGACTTCTGATGTATATTCTTAGTCCAATTTCTTTTCTTTCATCGTCAACGAATAAAAAATAAATGGAACCATATGAAAAAAGGATGCAATCGAATTAAGGAACTCCGTCTTTTTAAAACTTCGAGGACTTTCTTTTACAATCAGTTAGTTTACTTAGTATCTCGACCCAGAATCCAAGGCCAATATAATTAGGTACTTAGGTGTCATGTGTAGACGGAAAATCATTTTATATGTCAGCAGATGTACTCAAATGAACGGATGCAAAATTTACATTGTACGACAAAAGCCATCTAAAATGGTAGGTAACCTATTTTTTTAGTTTTTAAGAAGCTTTACAATATTAAAAAAGAACAAAAAAAATTGTTTTGATCATAATTTATAACAAGTAATCCTTGAAACAAACGATTAGGTATAAGAAACAAAAACCGGCCAAGTGCGAGTCGGGCTCGCGCACAAAGGGTTCCGTAGCAGCAAATATAATAAATTACAGTTAAATCAACCTATCTCAAAAACTATAAGAGATACTTTGATCAAACCAAAAATCGTTGAAAGAGTTAATTAGCATGCATCACCTCTATTTTTTTTAGAATTTTATACCCCGTAGTTATAAAAATAGAGGGGGGGGGACATACTTTTTACGACTTTGAGAGCTGATATCTCAAAAACCGTTCACTTTAAGAAAAATGTTTTTTAGAAAACTTTATATCATTTTAAAAGACCTTTCCATTGATACCCCACACGGGTATGTACATCGAAAAAAAAAATTTCATCCCTCAGTTACATGTATGGGGGGCCCCACCCCCAATTCTTTTTTTTACTATTTAGTGTCATATTTTTGTAGCGGTTCATACAACACATATTCCCATCAAATTTCATCACTGTAGTACTTATAGTTTCCGAGTAAATCGGCTGTGACAGACGGACAGACGGACAGACGGACAGACGGACATGACGAAACTATAAGGGTTCCGTTTTTGCCATTTTGGCTACGGAACCCTAAAAAAAGACGCTGTAGCAACAACAATTACCTAATGCTCACATATTGATCAGTTACCTAGCTAAAAACGCGAATAAAAGAATCCATAATATTTGTGTTTGTTTCGATGTAATGCTTAATATTTCTTTTAAAAAGAAACTTACAAATTAGAAACAGATTTTGAATCACGTCTTTTACGTGTTATCGAAAAATAATTTCAGATTTTAAAATGTTAGTAGTTACGGATCTTTTATGTACTATTTTAGGCCTGCTAAGAAATTAGGTAAATTAGTAGGTAATTGTTATTGGATGTTTTTAAGTTTCGTTTTGTTGTTAATATTTTTTTCTATGAATAAAAGTTATGAAAACTCTTCAATATATCTATATATACCTCCGTTCTACACACGTTCTACATAATAATTATATAAAGCTTTTATAAAAAGGAATGACACGTTAATCACAAGGTGTAATATGCTCAAAACCAAGCTCAAAACATTCTTAAAATTGTGAAAATGTTATAATTACAAGCCAAACGTTTATTTATTAAATACTAGACTTCCGCCCGCGGCTTCGCCCGCGTTTTCAAAGGAAAACCCGCATAGTTCCCGTTCCCGTGGGATTTCCGGGATAAAAACTATCCTATGTGTTAATCCAAGTTACCCTCTATATGTGTGCTAAATTTCATTGTTATCAGTTCAGTAGTATTTGCGTGAAAGAGTAACAAACACACACACACAAAGTTATTGTGGGTTATCCATAAGAGATAGACATATACCACCGCGGACTTTTCTGTAGACCTTTTCAATGTGTATATACTTAGTACATTATTTTGATAAAACTAGTAGGGTTCAGCCTGCGTTTGCAATGTAAGCGGAAAAAATGTAATTTTTTACGACATCACATTAGAAACCTCAAAAATAACAGTACTTCTCCACTATTTGATGGATATTATTATACATATAAACCTTCCTCTTGAATCACTCTATCTATTAAAAAAAACCGCATCAAAATCCGTTCCGTAGTTTCAAAGATTTAAGCGTACAAAGGGACATAGGGAAATAGGGACAGGGAAAACGACTTTGTTTTATACTATGTAGTGATGAAGTAAGATATTTCGAGTATTTATTTCATTTAAATGAACCGTAAACAAAATTAAGCCGCTGACTATTGGCTATCATTTGATTAGGAATAAACACGTTCGAATTTTAAAAGAACGCGCCAAATGCGATATTTTTTTTAAATGTATTTTTCGTTTGAGATTATGTCAGGTTCATTTAAATTTTTCATTGCGAGTAGACGTACCTATTGACGGTAAACTTCCATTTGCCCTCACAAATGGCTGAAAAGAAATTGCTGAATGTTATCAAGATAAAACCTGCGGTAAAGAAAACAAAGTAAACAGGAGCGTGTGAATTTGTGGATTTTTGCAATCGCACTTTAATCAGGATTCACAAGGTAAATATTACTTTTCTCACTCTAATCAAGTGAAATTGGTAAAGTCCAAGTAAAATACATAGAATTCGGTTTTCTCGTGTTCGTGCCAAAAATGTTGAAAAATAAGTTTAAGATATTGGACGGATAAATTTATAATAAATTTAAATTATCCATTTTGATATTTATCTTTTAAAAAAAAGTACTTTATTTGTATTCTTTAAGCAAAAACCTTATTTAATTTGCTCAAAAAGTCACGAATATTTCTATCAAGTGGATTTACCCTACTGCGTGTAGAATACTTAACTATGTACTATATTAAAAAAAATTGGTTGTCTGTAAAGTCGGTTTACTGACGATAGTTGAACGTGACAACGTCCGATTGTGCTTCTTTGTCGCTCGTTCGCGCTCTCGCTTGCACTTCAAGCCTTACATGGAACGCCTCAGAGCGAGGTAACGCCGCATGAGTCATGTTTTTTCGTGCGTGCAGCCGGCTCTATCGGATTATAAGACGTTGTCACGTCAAAATTTATAATGTTACATTTACACTAGTTGTCTCAATTATTTATAGTACGTATATTGCTTCAAGAAGATCGACTGGAAACCGATTTCAAGCTTTCTGAATTTAAATTAGTTTATCTAACAGCTAAAATTATAGGAATTGTTTCAAATAAGCTACCAGAGAGATTATCACCATATCTTTGGCCATGATTCTTCCAATAATCGAGTAAATATTGATTTTACAACCATACATAAATTAAATATTTTTATTGTAAGCACACATGTGTAGTACCTACCTATGTTAACTGTAAGTATATGAATTTTTTGTGTATCTGGTAACCCAACATCTAGGCTCATTTTGTTTATAATGCAGAAAAATTAACCTAAATGGCGGTAGAATAAAATAAGTAGAGAAGATTTAAAAAAATTACGAAAACTAGGTACATCACTCGGCGGACACATCCTACAAGTAGTATGAACAGGTATGAATGGCTAAAAAAACATAACTATGATATTATCGCACTTTATTAAAATTCACGGGTGAATCTAATAATTCTCAGAACAAAGAAAAACAGTTGTCATAATATTATTGTATCATCTATAAATCGTATAATGATCTAAAACTTGGCAATAGCCTGTTCCAAAGGCTGAATGTATTTTCCCTCTGAGTCGTATTTCTGGAGGAAGTATGCGAATTCCTCGGGCAGTTTCACTTTGCCCTCTTCAAGGAATCTCTTGAAGATGTGCTTTTGGGCTTCAGTACATTTCGAACATGACGTTTCGAATGCGTCTCTGAGGTCCTCTGAAAATAGAGAATATATCGTACTTATAATTTACTTTTGTTTATTTAATTTACGTAACTTGCTTTGTTTAAGAAATATTTTTTTTAAGTGTAGAGCGCTTAACTATATAGCTGATAATATAATGTTTTTTTTCGGAATGTTTAAATTTATTACATATTGGTAGCACTAAATTCACGATTCATGTTTTATTCTTTGAGTATTATTTGTAATAGACTTTTCCATAAAAACAACATACAATTCGCCAAGCTTTCGAAAAAGTTAATATTGTTGGTACTATGTACCTACTTATGAATAAAAGGAATATTCTCTTCTTATATTATAAAACACGAAGACTTTGAATGTTTTATTTTAAACTTTTAAGCGGTAGAACAATTTTGATGCATTTTTGTAAGGTATACATATAATAGATCTTAATTTACTTGTATAGATACCTATGCAACTTATAAAAGCAAAAAAAGAGAAAATAAATAGAAATCGCACCATTCTAAATTCCATACGAACGAAGACAGTAAGCAGGTATATGCATAGATACTATTTACGAGATTATAAATCAAATCTCCTACTAAAAATAATGCATGAATTCAAATGTTGTAATATCAAATAATATGTACTTTGCCATACTAAACCAATTTTTAAAAGTAAAAGGCGTCGTACTTCTGCGTCTCTGCGAATATAATATTATTAATTGAACGAGATCGAGATTATCGAGAGATTAAATTAATAATAATGTTAAGTTAGCCATTAGAAATGAAAAACAAATAATATGCTAGATACCTACAAGCAAAATTAATCTGTACAATTGTCATTTGTCACCACCACATTAACTTAGTTAAATATCTAATAACAATAAGTAATTAAATTAGTAGAAGTAATAGTGTGAAATTTTTTTCCCGTAAATAATTATTTTGTCTCGCTAGGTAATCCACGATAGATTGTTTTATAAAATAGCATAAAAAAAGTAATCATATTATACAATATTCGTTATATAGGTAGACTAGCTTTCCGCCCACGGCTTCGCCCGCGTTTTCAAAGAAAAACCTGCGTATCTCCGGTTCCCGTGGGATTTCCGGGATAAAACGTAGCCTTTGTGTTAATTTAAGTTACCCTCTATATGTGTGCTAAATTTCATTGAAATCGGTCTAGTAGTTTATACGTGAAACCCATACATACATACATAATTACAAACCTTTCCTCTTTATAATATTATTAGTATAGATACATCGGGTTAGCATCGCCTTAATGTTAATTATTTATAATTTTCAAGGTTATCTTTTGTTTGAACCTTCCCTGACCTATACGTGTGTAAACAATGCAAGCTATATGATACTTGAGCCAATTATACTTAAAATATTTAAACAAATGCTGATATCTCAAAATATTTAGATAATAAGACAAAGTAATTATATTTTTTATGGCTATATTCCTATGTAAATAATGAAACATATTTTTACAAACTTTATTAGGTAACCAGTTAATGATCTAAGGTAACCAGTATCTATACATCTAATTAAACGTATTCATTAACTCTATGAATTCTTACAACTTGTATGATTTTCACTACCTGGCTTGGAAAAAATGTAGACAATGGTACATTTTACATTTATATAAATTCATAAACATTCCTATTGATGGCAATAACTCTTTTTATTTCCAACAAAATGTTTTGTTATAGTTACTAATTTTCATGAAAAAAATAATGATTTATACAAATAAATTGTTTAGTAAAAATACTCTAGCTAAATAATAACTGATTTAAATTCTCATTGAAAATATTATAGTAAAAATAATGGTTGACCTAAGAAACTTGGCCGTAATAGGTACCGAGTTCGTTTCACCTAATAGCCAACATTGATCTTAAAACTAGACCATACATTTCATGCCTAATACAAAAATGTACTTACTTTTAAAGTCAGCAGCAGCCACGTTACACTCTACCTTATCGTTGAAACAGTTGATGAATTCTCTGAGATTGTTCACATCGTTCACCAGACCTTCAATGTCGATATCATCATTCTCAGTGCTGTAAGTCTCACTGGAGACCAGCATAGCCACCGAAGCAAAGAGTACGATGTACTTGAACATGTTTATCTAAAAGAAAGCAGTTATCAATAGCAACTCTAGAGATACACTGACTGAAACAGGAGCAATCAATCTCTAATGTAGGTACCCCTTTATTGACACTAGATAATGTAGAAGTACAATGTCCAACACAAATAATAAACATAGTCGAATTAGGAACTTTTCTAACGTTCTTCAAACAACCAATATTTTAATCTAGGTATATTTTGTTAGATTAGTTCCCAGACGCGTAAAAAGTTTATATGTAGTTACAACCCTAGGAAAACTTAAAGTTTAACAAAATACGTTAATCAAAATCTCTATAAAAATATAAAAGTTACTTACCACTCAGGTAAGTCTGATCAAAATCAAAAATGCAAAATAAATGTTTTCATGAGCTTGCAAACCTGTGTTTATATATATATTTCCCAGGGTACAGACAAGGTTGATGTAAATCAAACAGACACGTATTTACTAAAAGTATAGGGCCCCAAATTATATTGAGGCCACATTCATGCAGTACTAAAAAATATATTAATCCCCCGCCCCGGAATCACAGACACAATAGAAAATCTATTGTGTCGCGGTCGGATCTGGCCGCTCGGTGGTTGAGATGTTAAAACAGTTGGGCCCTACTTAGCTTAAAACCATTACTGTAATCTAAAAATCTATATTCAATCGTGGTTTATTATTCCTATTGAAGATTCTCTTTCGATACTTTTAAAATCATTATTCGCATATATGGTGAACGTGATTGTAATTTTAACAAAATCACGCTTCATCTGCAGACACATCTATTTTTAACTTCTGGGAAATACTGACGGTTTGAAAATGTAGGTTTTGTCGTTTTTCTCGCACATAATAAAAAAGTTAAAGCTTAAAGCTTTTAAACAAATTATAAAAGGGTAGTAGAATCTTTTTGTATAATTATTTATTTAATAAACATAAATTAATTATCCGTATAACAACGTATAACCTTAACCAACGTATAACATTGTATACGTAGTATATTATTATTAGTCTGTGGTATAACGTATAGAAAAATATAAATAAATTATCTAGGTACTTTACATGCATTTAAATTTTAAGCGCATTGTCCCACGATATGATAAAAAATTGCTTCTTTAACTTTATAACATGTCATTGAACTTGGGCAAGCAATAATATCTATGTTTAAAAAAATATTAATTGAATGAAATCACTAAAATTCAATCCCATTTATAAAATAAAGCTTTTCATTACAATATTATGTACGTGTGAGTACCCTACTCTCATATGCATTATTATCCGATATATAAAACACATTAGTCCGTCCGTTTATTCTGGCCTATCCCAAATCTACGGTAGTATACGTTACGTTCATACGCCGATATTATCTACTATATGTATATAAAAATAAGTCGGGTTTTCCTTCCTGACGCTATAACTCCAGAACGCACGAACCGATTTACACGGTTTTGCATTCGTTTGAAAGGTCTCGGGCTCCGTGAGGTTTATAGCAAAGAAAAAGTGTCTCTGGTGGCGAAACGGAGTTCGCCGGGTTTGCTAGTCTATCATAAAATTGAAATACTTTAACTGACAGACTCTGTTTCAAAAATGTACTAATAATAAATGTACGGTATCATCAAATTTGTTGTTCTACATATTTGCTAATGGATTTAACCAGGTTCTAAGAGTTTTTATGTGATAACTCTTGGATAAAGTAACAAATAGCTATTTGATTTTTGTATCTGCGTAGTTAAAATTTACTAAGAGTGGAACAAAACGATAATAAGGAAGCATGTTTGGTCGTAAAAAAATGATTTCTAGAAAGCAATTTTAATGTGTATTTAGACTAGAGAATCTGCGAAGAATATGCTTAGTTACTTTTCCAAAAAGGTTAGTTATTAAAACAATTAAAACTACATTACTTTTCAACAGATTCGTTTATTAAAACAAAACAAAATAAAGCACTAATGCAAAACTAATATCCCTTAATTTGCGCCAATAATTTATCCATGTATATGCCCTTAGGATCGAACTTCTTGACAAATTCTTCATATTGAGCAGGCATCAATACGCGAAGACCGCTAAGGAACGTATTGGCCAAATGCTTTTGCTTTGGATTACATCTCTTGCAACTTGTACGGATCGAATCTGGTATGATTACTGTAAAATACATGTAAAATTGTTTTATTTGTATTAATAAGATAATAAAGAAAAATAGGCGATCTTCAGCCGCTAGTAAACATAAGTATCTTGTTTATCAATAATGAATAAATGTCGAAACAGAAGGCTACAAAGCATTGTATAAAAAAATCAATTTAACTCTGTAATCATTGAAGCAATCATCATGAATATTAGAATGTATTGTTTCTTTGTAGTAGTAAGTAGGCTCTTAAAGTTGTATTGTTTCTTTTCACGAATTCAAGAAAATACTTACGCAAATAGCTAGCTGCAATCGCGTCACACGGCTTCTTTCCCAGGAAGCAATCGAGATACGCCTCAGCTCGTTTATGATCCTTCATCAAGCTTACCATATCCAGATCGTCGTCAGCTGTTGTGTAGAATGAAGTGTCCACGGCAAATGAAACGCCCACCAAAACACATAGGACAAGCAGGGATTTCATTTTGATATGTCTGCAAAAATAGTAAATTAAGATATGATTCCCTGAAGGAAATTATAAGGATACAATAACCGCAGTTAATATATTCCCGTATGTTATGATTAGTTAAATTCCGACCAATTCCTGGTTTCGGTTAGTATTATAGGCAATAATATTTTCTTTTTATTGCTTGAAGGCTAAGGAATCTGTTGTATTTTACTCGTTAATTAAATTAATGTGAATAAAGAACAAAAGATAAATTAAAGAAACATTCATAAAATACTGTTGGGAGTATGTACTATTAAAAAATATATAAGTAACTCACCTGTTAACTATAACCGTGTATAGTGTCTAACAAACAAACACGTTCCTCCTTATATTGGATGACAAACACTTAATTATAATTATATATTATGCAATGTTAATTAGGTAAATTAGAAACGAATTAAAAGCAATTATTAATGTGACGATACTAATATTTAAGTCCATTATGGTTAACTAATTCATACCTTATGAAATTAGGTATTACATATTTGATTTTACTTTAGAAAATGTCTCACTCTTTTCAAGTCAACGGTTTTCTTCGTTGACTTCAACAGAGTTATATCACATCCCGATAGAATAATGGGAAATATAGAAAATAAAATACATATATGTGCCTACAGTTTAATTCGAGTTATAGAGTTATAGAAAATCTATTTAAAAATCAACGATCTTATTCTGAATGGTTACAAAGCCTTCTTCATACGTGTCACTTAAATTTACAGGCACTTACATAGGTTTATCCGAACAAGGCGGAATAAAAAGGCTAATATTTTATGGATTATTTTTTATTAGATAAAACATAGTAGCTGGTTGAATTTGAAACAGTTTATACAAATCAATCATATCACATCCGTCAATGACCTTTAACATTTTCCAAAAGGGTGTCCAAGTATTTTCCTTCAGGATCAAATTTCTTGGCGAAGCTATCATATTCTTTGGGCATCTTGGTACGCAATGCATTCAGGAAAATGTTTGCCGAATGTTTTTGAGTCGAATCACATTTTGCGCATGCTGTTTTAATAACTTCCGGAACTAAAGCTGAAATAAAATAAAAAACCATAGTGATTATACAATAATGATTATATTCATAAATTCATTCGATCGCTTTTTTGTACTTTCCGTTGTACCTACTGCTGAAGAAAATCTATTTGCATAATTAAGTAATAGAAAAAATAAAAAAAATCACATAAAAAGTAAAAACTTCCCAACGTCCCTGCGGAACAATTAATGTCGTTACCTATCATGTTATAGCTATCTTGTCCTGCGAATTTGCTGGTGTTTTACGAGTAGCCCTGTATATCACTGTATAAATGGGTACTATTTATACAGTGATATCATAATATGTAATAGTATATAAGTAAGTATATAGTATATAAGTAGATACTTACCTAAAAAGTCAGCATGCAGCTTCGAACAAGGTTGTACATCTAACAAACAGTCCATGACTTCCTGCATTTTCTTCGGATCATCGACCACGGCCTCCATGTTGATCTGGTCGGTGACTCTTTTGTACTTATCTTCTTCGGCCGTAGCTGTAGCGGCGATAAGAGCACACACAAGTACAAAGGTCTTCATTTTTACCTAAAAGCCAAATGTTTGGACATTCTTTATTATCAACTTCATTTTGAGGCTAATGATTAAACATCATCTTATTAGGTATGTTTAATCTGAGTAAGTGTAGGAAATGGTCTGAACCCTCATAGCAGGCCCGTGTCCCTGCAGTGGGAGCGTATATGGGCTGATGATTTCGATAATAGGAAAAACAAACTTTAGTACAGAAAACATTAGTATACAATCCCTACACCACCACAACGTCAAATATAAAAACTAGAAATTCAAACAACTTAGATTAATTTTCCGACTATTACATTTTTGTTGCAATAATTTAATATGGTTTTTGATATGAAATTAAAATTAGATATTAAAGAAAATATTGCATTAGAAATATCGCTAATACCACCTAATACTATGAGTATGCTATATTTTGCGGCACATTAGGAAAAAAAATTGAAATTTATTATTAAGTACTCCCCAAGTGATCAAGGTGTTAATTATGTGCTCAAAGGCTACTTACTTAGTTCTTGGACAAAACCAGTATAAGCACTAGATATCGAGAAATATACACGATCCTTTTTATATTCAGACACACACACATACTCAGGAATATTCTAAATGATTCCTATACAAACATCTATTAATCCAATCGATCCCATCAAGTTATAATTAATAAAAAGTCTTATAAAAACTGTGAATCAAAAAATTCAACATCATCATTCAACTTCATTTTCAAGTACCTAATGCTTACTAGCAAAATATGACTTTTTATCAAAGCAGGATCTAACAAAATGTCTATTAATCAATTGAATTTTAATAATATTTCAGTTGCAGAGTGCATACAATAAAAATTGCTAGATTAAGTAGAGAATAATTGACATGTAAAGCCTTTAAAGGTTAAGGTGAAACAAATATGTGTACAAGTGAAGGTATTATATTAAAATATAATTCAAATTCCTTTTCCTTCCTTCCTTGTGTGGATTTTTTGACGATGTATCGTGCAGCTATTGATCAGCTTGCTGATTAGCTCACCCCCCACCCTTTTAAGGACTTTTGATATGATCATCTAGACATGTCAAGGAAAAAGTGTAGCGATTTCCAAACCACAAGATTTATTTCCGCTAATTTAACTAATTTACTCGGAACTAATTTTAAGATCGGATTACACATAATTATATTTAGAATTTTATTTAATCAAACACCAGTATATTGTTTAATATTTTTATTAGATAAATATTTATCTCTAGAGTCTATAGTTGCTGTAAATCAATCATTCCAAGTCTTTTAATATCCTTTAACAATTTCCAAAAAGGTGTCCATGTATTTTCCTTCAGGATCAAACTTCTTGACGAAGTTATCATATTCCGTGGGCATTTTCTTGCGTAAGCCAGTCAAGAAGGTGTTGGCCAAATGTTTTTGAGCTGGGTTACATTTTACGCACGCCGTTTCTATAGAATCGGGAATTATGGCTGGAGGAAAGACGATATCATTTTAATGAGGTATTATTTTTACAGATATTATTTCTAAACATGGAAACACATAAGTACACATATTTTTTGAACATCTTAGAATACAATACTATTTATCACTCGATTAATAACTTTAGGTAAGCCTTAGTACTTTTAGGCGAATTCACAATAAGAATACAAAATAGTATTTCATGAGTTAAACTTTCCTTCAATTTACTGGTAACATTTTAATCTAGAAAATTTTAATTTCAGAGAATAATACATTGTATTCAAAATGACGTACCCAAATAGCTAGCCGGCACCTCATCACAAAGTTGTCTTTCCAAGAAGCAGTCGACGAATTCCTGTAGTTTCTTCGGATCTTCAACCACGGCGTTCATGTCCAAATAGTCATTTGCTGTTCTATAGTATTCAATTTTCTGGGCCATCGAAGCGCCAAAAAGAGCACACAGAAGTGTAACGGTCTTCATTTTTTACTAAAAAAATGAAAACAATAAAATAAAAACTGAGGAATAAATTAGCCAAAAAAGTACATTCGTGTTTCTATAAAATAATATGTCCGGGCTAAACTAAATAAATAAATAAATAAACTACTTTTATCCATTTTTTATACAAATTTAATACAGAGATAGCTTGAAATCTGAGGAAGGACATAGGATAGGTTTTATCCCGAAAATTTCACGGGAACGAGAACTACGCGGGTTTTTCTTTGACTACGCGTGCGAAGCGGCTGACGGAAAGCTTGTTATATACGTAAACTAGTCAATAATTTCAATTCGTTCAATTTTATTTCAATCGAAACAGTTATTTTTTATCAATGGTAAATTACTTACGTCTATGTCAACACAAGTATAAACACTGGATATCGGGATATATTCGCGATCCTTTTTATATATTACATTTGAGTAGACACACACATATCTAATAAACTCGAGAAAATTAAAAGTAATTCCTATGCAAACGTTTAGTACCAATTACTAGCTATAAATTGGATGGATCCTATCACATTATGATTGTTAAATAGCATCATAAAACTCTGATTAAAAAATAAACATCATCAAAATGGTCAAGCCGTACCTGCTCAATGATTTAAAATGGTAGAAATTACCTACGGAACACAAAATATGAAATTAATAATTTTTACAATTACCAATTCTTCACACTTACATAGATATCACGTAAAGTATATATTTCGTAACTTGATCCAAACTGGAGACCCAACAAACCAAAAAGCATGAAAATGGATGTTAGATGATTAATTGCTCTCAGGATGATATATTATAATATTAAAATAATGCAATACTATTTATATAAAAAAGCTAATATTTAAGTTCAACAAAAAACTTTTGTTTAAAACCTGTGTAATTTATTTTATTACACGACACATACGACGTTATATTATGTAATAAACTGTAAAGATAAGTGCAATAATTCGTATGGTAACTAGTTAGTATCTCTATAGGAAATAGGTGTATACTATATACCTATTAGATACAGTTATATTAGTGGAAAATTCTATCGCAATTTTAGATTTTTAGATTAAAAACGAAAATATTGATTCCACACATTTTATAAGTTGTATCAGATGTCTGTTTCAATCTTAATTTATAATCAACAGAGTTCTAATTACATATTATGTTATTATACTAGGCCATAATAATACACAATTAAGGGCCGATTTTTCAATGCTTGTATAAAACTTATCCGTCCAATAAAGTATTACACGATAATATTAAAATTTCACGTAAACTGGGGTATTTAGAATACGTTTTTAAAATGGTACTAGTTTTATATATTATTCGACGAATAAGTTTTATCCAAGCATTGAATAATCGGCCCTAAAATTATTAATGAAACGAAATCTTAGGGACATAGCCTATTAACAATTAAAATTTACCGCAACAGCATTTTATAGAAAAAACAAAACGTGATGTCTCTATAATGTCCGAATAACAAAAAAAAAAATATAGATTTTAAATTGAATCAATAAAAATGTTATACAGGATTCAATTACGCGGAGAAATTTTATTGTTCTTGTTGTATCTTCCCTGGTATAAGAGAATTTGATGATTCAATAATTAATTATTATCCGACAGTGCTGCTTGTATAGAATTATTTATTAAATTCTTATTAGAGCGATAATTTGTTACAGAATTTTATTCATTTTCATGAATATATATATTATTTCTAATATATTATATTTAATACGTAGGTTCTGTTACAATCTCTTTGAGTTATGAATACAAATTAACAAGATAAATATGTTTGCAAAATACTTACCTCAAAAATAACGTAACTTTATTAATAACCTATGTGTAATATTTCACAAAAAACGGATATATTGAACCTATTGAGAAAACTGACAATACTGAAAAATAATTTTGACTCAAAATATTATATGGGCAACTATTTAATTAGAAGGATATACATACATAAATAATGGTGCATAACCTACCACAATGTAAAGTCTATATGCTTAAATGTGTAAGGCAGCAAAAATTGCAGATGTATGCTAATTTTAACTCGTCTATATAGGAATAGGATCCGGGTTCGTATTTCTGTCAGTTTTATAGAGAGAATAGCTTTATGGGTATGACCGCGAAAAATTGTCCCGTTACATTCATGACATCATAACAAACGTTACATACATGACTGAATGTTACTTACATGACCATTATAAAGCTTAGTACATATAACAGTTATCTTTTCTTCCTAGCATTAAAAAATTAACGTCGACACTCACACGACAGGAAATATGGAGATATAGGTAGGTAAAACCAATTCATATCATAAAATAATGAATTAAAACAAAAAGATGCATAAATCAAAATTGTATTGAAAAAAATTGATATTTTTTCCGCTTTTTATTCCTTTCTGCATTTTTCGTTTACAGTTATTTATATTTCTCGGGATTTTGAACTTGTAACTTCTCTCGATATTTTTTTTTGCTTTTCGGCATTCGTCAACGCCATCTGTAATTTGATTTTCTCATTTGAAAAAATTATTAATAAAAAAAAATTAAAAAAAACCCGACTGACACTGCAAATTCATAACACGCAGTCGGAGGCTACACGGCTACAAAATATTACTGGCCTCTACCCATTCTTTACATCTTATATAGCCTCCGACTGCGTGTTATGAATTTGCAGTGTCAGTTTTTTATTGTTTTTATTAATTATTTTATTTTATTCCTTTTTTTGTACAATCAGGTAAAACATATTAAGCTAATGGAAAACTATAGATAAAGATCAATCCAATGATATCTTGCACATCAAAATGCGATCAGCCGTTTAGATTTGAAAATATTATCGTCCTTTTTTCGCGCAATTTTTTAATAGACCTATGTGTTCTAAGCCTAACAATATGTCATGACTGTAACGTAACACATTTCGTTACACATCGTTACAATCATGACAAAAAATGCGGGCGACATAACCTTAAATTAAAATTACTACTAGATTGTGAATGCTAAGAACCACGAAGTAGTCTGATTCTTTAGTTTTATAGTAAACCTACGTAAAGATTTATAATAATAAGACAGAATATATATACTTACCTCGCAATCAAACACTTTAAATACCCTTTTTTCGAGCGACAAATCTCACATCAACACAAAACACCATTTCTCTCAAAGAAAAAATGGCTGCTTTTGTTTTTTAAATGTTGCCAGCATGCCAAATAGTGTTGCCACTCAAGAAAATAAGAGAAGGATTCTGATAATTCTTATAGTATGGCAGTTAGAGACGTTACATACGTGACGTTACACACGTATAAAAAAAGTGGACAGTTTTTAAAATAATAATAAAAAATCGATTAAGGCCTTGTGCATTAAAAGATTTTTATGTACATGTTGAATAAGAACCGAATAACTTAAATTTTTCATAAAAATGCTAGTCAGTCATACCATTTCGTAGGGGTTATCAGTTTTTGTCACAAGGGTGTTAGGTGGACAAATATTTTTTATATGGACATAAAAGTGGAGCCAGTAAAAAAAATATAAAATAAAATATTTCTGCAAGAGATAGATTGAGTTTTATGAAATAATCTAAAAGAACACAAGCATACCTTTTATTACATATCTATTCAAAAAACGTTGATGCCATATGAGAAATAAAATGGGAACATTGAAAAAACAATCCATGTACAATTTTTCGCGGTTATACCCTTATATAGTTTTATTTTATATTTTTATTTTATTTATTATTTCCATTGAATAATTATGTAGTCATATTATGTAATGCTAAAATCGGTAGAGCCCTTCTCAATTGATGTTCGTACTTCGTACCCTCCGTATACTACCTACTGCTACATTACGGTTCCATTTCATTTAAAATGGTTGTAAGTAAGAAAAATATAAATTCTACCATACTTAATATATTTTTATAGTTATTTTTTTTGTATAAGATTTAATTGTTTTGGTTCGATTTTGTTGTAAAATTTTTTCGTATAAATTATTATAGCGAGCAATAATAATATAATAATTTTGACCAAAGTCTGATTTAACACCATCATAAAACAATAATATGTTAATGCTAATATTTTTATCAAAATTTCTCACTTATATAATTCTGTTGTTGTTATTAAAATTATGGATATAAAACACTGTTATGATCTAATGGGGATTATTTACTTTTATAGTTGATAAGTTGTTAATTTAACAATTGAAGAAAAATTACGTAGTTTTACTTTAAAATGCTTTTGTAGGAAAGTATACGAAGTGAAAACTATTTATTTGAAGTATTTCATAACGTATTTATTAATCAAAATCAAAGCCTTTCGCACTACATACTACATCATGGACAAAATTTAAAGAATCAGTTTATCGTTAGATATGAAAAAATTATGACCGCAGCAATGTGTAAACAGAGTACGATGTTTGTAAAATCTGAAAAACAAAGAAAGTGTTATTAAATTGCATATAAATATAATGACTCATCATTATAATCAATAGCATAGGCTTCATACGCACGGATGTGGTTCGTATTTATAAAACTTAATAAAAATGTTCACAAATATTACTGAACGTGTAAAATAATAAACGTAAATTCATTTATAAATTCGTATTACTACTTACTGAAACAAATAGATCCATATCAAATATCTTTATATTGAAGGCTACGATCTCCAATGGTCTCTGAAAATCATTATAGCATAGTTACAACAAAGCAGTGTAAAAATATAAAATTATTTATCTTATCAAATAAGCGAAAATTTTTCGGTCTACGTGCTTAACTATTCATAGTTACTTAACTTTTGATATGATAAATACTTTAATTTTTGTTTGTAAAATTGTAGTTTTGTAAATCCAGTGCACTTTTTCTGTTTAATAAGCTAAGCATTAAGGTTTTAAATATATGAAAAACCCGCAGTGACTGTTTCATACAATTAAAAAAGTTGAGTACATACCTACAGCTTTTTAATGCAATGAATCTATTGATAACGTAACCGAAAATACCTGTGATCTGGCGATCATAATCTGCACTACTTTGCGTATTTTTGTTTCGTATATATCATCCCAGCCAGCACAATATATTAATGTCGCGGTTTCTAAAGACTACAAATCAATTCATGAAATTTTAATTAATATGTACATATGTTATTTTATTTTCTAACTAATAGTAGTTTAAAGTATATAAAGTATAAAGTGCTGTTCCATTATAACAATTGAACGTAAAATAAATACAATTGCAATCAAAGAATAAGTGAAACATAATTAGCTAAATATACATATTAACTACAGTTAATAATATCAATGTCCAACAATTATTATGGATGAATAAATTTGTATTACCGTTTCCTTCAATTTGGCTGAATAAAGGCATGGTAAAAATATGTGAATGACCGATCCTATTACAAATATTATATATTTCAAATCAAAGCCACCACCCTAAAACATTCAAGAACGTTTAGATTTTTGCATAGCTATTCACTGCTTGAAATAATAATGATCAAATGTTTAGTTACAGTAGTGAGAGTGTACATGCAATTGCAAAGTTGTATCATAGTAGCAATCAGAATCAATCCCAACCAAATATTAAACGTGTCCTGTATCAAATTCACCAATCTAAAACAAATATTCAGATACACAATTTATTAAAATTTTATTTTTATAAGGTAACTATGAAATTTATTTAATTTATGAAGACGCTACCAACCTGAAAAGTCTATTCTGTTCGGCAATAACTTGCCTTATATTTCCGTAAATATTATCTTTCGACATATGAGCATCTTCAAACATTTTGCAGTAAATTTTCATTTTCAAACATGCGTGATTAACGGACAACCCAAAGAAACCATCATAGCCAATAAAGCTGAATACATACGTTGAAGCAGCGTATAACATATAGGCGAACATTATTTCGTAATATGGACTTTTGAATCTATCTTCAGAACTTCCATATGGAGTCCGAATATCATGTATCATAAACCTTTGGGGCTCAGATGTGAATAAATAACTGTATGTAGTTTTTATCCCAGCCATTATAGGAAAAATTAATACAACAGATAAAACTGTTATTACCCAGCCTCGTTCACTGTATACTAAACTATTTCTAATGCTCAAATCAATTATCTGTTGATAAGACGCAGGCAAATTGTTATATAAAGCATAATCTCGGTCTATTTCGTTTATTATTTGTAGAGCCAATTCTTCTTTATAGTTTTGACATATTACCTGAAAATTTAGTTAATAATTAATAAAAATTCACATTTAAAGCTTTTTAATTAGTAAAATAGATATCATTACGGATTACCTTAAAATATATAGCAAGAAACGGTCCGATCAAATTGGTTTGTTGAATAATATTATTAATATCGAAGTCAATACAATATCGATATGTATCGTAAAATGCAAGCGCACATATAGGTAAAACCGATAAAATAACTAAACCTAAAATACAAACAAATCATTATAACATTAACTCTTAAAAAATGTAATAAGGAAGATATTGCAAAGAGACTCACAAAAGATAAAGATGCGTCTTTTAAAATACTTAGGATTCGGATACGAAAGAGATGCCGCCATTGCAAAAGCTGTATATTTATAAGTTTCTTTAAAGCTTGTATACTTTCTCTCATCTCCTGAAAGGTATTTAAGAAAATACTGAAGCATCACCTTAACATAAACAACTGCAATACTTACATAAATCTATACGTGCATTCAAAAACCAGTAGATATTAAATTAACTTTTGAATGTATCAAATTTAAATATTATAACATAATATAATAAAGAAAATATTATACGTGTGCAGTTGTTATAAAAAGAATTTTCCATTTCAAAGCTGATCGAATCCGAACCATCCATGATTGCGTTCGCGTATCGCGTATATCGCGGTATCCTCCAAGTGCAGTTAAAGTACTCAGACTACCGAGTACTTTGTGTAGTTTTTCAATAATAAAGAAAACTGTGCAAAGTGCAAATATACAGTATGTTTCATTTTCGGTTCAAAATTATATCTGTGATTGATGTACCTACTACTACTTACTACCATTAAAGATTTTTAATTTTAAATATACTAGATGGTACACATAAAAAGGCAATAGACGGAAAATTTTCATTTTATTGAAAAATTTCCACTGTCATTCAGCAATAAAATATTATTTCTATATTTATATCGATAGTATCAGATAATATTCATAAATCAAATAACTTTAATAACTTTGCGAGGGAGTAAATATTAATTCATTTTTATATTTATATCGACAAGTAATTAATTCAAGATAGAAAAAAAATATAACCATTATATTTAAACACACGTTTGGATCACCCTATAAAATCATTACGAAATGGATTAAATATGAATCAAAGACTCTATCTATCGAAATTAAAAGAGAGTCCATGAATTAATTCCTTAATGTCTTTAAACAGGTGAAATTAAAAAATGAAAGATCAATTGCCTGCATTAAATTAACTTAACTAGAGGCTTTTATTACGTACTTTTACCCTGCAGCAAACTACAATTAACATTAATCAAAGGGACATTTTTCATTAAATTATCCCATTCATATTATCACATTATAAATTTACTGGAATGAAATGATCCTTAAATGAATAGCCAAGCTTTGTCATATTATAATATTCACACGAAAAGTAACCATAATTATAATATCTTAATATATATAAATCTCGTGTCACAATGTTTGTCCTCAATGGACTCCTAAACCACTTAACCGATTATAACAAAATTCGCACACCATGTGCAGTTCGATCCAACTTGAGAGATAGGATAGTTTTAACTTTTAACATGTAGGTACCACGGGCGAAGCCGGGGCGGACGTATATTATAATCTATGGATGATTATGGTTGTAGAAATTAAAAAAGTAAATTTATTTTTAATAAAAATTTATTAAGTTCAAAATTGTTCATGCTTACAATGTTTAGTAAGAGCCAACAATCTTTTGAAGAGCAGGTATGTAGTGGTTGCTGGGATCGTATTTCTTCTGGAACAAACTATAATACTTAGGGTATCTAGTTCTTAGGTTCCACAGGAATCTGCTCCAGAGATGTTTTTGGAGGCTGCTGCATCTCTTGCATGACGTCCTCAAAGAATCTGCTAAGATATCTGTAAAATTCATAATTATTATAAGTATTACAAGCGTAATCAATTAGTTACTTAGCTTTCTTTCATAAGGTTTCTTTCACTACACGTATCAACAAATAATAATAAAATATTTTTCAATGTTGATTGACTTTTTCCGTCTTCCGGTATTGGAAGAAATGAGTTAAATAAATGGTAACAGACAAGAAATATCATACGATCTACCAACAAATTCGGCTCTTGAGTTACAAGTGTTGACACGAACTCTACATCTTTATAAATATAGACGGTCTACTTACTTTTGTAGCTCTGTGCGAGAGGGGAGCAGGGAGCGCGACTCAAATAGCAGTCCATGTAGCCCTTAACAATAGCCGGGTCCTTCATCAACTTATCAATGTTCAAATGATCATTGCCAGTTTTGTAGAAGGCAATACCCATGCTCAATGCGACCGTAGCCGAAAGAACGATTAGGACTTTCATTTTTAAGTTTCTGTAAGTGGAAATGTGTGTCAATCAGTTGTTCCAAAATAATTAATATCTGTTGTTATAGAACTGCCTTACTTAGGAATTATAAAAATTACATTATAAAGTTTTAATAGTAAATATTTATTTTAAAACAATAAGATTAAATAGAAAATTTTTGTTAACTTACCAAATGTTAGCCCGTATTGAAACTATACGGATTTCGGATAAGCCATAGCCTTTAAATACTTCTCTATATCGTTATTGGTAATGTGTTATTCAATCAAAGTGGATTCTAATGACTATTGTTATAAAATTGTCACTTAAGATAATTATATTTTTGATTCCTTCGTTTAATAAATTGATTGATATGGATTATCACTATTTTTCCATTCAAAAAATATTTCTACAGTCTAAAGTCTACAGTATTAGTAACTATTTAGAAATATGTTCTATTACGACCAATATGACTATGTAGAGTCTTATTAAGCAGGAATAGAATAGCCCAAAAAATACAGTAAATCCTAAGACTTTCGAGTCATACCTAAAATTTTACAGCTCCAGTAAAAAAATATTAGGTATTTCTAAAAGCTCCTAAAAGTTCGCCTTTTTTTATAAATCCACTAGCTTACCGCCCGCGGCTTCGCCCGCTTTGTCCAAAACCTAACAAATTATATACTAAAACCTTTCTCTTGAATCACTCGTTCTGTTAAAAAAAGCATCAAAATCCGTTGCATAGTTTTAAAGATTTAAGCATACATAGGGACAGAGAAAGCGACTTTTATTCTATGTAGTGATGATACAATTACCAACTCATATTGATAAATTTCATGATATTATACTGGTAAAACTTCAGATTTGATTCAATAATTTAATACATATACAAAACGTTACGTTCATGGATGCTCATGTTTGTGATGGATATAATATTATGCAGCTCCAGTTGTGTAAAATTAATCTCCTGTTTAAAATATTACAGCCATTCTCATGTTTAGAAACATAGTTTTTATAACATATAAAACAAAATATATTAATTAATGCCTAAGATTAATACAATATTAAAGGAAAAATACCTTTATATTTTTATATTTTATTGAACAAACCATTGTTTTTTTACAGTTATTGAACTTCAGATAATGCTTTCAAAAGCGGACTGAAGTAAATTCCTTTTGGGTCGTATTTGTTTTTAAATGCTTCCATTTCTTGAGGCACCGTTTTTTGAACTCCTACAATAAATTTCATAAAATTTTTCTTCTGTACTGTTGTACATTTTAAACAGGCTGTTTTAACCGCATCTTCGAGATTATCTGTTGGTAATTAAATAGTGTTAGTGAATACAGATAAAAAATAAATAGATAATATTTAAAATGCATGTTTTACTGTTAATATGTTATTTTATTTAATTAATACCCTATTTGCTGCGGTATCGCAATAATTCACTTTAAAATAATAAAATAAATACTTAAATAAATATTTCAGGACAATTTTCACACACGGCACGATCTGATCCCATACTAAAGTTTTCGCTTGTGTTATGGAAACCAGATGGCTGATAAACATACATATTATTTAATTTTAAATAAATACTTATACCTATAGATAATTAACACCTAGACATAGAGCAAACATCTATGTTCATCACACAAATATTTGCCCCGGGTGGGAATCGAACCCACGACCTCTGGCCTGGAAGGCAGGGTCACTACCAACGGAACAGAGTGGAGTTTAGTCGGTAGGACCCTGCACTCAGCAGGGTGAGTCCGACATAACCCAGGGCTCTTCCCCCGAGAGCTCTCCACTATAAAAAAAAAGGGTCACTACCAACCAAGCCAACCGGTCAGTCGTAATAAAATGATAGTATATACTGATATAATATATATACGAACCTTTATAGCTTTGAGAGACTGTAGTACATGGGTTTCTATCAAGGAAGCAGTCGATGAAGGCCTGCAGCTCCACTGGGTTGTTCACCACTTTATCCACCTCAATCTGATCATCAGCTGTATGGTAGTACACTTCTTCTGTAGTTACGTAGACAACCAAAATGGCTATCATTATGAGGAACTTCATTTTGACGCTTTTCCTTGAAATCAAACCCAATATAATAAAAATTTAAAACTAATATGTACCTAGTATAAAAAATATTGTTGTTTTAAAAGAGCAGTGGTGGCTCAGTGGTGAGACCTCGGACTTCGAATCGATAAGTCCGGGGTTCGAGACCGGGCGAGCGCGCAGGAAATAAATTGATTTTTCAATTTATCTGCGCATGTTGTAAATCACCACTGCTCGAACGGTGAAGGAAAACATCGTGAGGAAACTGACATGTCGAAGAATCAAAAGTTCGACGATATGTGTCATCCGCCAACCCGCACTTGGCCAGCGTGGTGGATTATGGCCTGTCCCCTAGTCAAGTGGTTTTCTGTTAGCGTAGCGTTCAATAGAATAGACTACGAATGTATGAGATTGACGTAAGCTGTAGATAAATTAGGTATTTCAAATATTGAATTTTAATGTATTAAAAATATCGATTTATATCTTACCAATTGTTTATGAATCGACGTAGTATGCAAAAGATTCACTTAAAGTAATATTTTGCGTTTATATATATCAGTCCTAAAACAATTACGATCTTAATTATTACCTATATACTAAATATTGCAATTACTTTAATTATTTAAATTAGGGATGTAACGATACATGATTTTGCCGATACGATACCGATACCGATATTTGTAGTAATGTATCGGCGATACCGATACCGATACCGATATCGATGGCTTGGTAGAAAAATAAATAGTGAATTATGCATAAAAAGTTACCAACATTTAACAGAGACAACTGTTAATCGTATTCTTTTAAATAAAAATGCCAAATCAAAAAACAACAAAACCATTTATTTTAGTATTATTATTTTACGAAGTCAGTTAAACTTTAAGTAATAGCTACACATACAATAATTAGTACCTAATAAAAGTTTACATTGGTAGAGTTTTTTCAGAAAACAAAGTGCGCACGCGCGGGCGGCCTCCCGCATCGTTCATTGGGCGCGGATTTTTGAATTATTTGATAGCAAAAAAATTGGTTGTTTGTAAAGTAGGTTTACGATCGAGATATTTACTTGATAACATAATGCAGTGGCAGCGCTCGAGATGAAACGGGAGATCGGTCCGTCTCTCTCTCGTTATACCTGCGATCGCGCTCGTGAGGTTTTGGTGTGACACAAGTTTATCAACATGTCACCCGACTAAAACGATTTTAAAAACGTTATCACGTTAAAAATTAAAAAAATTCAAAATTATTTATTTCTTTCCTTTACATAAACAAATTTGTGATTGGAACACTCCTAGTAAACAAATAAACTGCTTGTGTCAGGAGGTGCCGCTCTTCCTTAACACTATTACAGAAACAGAAATAAAACAATATGAATGAATAGGTACAATGCAAAAACATAAAAGAAAAGAAATAATTTAATAAAAAAATATCGGTATCGGTTGATTTATTATCGGCGATACCGATATATCGGCTTGCCGATATATCGGCCGATATATCGGTATCGGTATCGGTATCGTTACATCCCTAATTTAAATTATTACGTGTGTTAAATAGTACTAGACCTGTTTATTCCAATGTTTGCAAAAGCAAAAACACATCTATTACCTCAATTTTAAATCTATTTTATAATAAATAAAACCATAATAAAACTAGAATGAGTTACGTGAAAGTGACGTAACTTTTATAAATTCTAAAATGAAAAATTGCGATGGAACATTCACTAGCAGCAGTCTTCGGATTTTTCTTGATAAACAGTTATTATGTTAGCAAGTATCTTTTCAAAAGTAGATTGGGATTTCAAAAGTAGAATTGATCTAAGGAAGAGATCACGACAGGTTAGAAAAACAGGAAAATACTTTTACACAACTATAGATACAATCGGGATGAAAAACAATAAATTAATATAATGTCAAATAATAGTACTAAATTTATTAAAAGGACCAAGTACAATTATTATTGTATGCAAGCCGCTAAGGCTTACCTACTTACGTTCCTTTTTTTCCCTAAGTTCTAACTGTCATATTATTTAAAACTACCTATATGTACCTAAATGTAGAGTAATAAGGAAGGAAGAGCCTTCGCTAAACATACTTCAGGGTACCACATATACCGTGTTTATACGTGTTCGAGATACAAATGCATTGTATTTTTACATTTCATTAAACACATGATCATATTATGCATGAACTAAGCGGCAAATGTTACTCCGGTAATGACCACGTACAAAGTACTTTGAATATAATATTGCAAATAGCTGAAATTGACTGAATTAATAAACTGATCTATACTCACATGACATACCAACTCTGGGAAGGCTACTCGTTAATAATCGGCTAATAAATGATAATAATAACGCTTTTATAACAGTCCAATAAGCTATCAATATTGAATATTAATTCAAGTCTCCTTTTATATCTAGTCTTGACGCCAACTCATTCTCTAAGTATGACATTTGAACAGCCAGAAATTATATAAAAAAGCACCAAATACATAGGTTTTATTTCTAGACTTAAAGACCTTTAAAATATAATGAGTCAACGGCGCGTTTCGCAATGTGTGCTCATGCAATCAGAAAGATTAAGGACAATCATAAGTATTAAATAAATCCTCTTAAACTATCAACAAGTTATCTCATTATAATAAATTTGCTTCGTTTATTGATCACACATATTGAATTTGAAATATAAATTATAACAGAAATATCTAATGAATCACTATTTCGGCGTTGGTTGGTTAAGCAATATTACATATTACTATTAAATAATCATTGCTAATTAGTTAGCTAGATATGGGACTTTTTCGTCAATGACGATTATTGGTCGTATTATCGTCGCTATCTAAAGAATGTAAATATAGTCCCTACGTACCTATCTCTTTATAATAGGTATCATAACCTTTCTCTATAAAGTCAGAACTCGTATTAGTCCTTGTCAACTTAAAATGCACATAATAAATTATAATATTATAGTTAATCCGATTATAATATCGCTGTAAAATAACAATTACCAACATTGTCATTTTGATTAAGTTTATAGTGATGATGTCACGTTCTGTGGTCAGTTTTGTGCAAACTAGAGGCATCACGTACCTACACTAGAGTTTTAGGAATTCATAACATATAGTGTGCACATGCATATTTGTGAGATAGTTATTTATTTACTTTCCAATAATTTACAACGCTGAGTTTTATCACGTAATAAGAAAACTTATAAACATTTCAGCAATTTTATTATTATATATGTGATCTTAACAAGCTATAGTTGTAAATTAATGAATTAACATAAAAATATTTAAAAATAAAATGATTAAATAATTATTGCATACCAATTTATACCTACTTACATTGCCAATGTAATAAGCATATATAGACTACAAGCCCGCATAGGACAAAAATATGGGTCAAATGAACCACCACGGGACATATCTAGAACGATAGCTGAGCAAAAAATAATAAGATTCATCACTATGCCGTCACTTGTAAGCTGTCCAACTGAGTGCAGATGAGAATTGAAAAGTACAGGTAGACTCGGTAAATTTTGGTCATATATTTTTGTACGGCATTCTTAACCATCGATAGATCCATTAAAAATAATAAGAAACCGCTCAGTGCCGTACAAAAATGGTGGTCCACCAAGTCGGAATTTTTATTTAATTTCCGAGAGTTACCGGGGGTAAATTTGGTCATTTGACCATGTACGGCATCTGTGTCATACTATTGCTATACTGCTTTTAATCCATTATTCCGCAACGCCGTACAAAAATCATGGGGACAAGGGGAAAAAATCGAGAGTTGTAATCCCCTCTCTTTCCCCACTCCAGGGGGTCATTTGACACAACACGAAATAAATTTATTTTTAAAGTATTTTATACATAGATAATATTTTTTCATGTGCCGTACATTTTCGTTGGTTCAAAGGGGAAAAATCTGAAAAAGAAAAAAATCCATATAACGAAATGTTTCTTTATATTTTTATAATAAAATATAAATATACATTAATATTACAAATATCATAGGGATCTAGAATATTATAAAATCTTGTATGATGTAGAAACAAATGAATTAAAGGAGAAGATAGACTCTTTAAGTCATATGTTAAATGATGTCAACCAAAAATATTCTGCTGCTCAAATACAAATAAACGAGCATATACAACAGGCAGATGACTTAATTAAGTTGAGTACTGAAAATATGGATCGCTTTGAGTCGCTGACCAATAAATATGTATGTCAGTGTTCAAAAAGTGACAATGAGCAAACGTCGCCCCATAAGCTTGACTGCACAGACATACATAGTGTAAAACCCGTGACAACAATTTCAACTAGAAAAACTAAACACCTTTCCGAGCAGGAAATTTTTGTGTTGTCAGATAATATTGGTCAGGGTTTTGGCGCTATGCTCAACAATTTAGGGCTTAAAGTCACTAATATTTGCACTCCTAACAGTTCATTTAATTATATAATCAAATCACTTGATCATTTCAGCTTTAATAAGAATAATATTGTAATTATACTATATGGAGATAGTTTAAATGTAAAAAATAAGGATATTGATGTAGGATTTCAAAAAATGTTGGAAATTAGTAGTAAGACTAAATGTAAATTTATGTTGTGTACATTGCCATACCTACCTGGTTTGACACAAGAACAAAATAGATTAATTCATAATATGAATTTAAAATTGTATAATGTAACAAATCATCATCGTGATGCATTTATTTACTTTGACATTAATTTGTGTATTAAATCTTTTACTTTGACAAAGAATACAGTGTATCTGCCATCTAGATATAAGCGAGAACTTGCTATGTTAATAGCATATAATATTAACCAGTCTGGTACATGTTCGGTATCAGACCCTGGATCTACTATAATTTTATGTAGTAGTAATTATATACACCAACCTAGTGTTGACAGAAAATCTAGCCCTAAGCTAGATTTAAACTAGTATATAAGACAACAGCTAAGCAGACCTTTTCTATTGTACATCAAAACATTCAAGGCTTGGCTAGCAAATTATTAGAAATAGAATTGTTTTTAAATCATAATAGTATTAAGGTTTTTTGTGTAACAGAACATTGGCTTAAACAATGTCAGTTGTTAATAAATATTGATAATTATAAATTAAAAAGTATATACTTCAGGACATATGCTATTCATGGAGGTTCTCTTATTTTTGTACATAATAGTGTAAAATGCAAAGAACGAACTGACATTGTTAGTCTTTCTGTAGAACGGACCATTGAACTGTCCTGTGTTGAACTGGAGCGTTACATTATTGTTTGCGTTTATAGACCCCCTTCCAGTGACTATAATATGTTTGAGACAGTCATGGAAGAAATATTAAAGCGTTTAAGTAGGAGTAAAAAAAAAGTTATAGTATGTGGTGATTTTAATATTGATATACTTTTACAAACACAAACGGCAACACGAATTGTTAATTTGTTTCAGTCATTTAATCTGTATAAACTTTTTAATGAACCCACACGAATTACACCTACTTCTGCAACCTGTATTGATAATATATACTGCGACTGCATCTGTTTAGAGAAAAATATTCTCAATACACTCACTTCGGATCACTGTGGCCAGAAAGTAGTTTTTGAATGGGATTGCTTACCTGAATTTAAAAGAATTAATGTTAGGCCTATAACTAAAAAAGGCATTAATAAATTTAGAGATAATATTAATAAAAACCTGCCCGTACTGAATGATCAATCCTGTCATAATAATCCTTGTGAAATGTTTAAAAATCTTTTTAATTTAGTTCATAATGAATTTGAAAAAATATTTAAAGTTAAATCTTTAAATATTACCAAGGATTTACCATTTAGTAAATGGGCGACACCTAGCATACATAGGTGTAGGATCGTTCTTTATGAGTTATATGGTATGAAGCAATATAATAAAGACCCATCTTTTCTTAGATATGTTAGAAATTACTCAAAAACTTTTAAAATTGTTTGTTTTACTGCGAAGCGTTTGTATATCAGAGATAAAATACGCGACTCGGATAATAAAGTTAAAACAGTTTGGTCTATTATTAATGGTGAAATGGGTAAAAGCAAATCAAGTAATACCATAAAACTTGTACATAATGGCATGGTTATTGACAAAAATGCTGATGTTGCGCTTGCTTTTGAAGATTTCTTTAGTAGTGTCCCTGCTAGCATTACTAATAATTTAAACTCGTCTTCAGTACTTGCAGAGACCTTTTTGAGGGACCATGTTGCGGGGTGCAGTACATTATTTCAATTGCGTCACGTAACTGCTAATGATATTGTTACAGCATTTAAGACACTTAATTTAAAAAACACTTGTGATCTTTGGGGAATGTCCGTAAATTTAGTTAATAATATAATAGAAAATATTGCAAACAATTTAGCTTTCATATTTAATAAGTGTTGTGACTATGGTACATTTCCTAATTTACTAAAGCTTAGTAAAGTTATACCTCTATTTAAGAAAGGCGATCAAGAAGACTGTAACAACTATAGACCTATCTCGATTTTACCAACATTAAGTAAGGTATTCGAAAAGTTAATATTAAACCAATTGACTAGTCACTTTGCTTCTAATAATTTGCTGCACACCAAACAGTTTGGTTTCACAAAGGGGCGCTCAACCACAGATGCTGGAGTTGCACTACTAACACATATATATAAGGCATGGGAAAACTCAAAAAATGCTTTGGGGATATTTTGTGACCTCTCCAAGGCATTTGACTGCGTTGAACATTGTACATTATTGCGTAAACTTAATCACTATGGGATTAAAGGACAAGCTCAGAACCTCATAGCCTCATACCTGCATGATAGGATACAAACTGTAGTTGTTAATGGAGAACGTTCTAGCGGTGCGTCAATTAACATTGGTGTTCCACAAGGATCTATTTTAGGACCCTTCTTGTTCTTGGTATATATCAATGATCTACCTTATTATTTACAGGATAGGTGTGAAATAGTTCTGTTTGCAGATGATACCTCATTAATATTCAATGTGGATAGGCATGACCCAAATGTTGACGAAGTGAACAGTACTCTTTTACACATATCCGACTGGTTTACTGCTAATAATTTATTATTAAATGCCAAAAAAACAACTTGTGTTGAATTTTTACTACCTAACGTTAAAAAGTTGAGCAGAAATATTACCTTGAACGGGGAGGTATTACACCCTACAGAATCGACTGTATTTCTTGGGTTAACATTGGACGAGAAACTACAGTGGGGAGCCCATGTCAACACCGCTGCAGGTAAGCTCAGTTCAGCAGCATATGCAGTCCGAAAGGTAAGGCATCTCACCGATGAAGATACAGCTAGATTGGTTTATTTCAGCTACTTTCATAGTATTATGTCCTATGGAATTCTACTATGGGGCAGGGCAGCAGATATAGAAACTATATTTATCTTACAGAAAAGAGCCATTCGCTCTATATATAATTTACGTGCTCGGGACTCACTAAGAGATCTCTTTAAGAATACTGGTATCCTTACTGTACCATCACAGTATATATTTAATAATATTTTGCATGTACACAAAAATGCCGACGTACACACAAGAGTAGGAGATAGACACTGTTATGGCACAAGGAACAGAAATAGAATTGAAATGCCATTTTTCCGATTAGCTAAAGTTAAAAATTCATTTATGGGTCAAGGTATACGCTTTTACAATAGAATTCCTCATAATATTAAAGAGTTTGGTAGTGCTAAATTTAAAACTTATGTAAAAAATATATTAGTTCAGAGAGCCTATTATAGCATTAAGGAATATATGGAAGATGAAAATCCATGGAGGGTTGTCGCGTAAGAACCACAGGACAGTTCTTTGGCATATTATGATATATTATGTAGTTAGATTTAAGTTACAGATTATGTAATATTGACAATATGATTTTAAAAGAGCAACTATGGAGTTTCTTGCCGGTTCTTCTCCATAGATACTGCTTTCCGAATCGGTGGTAAATGTTAAAAATACTTATGTAATGACGATTCGAAAGTGCTACTAAAAGTAGTCTAATTGAATAAATAAATGTTTGAGTTTGAGTTTGAGTTTGAGTTATTAAGAAGCTCGAGGTGGTTAATTATCACCTTGGAAAGTCGGAGTCAGGTGGAATGGACTCCGTTAAATTGATGAACTAATAAAAAAGCTATGAACGAAAAGATGTGAATTATATGCAATCAGTCCATGAATACAGGTAAAGTCACAAGCAAATGCTAGTAATATATACATATTCAAAATGTACAAGTAAAGCGCTTTCAAATGATACCAAACACTGCATATTTATCTTAACTTTATTTTTTTACTCTGTATGTTTTGTCCGCTAGAGGGCGCCACATTAGATTTTGTGAAACCCCTTATAGCCTTTAGCTAGCTGGTCGCTGGTTATCCAGTGAACAATTCAGACGCTTCTAATGATATGTCATTTGTCGAATTCTGATAAGTAGTTTAGAAGTTACGAGGGAATAGATGAACATACATACATGACCTGTAAACAACCATAACCCTCCTTTTGCTTTGCCGTAGTTGGGTAAAAATATGTTAATGCCGTACTGTATCAAATGGCCATAAAGCACCCTTAAAATTGTAGCTTTCGTCGCTTTCATCAGCCTAAAAGATGTGGTCTGCACAAAAATGTACGGCATCGTTTTTTCCTAATTTATCTATGTTAATACTATTTAAAACAACGGATAAAGTGTAGAAAACTATTATATTTCATTAATCTACGATGTTTAAACTTTAACAAAATTTCTGGTTTTGCATTTCTCTATAACTTTTTTTAGAACGGTTTCTTTTGAACGGCAATACTATACAACAATTGAATTTTACAATATCATGTTAAAAAAAAAGTTCCCGTACAGGGTCAAATGACCTTACAGCTCTTTATATTAAGAATTCGATGAAATTAAGATGATTATTGGTATACATTTAAAAGAACAATTATTTTTTGACGGCATTGCTTTTAATAGTACTTTTTAGTGCTAGATAATGTTTTGGAACCGAAGCCGTACTTAGTCAAATGACCCCCTGGAGTGGGGAAAGAGAGGGGATTACAACTCTCGATTTTTTCCCCTTGTCCCCATGATTTTTGTACGGCGTTGCGGAATAATGGATTAAAAGCAGTATAGCAATAGTATGACACAGATGCCGTACATGGTCAAATGACCAAATTTACCCCCGGTAACTCTCGGAAATTAAATAAAAATTCCGACTTGGTGGACCACCATTTTTGTACGGCACTGAGCGGTTTCTTATTATTTTTAATGGATCTATCGATGGTTAAGAATGCCGTACAAAAATATATGACCAAAATTTACCGAGTCTACCTGTACTTTTCAATTCTCATCTGCACTCAGTTGGACAGCTTACAAGTGACGGCATAGTGATGAATCTTATTATTTTTTGCTCTGCTATCGTTCTAGATATGTCCCCTGGTGGTTCATTTGACCCATATTTTTGTCCTATGCGGGCTTGTAGTCTAATTTTTCCTTATTATAAATATGAAACATACTTTTATCACCGACTGATTCATAAATAAGTCCTATTCTGATATCAAGATAATATTATGTAGTTAGTTTCTAAATATACAATAAAACAGTTATTACTAATTACGATGATAAAAATTATTAAAAAGAGTATTATGAATGTTCATTGAATGTCATGTTCATCTAAAATAATTAATTCTATACGAGTATGTGTTTTATAGTGCAGTGTGATATTTTCTTAATATTTTACATGTATTACATTATCTTCTCCTATCGAAATGTAGGTATAGATAATATTGAGATTTGAAAGGGGATTCACGGGAGATATTTTTCAAGTGTAGTTATATTAAAACAATCAAATTTTTAACAAAAGTTTATTTAAATATTTAAACATATAATCAAATAAAATGCGTTGCTTAAAATAAATTAACACAATACTCATGCAATACTGCGATGACGTTGGGATAAAAATCCTCTTACCACTTTTGGAATTAATAATATTTGTAAATTTAATTGTGATGTTATGACTTAAACAAAGTAAGCGCTGTGTCTTTTAGTTGGAGGCTTCGAGGAATTCTTTGAAGGCTTGGGTGTATTGGCCCTTGGGGTCTTCCTTGTTGACAAGCTGTTGCCACATGTCAGGTAACTTGGTTTGGAATCCGCGTACCACAGTACGAACCAATTCACGTTGTTTTGGTGTGCATTTTGCGCATGAGGTTCTCAAAGCTTCTGGTATTACCTCTGTGAAAATAAAATTATAATATTAAAGTAACTACAATATTATGCTATAAGAGCAGAGAGATGAGCGAAAGTTTTCTAGTCTGCACAATTTACAAATTGCATTGAATACTTTAATAAATTAAAATTAAACAATAATGTTATATCAAAATATCAATGCCATCATTTATTTAATTAAATAGGGATAATTTTTTTCAAAAAATGAAATACTTTTATGTGAAGGAAACTTACTTTTGAAGTCATTTCCCTCAGGGGTGCAGGGGCCATCGTCCAAGAAACATTTTCCATAATTCTTCAGAAGGCGGATGTTTCCTACCAATTCCTGAGCGTTGAAGTTGTCGTATTCTGGGTTATATGTGTCAGCGGGGAGGGACACTACCACTGCCACTAGAGCTGCCAATACCAAAATTGTCTTCATTCTGAAAAGTAATAAGTAGGATTGAATAAGTGCACCGTATATGACTTAAATTTTATTATAAAAATGTTTTTATAGATTTAAATTTTGAAATACTTAAATGAAAGTAAAACTTTGAACTCAATAACCTAACAACAAAAGTGAACAAACGTTAATAATATTAGCTACAAGAATTGCTCATAATTTTCTGAATTTCAGTTACAATAATAATACCTTAATGACAAAAATAAACACACAAAGGCCAACAAATGTGCAACCAAATATTATTTATATTTATTTATTACTTACGTAACTAGCTTGTTTCCCTGTCAGTCCAGTACTGCGCTGAGTTATTAGCAAGCAATCTTATATATGGTTCTACAGAAACGACCTTTTAGCTTGATCAGCAAATTGAGTGGAAAAGACGAGCCAACACACGGCAGTGAGGAATTGCTGACGTATTGTTATAAAAAATACATGGCATATTATAATGTTTGGCCAAAACATTCTACGCTTGCAACTAATTGATCGCAGAAATACTCTTCTGAAAATACAGTTATATTATTCCAATGTTTGGATAAATTTTAAACAATTTTTTTGTAACCCGGTATAACATCTAGGGTAATTTTTGACCCAGTTCAACCCGAAACTAACATATTATAGAGTTTATGTTAAAGGATTACATAATTGTTCTTCATTTGCAAGAAAAATTCATATAAATTTTTCAGTTATAGATTTTTATATCAATAAATTAAATAAGAGAAATGCATAAGAAAAAATAATTTATGGGTTATATCATCTTAAAGTTTTTTTAGTAAATTTAGATAAGGTTAAGGAAGTATTTTAGTATTTTTCCGACAAAATAACAATGAATGACTAATTCACTCTCTTGATTATTTTATAATCGATATTTAATAGATAGTCTTTTTTCTGACCTTTGATAAAATTCCTCTCTTTTTTTAATAATTTGTAAATTACACTAGAAATGGGATTTCCGGTTGTTACACTTAGATATTTCATAATAATCAAATTAGAAAAATTAATCTATGGAATGCTTGAGTGAAATGTCCTTTGGCTTGTAAGTATACCGTTATCAAAATAATACAATAGCATTATTTGTAAAAAAGAATGCGATTAAAGCGGAGCAAAATCGCAACAGTAGTTTCTTGTTATGCCAGATTACATACGTATGGTTAACGAGACTACGGTAAGTGATACTTCCAATATGTACATAGGTATTATTTTCTATGGACGTCTTCATTCTATATTTGATTTTATATGATCAATGTTGTGCATTCATGATATATGAAAAAATAAAAAATTAATGTTAGGTACTTCTACTTAAGCCAATCTTTTTTCTTCCCATAACCTGGTCAAATCTTTCGACATGTATTCATAATATAATAATATGTACTTATGTGTAGAACAAAAAATATTCCTGATTCTTTATTAAATTCTCTTTCTAATGTTTGTAATCCGGCGTCATAAAAACTGTGAAATTTAACAAGTGCGTTTATTAATTACAGTGATCGAATAATCGATCCTATGTGACAAAAAACCCATCCATTTGTTAGTAGTAAAAGATACCTGCTAAAAGAATAGTTAACTATAAGTACATTTATAATTAAAAAGTTACACATCACAATCGTAAATTGCGAATGTAAAATATTCCTTTTAACATAATTTGAAAACTATTCTACCTACTTCCATATCTATCCCTTCATCTAGTGTAGTATGTAGAGTATTATTTTTCACGCTAAAATATCGAGAATCCTTACTATTATCTAGTACTAGCTGTTCCGCGCGGTTTCACCCGCATTGATCCGTCTTAGCGTGATGATATATATATCCTTCCTCGATAAATGGGCTATCTAACACCGAAAGAATTTTTCAAATCGGACCAGTAGTTCCTGAGATTAGCGCGTTCAAACAAACAAACAAACTCTTCAGCTTTATAATATTATCTAGTATAGTAATATATTATCAATGCTATTATTAGAAAAGCGAAAGTGTATTTGTTTGTTGGACTGTATTTATTCACGTTGCAACGGAGCGATTTTAAGATATTATTTTTGTGAATGGACAAAGTTAAAACAATGAAATAGAAGATCCACGCTATTCATCGTCGAAAACAGAATGAAAATAGGTCAGAAGTTTTAAAAATTAACGCGAACAGACAGACGCAGCAGAGGACTTGGCCGAGGATTAGATACCTATAGAGGTACAATAATAAACTTATTAATCAAGTTACATATAAACAAATTTATTATCTTATTTTTGTGCAGGTGCATGAATCATTTTATTTTTAAACGAACAAAAAATTAAACACCGAATATTCCTATAATTGGAAGTCAATAACGATGGTGTCACGATGTTCTTTTTAAATGATTTTATTAAAAAGTACCTAAAGGTGGAAGGATCGAGATACTATTACTAATTTAGTCAAATAAAGTTTTAACGAAACACTATATCTAGGCACGATGCTCGATAGGATTTAATTGTTGCACATTATGGCATTACATATTTGGAAAGACGTAATATAATAAAAATCATAAATAACCTCAACAGATCAGCAATAAGGCTAAATCTGTTGAGGCGGTACGGTAATATCGTGATCTTACTTTGATCTGAGAAATTATTAAACAACCTCGCTTGAAAATATGTTGCCTAATTTTGCGAAGCCTAACCTTCACCCTGCAAAAATATAGCGGTAAAATTGCTAAGCTTATAATAAGCCATTTTCCTTATTCATATTACTATATAAAAGTTTACGTTTACAGTTTACAGGTTAAAAATTAAAATTAAAATTATGGATTTGAACTATAATATTATGCTACTTCTTCGTAAAGAAGTTGTGTCTTTTGAAAGGTATGTTTCCATTATTTTATGTATGTACCAATCATAGAGATTATTATGTACCAATGATAGAGCTGACAGATTCAAATGTTTAATATTCACATACTAAACACTCTTCTTATAAGTAGTATTTTCTTACATATTATGTTCTAGAAAATACAATGCTGCTTCTTTTTGATATACCAATAAAACTGAAAAGCCTTCCTTAATAATTTACATAATAGTTAATGCATTTCCAAAATGTGTAATGTGAATTCGTACGTAAATTCTTACAAATCTTTTCTTAACAGCAACATCTGTGGAATGAACTTTGAACCCTTTTTTCAGTCTGACATAACGTACAATACAACACCTACTTGTTTTAATTATAGATTCATACGTACAAATACCATATACATGACTTTGATGTCGGAAAAAGCAGCAAAAATATTTATAACATAGTATTCAAATTTTTCCATTCACAATAAATATTGGCCGGATTATCCAGACGAGTGCACCGTTGCTCAAGTAACGTATTTACCTATTATTTATTTATTGTAATTTGTGACGTAGTCAATGCTGATATAAAATTTTAATTTATGTATATTCTAAATATCCCCACGTGTTTAACTTAGTCTTTATTTACATATTGCGTCTGAAATCTAGATTATCAAGATATTTTTTATTTTGAAATCGATTCCACTGACTGTTACGTCAATAGAAACAGACAAATAAAAAATTACGAGTAGAAATTGATTCATTTTAACGTGTGATAAATAAAATCGGCAAATATAATTATTATGCATGGATGATCGCGATTATTTAAGTTTTGTTGTATACGGTATCTTGCCCTTCTCTAAGAATTGTTTCAATAAAAAAACCCTTGACTCCTAATCGTAGGTATTCGATTTTGAACAAAACTAAAAGTAGAGCAAATAGCAACATATGAAATAATGCAATGCTTTCCATTTCACTTTCGTTGTTACCTGTACTAACTAACGTCTAACATATTATAACAAATATACCTTGGACAGTGTTCGATTACTTTTTATACCTATGTACGAAGCAAATATAAATCGAGAAGACTACCGTTTTAGACCTTTATCCAAATAATACCTACTTACATACAAAACGAATTTTAAAATAATTGCCTCAATACGTGGATCGATATAAATTATTTACACCCAAAATATGTTTATTACGAAACAAATTTCAATAATAATGACATTTATATTCCATGCATCTTGTTCCCTATGGCATATGCGATAAAGCAACAACTTTTCATCCGTCACAAAAGACAAAGAACGGGGATTTACATTCCTAGTAGGAAATTTAATCACGTTTGAAAGGATGTGATAGACGCATAAAGTATGTCTCTATTTGATTTGTTTTTATAATCAATTCAAAAACAAGGCTTAAGGTAGCCTATGTTTATCGCAATCTAAACTATAGCACATACCTATTACTCTATAGAATTAAAGAGTTACTACGTAACCTATAGCCTATAATGGCCGCTGTACACGGGTAGAGTATACGGTAGAGTAGTGCGGTAGAATACTAATTATCCTACTTACTATTCTAATATAAATACCATTGGTAGAGTTGAGTAAGTACTAAAATTTCTACTAAAACTGGTAGAGTACTGAGAACAGGTAGAGTAGTATCATAGTATGGGAGTTCACTCTACCGTTTACTCTACCCATGTACAGCAGCCATAAGGGCCGAATAATCAGATCGTTAATAGTAATAGAAGTAGGATTCAGTTTTTTATGCGTTATGTGTAGACCAATTATTTTGAGTTAATACACTCTCTTTATACGATAATGGGAGATAAAATGTTGTTTTTGGATTTCTTCCAAGAAATGAACTAGCATGTGCCGTTACGTTGTCCACGTATAAAAATTAAAAAGTATAAATTACTTATTTAACAATAACTATTTTACTTTTAGAAGTTAGTAGTATATGTTTTATCACTCATTGAGCTTTCCGATCAAAAACATAGGATTCTTGAATTTATTACATATATTATTTTAAGAAGGTTAATAGAAAAACTGATAGTAATGAATACGCATACGAATATATTTTCGTGAATGCTAATATTATTTCTAAACATTTTTGTCACAAAAGTGCTAAAGGTTATCTTAACACTGACTTATTTGTTAACTCCAAAATAGCATACATTGATTATTCGTTTATATCATTGTCGTCTCGCTTCCAGGAAACACAATACACAATGTCCAAATTACTTGTACGTATTCATTTTTTATAATCATATAACAAAAGCACAAATTAATTCTTATAATAGAAAATTGCATGCTTTTTAGAAAGCTAGTTTTCGTGATTAGCGTTTGGTTTAGTCACAAACTTTTTTATCTACTCTGTTGTTTTTTTTTATCTAAGCTTAATTTTTTATAATACTCTATGTAAGACAATAATTATTGTATACTTCTAAAGTTGGGATATCCGTTTTCGAATAAATATGACGATCATAGAGCTATATGTTTTCTTGTCAACTATTTGCTCACACTTAGACACTTAACATAGTACTGTGAGTAGAGTCACCTAATTGTTTAAACAAGAACAATTTGTCAACAGAATTATATATTCGTCCTTGTAAATACAAATTCGATTACCTACATTTTGCTCGATCCTTTTCAGATCACACTGTTTTTGGTTGCCCTTATTGGGAGTGCTTTGACACGGCCGGCACCTAGACGTAAGTATTCCTTATATTTTTAAATCTATAATAAACTCTTGTAAAATCGTATCTCTCTTCTATTCATACGGGCCTATCGCTGGAATAGCTAAATCGATCTTATTATGACTTATTAACAAGATTCATATTACAGGAAATTGTATAGACTACTTTTTATTCTGAAATTTCTACCAGATAGGAGCGGGAAAATCGCTTCCCGTCTAAAAATACTGACAGTACACTGAAACTCACTACAGTTGCCTACCTATTTTTAATTATTAATTAATTTATCTCAAAGTATCCCTTAGGTACCGTTATCAGGTCATGAGATAAATTATAATTGAAAACCCCATTTTAAATTGTTACTTTTTTATGCATCTAAGATATTGTAACAATACTACAGAAAATATATACTAATCGTGTTTTTTTCTTTTCTAGCAAATGATGGCGGTGAAGGTATTTATATTATCACTTTGTTCTTAAATATTTGTTTTTCATAGCTTAATAATATTATTTTACACAATAATTGCTTAAAGAAAGTCTAAAAAACCATTGAAATAAAAAAATACAGAATACGAAAGAAATTGCATGACGTAAATAGGCATTGTTTATAAACAAATATATTATATGCTCTTTCTATTCAGTATTCACCATAATATTAATTCCTACTATTATACAATAGTATGTTATAGTATTAGTATGTTAATTACACATTATTTAATACTATAGTAGTATATTTTTTGTTTTAATAACGTATTGTTATTTTTCAGTGCTTGTAAGTGACGGAGAGGGTCACGGAGGTATGAAATGTATTTTTAAATCTTATCTTAATCTTAATCTTATTACTATTATAAAGGCGAAAGTTTGTAAGGATGTATGGATGTATGGATGTATGGATGTTTGTTACTCTTTCACGTAAAAACTACTGAACCGATTACAATGAAATTTAGCACACATATAGAGGGTAACTTGGATTAACACATAGGATAGTTTTTATCCCGGAAATCCCACGGGAACGGGAACTATGCGGGTTTTCCTTTGCAAACGCGGGCGAAGCCGCGGGCGGAAATCTAGTACTATTATAAAGGCGAAAGTTTGTATGGATGTATGGATGTTTGTTACTCTTTCACGTAAAAACTACTGAACCGATTACAATGGAATTTAGCATACATATAGAGGGTAACTTGGATTAACACATAGGATAGTTTTTATCCCGGAAATCGCACGGGAACGGGAACTAAGCGGGTTTTCCTTTGCAAACGCGGGCGAAGCCGCGGGCGGAAATCTAGTATTACATAAATTTTTGTCATTTATTAAAATCGATAATTAAATACTTACCTACATATACAAAAAACAGATTAATAATAACTTATTAAAAAATTATTTATCTAATACTGCTTACCTTTTTCTTTCATTTCATGTAAATATTGGATAACATATTTTTTTAATGTATCGTACAATTTCCAAATGAATGATTTGTTTTTTTTTCAGTAAACGTGGTAGACAACGGCAATGGTGGTATGTTCATAGTTAAAATTTATGTATTAATCGGTTATTTATAACTACACTTGGCTAAACATAAGTAAATTTTTGATATGAATAATGTATTATACTCCTTATTATTTTAATTGAAAATCTGATGGGTAGAAGTAATTAAATCAATTTAAATAATGCTATTTATTACAAATATGTCAATAGAATGATTAGGTTTACTTCTCGATGAACGATGAACGTTGCTGATGTTTATTGTTTTGGTTTTTTTCAGTAAACGTAGTGGACAACGATGATTCAAGTAAGTTATTATTTTTTACTAGCGGTCCGCCCCGGCTTCGCCCGTGGTACATATTTATGTTTTCTCTACATAAGAACCATCCTGGTACTTCAAGGAATATAATAAAAAAAGAATTATCGAAATCGGTCCACCCGTTCTCGAGTTATGCGCTTACCAACACATTTTGGATTCATTTTTATATTATAGACTTAGGTAAACAGTTAATAATATATTTGATTGGAAAAAAGCGTTTACATATTAATTGCGGGTGTATATTTAACATTTGCGTCTTTTTTTCTCTTTTTTGATAAGATCACGATGTTATTATTACATATAATAATTTTTAGTAGTAGCTTAAACATAAATCTTATCAAAAAATTATCTATATTTTGTATAATAACTTTCTTGGAAAAAATAAATAATCTTTTAAAACATAAATCTTTAGAAAATTGCCAACTTAGTTTATTTACGAAGTCTTGATTAAAACCCTGCTACACCTATTATTACCCATTTGATTATAGCAACCATGTAGAAATTATATCTACTAGATACCTATAAATTGTATCATATTAGGTCTCTATTAGATTTTTTTCTTATAAAACTCGCTTATGTGTTGTGATGGTTGAAAAAACATACACAAATGCATACCTAATTGAACAATTATATAAAAAGTTTCTATGAACAAACAAAATTCAAATATATTTTGATTGATTAAAACAATAATAACAAACACCTGAAACATTGATTAAGTTATTATTTTTTTTATTTTTTTCAGTACAAGTGGCTCCTCCTCCATCGCAAGGTGAGTATTATTTAATTATAAAATCTTATGCTTTATTTTTGCATAGTCTAAACTTTAAAGTTTAAACCTCTTTAAACAGTACAAAATCGATATGAGTAAAATATTTAAAAAAATAATATAACTACCTGTTTACTGTTACATATAATAGTTATTACGAAGATATATATATATATATTTTTTCTTTTCAGATAGTTGGGCAAGATCTTCAAAATAGCGTGATAATAGGGTGAAATTTTTATTTTCTTTTTTATGGTGGAATCAATCATCGTACTGCTAAAAATAATTAAATAATAAATTTTAAATAATTGTTTTTGTTAAATCGATCTATATAATATATACCCTAAAAATAATCATTTTCAATTTTATCAGTAGTATATAAATTGGACGCACAATAAAAAAATAAGTCCCTAGTCCTTATTTTAAATTATTTACAAGAAGAGGCAATTCACTCAGGTACCTGGTGCAGGCGTAACAATTTTGTAAATTGAGATCGTCAATTCCAGATCGTCCAGTTTTTTCGAGATGCTAAATAAAGTGATATACTTAGTTTATATTGCTTATCTTAAATTTTAATTGGAAATGGTATTTAAATACTTTCTGCCACTTTTATGGTGATACATGTGGGAGTGTGTGATGTCCAGTGTCCCCTTGTGGGTATGGGGCAGGTGCATTATGCATATATCTGTTTCACTGATCAATTTTCTTAGGGACAATCAAACAAACAAGGACACGGTGATCAGCCTTATGTGTCCTGCCAGACCAGTACATTTTTTGTTCTACGTCTCCACCGGAAATCGAACCCAGGACCCCTTGGTTCTAGGCTCACGAGTCACGCGTCAACCACTGTACCAAGGATGGTGATGCGTAATATACCTTTAATTATACTATTCTATTTATATTAAAAAATATGTTTTTACTTTAGCTCTCATGAAATTATGTGTGCCTTTTGCGGAGATTTAACATTTGGCCAACATCTATTTTTCATATGCCTTAGTGATAAGAGTAAGGCAGAAAAGCCGGGACAGCTAGTCAATATATAAATAAGAATGAACCAAGATACAATTACAATATGTTTTGCATTAAAAAGGCGACAAAACCTCCCATTTACCACTTAAGTTTCTAAAAAAGGGCCCTATTTTCTACCTTTTACTGTAGAACACTCATGACATTTAAATGTAGTCATGAGTGTTCTTTTGCGCCTGTTAAAAGAATATAAAATTGTATTACAGTGTATTTTGCTATACGAATTATTTAGAAGAAAAAAATTGCAAAGTTATTTGAAAACATACCTATTACAGTGCACTCCACTGTATAATGCACTCCAAAAATGAGAGACTTAATAGGAATAGGAAGAAAAACAACAAAAATAACTGATATCTAACTAAATAATTTTATTATGTAGATTGTAGATTTTACTTCCTTAGGCTAAGATTCCAACTGCAATCTCAAATTCGAAAATATATTTTTTTATTTGTAATCCAGACTCTTTTTTTATTTTTTATATTATCCTTAAATGCTTTTGCCTTAATTATCAGATTACGCATGGCCAATTAATATGCTGAGCCAGATGCACGTTTAGTAAAAACCATGTGTATGTAGCGATGCTGGTGGAATAGTTCCACCAGCTACTTTACTAACAGAAGCTGGCTAGGTATAATTTTGTCCATTTAAACAACAAACACACAATACAATGCCTGGTAGAAATCGCTTAGTAGCGATAACGCCGCCTTTTTGGCTTTCATGATATTGTCTGTTTCTTTTTTATACGTAGGTATTTACTTGGTGCTGAATAAAGTGTATTTATTATTATACTAGCAATGCCCTGCGGTTTCACCCGCATAGATAGCGATATCGTTACAGTGAAAAGTCTACTATAGGTCGGACTATAGGTTTAATTTTTAATCACATGAAAATCACCTTTACCCCGTCCCGCACTACGGCCTTTTTTTTTGTTTTAGTGGGGAAATCTTTCATAGATACCCACGGCCTCCGGGGGAGGGGCCGTGGGTTATGTCGGATTCCTACCGACCAAAACCCCACTGTGTTCCGTCAAGACGCATATTGGTAGAATTCCTCCGTGACCCCCGCACTACGGCCTGCTCGAACAGTATACCTACTATTTTCTGTAGATTGACACTTTTAAAAATTCGTTATATCTTTTGAATGGAATAACTATCCAATTCTTTTCATTTAAAAAGTATTTTGCTGGTATTGAAACAGTCAAACATCATTTAATGGGATAAGGATTAATATATGTGTATGGATAACATGGTTTGATTACTGTCGGCACTTCTATTTACTTTGAAAACGTAAAAAAGTTGTTGTAGTAACATAACTACTGAAGATGGACATATGGTATCGCGGACTTTCTTGTAGATATTGATCCATTCTATAATACCGTAGAACATTTTTTTGTTCTATCTTCAATAGATTCCGCAGCGCACGCGATGACAGAAGTTTTATTGAGGATTTTTTTACACCTTGGGTTACATTATTGCATTTTTGGTAAGGATCTCTAATTTTTTTGAAAATGCAATATAGCCTATGTTGCTCAGTAAAGATGCAGCTTTCTAATGGTGAAAGAATTTTTGAAATCGGTCCAGTAGTTTATGCGTGAAAACCATACATACATACATACATACATACATACATACTTACAAACTTTTCCTCTTTATAATATTAGTATAGACAACACACACAACACAGACGTGTTTGCAATGATTGTGATCAGTGTAGGTAATACGTATTTATTTACTACGTAGTACTTTGGTTTCTGAGGAAGAAATATCGCAAATCAAGCTGACTTGTTTCTTTGCATTGTTATGAAATATAATGACTAATGAGGAGTCGAGCGGGAAAAGTGTCGATTAGTTACCGCAGTTCTCATTGTCCACCGTGCGATAGCGTATTTTATTTCTACGTTTTATCTTAACTGTGACTGTATTGCCGTTTTATAAAAACTACATTATCAGTAAATCAGCAATAAATTCAATTAAGTCCCATTGTACCGATGAGACCTCAATCAATCCAATGACGTAACACACTAAAAGAGTTACAACTGGCTTTAATTGAGTCCAACGATGGCACAGCGCTCGCCAGCAGCTGTTTCATTCTCGTATGCAACACTCGTGTTCTACTAAACGCTAAATAAAAATGTCCACTTTCCTCGCAGGCTTCATAACCGCCTTGGTTCTGGTGAGTCATTTCTAGTACGCCATAAATTATAATCCAACGACACCATTAACATTGACATTATTTTCAGGCCATTATCGTGATAATATTTATTGCGTATTGCATGTTCTGTAAAGAGAGACATAAGTCTGAACGTTTCCAATACGACATATCGGATATAAGGCAGAAAAATATAGAAATAGCGCAAGAGCAGGAACAAGAAACCAAGACTAAAGAGGTCACGGCGGGAATATTTATTCTGCCTCGGAAAAGACATAAAGAGGACTATACTTATCAAAAAAGACCGGATTACCCTGAAGGACCGTTGTCGAAAATCGAACCAAAAACTGATAAACTGATTGATATATTAAACGAGAACTCTCCTGGAACTGAGAGTCGTAAATGCGTTGAATTCGATCTCGACCCAGACGTTCCGTACCACAGTGACGTTTGAAGCTGTTTTATTTGTTGTTTATCCACTATCCAGTATTGTTAAATAACAATAAGCAAGGTTTACATTGTTGTCGTATTTACCTTATATCTCACTTTATTATTCCGATGTATTTTTTCCATTAAATGACGTAATGCATTTTAAAAATATATTATTTTATTTTCCATTACACTTCCAATGGCATTAAATATTTAACTGTATAAAAATAGAAATAACGTTCTAGAGAAATGTCAAAAGGTCAAATTTCAAGGAAGAGCTCAGCACAAAAATTCCTTATTATCTCATATACATAATTTTATTTTGATTTACTGTTTTAAAATGTTACAAGTAAATAATATAGATTTTATACATAAATTTATATCTCGCCATTAGGAACACATGCCAAAAATTTAAAGACAATTGAATATAGTCGCTTGTCTGCAAGGTTAATTAAACGGACATTATTGACCCAAGTCTTTAATTCCGTCAGCTACTTTGTCGATTACGCTCTTCTCAGTGGGTTTGAAGACGTTGACGACAGCATCACTGGCTTCGCCAGCGGACTGGACCGCTCCGTCCCAGGCGTTCTTCACACTATCCATTACATCACGTTTGACACGATGTTCTTGCTCTGACGGTAGAGCTGACGCAAATGCAATGATCTGAAAGCAAATATAAAGATGCAAGGTATTTTTAGTATAGTTAGGTATTTTGGTATATTTGATTCAAACTGCGGGTAAAATGTTATATGTCATTACAAAGGACTAGCTATCCGCCCGCGACTTCGCCCGTGTTTTAAAAAAAAATCCGCATAGATCCCGTTCCCGTGGGATTTCCAGGATAAAACTTATCCAATTTACCCTCTATATGTGTGCTACATTTCATTGTAATCGGTTCAGTAGTATTTGCGTGAAAGAGTAACAAACATACACACACACATACCTACATCCATCCTCACAAACTTTCCCATTTATAATATTAGTAGGATCGGATATTTGTTTAGCATAGTCTTTTCCTATAAATAACTGTGGGTAGTGTTTATTTATTTCGTGTTAACAAAGTAAAAAGTAAAATAGTACTCGGTTAAAAGGTAAAAAAATCAAAACTAAGAAACCTACTTACTCAAAGTTATTTTTACCGTCCTATCTTTTTACCGACTATACAAAATATTAACTAAGAGGATTATTATTTACACATAGACAGAATACACACGTACAAAAACTATACCATATTCACCTATATAACAATTTAAGTCACCTTACAGAGTGGAGGGCATCAATTATTTTACATAATTTAGATCACATCTAATAATATATGGGTCATTATACAAAAATGGGGTAACTTTTGAGGATATTTTGTTTACTATATTTTTTATATCAGATTGTTACAAATTAGGGTGTATATGATAGCTAATCTAATGAATATATTGTTCCAAATCGGGCCAGCCACTTTTTTAAATAGATTGTGAGATATTTTAAATTTTCCGGATTTGGCCTCCAGGGGACTGACGAGGCTAACATGGTACTGATAAAAAACTATAACTTGTAATATTCTTAAAGAAATTCAATGAAAATTACTACAAATCTCTCAGTTTTAATAATGGCACATGTCTTTTACGTACTTAACATGTTTAAAAATGATAATTAATAATATGTGATACTGGGAAAAACAATGTCTCAATTTTTAAAACAGCCTTCTGACATTTAACGCAACGTGAATATTCTTACTCTCTTACTTAACTTTTACTAATTTGAATTAGTTTTACTTGATATTTTAAGTAATTCACAAACAATAGAAACAAAAAAACGGCCAAGTGTGAGTTGGACTCCTAACAAACCTATTGTTTATTATGTTTGTAACTTAAAATTTACACTTTTAGCAATTTTTCCTTTATCTGTGTTATAAGACGTTGCTATTTACCGAGTAGAAGTAAACTATAGTAGACTGTATACACGGCAAGCATCCTGTGTGTTTTTTTATTCCCTTGCGAATATTGAATTTTGTGGAAATTTGCAGTATTAACGGATGTAGGTATCTTTTGATTGCGTTGCGTTATAAGTTTGATTTTTTTACAGCCCCAAGGGTTCTTAATCTTGAGTGTCCAATATAAATTTCAGATTGATACCTCCACGCGTTCCAAAAAAACGTCTTAACAGACAAACGGACAACAAAGTGATCCTATAAGGGTTCTGTTTTTTCCTTTTGAGGTTCGGAGCCCTAAAAATCTACCAATATTTATGTTAAAAGTACTAATTATTATAAAATTAAAAACCAAAGGCTCGAATGAAAGTCTCATCTGAGTTTTCATAAGAGCCCCTTGACATTTTTATAATGTTATTAAGTATATTAATTAACTTTTATGTTATTTTGAGGTAATTTTACTTCACAGTATTATACGTATACGTATTTATCTGATAAATATAAAATGCTATGCCCTGAAAGCATCAAAATCAATAATTAAAAGAAAATAAGATCTTTTTAATAAAATTATTAGTAGTTTGTTTCAATAGCTCTTTTCTTTGCTACTCTTTTTTAAATGTTTCTTCCCTAGTCAAATTCAGTTTCTTTTAGCGTGGCGCATGATGTTTTTAACTGAAATATAATATAGAAATGCTTATACCAATAGCAATCAAGATAAAAGTTCTCAAAAATGATAGAGTCATCAGTACTATGGGGCCTCGTCAGTCCTCTGGCGCGATATCTGACAAAGGACTGATGCCAGCGGATTGATGAAAATGGACTTAATATGAGGTTATAATCACAAATTAGGTTTTTTTGCCTAATTTCTAATATCAACAAACTATATTTTTACAAATCATAGTTAACCATTTATAAATGAAAATAAAAATCGGATTAACAATAAAATAACGACTCACCATAGGACTGAAATGTTGACTGGCGCAGCAAGATTTTAGAGGACAAACACAACCCTAGCGCTGGTACAGTTATGACGGCCGTCAAAATATGCGGTGCACAAGTAACTTCATTACCAACATTAATACTTAGATAGGGATTTGACCTCGACTTGGTGATATTTAGCGAGAATTTCGAATTTAAAAAACACACAACGGACTGACTAGTGAAAACGATGACAAAGTTTAATTTTATTTTTTAAATAAAATGGAAAACATTGCGTTATGAAAGTTGTAGTATATAATACTATGTACATCAAAGATTGTAGTGAATTAGTAAGTTTTCTTAAATCGATGATAATGTTTAAACGATAGTCACTTGATTGTTGGTTTTCGGAGTTGTGACATGCCAAAGTACTGACGTTTGAGGTATTAATTTATTATTTTTATTCATTTGTATTTTAAATAAAGAAGTGAAATTGAGTGACCAAATAAAGGACGCTTCATTGTTTTAAAATAGATTGTTATTTGAATAAAATATAATAAGAATTTGTTTAAATTGGCTGATGACATCGAGTTACCCCATTTTTGTATAATCACCCTTATATATAATTATAATATAATAAATAGACATATTTCAATAAAGATAATTTCTACGAACTTCCGACTTATCTATCGGAAAACGGATAAATTAAGTACCGACTTCGGCACGTTATCAATTACACCTGCGGGCACATACCTGCCCGCACATTATTAATTAAGAAACACTCACAATAGTATATTGTAATGCAATTATATGTATTGGTAAGTGGTAACATCGTTTTTATCTTACTTTTTACATATTGTAGCTTTGCCTTTGATATTATTTCTCGGTCAGCTGCAAGCTACACATTGAGAAATAGTAGAATTATGGGAAATACAATATCGGGTCACACATACCTACATATAAACGCATACACTAAAATAATATATAACGTCAATTCTTTTTAAAACCGAAACCAAAATTGTCTATATTTACATAAAATGGTACTTACAAGGCATAGGAAGATTGCGACTTGCGAATTCATGTTGCTGGATAAATGTTTTGATGTTCAGAAATGTAGAATGTAATACAAAGGATGTTTACTATCCAGAGATCTGACTCCCACTGGGTTAAGAATGAACAGGAAGGTTTAAATTTACTTTGGCTACGCACGTGTGTGGTTGTAATCATTGTATCAACCAAATATCATCAGGTCAAGGGATGTGCAAAATGAAACATTATATAACTATATCTTTGGAATTTTTTTTACGATTTTGTAAACATATAAATGGAAACATACTGAGCAATTCCGCTAGCATAATAATTTAAAAGCGCCGATTTTTCAATCCTTGGTTAAAATTTATCCGTCCAAGTATTTATTAAAATGTCACCTGTAAACTGTCAAATACGGACAATCCATGGCTGTCTGTCTGTTACTCAATCACGCCTAAACTACTGAACTAATTTTCATGAAATTTGGTATGGAGATATTTTGATACCCGAGAAAGGAAATATGCTACTTTTATCCCGGGAAAATGGCGCAAACCCGGAAATCCCACGGGAACGGGAACTATGCGGGTTTTTCTTTAACTACGCACTTTTTGTAAAAACCATGAGTATGAAGCAAAGCCAGTGGAACTATTCTACTTTACTAACAGAAACTGTCAATAATTTTGTGCACACGCAATACACCCATTGTCTCTAGACTTAATTTAAAAATTACCTAATCAGTTACGTGTTTACAATGATTGTAATCAGTGTAACGTAGTACTTGTATACGTAGTATATTATTATTAGTCTGTGCTAATAGAGTCTGTGGTAGTACTAACGTTTCTTAGGAAAAAATATTGCAAATCAAGCTGACTTATTTCTTTGCATTGTTATGAAATATAATGACTAATGAGAAGCGGGTAAAGTATAGCTACCGCAGTTCTCATTGTCCACCGTACAATAGTTTGTTTTATTTCTTCGATTAATCTTAACTGTGACTGTGACTGTTTGTTGTGTAACCAGTTTTGTTGAATTAACATAAGCAAGGTTTACATTCGTGTTTACCTTATATCTCACTTTGTTATTCCGATGTATATTAAGATTTTTTCCATTAAATGGGGTAATGCATTGTAATAATATATTATTTTATTTTCCATCACACTCCCAAATTCCCAATGGCATTCAATATTTAAATGTATAAAAATCACAGATAAAAATAGAAATAACGGTCTAGAGAAATGTCAAAAGGTCAAATTTCAAGGAAGAGCTTAGCACAAAAATTTCTTATTATCTCATATACATAATTTTATTTTGATTTACTGTTTTAAAATTTTACAAGTAAATAACATAGATTTTATACATAAATTTATATCTCGCTATTATATAATATTATAACACAAGACAAAAATTTAAAGACAATTGAATATAGTCGCTTGTCTGCAAGGTTTATTAAACGGACATTATTGACCCAAGTCTTTAACTCCGTCAGCTACTTTGTCGATTACGCTCTTCTCAGTGGGTTTGACGGCGTTGACGACAGCATCACTGGCTTCGCCAGCGCTCTGGACCGCTCCGTCCCAGGCGTTCTTCACGCCATCCATTACATCACGTTTAACACGATGTTCTTGCTCTGAGGGCAGAGCTGACGCAAATGCGATGATCTGAAAGCAAACAATGATGCAAAGTCGAATAAAAAAATATTCAATGAAAGAAACAAGTAACATACCTACTTATTTGATTCAAACTGCGGGGAAAATGTTACATGTTATAATATATAGGATATTTGTTTAGCATGGTCTATTCCTATAGGTAAATAACTGTGGGTATTGTTATTTATTTCGTGTTAAGTTACTATTAAATTACTATTAAAACAAAAAAAATCAAACTAAAAAACCTACTCAAAGGTTATTTTTACCGACCTTTCTTTCTCTATATTTGTACTGCAAACAAAAAAATACAAAAAGAAGACTTATGCTAAAAGAAGACACAGCACAGATGGCGGCCTTATCACTTATAAGTGATTTCTTCCAGGCAACCAACTGAAGGTTTCATAACAAAATAGAAAAAGGAGGTGGGTAAAAAGTATACGCAATAATGATGTATAATACTTATAATAATATATATTTACAGACTTTTATTTCTCTATCTTTTTACCGACTATACAAAATATTAACTAAGATGTTTGAATAATTCTTAAACACATAGACAGAATGCACACGTACAAAAACTATACCATATTCACCTAAATAACAATTTATACCTTACAGTGCAGCACATCAATTATTTTACTTCGCTTCGCCCGCGTAGTCAAAGAAAAACCCGCATAGTTCCCGTTCCCGTGGGATTTCCGGGATAAAACCTATTCTTTGTCCTTCCTCAGGTCTCAAGCTATCTCTGTGCCAAATTTGAAGTAAATCCATGCAGTACTTTTTCAGATTAGCCCTAACATACATACAGACAACCAGACATACAGATAAGCTGACAAAGATTCTAAAAACTATATTTTTGGATTCGACATCGATTGTGGATCACATACCAAGTATTCTTTTCAAAAAATATTCAATGCACAGTTTTGACTTTTCTTAGATTTTATTATACATATAAGATGTATGTAAGTATGTATATAGATTAAGAAACACTCACTACAGTAAAGTTTAATACGATGGTATGTATTTGTAAAATCGTTTTGTTTTACTTTTTACATCTTGTAGCTTTGCCTTCTATATTATTTCTTGGTCATTTGCAAGCTAGGTACACATTGAGAAATAGTAGAATTGGGAAATACAGTATCGGGGACACACACACCTACATATAAACGCATACACTAAAATATATAACGTCAATTCTATTTAACACCGAAACCAAAATTGTCTATATTTACATAAAATGTTACTTACAAGGCATAGGAAGATTGCGACTTGCGAATTCATGTTGCTGGAGAAATGTTTTGATGTTCAGAAATGTAGTATGTATTACAAAGGATGTTTACTATGCAGAGATCTGACTCCCACTGGGTTAAGAATGAACAGGAGGGTTTAAATTTACTTTGGCTACGCACGTGTGTGGTTGTAATCATTGTATCAACCAAATATCATGAGGTCAAGGGATGTGCGAAATGAAACATTATATCTTTGGAATTTTTTTACGATTTTTATAAACATATAAATGGAAAAATACTGAGCAATGCAAGTAAACAAAAATACGAACAAGAATTTCGGTCAGAATGATAATTTAATTATTTTACGGATACTAAAACAGCTTAGCCCCAAATCTTAAAATGTACCATGTATACGTTGTGTATACGAGATTTCTAAGTTATCGCTTCGATATCTCTTACATATTTTGTTTGTGGCAGTTCATCTATTGGCATAAAGATTTTTTTATCCGTCTATAGTCTAGATAGGATTTTATTTAAAAGAATAATTTTATTAAGTAGGTAACATGACGTTTAAAAAGCTCCAAGGCATCGTTTTCAGGATCACAGGAGAATACCTAAGTACTATTCTTGAAGCGGTCGTGCTGATAAATCAACGTAATGCGATATAATGTTCTAATAACGGGTTCACCTAGACTGGTTACCTAAGACATGAAGGCCTATAGTTCACAAAGCTAGATTAGGAACCGGTTATAAATGTGAATTTCACTATTCTTTGTCCAATATGTTTGTAGTAATAGTAACTGGTTCCTTGTCAAACTCAAGCTCGTCATTTATTCTTTTATAACATTCGAAAATAGATAATTATAATATTTTGTTTGATAATAAGTCATCATCAGCCCATAAGCATATGCTGGCCAAGTGGAAGATTGCAATAGTGTTCCCGCATCCCGTCTAAAGCAGCGCGTTGGTTTTAGTCGGTAGGAATTCGACATAACCCACGGCTCCCGGGGAAGGAGCCGTGGGTTATGTCGAATTCCTCTTAGGCCAGATTTCCCCACTTGAAAGAAAAAAATATGCTGGCTAAGTGCTTCATATTTGCCTTTGAACTTTATATTTTGAGACATGAGATGATGGTTACATAACAATATTTGCCTTCACTGCTTTTTTTCGGGTTTAAATATCAAATAAGTTTTTTAGTTTCTAAACCGATGATTTTAAGATGTTATCGAAGGCATGTACTGCTCTAGGTAAATAAGAATAATACTTTACATATTATAACCTAGTGTATTTATCATTCACAATATAATTTCCATCAATATCGATTACCTTATTCACGTTTCATTCAACAAGCCGCGCTTAGCACAGAAGGCGAAACTAATATGTATTGAATTACAAACAGTAACTATGTACATAGTAGCAATAGTTCTATATAAACTCGATTGTTCTATTAATCGTCGTCATTTTACTGGACTTTGTAGATATTTATTTGATAATATATAACATTTTAATATAAACTAACATTTTTCTGGTTAAAGCACCTGTGACAGCACAAGGTATTTTTTGTAATGAGTGAGGAAAGATTGAGATTAAAAGAAGATATTCTCCAGTAACATTTCTATCTACATTATATCATGTCATTAGTAAAATACAAATATCACCTACATAAATTGTAGCAAGTCTAAATGTAATATTTATAAACCATAAGAAGATATCCCTGAAATCATAAATAACATTTTCCTTATAAGAATTTCTAGATGTCCCATCCCCAGGAATTTTAAATTGAATAATCTGTACCTACCGGAGGTGACACTTATGAGACTGCTTCAACAATGATAACAATAAAAAAGTAGGTAATCAACAAATTGAATAACGATCTGCATTCGATGGAAAAGTTATTTAAGAAAGTATTATTATACTTTTGTGAATAGCGTAGTATAAGCTTGTGGAGGCGGAAAATAGTATTACCTACACCATAATATGATGTAATACCTACTATTATATTATCATAAAAAAAAACAATCTTCTATGATAATTGAGAAGTTCTGAAATAAAAGATTACAATAATACCAAATTATTATTTTTAAGCGTAACATCTAGGTATGTAATTCTCAACAATTCTCTTATAGTTTTATATAGTGGTTGGAATATTAGATAATTGAAAATCGTTCAGGTATTATAAGCAATAAAAAACATTCTTTATTAATAAATAAAAACGTGCTATTTATATGATCAATGTTTGAAGCTTGTTTGAAGTTCAAATATATTCATCCAAAGGTTTTGCCAAAAAAATTCTTTATATCTTTCCATATTTTGTTTAATTGGTTTACAGGGATATTCACTTGTATTTTGGTGGGTTTCTTCTTCGTAACTGATATTTTGTTCGGCTTTGACGTCACTTTTCTACTGTTTATAACATCGGACATTATTGCCTAAAAAAATTTCATACATTTTTCAGAACTCTTCAGTAGGTAAACATGAATGATGGTGAAGATAATGATAAGATCTAGTAAAGATGAGGGTCGATCTGATTACATATTTTTACGATATTTGTTAAAAGTCTAGACTCTATATCTACTATATTTTACAGAGGGTATTTATTAAAAATAAAGTAGAGTGAGTCTTTATTTTATTTACGTGAAACGATAATGTATGTGTAAATAAAGTCTATCAAGATAAGTTAAAAAATTATGTATTACTTGCCAATAATAAAACAATCACGAGAAGTTTCTTCATACCTCCTCTAAAACCACTATCTCTGAACAGTAAAATGAAATCATGGCTGTTTCAATCACACGGTGAATTATACAAATTTTGATTAGGAAATAAAACTCATTTTATTCCTTACATAATTTTACGTTTGTTTTCAATACTTACGTCTTTTATAATGATTTTGAGTTTGGTCTAAAATTTAAACTATGTAATTATAAAAATCAAAGATAGCGTAATAATAAAAGTAGATACAGAGAAGTTATTATAGTTTAGTAGACTGTACTATATACAGTTATATCTAGTGGTTTGTTTTGTGGTCGAAACACAATAACCATGAAAATACCTATAGATTATGAGTATCGTTGTTTTTATTGATCTTATACCATTTTGCACTCCTTATTTAAATTATTTTCATAGATAAATTGTTATCATAAATTGGTAACGATCTGATTTAAAAGTAAAAAAAAAAAACGAATCATTCTTATAATTTTATTGAACCTTCTTGTTAATGTAGTGACTTTATTGATAAAAATTCAAATGACACCAAAATAAACAGGATATCTTGTCAATTAATTGACTTGATAACTTTGTATACTCACATTCAGTGGTATTTTTAAATAATTTTATTTTCCTTTATATGCTCTACTAATGTTCTGTTTATTGTAAATGAGATATGCAATCCGTATATATTATAGTACCCACCATACTCCTCAGTACTAACAGAAAATCAGCAATGTCTACCAAGGTAAGTAACACACTAAGTAAAAACCTTAGTAAAAACATTTTTTTCGCGCATTTCTAGTTCAAATAATATAGAGCTAGACCACGTACCTACGTGGTACCGTACCTATTCCTTTGTACCTACAAAGGAATAGGTAAAAAATACTTTGTAAACACGCTTGTAAACAACGCTATCAAACGTACATTTTCCTATTAAGGCAAAATAGAGCAAGGTCTTGCATTTAAATTATTATCCTTTGAATCTATTTGTGCTGACAACTAAACGTAAAAAATGGACACTGTTCCCAACTAGTTCTTAGAAGTGTTTTTCAATACATATCTTATGTTGCGATTAATACAAAATTAAAAAGTTAAAAATATAATCGGTAATACGTATTGTGAATAGCTTCGCAAATAGACATTCAACTATTAACTGCAGACTACCACACGTACTTAATATTACATGATATTAGTTACTAACGTATAGGCTAATAACTTATAAGGTAATAATTTATACTTATAATGAAATCTAAACGTTAATATTCCAGGTCATTCTCATCACCGTAGCTACTTTGATCGTAGCACAGATTGGCAGTGCGAGCTGCGGCCGTCTTCGCAGAGACGAAGAATCAACTGGGGATAATGGCGGACAGTCAACCAACGCGGTCGCTGGATCCGATTCATTCATGAGCAACATCGGCCAAATCTTTGGAACCATGCCTACCAATCCCACGGAATTTATGTCGGCATTTTCTAATTTGTTTAAAAATGTACCCCAGCAATTGAATGTGTCCTAAGCCGTTATTGTCATGCCACAAGTCGACTCCATGTTATTTTGTTATTTTATGCATCATAATAAATTCGAATTTAAGTATATTGTTTTTCATTTAATAGATTTATTATTTTTACGGCAAATGGAATTGATAACAGACAAGAGCCTGAGCCTAGATTGTACATAAAGAGTAACCTATCTACTTAAAATATGTGCAAATCAAACTGTTTAACATTATAGAGAATAAAAAATGAATAAATAATTAACACACAAATTTTTCTGTTAACGTATACCTACAGCAAGTGATAAAATATCACATACAGGTATATTTATCTATTTATCAAATAAAGTATATTGCATATTATATACTGTTCAGTTTATTTATTATTAATGATAATTCTTGCAAGCTATATAAAGCCTTAAGATGTCTTTCATTTCAATTACCTAAGTATTCTCTTCTTGTGATACGGATACCCTAATATCACTTTCAAAATGTCACCCAACGTGAGTCTTATTAATTTTCATTTTTATTTATTTTCTTTTGGTAAATTCTTGATAGGTATTTAATATTATTATGAAGTATTTTGCATTAGTTTTTTAGTGTTAAAATTGTCTCTACTTAACTCTTCAATTCCCATGTCTAAGTTAAACGCTTAGATTACAAAATAAAAGACAGATGGAGCGTTGCCGAACTAAACCGAATAATTTATCGTCATTTCCATAAAGCTATGTGTGCTGTCATTTCGCCGTTGCACTGTACGTACACGGTGCTTCTGTGTGGGTGTTATGTTACCAGATATTGAAAATTTTCCCAAAATTTTCCCCGACTACGGAAGAAAGAGGGTTATGTTTTTCGAGTGTAGGTATGTATGTATAATATTTCTTTGACACGCCCTGCAGTATAAACTGTTGGATCGATTTTGAGTTGTGACTTATGAGGTGTCATTGCAATCATCTGAATTATGAAGGTAGCTGTGGTGGTAGTGACGTAGGCTACATAAATTATTAGCAGTCATGTTTTAATTTTTATTTTAATATAAATTCGGGTTTTTGATATTATTTTATAATATTGTAAAAATTATTTTATCACCTATCTACTAAAGTTATACATGGACAAAATAATTTTATTCAATTTTTATTAAATAAATTTTTATTAATGCGGGACATTTTATTTTCATCATATCCATCATGTGAATTAAATCGCAAGCGAAAACGACGCTTTTTATAAAAGTAACAAAAAAATGTATAATGCTTTTTAAAATAATCTAATAATGACCATGAACTTTTATTGCACTATACAAATAATCACATTCACGATCGAAAAATCCAACAGCACTACCCCGAATATCTTTTAACCATTTTACCCCTAAAAATGGCAAATTCATTTTCAAAATACTGGCAGCATACGTTGAAGTTTTGAATTCCTTCGTATTTGTAAAATTATTATTTGTATACAAAATTAAATAAGCCAAATAATCTACAGAAAATCTGTAAAACGATGTTTTATCTTTTTATTTGTTTTCGGGAATAAGTTTTACAGCGTTTTAATATCACAAGACAGCATTTTTTTACTAAAATATCAAACCCCTTTTGACGTATTGCATGACACTAGAATCGCTATAGCACTAGCGGAGGAACGTATTCGTTTTTGATTTCGTATTTTCTTTGACAAGGGCGATGAATGATTGACATGCTCCATCTGTATTTTATTTTGTAATCTAAGGTTAAACGTATACTGGCAATTTTGGCTTTACAGTTGCTTTCATGTTTCTGCCAATAAGTCCTAGTGAGATAAATAGCCACTACATTATATTTTTATTGGTATAAGTGTAATTTTACATATTTTATTATTCTAGACTAGCTTTGCTCCGTGGTTTTACCCGCAGTGCTCCGCTCCTATTGGTCTTAGCGTGATGATATATAGCTTATAGCCTTCCTCGATAAATGGGATCTAAAACCGAAATAATTTTTCACATCGGACCAGTAGTTCCTGAGATTAGCGCGTTCAAACAAACAAACAAACAAACTCTTCAGCTTTATAATATTATGGTATTGATAACTCAGGTGTAGGTAACTATCATTTTTATTATTTCTAGGTGACCCGATTGTTCGTTCTCATCTGTTGCATCTCAATTGCATATGCGGGGATAGCTATAAGATCTAAAAGAAATACCAGTGGAGGAAATTACCCTAATGGATCTCAATCAAACAATAACGAGCCGGGAGATTCGAGTAACCTTGGTCCTAATACTTCATCTAATGCTGTTTCCGCAACCGATTCTGCAGTCAACAATATTGGACAAATAATCGCAGATATTGATGTAAAACCTCCTAGAAGGAGTTGATTTATTACTGATATATTGTAATAATTCAAGAAAAAAAGCTTTTTTCAAATTAAATTTCATTTGATTTTTTAATTGTATAAATATGTTTTATGGTAACAATATGTTGATTAAATATCTAAATGAAATTATGAATTGTTATTTCTTTACACTCAGTAATTGTGGGTAAAAATTAAATTAAAATATAAAAGTTTTGTAAATTTAAATAGTTTGGAACATACATGAATTTAACAATGGTTATCATTTTGTGTCCTTATATTTTAAGCCACCAAGCCAAAATTCACAACAAAACATTTATATTTGTAAATAAAAACCACAGGTATTTTCAGTAATGACACATTTATTATTTAACTATTCAAAATTAAGGCTTCGAGGGCTTCATCTTGTTGTACAAGTTAGTAAATATTATCAAGAGATCTTCCGGTTTTTTGGGAATATTTCCAATATTTGGAATATTATCTGTGCCGGCGTCTTCTGGATCAAAATTGATGAGCACGATTGGTGTATCCATACCTTCCTCCTCGACCGGCATGCTGAGGACATGAACCATGCAGGCGGCGAAGACGATTGTCATGATAATCTACATAACAAAAATTTAAATTAATATCAGTATAACATAAGCTTGCACTAATTTTATTCTAGAAATAACAGTTCACTGATTGCAGTTTGTAGACTATATCAACCAAAGCCCTTTCAGTATATTAAGTTTAAGCCTGTTGTTGAGACTCGAAATTTTATAAATGAAAATGTATACATACCGTAAATCTATCAAACAAAAATCGTTTTATAAATTTATAAAGAATAGAAAAAATTCGATCACGAGGCGGGACTCGAACCCGCATCCTTCGCGAATTTTTTCTATTCTTTATAAATTTATATTTATAAAGCATTTGAATGCCATAAAACCAAAAATATAATTTCAACAACAAAGGTCGTGTTCCATCGTTACAATATTGTATTCACTGAAAAGTGCTTCATATTGGTTGAAATGGTTGTTAATCATCTCAATAGATGGCGCGCGGTGTGTCCCTTCAGACACATAAAACTGAAGGAATGGAATAAATTCGATTGCTCTGGCGGGTCACGAGTGGCTGAGTTGGTTAGGCATCCGCCCCGGAATGGCGCGAAGGATGCGGGTTCGAGTCCCGCCTCGTGATCGAATTTTTTCTATTCTTTATAAATTTATATTTATAAAGCATTTGAATGCCATAAAACCAAAAATATAATTTCAAAAATCGTTTTTAATACTTAGCCAAATTTACTCATTTAAGTTGCCTACATAAAATCTTTTTAAGTTAATATACTCAGCATTGCTTGATAATATTTACATACTACATAAAAATAGATCGATAAAATTAAATCATATTTAAAATATTACCTTGGAAACCATTGTGGATAGATTGCTGTTTTCAAGAAACTAAATGTTACACATTCAACAGTACATATATATAGTCTACAAAAACTTTATCATAGCTTTTATGTCTAGTACTAAACACTTCCGATGAGTTAAAGATTAGACTATTCTAAAAGTAATTAGTTTTCTTATCAGTCTAAAGTTTTACTATCGCTAACAAAACTAAATACTTTTTCTCAATAAGTTTTATGCTTTGGACTATATTTTTTATCATATCAACTTTTATATTGGTTCGCACTAATCTCAAGAAACTGAAAACTTATTTATTGGGATTGTACAAATATTAAGGAAAGCTATAGACTACAGTCTGCATAGCATCACTCTACAACTATAGAGACGGAGCAGCAGCAGCAGGATGAAATTTTGAAAAATGCACAAAAATATATTTTGTTATTTCCACATTCTTACATGTTCAAATATGCCGATATTTCGAATTTGCCAATAAAACAGAAGTTTTATATAATAGTCATAAAAGCTTAGTATTTAGTTATTAATTGCGAACTCCACTCGTAACCCCTCTATAAAGTGTTCGATACGTCAGGATAAGTAAAATAATGAATAAAACGCATTTAAAATTCATTGAATCGTCTTTAATTACTTAATTCTAGCCCCGAAAGATAGAGGATGTCACGATGTTCGTTCTATTAATTACGTAAAACCTTATATAAAACAGATAAATCTATCTTTTGCACAGCCTGAGTAAAAAAGTGGTAATTCAGGTAAATTAGTGTTTAATTGTTAGATAATCACATTCTGTTGTTTTTATTACAAGATCAGCCTAATAAAAAAGTTTATTTGTTTGATGACATGTAAAATTCCCGAGTCATAAATTCCAGCTATAAAACTTTTACCTATAAATAGTCTAAAACAGGTGGAATTTTCATCATCAGTTCTGATAACTTCAAACAAAATGGTTTCTACAAAGGTATATTGGAAATCATTCTTATAATCTTATTATAAGATTTAACAAGTTTGTCTTTTGAAGTGAAACTTTTTCAGGCACGTTGAGAGCAATATCGTCACGTCATGGAGTAAAACGACGATTTTTGTATCTTTGAATCTTGCCAAAGAAGTTTTACCTCTGACACGCGTGTGCTCGGTACACACGCTCTTTTTTATTATTAGTCATTTTACTTTATCGTAATCTATTACATTCTCTCTCTACCCCATTTCAAAAATTTGAATCCTTCCAGGTCATCGTACTTGCTCTAGTCCTGGTCGCCTGCCTCATCCAGGTGCAAGGAAGACACGTTCGTGGTGCTGGCGCTGCATCAGCCGCTTCAGGAGGTTCAGGCAGCGGTGACAATATCATGAACAACTTCGGCCAAATCTTCACCAAGTTCAACAAGAACCCCAGCGACATTATCATCGTCATGACCAACTTCTTCAAGAAAGGAGATTCTGTATCTGCTTCATAAGCTTAGAAATTTCATGCCTAGGTATATAAATACATTAAAAACCAAACACCTGACTTTATTATCATGTTTAATTGTACAATATGAACTCTAGAAATATTTTTTTTGTATTAATTATTAAAAATATTGATTATACTTAACTTGTTTTTAATTATAATATTACCTGTATTATGTCTATAATATAAAAATGAAACGCAAAATATGGTGGTAAGTTCATAACTCGAGAACGGCTGAACCGATTTCGTTAATTCTTTTTTTATAACATTCCTTGAAGTATGAGGATGGTTCTTATGGAGAGAAAACGTAAACAGCATGTACCAGGGGTGAAGCTGGGGCTGAACCCTAGTAATAACAAAAAGCTCGCCAAGTTTACTCTTAAAATAATTCAGTACCTCGTCAAGTAACATGTTTTATTCAACGTTTGAAAAACATCAATGCAATGCAATTTGAAAACGCATCGGAAAGACATAATATATTTTAATTTGGTCAGATTATAAAGATATTATTTTATTGTTACGAGCTTGCGCGATATTTCATAGAAGTAAATGTACACAAATTAAAAAACATTTTTTATCGTAAGCTAATTTAAAATAAAACAACAACAAACCTTTCAGCAAGATTAAATGTTAAAAATAAAGGTACCTAATATATGTGTAAAGGAAATTGCTAACTACCATGCTCCAATGTATTTTATTGTATTGCAAAGGAAGTGCAATGTAAGTAAAATTGCAAATGCATTATTTACATGCGAATTGCAATCTTCAAAGATTCGTTTAAGGTATATAAACTGTCCCTTTTCGAAAAAAAATAAACACATTTCTCTTCAACATGGTTTCTAAGGTGAGAGATATTTTTACTTTTTTTCCTTATTTTTTTATCATGAGGGATTTCAGGTTATTTACCTAGTTTAGGCATTTAATTTTGTTACTCTATCAAAATTATTCGCTTTCTGTTCAATTAATTATGTTGTAAGATGTCGTTATTATATTTTCATGGCATGCTCAAATGCTTTATAAATGAGTAGGTAATATTTTTCGCCTAGTCGAAAGACACGGGCTTGAATCCTGCCTCGTGACCGAATTTTTCTATTCTTTAAACAAAATTATCTCAATTGTAAGATTGATACCTGAGAAGAAGTGATTTTTATTATTATTAATTTTTGTAAATTTCTCTGAATAATATTCTTCCTAGGTCATTATCATCTTTGCTGTCTGTCTATGCGTGATGCAAGCCACCTTTGCATCAACTATACGAGTGTCCAGACAAGCTGAAGACAAGCCTGCGGGAGGCTCTACAACCAACAACGCTAACGCAGCCTCTGGTACTGATTCTTTCATCAACAACATCAGTCAGATGTTTGGAACAATGCCTAAAAATCCTAATGACTTCGTCACAATATTCGCCAACATGGTAAAAAACATGAACCAGCAACAAGCTCAGAAGTCTTAATTTATTCATAAATAAATGTTTTGTCATGAAAATATTATGTTGTTTTATTTATCTAGCTCTAAGTAGATCTTAAATTAATTCAGCGTTATGTGTTAAAACTGTCTAAAAAGTTTTAGTAAAATAAAACTATGCTTTTAATTTAAACAAAATTAAAATGTAACAGGTCGTTCCAGCTCACTCCTTATAAATACTGAACTCCATCTACAGTTAAAAGTTAACACAATCTATTTGTTTGTATATCTCTTGACAATCAGTCTTGTCTATATAAAATCTTAACAGTATTAACCGAAACTATTGTTGAATATTAATATTTAATATGTTCATGCTATTTATACGGTTACGGTTTTCTTAAAAACGGGGTTTTTTTTTAGTTAGTAGAAAGTAAAGTATTTCCAATAGACAATTCAATTGCCATCTCATTTTCAAAATATTTTACCAGTTTGTATCTCCTATTAATAAAAGGCAAGCAAATAGCACTTCGTGGTTTTTAAAAATTCCTCCATGAATGATAGGAGTGGAAAATACAAAACTCGATACGTTGTTCTTTAAGTAAGTCGTAGATTATAATATTATGATTTAAAGAATGAAATTCTTCTTCTTCTTTTTTTGTCTATGGCCGTCCCGACTCCAATAGAGATGGATTCTGTCAATTTACAGTGGTATGTACGTACAGATCATGATTGATCTTTTATTTGAATGACTATGATGCAACTTGATAATCTGTGGAGAGGGAAAAAAATGAAATTTATCGCAAGTTAACGTCATGCGAGGCCTCGATTCCTCCATTAGTCATTTTTTTGCTAGTGGTATTAAAAATATGCATTTCAATAAAACGAGTCTTTGTCTTGAGACTATTTGAGGCAGAGGAGGTAGTTTCGACACAGTATATATGTCCTAATTTATACATTTTAGTACTTGACCACTTGACCTAAAAATACCGCGAAGAGTTTGCTTGATATTTTTTATGAATAGGTACTTGTATAATGAGAGATGTCGGTTGCACTACTACGAAATGGATCCTCGTGAATATTTTGAAGTTTCTCTTTTTTAATAAAAAGGATAAATAAAAGCGGACTGAGTGTTATAGAATTACAGTCAGTCCACATTTTTACTTTCATATTTATCCTATTTGAAATTATGAACCCAATGAATGCCAAGTTAGTTCTATTTGAAACCATTTTGTAGTTTGAGCGCAACATACAGACAGAATTATTTTTCTCAAAATAACTTTTATGTTCGGAATTGTTCGGGATATAACGCATTTTCATTTTCAGTTTTTCTGTACAATAATACTAATATGTGATGCCTAAATAAGTACGAGTATGCACTGATCAGGTAATCTAACCTATTTAGCTAAACTCCAACATTTTTTTTTTTAATTTAGTATGCATGGTGTTTGAGAGGCCACAAATCTAAATAGAAGTCATTTTTAGAAAATATCGTTTTCTCCGTTAAATACCGAAAGCTAAAACACAGTGCTAAAAGGTCATCCAGGTACTGTTATACTGAAGACTAATGTTTAAAATATCACAGAGAAGATCTGACACGACAACTTTTCCTTTTCAAAAGTAATTATATTTTAAAACTCTCTAACTTAAAAGTACAATCACAGGATGTTATTCATATTAAAAAATCGTATAAATGCTCGTACTACATTTGTACGTAAAATATCTATGATAGTAAGAAAATATATTTTTTTCTAACTATAGATCAATGCAAATTCAAATTACATATTGAAGGTATTTAAAATAGACTAGATACAATATTATAGAGCAAAATAAAAATGGCGATAGGCTACAATATATGACGAATCAAGGATTAATTAATATTTTAAGTTTCCAGTTTATATAAAATGTTTCTGTTTAAACTGTACAATATATTAATTACATATTTAGAATTATTTTCTAACCATTTCACATTTATGTACATCAAGAGAATTTTATATTTTTTTAACTGTTTTCAAATAGAGCTAATCCTTGACTTTAAGCATTTAATTGTTAGATAATCGCATTCTGCTATTTTATTAGGACATTTGTAACAATAAAAAAGTTTATTCGTCTGATAACATGCTAAATTCCCGAGTCATAAAATCTAGCTATACAGACTTTTACCTATAAATAGTCTAAAACAGTCGGCTCTCATCATCAGTTCCACTGACTTCAAACAAAATGGTTTCTTCAAAGGTAAGTTTAACCATTTTTTAAACATTGTTAACTTATAAGTAGCACAACTCAAAAGCTTATATAGGTATTATTGTTGTATATGAAATATCTGAATCTCATCATTTCTTTTGACTTGCAGGTCATCGTTCTTGCTATTGTTCTGGTTGCCTGCATCATCCAGGCGCAAGGAGCACCAAGAGTGGAAAGAGGCCTTATTGACGGGGCAAGTTCTGAAAGCAGCTCATCAGGTGGTGATAACATTTATAACAACTTCGGCCAAATCTTCACCAAGTTCACCAAGAACCCCAGCGACATAATCATCGTCATGACCAACTTTTTCAAGAAGGGAGAATCTGCTTCATAAGCTTAAACTTTCTTGTGAAATAATGTGCAGCAACAATAAAAAATGATTTTTTACAAATCCTTTGCGTCCTTATATGAATAAAATTTGATTTCAACTTAGTTATGACTATTTTTTTTTTATTAATTTTTTAAATTCTTCTTAATGGGTAAACAGCAATTGACTCAGAAACTTAGTCTCTATTAATTAACAGCTTAAATATTCATCAGTATTACAGTCGGAAATTCAACATATTATGGATATTATTATGAAGAAGGACTATGTGCCTCGTTTGATTTGTTATTTGATAGGCTGATGCTGATACATGTTGAGGTCGATAAAACATTTCATTAAAGATAAGATATTATTTTAACATAAACTTAAATATTTAAACATACTAAAATGCGATTCATTGTATTCAAAACATGTCATTTTATAACAGTCACCATGAATATATAAAACAGTACCTAAGTACGTATTTATTGAAACGCAGCATTTCAAAAATAAAATATATTTTATCATAAGCATTGACACTTAGATCAAGACCAAGAAGGGAAGAAGATTTAAATAGCTAAGGAAAAGTAACATCAGAATATCCAAAGTACACAGACACCATTTATAAAATATTCTCCTTTCGATTATATAATATGTATATTTTAACACAAAACACAACCAACACACTATGGTTTATAAGATGGAACATAAGTCTTCTCTTTATTTTGTTTCTTCATAAAGTAGTTTATATCCGAGTATCCATAATAAGGCCTATGATAGTAATTCGAATAATCACCAAAAACATAGTATGGTAGGGTATATAATCCTGTATAATATGGACGTCCATAATAATTATGAATGAACAGCTTATCGTCGGACTCTTTCGATTTGGTCGGTTTAATCTTGTCCCAATATGAGTCAGTTGTAGAGCGCCAGAGATCTCTATCATTTTGTATTTCTTTGCTATAATATTCTTCTGAACAATTGCATTTGGATAACAAAACAAGCAAGACCAGTATGGAAAACATTTTCTTATCTTTCACTCGTGACGTTTGCCTGGTAAATGGATTCATATCCGGACTAAAGACGACTATTTAAAGAGTCACTGGAAATTTTTCAATTATAGTTATCACTGTTGGGAATTACCAGATGAAATATGTTTAGAATTCTCTAAAAGCATAGGATACATAATTATTATGTTTAAAATATTTAACCTACTTATAAAGTATTATGATGTTATACCTATTACCTGTGAAAATTAATTTAATTTAAATTTTTGTACTGTGTTTAAAGTTCTGATCGAATCTAGCAATAGAATAGAGATACAATACAGATGATTGTAATGAATAATGGTATATTTAATGTTAAATTTGTTTGTAAAGATATTATTTGAGAAGAGAGTAATAATAATACATATTTAGATTATAATATTGAACCGCAAGATACGCAGTTTCTCTTTCTTGTAATCTTTTCAATTATTTCAAACCAAGCACTAGTTAGCATATAATTTGATAATTTGCATTTCGTTGTTAAATAAATAAGACCTAAAAACGATGATCAATAATTGGTACATTCAAACCCATAAAGAGTTCCGTAGTTGAAATGATCGAGATTTATATGATAAAATTAATATGTAATACCTATAAACCGATACGATACACACGATAACATTATATCATATCCGATTTTTAGCTCGGCACAAAGAATTTAAAAGGCTATAAATATCTGGTACCTTCTTTTAACTTTCCCTTAACTCACCACGAAATATGAATAAACGTCACATCAATCTTGTGTTCGTACGGTTATTACGGTGTTGTTACGGTCATTTGGTACATTGGAAGAGCCGCCATGACGTACTTGCAACATAATACAAAAGTAAATTTTTTAACCATATACCACTTTTTTTTTCATTTATTCGTATGTTTGCTGCAATTTTTATAATATTATATGAGTATATAAAAATAAACGTAAGGAATTCACTTTTACTGAGCGGAACACACTTGACCGGTGGAAAATTATCTTCGCCCTTGCGTCTTTATGAAAACCTATAATTGCTTCGAACAATACATTGTTTTCTAGGATTTTTAGGTGTCATTATAACCGCATTGCTTGCGTTATATTTAATTAATATAAAGTAATCTAATTTTATCAGTCTGATATTGTTGGGTAAAATAATAACTCTACAACTTTATAGACTCAATGCTCAGGTAATCATTTCAATGTATTTTGACGATTCTAAGTCTAGTGAAGTCTAGTTACATACCTACATAAAAAATTAAAATGAGTTTATAACAACTATTATAACAACAAAATCACTTTCGCATCTAAAATGTTTCATTGCTCACATAACTAAGGTTAAAACAGTGAGCAAAGGAAAAAATATCTCGTGTTTACTAGCTTTCCCTCAATTCGCCATGACACGTCAACACTACCATACTTCTTCAATTACCACGCTTGAAGAACATAATATCATGTTTATTGAGAGGAAACGCTTCAAATAAACGTATGCTTTTAAAAAATTGAAGCAATAATATAGAGCAACATAGTGTTTTTTCTAACTTAATTTCTTAAAAGAAATTTCAAAATGTTTAAACAGCTGTACACAGCTGTATGTTAATTGGAAATTTATTACTTCAGGAAAATAAGTAATGAATTGCTATGTTTAAGGGTATGTAATAAAAATAAATATTTCTATTAGGATTATAAATCATAAGATATTATGAGTAGTTAACATGTACCTATGTTTTTTTATAAAAGACGTTGTTTACGAAGAACCGTTAATTAAATTATACGTTTGCAATTAAGTCACTGACGATAAATATTTTATATTCGTTTAAGGAGTTTTCCTATAAGACACGATAACTCAGAAATAGCCTTATAAATAAACATTACCTTCGTTCTTTTTAAAACACCGTCATTTAATTACTTATAATTTATGCAATATAACTACATATACTTGTAATTTATAAAAATGTAACACATAATTATTGGCATTAGTAACAGAATACTAACACATCAAAATGTGTTTATATTATATTATAATAAATAACAACATGTATGTTTACGAGGATAATTAAAATTGAAAGATGTAAGATGAATACGTCAGTAAATATTATTAAGCATTGCCAATTATTATCATCATCATTCCACATACGAGATGTGATTTAACATCATATGCAATTTTAACATTATTGCAAAGTCAAAACATTTTTATTATAGCGAAAGGATTTCAAAGATAAAAATAGTTCTCAGATTTGAGGATCGCGCTTAGGAAACTGAATGGACTGTTTCTTGTTGTTTTTTGTTGTTGTTTCTTGTTACAAGTTAATGTTCATACTGAAATCTCCAGTGTATTAGATATAAGCTTCTTGAATCACTTCGTACGTGGAACGTACCTGTCAAGTAAGTATATAGGTACTTATAATTATATTATACCTATAATAAGTGAAAGTAAGATGCACGTTCTTATAAAATCCTTCTAATTCCAGAATGGCCGATATAAATTCAGGTCACGATTAAGTTTCTCAAATAAAAAAATGAAGTGGATTTACTTATATAAACAAGACAAGAAACAGTAACACCAAACATTTATTGTTATTCATATTTATTGAATAATAAGTATGCATATATTGACCTACATAACTCCACTTGCCTCCATTTAAATAATAAACAATTTAAAGATAGTTTTCCTTTAGCATATATTATAAAGTATCATATAAATCAATAAGCAAACTTTTAGTCACTATGGAAATAAAGATATAAACCCGTGTAGCATGTAACCTACCAATCAAACATCGATACATTTCCAGTTACGCATAAAAAATTATACAAAACAGAAGTAATGTGCAATTCAACACTAATTATTCCATAGAACTAGGGTGGTATTTATGGACTTATTAGACATTCATAGAATATTTCAGAGTATAATTGAATGCAGAGCTACATCATAGAATATATTACTACAACTATATAAGATCATGCTCTTTGCAACGAATATTATATTTGCACTGCAGTCTTCTACAACCATGGCTTTATTAAAGGTAAACGATAGATATATCTAGAGCTTTTATTTTTGTTAAAAACATATTTTGTATATAATGAAATATACTATTTAATAAATATTTCAAAAAAACACAAAATCAAAATACTTATCATTAAATTTATATTCCAGGGTTACGGGGTGGCCATTCTATTATGTGCTGTTCTTGCAGCAAGCATAGTTCATGGTTACAAGGATAGTAGTAGTAGCAGCTCTAAAGCATTTGGCAGCAGTAAGGCAGGAGCACTTGGAAGTTCTAGTGACTCTGGTGCTGCTGGAAAGAGCCGTGGCTCAGGCGGCGGTCTTGGCCTTGGAGGAGGATCTGGATCTAGCTCCCAAGGTGGTTTAAGCAGCGGTGGTGGTTCTGGAAGCCAAGGAGGTTCTGAAGGCGGTCTTGGTGGATCAAGTTCCGGTGGTTCCGGTGGTAGTTCTGGTGGTTCTGAAGGTTCTAGTGGCTCCGGTGGTTCGCAAGGAGGTTCAAGCGGCTCTGGTGGAAGCCAAGGTGGCTATGGAGGATCAAGCGGATCCGGTGGTAGTCAAGGCGGATCCGGAGGAAGCCAAGGTGGCTATGGAGGATCAAGCGGATCCGGTGGTAGTCAAGGCGGATCCGGAGGAAGCCAAGGTGGCTATGGAGGATCAAGCGGATCCGGTGGTAGTCAAGGCGGATCCGGAGGAAGCCAAGGTGGCTATGGAGGATCTAGTGGTTCTAGCGGGAACCAAGGAGGGTCGAGCGGGAGCCAAGGAGGGTCAAGCGGAAGCCAAGGAGGGTCAAGCGGAAGCCAAGGTGGTTCTGGAGGCGGAGGGAGCTACGGTTCAGGAGGCTCAGAAAGTGGCAGTGGAGGCAGCGGCCGCGGTGGTTCCGGCGGCAGTCATGGTGGTTCAGGTGGATATGGCCACAAATCTGGTGGATATTAATTTTTAATTCAACTAGTATTCCTTACCAACGTTAATGTTTCTTGAACAAGTTATATTTTTTAATATTTTGCAATAAAAGATATTTATATCAATTGTGTTGTTTAAATGATATGTACCTTAAACAATATTAGTACTAGCGTCATTTGATTGACAAGACTAATTATTATCATTAAAGTTTTATTTTGATAATAAAAGTCCAATTATGTAGTAACTAATATCACAGTTGACAGATATATACGTACATACAGTTAGGAAACTAAGCCCCTGCGATGAAATTATGACATAAGCACTATTATAGCTATAGGGCTGTTACCTTTTTGATATTTAACCGACTTCAAAAATAAAGGAGGAGGTTATCAATTCGGCCTGTTTGCTTTTTTTTCACAGATGATTTTGTGGTAATTTTGAGATTAAAACCCGTTAAAATACAAAAATGGTGTACTTAGCCTAAATATGAATTTACAAGAAGAAACAATCCGAATAAATATACCTTGTAAAAGTAAATACTTTTTTCAGTGCTATATTTCGAAATCTTGTTTTGTTATGGACGCCGAAGGCTATTTAATGTACCTAAATTATTTATAATGCTTGATATTTGTATGATACATATATTCAATAATAATTATTTTAAACCAGAATTAACAATACTTGTATGTAGGTATACCTACTAAATTATTTTTAAAACGATTAATTAAATTAAATTAAAAAACACAAAATATGCAAAAATAAATTAAAATTATTATTATACGAGCATAGAACCTCCACCTTTTTGTTTTAGGATGAAAAAGAAAATAGTTTGACAGGCTTAGTGCTTGACAAAGTGGTAAAGTCACGTATCGATAAAAATACAATAATTATAATATCTATCTTTTTCTTCCCTAATATTTACGTAATTATGCACATAAATTTAAACAAGATTTTTTTAAGGTTTCCATTTTTAGGGTTCCGTACCTCAAAAGGAAAAAACGGAACCCTTATAGGATCACTTTGTTGTCCGTCTGTCCGTCCGTCCGTCCGTCCGTCCGTCCGTCTGTCAAGACCCTTTTTCTCAGGAACGCGTGGAGGTATGAAGCTGAAATTTATATCAATTACTCAGGTCTACTGTCCCTTGAAGCTGTGAAAAAATCAAACTTCTAAGCCAACGCAATCAAAAGATACAGCCGTTTATGCCGCAAATTTTCGACACTTGCAAGGGAATCAAAACCTACAGGGTGCTTCCCGTGAATTCTGAATCTTGAAATTTGGTACGAAGCAACGTCTTATAGCATAGATAAAGGAAAAATTACGAAAACAACAAATTTTTAGTTACATCACATAATATATTTTTTTTTAATAATTTTAAACTTACTACCCATTTCCGCGCGTAGAGGTATTAAATTGAAATTCATACCAAATACTCAGGTCTATAATACCTTTAAGCTGTAACAAAATCAACTTTGTAAACCTTGCAGGTTTGTACGGAACCCTCGGTGCGCGAGTCCGACTCGCACTTGGCCGGTTTTTTTAGATTTTTGTGCTCTTCTAGATTGCGTAAAAAATAGATGCGATCTTTAAACAGACTGGACTCCTAATAGTGACTATTTGTAGCCATCATTTTGGTGGAAATATGTCAACATAATTTAAAACTCATGCTGCCATACATAGAAATCTAAATAACAAGACACTAGAAGTCGTAAGCGCGCGTGACCTTGTCGCCACTCAGGTGACTTTCACAACACCAGCGTGTTCGTCACTGTTCAGTTGCTCTGGAGACGTATGTGTATAAACATGGTGTGTTTCAGCATATCCCATTGCGGAAATTCTTCCACAAGTTGTAATTATACTAATAAAGGAATTTACTTTATTTAGGATTTTACTTTTTAATATCTATATATTAAAAAGCTTAATTTAATATTTAAGGTAGTTTTCACTAAAATCAAGCTGTCCAATAAAAGGCATAGTTTACTTGTGTGTACTGTTTAGCTATCGGTTTAAATGTGTTGATTTTGGCGACAGCGGTTTTCATATGAATTATGACATTATATCACTTCTATGTGTCTTGTTATTTAGATTTCTATGCTGCCATATCTATAGAAATTAAAAAATAGTCTCTTTTTAACTTGTAGTCAGATACGGTATTTACAAATATATTTATTGAAAGGGCTACAAACTGAAACAATCGATATTTATTTAATGTGAATTGACATCACTTTAAACTTTTTTCTATACTACGTATCTTTGTCATTCAAAATCTGTGGATGTGTCACCCGCTACTATCGATCCCCCTCAATACCCTCGTAAACACGCTTGATGGGGGGGGGAGCCATTTCGAACATTTTGTATGAAGTTTCCTTACTGTATGTATCTGTATATTGTGCTAATATTCTGTACCAATATACTCGATGCAAGAATCTATCAATTCTAGATAATACATATAATAAAAACATATTTATGTCACAGAAACTGATCTGTGTATTTTTGAAAATCTTTAAATAATCTTATATACAAGATACATGCTTAATAAAATTAACCTAATTAACTTTTTATATTTAAAAGCTTTATTTTGAGGTAAAAGTTTTGTAAACAACACACATACCTATATACAATAATATTTTACTTGAATAAATATAACTATTCATAATTTAATAAATAATTAATTATTACATAAAATATTTTAAAACTAACTTTACAATTGATTATTCATCAGCTGGATCTAGATGTAGTCGAGTACGGGCACTTGATACGAATCGTAATAATTTTTTAAGAATACGAGAACTAAAATTGAGCATAAAACGTGATCCTCTCGAAAACAAACTTGGCCTTTCTTCAGTTTCAATCATGGTTTCGATAGTTTGAACAGGGGGAGGCGGTGGTGGGGGCAATATAACTTTTTTTTCCGTTATTACCACTACAGGTGGAACAACACTCACTACTTCATGCACTTCTGCGGGAGCTTCAGGTGGTATATTTACCACGGGCTCAATAATTGGTTGTGGGTTTCTTATTTCTGTATAGAAAGGAATATATACCGGTACTGGTAAGGGGCTGACTGGAAGAGGTGGAATTTCTACAGGTTTTACGGTATGTGCAACTTCTTCGGTGGACTTTGAACTAAGGTCTTCTGATTTAATAGGGGCAACTAGTTCTACATTTTTGTTAATATCCTGTGTCGCTTCCGTTTCTATGTCTCTGTTATCTATAACCCCTGAATCAGAATGTTCATTTAGAGACTTTTGTTCGGAAGCTTCTTTCTCAACTTCATGATTTTCTTCAGATACTTTTGCATCTTCTGATTTCACATCTGTTAATGAACTGATATCATCTACTTTTGAATTTCCTTCTTCATTATTTTCTGTATTTAATTTTAAATCTTCTGACTTTCCCTTTATTTCTAAACTGGTTTCTGGAGATATTTCTTTTTCTTGATTTTCTTCTAAATTTTTTTGTACTTCTGAATCTGGCTTAATTTCTGCTTCGGGACTGATTTTTTCCACTTGAGAACTTTCTTTATCATCTACTTTTGTATCTCCTGAGTTTGTATTGTCAGTTTTATCGTCAAGAGTTATTTCATTTTCATGTTTGTCTTCAGTTGATTTTAAATTTTCAAAATCAGACTTTTCTTCAGTTTTTGAACTAATTTTCTCAACTTCGGTATTTAAATCAATATTTGTCGCCACACTATTTTGATCCCCTATTAACTCATTACTTTTATCTGGTATGTCAGAGGAATGCTCCAGGGTACTCAAAGGAACAGGCTCAGGTATGGCCTTCTCATTTATGCCTTCAGTTTCAATTAAAGATGCTTCTACGTGTTGATCATTTTGCAACTCGTGTTCAAGGCTAGCAGGCATCGAAATGGTGTGTAGTAATGGCTTTCCTTTATAAAATTCCATACGAGTTAATATTATATCAGTAGGTATACTTGAAAAAGCAACTTTTTCTTCTAAAATAGGCTTTAACTCCTCCTTGGTGGCAACATTTGGCATCTCTATTAAATCTTCAATTTCTCTTGTTTTGCGTTTGTGTAAATCTCTTTTCTCAACAGAATGTTTATAGCTAAATGTCCCAAAAGGTGTTATTGTTTCCTTGATAAACGATATCGGTTTATAATGGTACAGAAGTACTTCATGTTCATGTCCAGGTTCCTTTTCAAGTGTCAGTATCTTAAAATATTTTTTGCTGTTGACTAGGCGGCACTGATAAACAACCAAGAAGAACACTACAACCTGAAACAAAAATAATGCAATGAATTATCAAAATGAATATAATATTTTACTTAATTTGAATGAATTGTGTAAAAATATAAACGTCTAAAAGTATTTACTTTAAAAAGCTGAATCATTATTAACGATCTCCTTATTCAGATACGTTTCGAACTATGAATGATAGTGATCTATTCAGTTGGTTTAAATAATAAAATTTCTCCCTGTGCCTTCTCATTGTTTCGTGATTTACTCTAATTATAATCAGTCCTCGACAACACGCAAATAGCACCTACTTTGCAAATGACAATGATCAATAAGAGTAACCTTTTCCAGGTTTTCAATCTAAAAATGTTATAATACCTTACGCCTACTTACTTTATGTGGGGCACTCACATGTAATTTAATCATTAATATTAAATGCATGCATTCTTTATTATAGTTTATAGCATTCACTGTAATCTTATTCAATGCATTTTTTTTCAATTATCAAAACATTAATAGTTGCGTGTGTATAAATACCTTCTCTGGATTGTATTCAATGATTACAACCTGTATTTAGATATAATTAGCTTTTTAACTTTCATAGAAAATTGTAAGAAAATATAAAACCTAATCATTCAATCATTTGATATAATCGCTTCATTTATTTCGTAACAAGCCAACTAAAATACTTAGAGAAAATATTCCTATACGAAAGTGAAATGACTGGTTCGGCAATCACGCTTGGAATATTAAAAACCGTTGTGTACACAGAGTGAAACTTGTAAAATATATCAAACAAATATATTTAGGTAAAAAGAAAGCCTCCTATGTAGTACCTACTTCTAAATGGGTACAACGGAGACAAAATATTCTTACAATATATTTCCTTAAAAATTGGTATATAGGTAGTCTGGGTAATTTACATAAAAAACGGAGTAATCTGCTTTAAATTTGAGATTTAAAATAAATAGAGAATTAAATTTAGAGCTTCGAATTAAAAGTATAGCTCACATTTGGAAGGAATTACCCGAACGGAAATTAAAAAAACAAAACGAAGGAAAGGTTAGGATCAAATAATTTTCCTGCATGAATTCAAGATCAATAACTACCGTTGCCTTCACAGCTATAACAATCAATAATTAAAATATAATCATGGAAAGAAAGAGCGTTTGCTTTAGTTGCATAATTCATTACTTCGACTGTGTAGGAGAGTGGGGTGGTGTCCGGCACTCGAGTAGTCGTATGTCTTATTGCAGTCGTGAATAAGGATACAAGCACTTCTTCACAATTATCGTGAATATGTGAATGGCCAAACTGTAGTATTTAATATGCACGCGAGTGGAGTAATTTTATAAGTGGTAGTCCGGACTAAATTTAAAGTAAGTAAACTATATTACTTTTTATTTTAAGAAATTACGGAGTTTATATACTTTGAGTTAGTTTTTATACTTTCCATGAGTTCGTTAATTGGATATGGAAATAATTTGTTTTATCGTAAATAGTGAATTAAATTAGCATAATTTAGTAAAATCTCAAAACAATATTTATGTTCCCTCATTTTAAATGATTTTATTCTAGTATGTAATGCTCATTAATATGAATATTTTTGAATTTCATATTGGAGCAGATTTTAGAATTTTATAGCTCTAGATATATTATGTTTTCCCTCAAGAGATATACTATTAGGTACTTTTCAGTTGTAACAACTTTATACAAATAATGTTTATACACAGGGATTTTATGTTATACTAGCTGTGCTCCGCGGTTTCACCCGCATTGCTCCACTCCTGTTGGTCTTAGCGTGATTGATATATAGCCTTAGCCTTCCTCGATAAATAGGCTATCGAACTCCGAAAGAATTTTTCAAATCAGACCAGTAGTTCCTGAGACTAGCGCGTTCAAACAAACAAACAAAGTCTTCAGCTTTATAATATTAGTATAGATGTATTAATTAAAGAAAGTAAATTAAATCATCTCATATACAATACAAATTAAACACGATAACCTAAATAGACCTATAATCACATAAGAATATTTTGTTATATTATATAACTTGTAGACGCATTAAAGATAAAAATCTTGTTTCTTAATTTAAACCAGAATCTACTTTCTACAGTCAAATTACATTAACGACCAGAATAACCGAGTTTAGATATAGTTATACCTACATAATACATGCTCATTTATTCATCATTATGTAATTTATTAACTATGTTCTTTCATTTTCAGAAAAATGAGAACCAGATTCATTATTCTGTTCCTGCTCTTTACAATCTTCGCAACAAGTTCGGGAAATGTCTTGAATGGTTTTATTCAAAGGATGTTAGGAGGAGAGGAATCTCAGCAAAGAGGCTTTTCAGAGTCCATAACTCGCATTCTGGACTACCTTTACCCAAAAGATGATGCAGATTCAAGGATCATGAAGGAGATATTTAGTCTTCTAGCTGATGATGGACCTCCCAGTTTGGAAGGCGGGATAGACGCATTGGACTATTTAGTTGATAGAAAATAAAAGACAGCTAACTATTGAAGAAACTATGCCAATATTATGAGCCAAGAAGAAAATATAGAAAGAGGTAGTCGCGGTCTAATAATGCCCATGTTAATCAATATCTTGAAAGTTTTCAATGATATTTCATACCATGATGCATTTTATCCACGGACCCTGTGTGTTTCTAAATATCATTAATTCCTATGTAAAGAAAATTATTGTACACTTGCGCCAACAAAAACAAATAATAGGAAACACCGTTATTAGTGTCAGTAGGTCATAGATGTATGTACATACTACCATTTTCTTTCTTACAAGTTTAGATTTAATATTAGTAAATAATGCCAAAAATATTTATATATAGATTTATGTTAGTGCAATAATTAAAGGGAGGCTAAAGAGGCTAATATTGAAAATGTTTGTTTTCTTTAAAATTACCTTATACCTTCCTAGATATAATTGTATACAGAACCACTTACATTATAAAATAATGCCAAGAAGTTTATTAAAGAAGAACTATGATGAACTTTTTAGTTCTCCTAATCTGGAGAAAAAGGTTCAAAGGTTCCAGGAAAAAAGAAATCAGGAGGAGAAGAATCCTGCTAAATTTAAATAAACATACATAAACCCATTTTTGTTAGACCGAATTTTTACTACTACATTTAAGTTTTAATTTCCATTCTAGTTCTAATAAAGGCATTCATTTAGTTGCAATTACAGTGTAAACTCTATATAACGTCACTTAAGGGACCGTGCATTTTTCGACGTTATAGAGAGTGGTCGTTAAATGGAGAGAAAGGATAATTGCATGATTGGTTCCGAGACAGGAATATTATTTTGACATTGCCTATGAAACCATGTTATCATCGCTTGATCAAGGTCTTCATATTGAGGTTTCTTCAATTTTTTGGCAGATCGTCCATCTTCTTCTGTAAACAACTACATTTTCATTAATTTCGGCAACTTAGTCAGTACTTCCTAGTCCTAGTTCCTAGTTGTAATGTCTTATTGTGGTCGTTAATTAGAGTGAGCGTGATGCTATATGGAGTGTATTATTGTATAGACAACAATATAAACCAACCAAAGTCGAGAAATCTTGACGTTATACGGAGTTTGACGTTAAATGGAGTGTCGTTATATAGAGTTTACACTGTAGTTCTAAATAGAGAAAAGAGAAACTGTAAACGCAAACATATACAGGGTGTCCCACTATTGGTATACTAAGCGCGAAGGAACTTGTAGTTTTGCATACACTGATCACGTAAAAAATACTTTAAAAAAAAATTACGTTCAAAATTTTTTGCTAAATTTTTCCTGAAAATCCATGTTTTCTTCTCTAGCTTCGCGCAGCCGGCATATACCGCTTCTCCAATATGAGCATTTTATCTATGAAAACATAATCTTAAACGATAGCTCACGTGCTGGTGGCAAAGTTGGGCGGCTCGCTTGTTATGGGTGTACACATAGAGTTTTAAGAATTCATCTATTTGAAAAAAAAATGCGTCCGGAATTTTTTAATTATTTTTTACGTACTCAGCGTATGCAAAACTATAACCTCCTTTGAGCTTAGTATACCAACAGTGGGACACCCTGTATAAACCAAATAATATAAGCTTAATTTAGTTTTATAAATATTCTAAGATTTCGTTATAAATAAACGACCAGCAACCTTTTTCTTCTGTGTAATCAGCAATCATTAAACAATAGGAGTAGTAATATTTATTTCCCTGCTTTGTATAGATACACAATTACTACCTACTTTTACGAACGAGGATTTTTTCAAAGATTTTCTACTTATTCTGCCTGTTCTTGACAAGTTGTTGCTTCCAATCGACGGCTGCCACCTTCAGCACAATTTAAATCTAAAAACTTAATTGTGAATATAGAAAGAAAACTCAGTTCTCGTATGAGGAATAAAAATATAAATTTGCAACAAGATAGAGAAATAAATATAGGTATATTATACCGGGTGTCCCACTGTTGGTATACTAAGCTCAAAGGAGGTTATAGTTTTGCATACACTGAGTACGTAAAAAATACTTATAAAATTCCAGATGCATTTTTTTTTCAAATAGATGAATTCTTAAAACTCTATGTGTAAACCCATAACAAGCAACCCGCCCAACTTTGCCACCAGCACGTGAGCTATCGTTTAAGATTATGTTTCATAGACAAAATGCTCACATTAGAGAAGCGGTATATGCCGGCTGCGCGAAGCTAGAGAGGAAAACATGGATTTTCAGGAAAAGTTAAGCAAAAAATTTTTGACGTAATTTTGTTGTTTAAGTATTTTTTACGTGATCAGTGTATGCAAAACTACAAGATCCTTCGCGCTTAGTATACCAATAGAGGGACACCCTGTATAATACACAGGTTACACAGGATATTTTATTACACCTAATAAATAAATGTTGCAAACTATAATTCCAACAGATATGATATTTTTATTTAATAGGTAGGTATGAATTAAACAGTTACCAAGTAGATATTATACTTTGCGACAAACTATTCGATCCTTTATTTCTATACACCGAGTAGAGCCTCGATAATATGGCGTCGTTTTTTTCAAGGATAATTTTTGTTTTTCATCTTTCACTTCATTCACAGGCTTAACTTCGTTTTCTGCTACATAATTGGCATCATTGTTATCATAAACAGCACCAACATAGTCCGAACCAGGTGGTCTCCTTGAATTGGTATAAGGGGGCTCTAAATAACCACATTCTAAGCGCCCGCCACGGATTATGCACCCATTTTGTAAATTCACCACCTTGTCAACGCTACGAGGTGTTCCCACATTTATGTTGTATCCACATAGCACCCTATCACCGATAACTCTGCAAAATTTGCCGTCGAAATTATAGGGACAACATCTTTTTCTGTGTCGCACTTTAATTGTTGTATCTGTAACATCGTCTTTAAATTTTAAATGTGCATCGGGAATTGTTACGGGTTCAAGATGATGGTCGTGGCATGTGCAACTCAATACTTCAATTACTTTTGTAAATAGCTGAAAATTGAATTTACTTTCTTAATTGGCCGATAATATAAAAAATGCAAATTATTTTACCATTATGTATTTGAATGCACTTGATAGTGTGAACATTGCTCTTATCACGAATCAAAGAAATACAAGTTTTTAATTAAAATTTAATCAATAGTACTGTTGGGTACAATTTGTAATTGCTTTTTATATTTTTTTTATAAATAAAATGTTTATTTTATGTGTTTGTCAATCAATTTGAGCAATTTTCGCCCTCAAATCTGATTTAAACTGCTTAATTTTAGATTGCTTTACGTAGGAGTAACGCTTCTTTCGATTTTTATATTCTTGCAGCAATTTTTGAATATCTCTTTTATCTAATTTGTTTATGTCAACTTTCGATTTACTGAACAATCCAGTTATTGAAAACTTTTTCTTTTTGTAGTCACTCAGCATGTCCCTTACTACACCATGTTTTGATGAAGTAACTGAAAGTTTTTTCATAAGTTCACTCTTATCCAAATTTTCAAGTAATTTGAGATCTATATACGAATTGTATCCATGTTTCTTTTCATATTCCTCTGCTTTCTTACTAAAATATTCTTTTTTGCTTTTATTTAAATTAAGCAATGAATCTTTGGACAAGCCAATGTATAAGTTTCTTTCTTTAAAATCATCAACATACGACTTTAATTTGCTGATATTCGGTTTTATCAAAGATACATTATCGAATTCGTTAATAAGCTTTTCTTTGAATGGTACACTTGCTGTTGACTTCTTTCTATTTCTATAAATAGTTATTACTGAAGGTTTCTTCACAGAAATACTTTTCTTGGATTTTGTTTCCGATTTAATGGATTTCGTGTCTTTATTTTTAGTGAATTTGTCCCTAACATCACCTAAATTAATACCCGCAACTTCGTAATCTTCTAATTGTGGATCAGGAACACCGAAAATCTGTTTCTTAAAGCATCGTTTGAACCTTCTATAAATCCATTTGCAAATCCTACGCCTGCATCTTTGGCAACACGTTAGCTTCTTCTTCTTTTTTGGTTTCTTTAGACCCTTTTTCTTCCTTTGGATTCCTGTCATCAATTTCTTGGTGGTTATGAGGCAAGTAGTACCTTAGTTTTAACTTGTTTGTTATTTTTCATTTTTATCATGCAAGTTGCACTTCATCTAGCATTTAGGTTTATATGATACGTTGTTTACAATATACACCTCATAAAAATCTGATATCATTAATGAACAATTTATTGATCTTTAAAGGCGGCTACTTACAATTTTCTTCTTCATCGTTACACATTGTTAAAATTAAATCAATTGTTCATTTACAATATTTCATAGTGATATTTATAAATCATTGACACAGTAAAGTGATATGTCAGGGATTGGTCAGGGACAAGTCAGCGAACAGTATTTGACGGTGTCTTGAAACATAAATATAGTGCATAGTCACATGCATAGTGCTAGGTCATAGGTGCGTTTCACGAAAGAGTTCCCCTGCCGTTATGTTGGCTTACCTGACTGTCAAAAACGAAAATATTTTTTTTTAATCAAAAATGACAGAGAAAATATTCTCCTTTCTAGGCAGCCGACCCCGTAAGATACGGGATAAGAGGGAGCGCGCACGAGCAACTTTGTCTCCGCAACTATTTTGTCTCTCCCATCAATTTGTATGGGGAGTTGCGTCGCTACGTGCGCGCACTTTCATACTAGCCCATAGGTGGGAGAGACAAAATAGTTGCGGAGACAAAATAGTGGCGGAGACAAAGTTGCTCGTGCGCGCACTGTCTAAGGCTAGGAAGAAAGGTGAATATTTTCTCTGTCATTTTTGATTAAAAAAAATATTTTCGTTTTTGTCAGTCAGGTATGCCAACATAACGGCAGGGGAACTCTTTCGTGAAACCTCGGAGCAATTAAATTGCTCCGAGCGTGAAACGCACTCTACAAAGATCTTTTGTCACTTGAAATATTTGACTTTTATTGGGAATTGTCATTCGTGGCTATGAAATAAGGTTAACCGAAGTAAAAAAAACTCCTTTGTTACAGGGAAATTAGTTACAAGGCCTAGCTTCTCATTTTTAGGTAACTATGTACTGCTCTATACTAACCTTTTCATTGCTTGATCTCTGTAACAAAACATTGAAAAGATAGTAATCATTCACTTATGTAATTCCAAATTGTTGCTTTTATCAGCAAGAATAACGAAATAACAAACATGACAAGTAATAATTTATATTCGAATGGTAGGTATGCTGCATTTTTTTACGCAAGTGTACATATTTTGATTACCTAAACATAAAGAAAGGATTTATGGCTGCTTTTTACCACATGATTAATGAAATTCAAGTGCATGAGTGGATAAAAATGTCTAAATTGACGCCGGTAAGGGCAAAGACTGATAAATATTTCCATCGCGATACATTAGTAACGCAATTTATATAAATAATATATATGTCACGGCTAAAGGTAGGTGAGAACATAAACTTAAGATTAGCCGGCTAAACTTAGGTTTATTTTCGACGAGGTGTTAATGTTAGTTTGTTCTATCTTTAGCCGGCTAAACTTAAGTGTAACCGCAGGCCCGTGGCTAAAAATGTCGGGGTGGGTAGATTTGGTTAGCGCCGGGCCGGTGGAGGGCTTGAGGGGCCCGCACAGTGCCAGAAAACACTCGCCCTGTTCCTTACATGTATTATAGTAACCAAATCTACCCACCCCGACTCAGGGCAGAAAGCTGGTGGCTAGGTTAGGTTAGGTTAGAACTCTTAAGACCCGCACGAGCCGAGCGAGCGCAGCGAGCGTGCTGCGGCAGCAGCCGGCGAAGTGCCAGAAAACACTCGCCCTGTTCCTTACATGTATTATAGTAACCAAATCTACCCACCCCGACATTTTTAGCCACGGGCCTGCGGTTACACTTAAGTTTAGCCGGCTAAAGATAGAACAAACTAACATTAACACCTCGTCGAAAATAAACCTAAATTTAGCCGGCTAATCTTAAGTTTATGTTCTCACCTACCTTTAGCCGTAACATATACAATGATTTTCATTAAATTACCGTGTTTCATAATTCAATTATTTGCTATTTGGCTCAGCTCTGTAAATTATATACCTACTAAATTAAACTAAATTTGTTGTAGAGACTGCTAATAGTTATTAACATGATTGTTAGTATCTCGTGTGCCCCTAAAATAGGACCAGTACTTTATGATCCATTGATATATGAAAGTCAAAATTCATTCAAATCTGAAGACACTCCAACAGACAATACATCTGATGATTGGCTAACAGCTCCAGCACTACGTAATAATGATAAACCTACTGAAGGAGTACCTGAAAAAACATGTCAAGGATACGATTATGATCTTACACAATGTAGATACATTAATGATAGGAAGATTTGTGGATACAACAAGAACAAAGGTGAACCAGAAATCGAAGAAATTAAGGATATGGGGAACGGTTGTCGTATACGTAACAATAGATTAGAATGCGGTTATTTAGCGGGCCCGTTTAATCCTCCCCGACGTCCACCGGCTAACGACGATATACCTGATAAAACAGATTTTCCAAAACTTAGATCATCTCCACCTAAAACGTCCAAGAAAGAGTTAAATGATAATAAGAAAACAACGACTATTAGAAAAGCTTAGATTACAAAATAAAATACAGATGGAGCATGACAACCGCCCGTCGCCCTTGTCAAAGAAAATACGAAATCAAAAGCAAATACGTCGCTGCTCCAGTGCTATAGCGCATATAGTGTCATGCAATACGTCAAAAAGGGTTTGCAATTTTAGTAAAAAAATGCTGTCTTGTGATAATAAAACGCTGTAAAATTTGTTCCCGAAAACAAAAAAAAAGATAAAACATCGTTTCACAGGTTTTCTGTAGATTATTTGGCTGATTCATTTCTTTATACGAATAATAATTTTACAGATACGAAGGAATACAAAACTTCAACGTATGTTGCCAGTATTTTGAAAATGAATTTGCCATTTTTATTGGTAAAACGGTAAAACGGTTAAAAGATCTTCAGGGTAATGCTGTTGGATTTTTCGATCGTGAATGTGATTATTTGTAAAGTGCACTAAAGGTTCATGATCATTATTAGATTATTTTAATAAGCATAATACATTATTTTGTTACTTTTATAAAGCTTAAAAACGCCATGGTCGTTTTCGCTAGCGATTTAATTTATGTGAACTCCATGATGGATATGATGAAAATAAAATGTCCCGTATTCTCGACTAAAAACTACCGCTATTTGCATTCATATATTTTGAAAAATAATATAATTATTACAGTTAATATTGAAAATTCTTGAAGTGAAACTTCTTTATCGGGGTTGGAAAAAAATTTAGTGTAACATTTTTTCGTTTCGTTACGTGCCATCTTTTTCTTGTCCCTACCACGCGTGATTCAACGTATTTCTGTAAAGTTGCAAATGATTTTTTGAAAAATAAGGTCATACAGAAGTTTCACTTCTTACGTGTGTACACTAGTACACGCACACATTTTTTTATTTAATTTATTTAATTAAATATTTAATACAATTATTTTGTCCATATATAACTTTAGTAGGCAGGTACCTACTTTATATAATAAAAGATTTTTTACAATATTATAAAAAAAATATATCAACAAACCCGAAATAATATTAAAATAAAAAATAAAACTTGACTGCTAATTTATGTATATAGCCTACGTCACTACCGCCACTAACATAGTAATTCAGATGATTGCAATGAAACCTCACAACTCAAAATCGGTCCAACGGTTTATACTGCAGGGCGTGTCAAAGAAATATAATACATACATACATAAACTCGAAAAACATAACCCTCTTTTTTCCGTAGTCGGGGAAAAATTTGGGAAATTTTTCAATATCTGGTAACATTACACGCACACAGAAGCACCGTGTACGTACAGTGCAGCGGCGAAATGACAGCACACATAGCTTTATTGAAAATGACGATAAATCATTCGGTTTAGTTCGGCAACGCTCCATCTGTCTTTTATTTTGTAATCTAAGTAGAAAAGCACCTGACGGGAACCCTACAGCTGTTGAGAACCCTATCGCCCTAGAAAATGTCGATGATATTGAAGTGAGAACAAAACGTGATTCAGTTGATTCAATAACAATCACAACTGATATAAATGTAATCCACACCACGTCAAAGGATTTAACAACCCAAAAAAAAGTAGATCAGGACAATAAAAACCAACTAAAAAAAATCTGTGTGGATAAGGTTGACAGAATATTTTGTTACACTGCCAGGGAAAAAAAGAAATAATAACTTTATTACATTGATGTTTATGTGCAGCCTCTATCGTTAAATACCTATAAATATGAACAATGCTTTTTGTGTAGGTGTACTGTTTTCTATTGCTGTAATTACAATGGCGTATTCTCAGGGCGTGTTATTATTCTTCCTGTATCTGTTATGTACTTGACAATAAAACATTTTATAATAATATGTACTTAAAATTGTAATTATGTAAACCTTGCTGCGCATAAAAAATTGTTAAATTGATTTCGAATCAGAAATCTATAAATCAAAATCAATTCCACATTAAGCTACAATGGTTTATTTATCCTGCTCATACTTATTAGTTATTACCCAAAAAACGTCAAGGTACAACGACCTCATGAGTGCTATAAGGCGTGATTATTGTTTAATATTGCTTTAACCATTTATAGCTTTTTTGTGAATAAAAAAACATAACTTTTGATACCAAGTAACTAAAATATGGTTATTTTAACCATATAAAACAATACAATATCGCGATGTAGCTATTTAACTAGGAACGTAGTTCGATTGAATTTTAAGAAATTAATTTATATAAAAGGATATAAGTAAATAATAAAGATTAGTGTTCTGTATCGTTCCAGTTCAACATTTTATAATTATGCTCTGAATCCTCCTCTTGAGAGGAACTCGCTGTCTCGCTATGAGCAATAAATTATAGCAATAAGGAGTTGGTCAATGCCCTACGTACACGCACTGTAAATTGTGTAGAATGTAGATATTATCTTCTATTTTTTATAAGAATTTAAAAGCTTTGGATAATGTTCGGGATTCCCCCCGGCCGTTTGCTATAATTATGTGTGCCTGCGTTTAACTTTTGCAGCTACTGTCCGCACACTGACCCGAGAGTCTATAACCTATAAGATATGTATATTGTTTGTAAAGTATTTTATCCGCTATGCATAATAATCACAATAAAATGTAACATTTCTTGCATACTTTATTCGTTTTATACAAGCTTGCAATCCAATCGCAAATACCTATCTAACTTATAAAAATCTCAATGTACCTAATAACATAAATGTTTAAAATTTAACTCGTAGCGTGCAGTATTTGGTGACAAACTATAATAATTGTCTTCTTGTTCTTATTTCGAGGTCATCTTCAGAATATTATCCACAGCCATAATCTGACACACTTAGACATATGACGACTTTAATATACATTTAATTAAAATTTATATACTACAGCACTGAGTATTTTATGTTTGAGTAGTAAGAAAATTGCTCTATTCTTATAAATGTGTATTTTTTGTTACATTTTGATTCTCAGACTACTTAAGCGTTTGGCGTTATATTTGTTTAATTTCTAGGTAGATATCGAGAATATTTATATTACGACTTTAAATCCGAAGAATATTCGAGATTAATCAAATTTCATCAAAACAAGAAATAATATATTATGTATATGTAGATATATTTATTTACTAGCTGCTCCGCGCGGTTTCACCCCCGTGGCTCCACCCCTGTTAGTCGTAGCGTGATGATATATAGCTTATAACCTTCCTCGATAAATGGGCTATCTAACACCGAAAGAATTTTTCAAATCGGACCAGTAGTTCCCGAGATTAGTGCGTTCAAACAAACAAACAAACTCTTCAGCTTTATAATATTAGTATAGATTATCAGAGAAATCCACCAGAATCAAACATTAATTATTAGCCTTTGTTAAAATAAACGATAGTCATACCCACTCTACCAATATAATATAATATAATCCCATGTTCATAATCAAATCAATAATGATGATATCAGTATTTTTTATCATTGAATTTTTGATTAAATCGATATTTAAGAAACATACTAAACTTTACAAATCCACTTCTTTTTACACTCTATAATAACGACAGTTTTATTTTTTTCATTTTCGTAAATATATATATTTTGAAATTTTCACTATCATAAAAAAGAAATCTGCCAGAAAAAATATCACGGCCGACCTTAAAGTAAGTATAGCACGTTACATGATACATCTACTCAAAAAAATCGCCTTTAAATTCAACACGATATTGATATGCAAATCTTCCTCAAGTTTCTCTGTTTACCTTGAAGATTTCGAGATATCAAACTACTTTATAGTATATTATTATACTTAATTACAACGCACACTAACATAGTAAATCATGTTTACATTTTGTTAAGTCGAATACCGACGTAAAGCGCGTCACACACGGTGAAGATACTATAATATTTTATGTTAAGATTCTCTAATATAAAATATTACAGTATCGAAAACGCGCGTATAGTAGAGAGGGGATAGCTGTCTTCTCCATCCGTCTTAGGGTGACAAATCAACATCGAGCTATGCTGCGCTGTACTGCGCTGTGCTGTGTTTGGTCAACTCGCTCGTCTAATATTTTAATGAGGATACAAACAAACCATGCTGCGCTGCGCTGTGTGAGGCTACGCTCTGTTTAAAAACGCAGCAGTCTCGAGCGAGGCGCGCTACCCGCCGTGCTGAGCCGCGCTGTGCCGAACTGTGCTATGTTTTTATGGAGCTCTGCCATGCTGCGCTGTGTCGAGCTTATCACTACATAGTATAAAATAAAGTCGCTTTCTCTGTCCCTATGTCCCTATATCCCTTTGTACGCTTAAATCTTTGAAACTACGCAACGGATTTTGATGCAGTTTTTTTTAATAGATAGAGTGATTCAAGAGGAAGGTTTATATGTATAATAACATCCATTAAATAGTGGAGAAGTACTGTTATTTTTGAGGTTTCTAATGTGATGTAGTAAAAAATTACATTTATTCCGCTTACATTGCAAACGCAGGCTGAACGCCCTACGAGTTTTATCAAAATAATGTACTAAGTATTTATACACATTGAAAAGGTCTACAGAAAAGTCCGCGATGGTATATTATGTCTATCTCTTATGGATAACCCACAATAACTTATTTTTGTCATTTACTTTTTACAAAAAATAATGGCTAATTTTCGAAGCGATTTTAACCAATACAGCATTAATCCTTAACCAATTAAATACCTTGAATACCTTGTTCATTTAATATATTATGGCCCTTTACACCGTATGATTTAAGTGAATATTTTCGAAGATATTACAGATTTAAAAATTGCGGGACGTAGCGTTTGCGGCGGTACCGGCCGGCCGCCCGGCTAAACTAAACTAAACTAAAAAAAATGTTGTGTGGTTTTATGAAACCACGGTAAAAGTGAAACTGTTCGAACGGTTCCGAACACTGCTTTGTGTAGCGCATGTCGCGTGACGGTCGGCTGCCGAGACCAAAAAGTTTGAGACGATGTAATAAAAGTTTCACTTTAAAAACAGAACTTCTTTTTCAAAACAAAATAAACTTCTAAGTAATAATAATAAACATATCAAAGCACATATTTATCTATGTTTGGCTTAGTTTTGAGCCTTGTCTGTCCATCTTTTCCCAAGTAAAAATCATGGGAACTTCAGATATCTCTTCATTGTCATCGTCTTGCTCGGTTTCGTATGTCTCTTCTTGTATCTCCACGTTGTCTTCCACCTCACTGTCATTTTCGTCTTCATAGCAGAAACAGAACTTGATTCTTCCAGCAACAATCTGATTTGATCATCGTTCATTTTGACATGAAGTATGGCCTAAAAAATTGGTCAAAATGTAATTTAGAGCAACATTCATACATATATTTTACTATACATACTTCATAAAGTATTCAAAGTCTTAAAAAAAGTGTGTGCGTGTAACCTTTACGCGCGATTGAAGTAAAACTTCTTTGGCGTTGACGACATATCGCTGTCCTAGTTCAACAGTAAGATATCTTAAAAAAAACAAAATTGAGATAAGTTTTGTTTCATGTGAAAAATTCGCTCTTCTGTCTGGTTCAAAACTCAGATATTTGTAAAACGCAACCAAAGTGCTCAAATTTAAATGTCTCACTGGCATATTTTTAACGACCTTTAGTTCAAGAATCTGACATCTTAAGATATCTTATAAAGTCAGGAAGATTTTTACTTTTCTTTTATTTCTACACAGAGACATCTTCAAATGTCCTTATATGGAATTATAAAAACATTTCTATGTTGAGACATCTAACTGCCAAAAAAAATTAAAATCAGCCAAAAAAACTGGTAAACCTTATACAGTCAATGAAATAGGTTACCAACAGATTTATGACTGGAAAAAACTGTCTAAAATGGTGAAAAATTTCAACTTAGACGAAAATGGTCAAAAAATTGTATGGGGTGACATCAAATGTATCCAAGTAAAAATATACCGGCCGAATTGATAACCTCGTCCTTTCTTTGAAGGCGGTTAAAAAAAGAAGATCCATACAAATTTGGCTACAAAATCTTCGCTTCACAAAGTCACTTTCTCTGTCCCTATATCTCCCTTTGTATGCTTAAATCTTTAAAAGTTAAAACTACGCAACGGATTTTGATGCGGTTTTTTTTAATAGATAGAGTGATTCAAGAGGAAGGTTTTAGTATATAATTTATTAGGTTTTAGACAAAGCGGGCGAAGCCGCGGGCGGTAAGCTAGTAATAGTTAAACTGACTTGTGCAAAAATAATAATAAGATTTTAACTGATAATATGAGACTGATTTGTGCAATTAAGATACTAGGTAATATAAAATACATTACAAGCAAACTAATTCTCAGTTTTTAATTAATTTTCCTATCCCGTTACCAAACATTTCCGCGGATTTAGTCGGACAACTTACATTCTCAAATATCGATGTACTGTAATACTGAGATATCTTAAAATTATGTCGATCTCTGTGGATTTTCCATAAATTTGGAAGCTTGGTTGGATAAATCTTTAGTATTTCTTAAACAAAACAAAAAACAATAACTCTATGAGTTACAATATAAACTTAATTTTTAATAAACCATTTTAGAGACAACATTAAAAATACAAAACATGTTTTATTTAGTCTGAGTTCAATATAAGGTTATCTTCTATTAAAAGCCTTAAAACTAATATTCAAATTATTTTATTAATATTGAAATATAAATAACTCCGTAACATATTAAACCAAACTATAGTTTTAAAAAATCAACCATATTTCAATTAACAACGAGTGAATTAATGACACTAAAATCATAAAAGTATGAATAACTCAAAACATACTTTGTTCAAAATATCTTACTGTTGAAATAGGGCAGCGATATATCACTGAAATGATTAAATACTAACTTAAATAAATAAATATTATATTATAATTTAATTATATAGGTAATTGAATGTCATCATAATTTCTTACGTACGAAATTATAGGTTTGTGGTAACTATAATGTGAAACATAAATTTTACTCTCTAAATTTGCTACTTTTCTTGAAAATACAGCATCTATCGTTGTACCGAAACGCGTTGTTGAATGAAGTCGAGAAGTATTCATAGATAAATCAAATTTTTCTTCTAAAAAATCAATTAACGGCTGAGATTCCTGAGAGCGAAAATTAACATTAAAATCTCCAGTTAGAATCATCGGTAATTCATGATAATTACTATTTAAAAGTCGAGAACCTTCAATTGTGAAGTGAAGTAATTGCTGATGAATAAATTTTATGATATTTGTCAGGCTAGTATTTGTAGAAATATAAATAACAACGATAATCACAGGTTGGTCATTCGTATTAACACATCGAACCAAGGCGATGTCACCAATTTGTGAAACCTCATCGGAAATTTGTGATAATATAGTTGGTGAAATATTTTGAATTGGTGTTACATTGTTCAGTGTATCTGTAGATGAATGATATACAGCTACTCCACCAGCAGTTGAGTTGGGTCGTTTGTATTGGGTAACGCAATAAAAATTTTCAATAAGAATTTGTTCGTCATTTTTCATCCAAGTTTCGGAAAATAACAGCAATGTGGACCTTTTTAATACTTTATCATTCAGATCAGAAACATGAGCACGTAAACTTTGGCAGTTGAAGGAAAATAGTGTAATGTTACTCTCATTTACAAGGTTATATAATTCTTCCTGTTGTGTTATTAGGCGAGAATTTGAAAGTCTTTCAAATTCACACTGTAAATCAACTATTCCCCCTGGACGCTTTCTTCCATGATAAAATTTGTTGTCATCGGTGTTTGAGACAATGAACAATCCATTTATATCAGTTACTCGTGATAATGCTACATATAACAGCTGCTGACTGTGACTTTTATTGTATTCATAAACGATTTGATCAAAAGTACCACCTTGAGACTTATGTATTGTAAGCGCACAAGCAGATACTAATGGAAAGTGATTTCTCTTTGCAAATATTGTCTTATTTCTATTCATTGGTACAGATGACGATCTTCATGACTGCTGTTCTACTAATGTTTAGAGTTTGAATATGATGGGCAGCTTTTTTCCTAATTTTCTCTCCTATCTTACCAGGAAACTCAAGCCATAAGCGTATGATGTTATCACTGTCATCACGTTCAATATACACTAACTGTCCAACACAACCGTTGGCTAAGCCATCAGATACATCAATATTGGTTGTAATAATGTAAAATTTGTTAAGAACTAATATGATTTCATAAGGCGATCCTCCTGTATCAATAACTGACATTTTATGAAATTGTTGGCGTACATATGCTTCTTGTTCAACTGAATGACAACCTATATACATATCTGTTGCTATGGATACTACTTTGTCTTCAGCAATATTTAAAATAGATTGATTATAATCCGCAACATGTTTATTTTTATTTTTAATTTACTTATTTTAAAAGTAATAAATAAACAAGTATATTAAGAGATTTTCAAAAAATTTTGCAATTTAAAATAATGTTTTTAAAACTGTTGAATTTTTCATTCACTTTGCTATTCACAATTGATCCGTTTGAAAATTTGAAAATAAATAATCCTAATTGATTATGATATTTGCCACTAGCTGGCGTATAAGTCAAGAAGCGTGTAGTATATGACATATACTTACAACCAATCAGAATTATTATTTTTAAATGGCGGAAACTACACAGACTATAGTAAGCGTTACTTCCGTCAGAAAAAAATCTGAGTTACTCCCTAGTCGCGCCTAAAGAAGTTTTACTTCAAAAATATATAAATGTACAAAATATAATATAATATTAATACTTACACAAAAACTTGCACCTATACTCGCGTCGGTCTCACGGACCGATTGGCGCCAAATGCTATGACACGTGAATTTCTGCCGACCACGCCGCGACCTGCACTAAAATGAAGTTAGCCCCAAATCCGGAAACTAGCAAGGAACTCGACTTCATAGGATTTACCTGCATAAAAATAATTACGAAAATGTGTTTCGTCGGTCTCACAGACCAACGCGCGAGTATAGGAAGGTTAAAAAACGTAGCTTAAGAAACACAGCACAGCACAGCGCAGTACAGCGCAGCATCGTTTAATTGTTAAAAAAACGTAGCTTATGAAACACAGCACAGCACAGCGCAGTACAGCGCAGCATAGCTCGATGTTGATTTGTCACCCTTACGCTTTTTCGATCAGGCCACGTGTCCTGACGCGAGTTTAAGATTTTAACGCCGCTAAAGAAGTTTTCACTTCAAAAAATACAGAAAATGTCATTTACATTTATTTCATTGATTAATACTTCATATTATCTAAAATTACTCACAGTATAAAGATACGGACGGAGTAAATTAAATACTTCGAATTAACAGATGTTACAAAAAATCATTGCCGTATTATAATTGATAAAATCTTAAGCACATCTGAACAGTTAAAAATGTTACTTGATTAATTTATCACTCAATTTCAAATAGTCAATTCAGAATTTTAAAGCAAATAAAAAATGAGTGATGATTGAGAGAAGCATCTTGTTGTCTTTCTATTTATAAAAAAATAAAAACACTGAAACTAAGTTATATTAATTGGAAGTTTTTTAAAATGCTTAATTCAACCTAAACAGCAATTACCAGGTAATTCAAAAATTTGTGCGTCTAGCATAAAAATTAGAAACTTTCTAAGATAACTATCCACAGCGATACTTATTAACTAACATTATGTATACGTATAGTGATCTTAGAAACACATTTTTAAACATGCAAAGAAAGTATTTGAAATGCTATTAAAACTTTCCTCTAATCGTAATTCCTGGCGTACATCTTGACTTATCAAGGCAACATGCAAACACCCTCAAGCAAAACGCTTATTTAATAATTATTGTAATCATGATTTGCAACTAATATTGCATATAAAATGGTAATCAAAACTTTTTCAAACTGTGTCAAAATGTGTAAAAAAATTGGTAGATTTTGTTACTCATTTAATAATTTCAAAACTCTACCAGTTCTCTACAGAACCTTAAAAACTACTTGACCGATTTTCAAATTATTTTACGATCAGGAAGCTACATCTTTACCAAGTAATATAGGATACAGACCGTATAATATTAAAAAAAAAACAGAGATTATCAAATAAATTGGAACAAAGTAATACGTCTACAAAGTATTTTTACTTGACACTGGCCATACACTGGCAATTGCGTCGTAATTACAAACATTATACATATTATTCTTGTCGTGAGAAAAAACCCCAAGGTATTAAAATATTGACTTTCATGTATACTGTGAAAATCATTCAGAAAATAAAAATATTAATAGTGAGGTTTGCTCAAATTTTCAAATTCAGGTATGGGTGGAATTTAATAGTGCGAGTGATAAAATTGGATTAGGATACTAGGTAATCCTTATTTGAACGATTTGAACAAATTGTAATGAGCCCTCTTCACAATGGGCAGCGTTGGGGAGTAGAGGCAACCACGACAGTGTAGAGGGCTATGTCTATGATCGGCCGTCATTGTAGATGTTTATACATATACAATAATCGCCGTAATGGCGGCAAACATCGACGATCATTTGTACGGCCATCGCTGCCCATTGTGAAGAAGGCCCAATATACGTTTAGTATAACCACTGAAGCGATACATAAGACAGGGGAATGCCCAGTTTCCATATAAAAAATTTTCGTAGTTGTAGTTACAAACGTGAAACCATAATCATACCAAAATTCTGTTTGAAAATTTCAAAATATTCATTTTCAAAAACTATTTAAATAACATAAAAAAACATTAGACAGCACTGGAAAATAAACTAATTAAACATTCACACTTAAATTGTTTAAAAATTCGCACATAATCTGTTTTATCATCAAGCAAGGTAAAAATGTATCTACATAGAATACATTATACATACTAAGGATAATGATCACCTCATTTTGACTAATTAACTTTAATCTATTTAAATGTATTTATAAATATAAAATATTATAATTGATGCCTCAATCGCAAAAATAACCAGTTTGAAATGTTTTTATAAAACGCAATTCAGAAATGTCCCTGACTAGATAATAACATAATCAAACAAAGTTTTTGCAAAGTGGTAGATATTTTAATTTAGATCGTCTACTTTACATTTCAGGAAAGAATTGATATGAATATAATATTATTTTTATTATTTTTTATCAAAACCTTAACCACCTTCAAATGGCCCGAACTGGACAAACAATTTTAATGGAACCGACCCAAAGGCACTAACTTTCAAAAAAAAATAAATTATCAAAATGGGTTCACCCAGTCGAAAGTTCTGAGCTTACAAACCCAAAAACATAAAAACATACCTCCTCCCTTTTTGAAATCGGCTGAATTTTATAGGTACATTACAGACGTAAAACACATAATGATCACCGAAAACTGAGTATGTACTCACTCTTTGACTATTGAACTAAGAAATTAAAAACAAACGCATATAATGTAATATTGTTTTCTTTCGCACCAAAGTAGAACGCCATTTAGTTTGTATCAGGATGCTTTGTTTTCTACCATCCACTTAGCAAATCCATTAAAATTTGCGAGTCCTTGATGCAAATGCAAAAAATTATGCAACATAATAATATAGGCCAGTCCGAGTTTATATCTATATTATGTAAACATTGATGCATTTTATTACTTCAAACATCTATTTACCATTGTCTAGATATCTTATAATTAAATATTCATCGATATATTCGGTAACCTATTAAAAACTCGAATTTCTATTACCCGAATCTTAAAACCCCGAAAACGGTTGTTAGAACTTTTAAAAGACAGATGTAATGAATGACAAATTTTCAAAATTCCTTTTTTAATTTCCCAGATGAATCAATTTCCAGATGCACCAAAACCAGATTTTTAAAAAGTATTTTTTTGTTTCCCGTATTCTCATAATACAGATCTCATTATACCAGATTCTCAAAATACTTTTTTTTGTTTCCCATCGTACCATTTTCCAAATAAACTATTTCCAAATTTTCATAATCTTTTTATTTGGTTCCCATATAATCGTATAACAGATAAACTATTGCCAGATTTTCATAATCTTTTTATTTGATTTCCATATACAATCGTGATTATACCTTTATTATCGACTGAAAATAAACATTGTTAGTAAGTAAATTTATTGTTTTACTTGTCCATTACAGACCGGTTTTAGTGACAAAGTCGACTCAGTAGGTTAGGTTAGGTTTGAACTGTGACCCCCCATGCACGAGCCGAGCGAGCGAAGCGAGCGTGCCGCGGCAGCGGCCGGCGAGTGCCAGAACCGACTCGCTATTGTTTTACTTGGCCATTACAGAAAGGTTTAAGTGTCAAATTCGACTCAGTAGGTTAGGTTAGGTTTGAACTGTGACCCCCCATGCACGAGCCGAGCGAGCGAAGCGAGCGTGCCGCGGCAGCGGCCGGCGAGTGCCAGAACCGACTCGCTATTGTTTTACTTGGCCATTACAGAAAGGTTTAAGTGTCAAATTCGACTCAGTAGGTTAGGTTAGGTTTGAACTGTGACCCCCCATGCACGAGCCGAGCGAGCGAAGCGAGCGTGCCGCGGCAGCGGCCGGCGAGTGCCAGAACCGACTCGCTATTGTTTTACTTGCCCATTACAGAAAGGTTAAAGTGTTAAAATCTATTCAGAAGGTTCGTGCTGCGTCCCCCTGGAAGTATTACGTTTTGCTGGATACCGTTTATTTGAATTTCAAAAATCTGGACATTGTTTGCCTGTATATCAATTAACTGTATTTCAAAAATTTGTGTTTTAAAAATCTGGTTTTCGTGCATATGGATTACGGTCATCTGGATTTAGTGCATTTAGATTTCGTATGTCTGGAACTCATTCGTCTGGATTGTAAAACGTCGTACAAATAAAGAAATGGGCAAATGAAATTCGGAGTTGCGATTATATGGCAAACAAAACTTCGAAATTTTAAAATTCGGGGTTATGAAAAAATGTCCAAACGTTTTCTGGATTATGATATTCGGAATATTAAAATTCGAGATTAAGATAGGTAACCATATATTCTTATTTTTAATTAATCTACAAATAGCCACTAATTAAACCGTTAGGCCTCCCCCACATTGGGCGTAGGCCGAGCGTACGCGTTTCCTGAGCGTGCTGCCGGCGTCGGCGCGGCGCGGACGTCGCGTCAGCGCGCCGTCTGTGGGGCGCGGGCGTCGCGCCATCGAACGCTATGCAAGCGCTGCGCAAGCGCCGCGCCGACGCGACGTCGCGTCTAAAGCACTCGGCCGCCCGCGCCGTGCCCCTCGCACTCATTGCCCTCGTCGTCGCCCGAACGCCCATGGAACGCGACGTAAGCGCGGCGTCTGCGCGGCGTTCACGCAGCGCCCGCGCGGCGCTGGACAACGCGTAGCCCGCGCCCCACAGACGGCGCGCTGACGCGACGTCCGCGCCGCGCCGACGCCGGCAGCACGCTCAGGAAACGCGTACGCTCGGCCTACGCCCAATGTGGGGGAGGCCTAAAACGGAACTGTAGATAATATACAGATTACTTAAATAGTCACTATGTTAAACCGAAACGTATCTGTAGATAGCAATAGACATACAGGTTGGTAATGTTCTATGGGCCTTGGAGGGAAAGTACTTAAAATACTAGAGATACCAATTCGTGCTGAAAGGAAACATTCCCTTATTTTTTAATATAAATAGAACTGCATTAAAAGATTTTCGAAGATTTACTTGCCACGACCGGGAATTTAACTTACTAAAAATTAAAAAAAATCCAATCCAAAGAATATTATATAATGTTATGTGTTATATAATGTTTCAAAAGGGTAGATCAACTGAAACAAACCTCGTTTCGTATACATATATCCATTGTTTCGAACGAAGTAGATAAAGGTAACGAAGTTCATACAATTTATACTGACTTCTCTAGTGCGTTTGATGTGGTGCAGCATAATATCCTACTATTGAAACTAGAATCTCTCGGCATACATGGATCATTGCTGGCTTGGCTTACCAGTTATTTAGAAAATAGAATACAGAGAGTGGCAATAAAAGGATATGTGTCAAATTGTTACATATCCGACTCAGGTGTACCTCAAGGGTCACACCTGGGGCCAATATTATTTACGATATTTATTAATGACCTATGTTCTGTTTTCAAAAAAAGTAATTATTCTGTTTTTGCCGATGATTTAAAATTATTTAAAACTATAAAAACACAACATCTTTGTGCTCTGCAAGCAATTTTTTTTTATGTTTGAGGACGACGACGACTATGTATATTTCTTTTTACTACATTAATATAATAAGCTATACTAAAAATGTATAGCGCGCACGCTGCCACCGTTTCAACGTCCATTTCGTGAGACAAGGCAAATGACAAGTGAGGAGCGTCGCGATTAATCGCGCGAGTAGAGCAGTGTGTGGCCAGAGAGGGCAATGTCACGGCGAATAACGGCAGCGCGATGAGCAGAGCGATGAGCAGCACGAGGAGCATTGTCTGGCAGCCAGACTCTGGCTGCGGTATTAGTTTTAAAAACCCGTTACGTTATTATTTTAAATTCCCTTTATTTTTTAATTGACGTTCAAAAAAGACGGAAGTGTCCTATTATTTACCTACTAACCTACTTTTTAAAATGATACATGCGAAATATTGAAAATATTGTAATAATTATTGAAAAAAATTAAAGTACCTACTTACTTAGTTGCTACATATCAACTTAGTCATCGAGTACAGACAAAAATGCTCATAAAATAAAAACTACTGAGCCTATCCGAAAAAAAAAATTTATGGGACCAATTCGACACCATCCCGCATCGAACAAAAAAAGAATCACGTAAATCGATTCAGAAACCTCGGAGTAAAAAAAAAATATACCGGCCGAATTGATAACCGCATAAAATGGCATGGAGAGCTTAATTTTCATTAAAGGCTCTAATCGCACGGAAAGCTAAATTTTCACAAAAAAGCTCTAATCGCACGGAGAGCTTAATTTTTCTCATTAAGCTCTAATCGCACGGAGAGCTTAATTTTCACAAAAAACTCATCGCACGGAGAGCTTAATTTTCACAAAAAGCTCTCATCGCACGGAGAGCTTAATTTTCACAAAAAACTAATCGCACGGAAAGCTTAATTTTCATAAAAAGCTTAATCGCACGGAGAGCTTAATTTTCACAAAAAGCTCTAATCGCATGGAGAGCTTAATTTTCACAAAAAGCTCTAATCGCACGGAGAGCTTAATTTTCACAAAAAGGTCTAATCGCATGGAGAGCTTAATTTTCACAAAAAGCTCTAATCGCACGGAGAGCTTAATTTTCACAAAAAAGCTCTAATCGCACGGAGAGCTTAATTTTCACAAAAAACTAATCGCACGGAGAGCTTAATTTTCACAAAAAACTAATCGCACGGAGAGCTTAATTTTCACAAAAAGCTCTAATCGCATGGAGAGCTTAATTTTCACAAAAAGCTCTAATCGCACGGAGAGCTTAATTTTCACAAAAAGCTCTATTCGCACGGAAAGCTAAATTTTCACAAAAAAGCTCTAATCGCACGGAGAGCTTAATTTTCACAAAATACTAATCGCACGGAAAGCTTAATTTTCACAAAAAGCTCTAATAGCACGGTGAGCTTAATTTTCATAAAAAGCTCTAATCACACGGAGAGCTTAATTTTCACAAAAAGCTCTAATCGCATGAAGAGCTTAATTTTCACAAAAAGCTCTAATCGCACGGAGAGCTTAATTTTCACAAAAAACTCATCGCACGGAGAGCTTAATTTTCACAAAAAGCTCTCATCGCATGGAGAGCTTAATTTTCACAAAAAACTCTAATCGCACGGAGAGCTTAATTTTCACAAAAAGCTCTAATCGCACGGAGAGCTTAATTTTCACAAAAAGCTCTAATCGCATGGAGAGCTTAATTTTCACAAAAAGCTCTAATCGCACGGAGAGCTTAATTTTCACAAAAAACTCATCGCACGGAGAGCTTAATTTTCACAAAAAGCTCTCATCGCATGGAGAGCTTAATTTTCACAAAAAGCTCTAATCGCACGGAGAGCTTAATTTTCACAAAAAGCTCTATTCGCACGGAAAGCTAAATTTTCACAAATAAGCTCTAATCGCACGGAGAGCTTAATTTTCACAAAAAACTAATCGCACGGAAAGCTTAATTTTCACAAAAAGCTCTAATCGCACGGTGAGCTTAATTTTCATAAAAAGCTCTAATCGCACGGAGAGCTTAATTTTCACAAAAAGCTCTAATCGCATGGAGAGCTTAATTTTCACAAAAAGCTCTAATCGCACGGAGAGCTTAATTTTCACAAAAAGCTCTAATCGCATGGAGAGCTTAATTTTCACAAAAAGCTCTAATCGCACGGAGAGCTTAATTTTCACAAAAAGCTCTATTCGCACGGAAAGCTAAATTTTCACAAAAAAGCTCTAATCGCACGGAGAGCTTAATTTTCACAAAAAACTAATCGCACGGAGAGCTTAATTTTCACAAAAAGCTCTAATCGCATGGAGAGCTTAATTTTCACAAAAAGCTCTAATCGCACGGAGAGCTTAATTTTCACAAAAAGCTCAAATCGCACGGTGAGCTTAATTTTCACAAAAAGCTCTGATCGCATGGAGAGCTTAATTTTCACAAAAAAGCTCTTAATCGCACGGAGAGCTTAATTTTCACAAAAAGCTCTAATCGCATGGAGAGCTAAATTTTCACAAAAAGCTCTAATCGCACGGAGGCTTAATTTTCAAAAAAGCTATAATCGCACGGAGAGCTTAATTTTCATTAAAAGCTCTAATCGAACGGAAAGCTTAATTTTCACAAAAAGCTCTAATCGCACGGAGAGCTTAATTTTCACAAAAATCTCTAATCGCACGCAGAGCTTAATTTTCATTAAAGGCTCTTATCGCACGGAGAGCTTAATTTTCACAAGAAGCTCTAATCACACGGAGAGCTTAATTTTCATAAAAAGCTCTAATCGCACGGAAAGCTTAATATTCACTAATAAAAATAATATTTACTACATATTATTATTTATATGTGCTATTTATTAAAAAGGTTTGATGTCGGTGCACGGGCTTAATACTAAGTGCTTAATGTTCGGCACCAACTTCAAACCTATTTAATAAATAGCACATCCATACTAATATTATAAATGCGAAAGTAACTCTGTCTGTCTGTCTGTTACTTAATCACGCCTTAACTACTGAACCAATTTGCATGAAATTTGGTATAGAGATATTTTGATACCCGAGAAAGGACATAGGCCACTTTTTATTGCGAAATATGTACCACGGGCGAAGCCGGGGCGGACCGCTAGTAAATAATAAATGCCATTAATGAACATCAATCTTTTTAAAATTATAAGATGAGTAAAACTCACATATTACGCGTATATATTATATACGTCATATATGTTTACCTGTTGTGGGTTATTTTCCTGGCAGATTTAATAGTCACAAACAAGAGGAGGTGTGTTCGAAGTTGTATAAATAGGTCGACAGATCGGACCTTAAACATATTCTCGGATACTCGCCAAGATGAAAACAGTGAGTAGCCAACCAATATTTTATATTATTTTACAACTAATCATTATTTTGCAAATTATGTTTAAAATTTAAACATACGAAGTGTACGAAAATTCTGGATTTAAATTTTAATTAAGTATCATGTTTTAATTTTATATTTTATCAGATAAATTTTGTGACCCGTGAGACTTAAGATAAAAATAATATATATGTATATACCAAAACAAAAAAATAGTATCTTACTATCCTCATTTTGAAATTACTTAACTTTCTTTATTTTTCAGATTCTGTCTATCGCTCTGCTGGTGTGCATTTGCCTGGCATACGCATCTGCGTTGCCAAGCCCATCCCAGGCTAAGGCTCAGGCCGCCGATGAGGTGTTAGAGCCCCAGGAGTCCCATTGGGGCGGCGGCGGCTGGAGGGGCGGTTACGGAGGATACGGAGGTTACGGAGGATATGGAGGTTACGGAGGTTACGGAGGCTACGGAGGCGGTTATGGAAATGGAGGTGGCTGGGGACACGGGGGAGGCTACGGCGGCTACGGCGGCTACGGCTGGGGACGCTAATCATACACCAATGTACCTCCCTTAACTTTACGTATTACTTAGATCTGTGATGTGACTATACAATAAATATCGTTTAAAATATCCATTGTTTTATTGCACCGTTCCGTGTCTCTACATGAGATAAATTTTTAGATAACATAAAATATAACGCAATTGTTATTATGTTAATAATTTAATTTGCATTTTATTATTACATTTTACACACTTTAACGTTGGTACTTATCTTGGTACCTACTTATCTCAGATCTTTACTAATACATTTAAAGAAAAAAATGCAAAATTGAAGCAAAAATGTATCGCAATATGTAATTTATAAGGAGGTACAATAATCACACATATTTCAATTCTTTTGTCTTATTTTACAACTTATTTCTATAAATTTGGACATTTTTTACGCACAGCTAGGACGCACAGGGAATTTGTGACAACAAATTGTGCAATATTCATATTTTTACGGACATATTTTTTATTTTCAATACATATTACACAAAGTGTAGTAAATAGTACCCATATTATGATGATGTGTGATAAGGACGCATCACGCATCCATGACATAGTTGCTATGAGTCAGTTTTCATTAAAAGGTACAACCATTCTAAAATATATATAAACCTAGGTTTTAAATAAAAATTCAACGATATGTTTCAAACCTCAATTTATAAGCGAAACCACGGTTAATTCCTATACAGACAGGTAATTAAAATTTGTGATGTACATAAATATCTAATGTTATAAATAATATGTTTAAAAAAATTGTGTACTTACCTATTTAATGTTTAGGTTGCCTGGCAGAGATATCTGACAGCAATAAAGCTGCCTTTTGTTAAATGTTAATCCCACCAAAAACATTTTCATGTAAAATGTTGCCAAGACGAGTCCATATGACTCGCACTGTCAAAAAGTTATCAGATCTCATGTAGAGCCAAGCTTCTAACACTACACGCCCTAACTCTACAAGGCCTAAATTCACAAACTCTACACCTTAGTCAAAATATGTGGCTTGGCCATTTCGCTACATTCACATCGGCGTAAGGTGAAAAATTAATTCACTGTTCATTACTTTTGTGTTATACTGTATACAATAGTTCTTGTAGTAACGAACGGCCAAGCCACATATTTTGACTAAGGTGTAGAGTTTGTGAATTTAGGCCTTGTAGAGTTAGGGCGTGTAGTGTTAGAAGCTTGGCTCTACATGAGATCTGATAACTTTTTGACAGTGCGAGTCATATGGACTCGTCTTGGCAACATTTTACATGAAAATGTTTTTGGTGGGATTTCATTTCTTTTTGTAAGTTGTTTGTAACAATTTTTTTTTTTATTTTTAGCTACGTCCGTAAGAGGCAGGAGACGTTCGCAACACTTCTATTCATTCATATTTATATGATCTGATCTGAAGTATATGTCTCAACTCTCAATATATGTCGATTAAATTTTTATTTTTTTTTTTTAACAAGGAGTACCTATACATATATATATCTAGGGGAACCAAGTTTTAGATTATTAGATTAGACCTCTAGCGTCATCAAAATTTAATTTAAAATTACAGGTCTCATACAAACTCCCATCCCCTAGTTTAAGGGCTTGGGGGATGAAAGTTACAAGTTTTATAATTTTTTTGTTGTTTGTGTGCTAATACTAGCTTACATACAAAATTTCAGCTTTCTAGGGCATTAGGAAATACCTTAAGAATTTTGATGATCATCAGTGAGTCAGTGACGAAATTAGCGTTTTTTAGATATAAATAAAATCTGAAGTATAAAAGCTAATGTAATTAAAACTTAATACGTTCAATAAGTCCGCTATTGACAATATATCCCGAAAATTTTGTTGATCTAGCATAATCCAAACCCAAGTTATGAGGGTTCAAAAAAACGACGAAGCGCTTCGAGAAAAGGTAGGTAGTGCCCGTGCGCGTAGTCGCTTGGCTCGTCTTGGCGGGGGCACTACCGTGCCCCCAGATCATATTTTAATTGTGTGCGATATCGTGTACGATAAAAAAATTGGTTGTGAATAAAAACTCCCTCTATATGTATCGCTTTTTGTTTATTTCCTTTAAAAAAAATTAAGGTAGATCGTAAACATACAGCCCACCAAGGACAAATTTTCAAAATTTTCCTTAATACAACTACCATTCAAAACGTAAATAATAAAAAACATAATAATGCATCGTTGTTTACCATAGAGATCTAGAGAGATGTCAATCGCTTGCGCTGAGTAGGGTAAACTCACCTAATTATGTTACTCACTTAATTCGGAGATACAACGTTTGGACTCTTTTACAGCCTTATAGGAGTAAAATCTAATACATTAAAATTAAACCTATGGTATGGTAATAAAGCTTCTTTTCGTGTACAAATTTTTGTAAAAATCGTGCGGGTGAGATAGTAACAATCACGGGATTTGTCACTGCGCCCGCCATGTTTGACGTTTCACCGGCAGCGTGCAACTGTGCTGTCATTATTTAATTAATTTTAAATAGAAAAGGTAAGTGTAAGTCCACGATACTTTGACAATTAATTGCTAAATAATTATAAAGTCCTTGGGACGTGATCTATAATCGATGTAGAAGCCAAAAACATAGTTTTTAGAATTTTTGTCTGTTTGTCTGTTTATCTGTATGTATATCCAGGCTAATCTCGAAAAGTACTGCACAGATTGACTTCAAATTTTGCATGAATATTACTAACAGGTCGGGTCAGGCTTTTATATAGCTGTGAACCTTTATTTTTCTTACGTATTCTGTGTACTACGACAGCGTACAATCTAAAGACTCATGTTTAAATGTTATTTTTGAGTAAGCCATGCTATTATCTAGCTTTACACAGCTTTACTACACATTTGAAACAGCGCCAACTATGAGATTTCATTAAGGTGATGAATTAATTTTTCTAACATTTACGGCCCTTTTTAAACCTTCGTAATTTTTATATTATTAAAGTTGTCGTGATGAAAATTCTTGACAAGAAAGTTCAATAGTAACACAATACGTCTACCGTTTTAGAAACATGATTCCATGATATTTTCTCGATAGAAAAAAAATACAAAGTTCTCATTGTTATTTTTTTTTAATCTCTGGCATCTTCAAAATAACAAACGTAAAGTTACGACTTTTTGGATATTAACTATAAAATATACAACCTATACGTCTACCGTGTTAGAATTTTGAAATATGCGATGGTTTTGAAATAAACAAGAAATACTTGAAATTAGCGCCTGACCAGCCAATATAGCGAGAGCCGCCCTGTACCTTCCTACCCCGATCGCTGCACGAGTCATTCCCGCTACGGCCGTCACACGGGGAACTTGTGTCGCTTGCGCAATCGTAAAAAAGGGTGACAACACGATAAGACAAAATGAGATAAATGGGGACAATAAAGAAAATAAGAAGAAGAAACATAAAGGTTGGAGAAAAAAGAATGCTTACAATTGGAACAAATTAATGAAGTAAGTTGGTTTTATTTTAAATTTGATGATAATTGTATTATAGACGATGTTTGATATGTACCCCTGTTTTAAGTACATAACGAATGTGTAAGATTTTTTCATTTATAGCATAAATAATCTTTTCAGAAATCCGGAATCCAGAAGGAAAATAAACCCACTGATTGTTCACAATGTGAACCCACTCCTTCGTAAGTACCTTTATTCAGTCAAAAATGTATGTTATCAACGCTCTACTGGTTTTATCGCATGATTCCATTTTTAGCAAAAAGCAACAAAGTGCAAAGAAATAAAAAATCATGGTGAACTTAGTGGAAGTATGGTGGACGTAATATGGAATTATGGAACAGGAGCTCGTTGGAGTAGTATTATATTTTAAAAAAATACGAAAAAATTTCAAGAATTTCTTAGTAGGTGGTAGATAAGTATGTTGTATAAAGAATTTGATGTTGATATTTATTTCATTTATACTACTACACCTGTGCGGGAAATTGCTTAGTACTAAAACCGGTTTATATTCATATTTACATAGTAATGTGAGTTTTCATTTCGAAAAATTTTGTGTAAGTATATTAAATTGAGTTCCTGGGTGATCTGGAAACACAATTGGGCCCGGAGGATGGCGCTGCAGTCACTCCTCCTAATCACATGAACCGATTTGGATGAATATTTGTGTGCACATTTCATTGTTGTGGGATGATTGGTTGATTCGTTTTCACATTAGCTAATATTATCTATTTTCGTTGTTAGAAAGTAAACTTAATTTAATGTTTATAATACATTATTATTGGTATAAATAAGCCAGTGTTCGTCTCACATTGCTGTACCTGCCTACCTATCCTACCAGGGCCTAACTTTGTTCTGGCTATTTTATTTTGATTATTTGTAATGAATAATTACAATTATAATAGAGTGCAAAAAATTAATACATGCGTCAATATATTTTGTGTTTTTTTTAAACAATTTTTTTATTTAAAAAAATATCATTCCGACCGCGGCTTTGCCCGCGTGGAATTAGGTTATATCGTGAATCCTGTTTTATCCCACAGAAGTGTTCAGTTCGGATAAAAAGTATCCTATGTGTAAATCCAGGCAATTAGCTATATTTTATCAAAATTGGTAATGTAGTCTTGACGTGATTAAGTAACAACTAACAAAAAAATATACAAATTAACATCCAAAGTTTCGCATCAGTTTTACTGTATTAGCGATATCTTTCACTCTTGACTTTGACTGAGAAGAATTAGGGTTTATAACTTCTTTCAGAAATAGTACCTTTCATTTCTGGGCATGATGTAATATCTACGTCAGCATCAAATTATATCTAAATCAATTCAGTAGTCCGCGTAATTAGGTACCATTTCATTTTTTCAGAGTAACAATATTTTTTGTTATTTTAAAGATTATTTATAACCTGTATTATTTTGTCATAAAGTAAACATTACGAAATAATAATAATTAATAATTATTAATAATGTCTAGGTAGTTGTTAAAAAGAAGATAATTTTGTGTTTATAAGCAAGAAAATAAAACCAATAAATCAACAATTAAATATATGTATAACAATATTATAACTGTATGACGACTCCACACATGTTTGTCCCGAGTCGGCCAGCGGCAGCGCGGCGAGTATGCAAGAATGACTTCGCGCACACCCGCGTTCGCGATAGCGAGCTATTAGACTCCGCCCGCCAAGCAGTGGATTTTTTTTTGTGTATCGTCTTAAAATCAAATCAATGTACCTACATATTAACGCTTCTTGGAAATTCATAATTTAAATATTATGATGTTGATGAGGTTGTTTTTTTATTTATTTATTTTACTTTTTAACCCATATCTTCCCAGAGTCCATTTGAGGTGCGCTTATATTTCATGTGAATATACTAAATTTTTACAAGTGAGGGTAGATGTTTATTATTTTATGTCAAACAAGACACCATTACAGTCAATATAGGTAATAGTAGATAACAGTGATTGTGTTCATTGGTTACATTTTTTTAAATCGTCGCGTTTTGTAAATTTTCACCTTCTTGCGTTTCCACAAAAGGTAAGATGTAACTTTTTTTTTGTATCTATACTAATATTATAACGCTGAAGAGTTTGTTGAGTGTTGAGTTTTGGACCAGTTGTTCCTGAGATTAGCGCGTTCAAACAAACAAACTCTTCAGCTTTATAATATTAGTATAGATTGTTAGCTCTATGTGCCTGAAATATTTAATAACTGAAATACATAATCATAATCATTTATTAACCATAAAAACAAAATTAACATTATCCCTATCCCTGCTAATATTATAAATGCGAAAGTAACTCTGTCTGTCTGTCTGTCTGTTACGCTTTCCCGCTTAAACCTCTCAACCGATTTTTATGAAATTTGGCACATACAATCTTTAGACCCTGAGAAAGAACATAGGCTACCTTTTATCAAAACACCACGCGGGCGAAGCCGCGGGCTGAAGTTTATTAGTACGTTTAGTAGTAAGAATTAATTAATTAAACATTCAAATACAAGGACATAACATATACAGTACTCCAAAATTAATAATGCGCATGCAGATCTTCGCTAATTATCGTATTTCCAGAAACACCCGAATCACACCGAATCATTGAATCGTAAGTGCCCAAAACAATGCACTTGCATCTTGCACCTTGTTCGAAAGAAATAGGAGTCAATTCAGAGTCATACTGTGGTCATACACAATCGAAAACAATTCGGGCGATAGGTGACGGTAGCCTGTCAGTCAAAAAATTCAAAAATCCGTCAGTCGTCTTTATATATTGGTGGTGACCGCACGTATTATCTCTGTATGGAATTATATAGAGCTGCTGTTACATACCCTTAGTAGTTTTGTTTCAAAGTTGAATTTTCCGGTAAAATGATTATTTACACAGGTAGCAGATAGCAGTGGGGAAAGTGAAACTTAATAAGAGCATAATGAAAGTTCTGATCATTCTACGATATCAGAAATAGAGATAAACCCTGATTCTGTAAATCCTTTGGACTGAGATTTTAATGATTAGATTTCACAATTTAAATGTAAACCAGTGTTTGAAAATCATTTTTTTAAATATAAACTTTGTCTTATTTTAACCTTCCATACATCCATCATTACGCCAGCTTCAGTAAGACACTTTAATAGTTCTAAGTATAGAACATATTTCGTTACTTATCTCTTTTACAAAAACAATAAAACTCATAATTCTAATAAACTATGCATGAAGAAAATACATTTATCCACTCTATATACATATCGTCTTCGTAGGTTCGGAGAATATGACAGTTGCCGAACAGTCACGAATTTTTCTATGCGCATTATATTAAGTTTGGGAGTACTGTACAGATGATCAACAAAGATAACATGAACTGCAGGCCTACACTAAGCCACTAAGGCAGCTTGTATCGTAGGCCTGCATCCCTTCCTCGTAGCAAATAAGGTAAGTACTCGTATTCATGATGATTAACACATCTGTCACAGTATCTCAAGATGATGAGCCAGCGTCACCTCAAAGTGTATCCCCAGAGCCACCACAAGTCTCGAGGGCTTCTTCTCCGCTAATTATAATTATAAAGGAGGAAGATCAACGTAAGATATAGATTGATTCGAAATACTATATTTATTTATTTTACATACATTATGGTCTACTTAAACTATATTTTTTGCTTCATATCGATTGGAGATTCTTTTAGAAAGGCATTCAATGTATTGTCCCTGCGATTTTTGTTATAAAAATAACTACGTTAAAAAAAACTTACTTCAAAAACGGAAAAGTAAAAAAAAAGATTTCATATTATTAATAACTACATAATATTATTTAGTTGTGCTATTTACTAAACTTATGTTATGATTTCAAAATGCCCGGTTTACACAGGTTTAATACAAAGTGCTTAAAGCTTGGCACCGGCAACCTATTTAGTAAATAGTTATTTTTATTTAATACTTTTAGTGTATTTTTCAACATGAATCAAACGAGCCCAAACTCGATAAAGTTGAGTCATTTAATTACTGAGTTCCTATGGCTACCTTCCGATTCCAATATCAAATCACCTCTATGTCATGATAATTTTTCATCGCTATCCAATTTACATACGTATACAAAATTTCAGCTCAATCGGTAACCGGGAAGAAAATCAAAGCTTCTGTCGCGTGTGCAACCTCGTGAACTCCCTGGGTGTGTTATAAAGCCCAGGCCACAGTATTACAATATTTCCTATAGTAGGACGACGAATGTACTTGCGCTAAGCAACGGATGGGGGTTTTCGGGCGACGCGGGCCGCGTACCACATACATGCTTAGTTTGTGGTACCGAGCGCGAAGGAAATACGTGGTCGTGTTTTTTTGTAAAGCTACTTTGATAAATAACGTAATTTTATCATACTTACTTAGGTACAAATTCTATAATGGTGCGCATAAACTGTTCTGTGTATGGATGTTAATCTAGGTTTAGATTATTATTTGAAATACTAAGTAATCCCACCCAAAACATTTTCATGTAAAATGTTGCCAAGACGAGCCCATATGACTCGCACTGTCAAAAAGTTATCAGATCTCATGTAGAGCCAAGCTTCTAACACTACACGCCCTAACTCTACAAGGCCTAACTTCACAAACTCTACACCTTAGTCAAAATATGGGCTCGTCTTGGCAACATTTTACATGAAAATGTTTTTGGTGGGATTTCATTTCTTTTTGTAAGTTGTTTGTAACAAATTTTTTATTTTTATTTTTAGCTACTGTGTGGACGTAAGAAGCAGAAGACGTTCGCAACACTTCTATTGATTCATATTTATATGATCTGATCTGAAGTATATGTCTCAACTCTCAATATATGTCGATTAAATTTTTATTTTTTTTTTAACAAGGAGTACCTATACATATATAATTATGTATATCTAGGGGAACCAAGTTTTAGATTATTAGATTAGACCTCTAGCGTCATCAAAATTTAATTTAAAATTACAGGTCTCATACAAACTCCCGTCCCCTAGTTTAAGGGGTTGGGGGATGAAAGTTACAAGTTTTATAATTTTTTTGTTGTTTGTGTGCTAATACTAGCTTACTTACAAAATTTCAGTTTTCTAGGACATTAGGAAATACCCTAAGAATTTTGATGATCATCAGTGAGTCAGTGACGAAATTAGCGTTTTTTAGATATAAATAAAATCTGAAGTATAAAAGCTAATGTAATTAAAATTTAATATGTTCAATAAGTCCGCTATTGACAATATATCCCGAAAATTTTGTTGATCTAGCATAATCCAAACCCAAGTTATGAGGGTTCAAAAAAACGTCGAAACGCTTCGAGAAAAGGTAGGTAGTGCCCGTGCCTTTCGCTTGGCTCGTCTAGGCGGGGGCACTACCGTGCCCCCAGATGTAGAATTTAAATCACAACATTCATTCATGTTTTCCTCATGATTTTCTTATCAGAGTGTTCATACCACTGCGAATACATTACGTAGTTAAATTTTATAAGAGACAATTAAGAACATTAAAAAATAAAGTGTCGTGTCAATATTTAGCAGTGCAACATAATACGTAAATATACATAAGAGCGTGTGTACCGAGCACACGTGTCAGCAGTGAAACTTCTTTGGCAAGTCCATCTTGCCGGTATTGCCATGACGCGACCATGAAATTTACTTTCAATGCGCCTAAAGAACTTTCACTTCAATAATTACATCAGATTATTAATCACAATTATTTCTAATGTACATAATATGGATAAATAGTTACAATTTTTTTATTTCTCATTTAGTGACAACTTTAAGCAACCTTAGCTTATTTTTTACTAGCTTTCCACCCGCAGCTTCGCCCGCGCAGTCAAAGAAAAACCCGCATAGTTCCCGTTCCCGTGGGATTTTCGGGATAAAACCTATCCTATTTCCCGGGATAAAATGTCCTTAATGATGTCCTTTCTCGGATATCAAAATATCTCTATACCAAATTTCATGCAAATTGGTTCAGTAGTTAAGGCGTGTTTGAGTAACAGACAGACAGACAGAGTTACTTTCGCATTTATAATATTAGTATGGATTTCGCTACCATATTTGCATATCGTAGCGAAAGTAAACTGGCGGCGGCATCGCGCGACATTCAAGACATTGCCATTTGCCCTACTGCAAGAAATATTGTAAGAGAAGTAATTATTATGTATGCCATTTAAAAAAATTTTTTGTCAGAAATAACAGCTAATTAATCATTTTGTCAGCATATTTTGTCAGCATATAAAGAATGAAATGAAAGATTTTTTTAGCAATAATTAAAATCAGGCTGCAATTCGTGTTCTTTAAATAATCATGACAATGGTCAGCAATTTAAACACAAACTGGCAGCGCGTTTTATTATGTATCTGCAAAATAAACAGTCACTCGGCAGAATAATTACTTGGTCAGCAAGATTATACATTCGGCCAGCAGACAAAACATTTCTACACGCAACTTATTTGACTGGAGAGCATATTTTAATAATTTGGATGGCAATTAAAAAGTTGTTTTGCGTATTTATTGAAAAATCAGCAATGTTCGTTAAGCGGGTAGCAGCATTCCTATTTAAAAAGAAGGAAAAGAGGAAACGTGGTCGGCCTTCAAAGGCAAAACGAGCTTTAATTATACGATATTAAAAAAAAACTTTTTATTGTTTGATTATAATAATTTTTAATAACAAAAAAAATTGTTACTGTTTCTTAAATAAAATTACTATAAAACAAAAAAATGTGTGCGTGTACTAGAGTACACACGTAAGAAGTGAAACTTCTTTATGACCTTATTTTTCAAAAAATAATTTACTATCTACACTAATATTATAAAGAGGAAAACTTTGTTTGTTTGTTTGTTTGATTGATTGTAATGAATAGGCTCATAAACTACTGGACCGATTTTAAAAATTCTTTCACCATTCGAAAGCTACATTATCCACGAGTAATATAGGCTATATATTATCACGCTAAGACCAACAGGAGCATAGCCACGCGGGTGAAACCGCGCGGCACAGCTTGTATACAATATTACAGAAATACGTTAGTCTAACACGCTCGTCGCTTCGCTCCTCGCTACCTATTTAAATATTTACACCAGCCGCTGCTGCAACTCGCTCGCTTCGCTCGCTCGGCTCGTGCGGTAGTTCAAAAATCAAAAGTTAACCTAAGATGCTCGTCGCTTCGCTCCTCGCTACCTATTTAAATATTTACACCGGCCGCTGCTGCAACTCGCTCGCTTCGCTCGCTCGGCTCGTTCGGTAGTTCAAAAGTTAACCTAAGATGCTCGTCGCTTCGCTCCTCGCTACCTATTTGAATATTTACGCCGGCCACTGCCGCGACTCGCTCGCTTCGCTCGCTCAGCTCGTGCGGTAGTTCAAAAGACCAAGGGAGACGCCAAAAAATTCGAGTTATATAGAGTTTTCAACTTATAAAGGATTTCGACTTTGATTGGACATAAAGAGTTTGAGGTTTATTCTTATAAATATTGAATTCACAAAATCATAATTGAACACCAATCAAGCAAACACGTGTTAACGTGAGTCATAGATTTATTATCGTATACTCCTAAAATGTTTTCTAAGAAACAATACTGTACTTACATTGTCGGCAAGTTCTTAAAGGCGGTAACTTATTTTTGTTCGAACAATAGAGGTAATAAATATAAATTCCTAATGTCGAAATCTCGAAACAGTCAGAAATTAATGACGCACATAGTATATACATATTATGACAGAGGTTAAGCTTAAATAACTTGAAAAATAAATAACATGATCTCGCCCACGTGTTGGTGTTTTAAAAAATTCAATCAAAAACTGAGGTTAACTTTAAATACAATTTTAGAAAAATAAATACCACAATCAACATTCAAGTATTAGAAAAAATTGATACCATAATTCCACCCACGTGTTAGTGTATTGAAAAATACAATCAAAAAGTGAGGTTAATCATAAATAACTTAGAAAAATAAATACCATTATTACACCTAAGTATTAGAAAAATAGATGTAATTACTTATTTACTTTTTTTAGAAATTCACTGGAATTAGAATTAAAACAAACCCTTTGATTTTGCTGATCACTTTAATATAACATGTATATAGTCACGAGTACGGCGTAGCGCAAAAATGTCACGAGTACGGCGTAACGCAAAAATGTCACGCGCGCGGCGTAACGCAAAAATGTTACACAAAATTTTTGTCCACCCCCGATAAAGAAGTTTCACTTCAAAAATAAATACCATTATTACACCTAAGTATTAGAAAAATAGATGTAATTACTTATTTACTTTTTTTAGAAATTCACTGGAATTAGAATTAAAACAAACCCTTTGATTTTGCTGATCACTTTAATATAACATGTATATAGTCACGAGTACGGCGTAACGCAAAAATGTCACGAGTACGGCGTAACGCAAAAATGTCACGCGCGCGGCGTAACGCAAAAATGTTACACAAAATTTTTGTCCACCCCCGATAAAGAAGTTTCACTTCAAAAACGGCTTCTTCATTTTTCTTTCAAAATATCCCTGCTATAATACTAAAAGTAACCTACCAACTGAGAGAGAATAAATAACGCACTAAGCGGCACTAAACTGATTTTTTGCTTATTCTCTGAGTGCTTACCAAAATTTAATTAGGTATAGGTCACTCATTACAGCATTGATATATACTCAGCTGTAAAAAAAAATTACTGCTGTTCAGAATTATATATATTGCAGACTGATTTATAAATATTTACTGAACACAAGTTGCCGTCCAACTATCAATTTTAGCTTACCAATTACATATTTCTGCTCACAAATATACCAATAATTTGGAAAATCCAAAAGTGCACGCCTCATAATTTTTTTTTATAAATATTTATTAATTATTATTTTTGTTTATTTAATAACAATTAAACCACATCGAATCAGACCCTGAAAAATGAAAGGGTTCTATTCCTGAGCATACTCAAGCGTAAGAGAAAAAAAAAGACTCGATTAGTAAAGTATTTCGGTCGCTATCGTGTTAACAAGAAAAAGGATCCGCACATACAGACACACGGACGTCCAAGACAGAACTTTTTTAAACTGTTTTTTAACTAGTTTAAATAACAAAAATGACATCAAAAATATCATGAACGTTAAAAATAGTGTTTTTTCTTAATATGTGTGTGTATGTATTATCTTACAAGTGCAATGTATGATACATAAAGACATTTTAAGTTTGAAAAATCAGATGTTTTGCGCGAAGTGACAGTAGTACCCACCTCAACGCTTCGCTTATGAGGCGTGCAATAGCTTGCTAACCGTTTAAAAAACACCCATATTGTAATACTGTGCCCAGGCTCCATCCACGAATGTAGATGTTCCGTATTGTGATATTTTTGAACAGTACTGTAGATTGACATATTAAGTATAATATTTCCCTACTACGTGAGGAAGGACGTAGGCTACTTTAAAAAAAACGATGAATGACGTAAAACGACGGAATCGCGGACGAAGTCGCGGGCAATAGCTAGTATAGATATAAATTCGGACTGACCTATATTATTATGTTGCATAATTTGTTGTAAGTATTTGCATCAAGTACTCGCAAATTTTAATGGATTTGCTAAGTGGATGGCGGTCGAAATTTTCAATGGGCCCCTAGAAGGAAAGTACTTAAAATACTGGAGATTGTAAATCGTGCTGAAAGGAAACATTCCTTTATTTCAATTGTCAAAAGAACTGCATTTACAGATTTTCGAATTTGCTTTCCATGTCCGGGAATTGAGCTAGGTGAAAATTAAAAACATTCAAATCCAAACAAACAATATTAATGTTAAATTTATTATATGTGTGTATCCTGTATATGAAGTAAAGCGCGTACTTGTGCAGTTTTCAAAATAAGTATTATATATATATGTATAATAAACACGTAAATGACGGTTATGTTATTTCATATTATAGATAAGATTTCCAATTCCTTAGAAGAACGACTTTTTATAAGAGATACCATAATGTTACAAACCAGAGTGTTTGGCCAGGAGATACAGATCATAAATATGTACTTGAAAAATGTTTATGTTCTGTATCTTAATTACAAATCTAACGAACCATATTTTAATCCCTAATCATAATATATACACAATGGAGAAGAGCAACATTTATAAATTTATTGTTTTTGTTTAATTTACGATCAATACTTTTGATTACTGCAGTAAAACGTTTAGTTAAAATAAATCAAGTCACACTTTAGTTTTTTCAATAATTATAACAATATTTTGAATATTTCGCATCGGGAAAATATTTACACAGCATGATATTAAATATTTATTTTGATCTTCATTCGTTTTAATTTTCTATGTTTGGTGGATTGAAAGGAAATTCCCACAACAATCCATTTAAATCTGACATACTCGCTTAATGTTTTAGAGCTGATAGTATTTTGAAGTGCTTCTTATAACATTTTTACATATATGTACCTATCAATATAAAAGTAGGTTTGTCGGTAATAATAGGACACGTTTTTGAACGTCACGTGAGAATTTAAAATAATAATAACGTAACGGGTTTTTATATTTATATTATTTTATTATGTTTAAATCTAAAATAACATAGGTATACGTAAATACATATTCAACACGAGACCTTACGGTCTTTTAACCGGATTTTTAAATATAAAAACGTGATGCCCAAATATGTTATAGAGGCTATAATATTATGATACCTACATTATGTTCATTAGATATATTTTTTTAGTTATTTAATTTATAAGCGAAGTAGTTAGGTACTAATTTGGTAAATTGAAATCAAACGTCAATTTGAACATAAAGTACAAAACATAAAAGCAAATACCTAAAACCCAATAATTACGGAATATTTACTTAGGCGTGCATTTTGCATTTTGAATTTGCAAACCGCATGTCACTTTACCAGGAAATATATGACTGATATCATAAATAATAAATGACATTAATGAACATCAATCTTTTTTAAATTATAAGATGAGTAAAACTCACATATTACGCGTATATATTATTATACTAGCGGTCCGCCCCGGTTTCGCCCGTGTTTACGTTTTTTTTTTTTCATAAGAACCATCCTCGTACTTCAAGGAATAGATTCCGCAGCGCACGCGATGACAGAATTTTTATTAAGGAATTTTTTACACCTTGAGTTGGGTTACATTGTTGCATGTTTGGTAAGGATCTCTAATTTTTTTTGAAAATGCAATATAGCCTATGTTGCTCAGTGAAGATGCAGCTTTCTAATGGTGAAAGAATGTTTGAAATCGGTCCAGTAGTTTTTGCGTGAAAACCATACATACTTACATACATACATACATAGGTAATTACAAACCTTTGCTCTTTATAATATTAGTATAGATTAGTATAGATACGTCATATATGTATACCTGTTGAGGGTTATTTACCTGGCAGATTAGTCACAAACTTATACAAGAGGAGGTGTGTTCGAAGTTGTATAAATAGGTCGGCAGATCGGACCTCCAACATATTCTCGGATACTCGCCAAGATGAAAACAGTGAGTAGCCAACCAATATTTTATATTATTTTACAACTAAGTAATCATTATTTTGCAAACAGTGCTTAAAATTTAAATAGGTATAAGTGTACGAAAATTCATAATATTTAAATTTTATATTTGATCAGATAAATTTTGTGACCCGTGACACTTAAGATAAAAATAATATGTTCAATTAAAAACCGGAACAAAAAACAGTATCTTACTATCCTCATTTTGAAATTACCTACTTAACTTTCTTTATTTTTCAGATTCTGTCTATCGCTCTGCTGGTGTGCGTTTGCCTGGCATACGCATCTGCGTTGCCAAGCCCATCCCAGGCTAAGGCTCAGGCCGCTGATGAGGTGTTAGAGCCCCAGGAGTCCCATTGGGGCGGCGGCGGCTGGAGGGGCGGTTACGGAGGATACGGAGGTTACGGAGGTTATGGAGGTTACGGAGGCTATGGAGGCGGTTATGGACATGGAGGTGGCTGGGGACACGGGGGAGGCTACGGTCACGGCGGTGGCTGGGGCGGCAGAGGCTTCGGCCACGGCGGCTACGGCTACGGACGCTAACCATACACCAATGTAGGTACCTTTACGTATTTCTTAGATCTGTGATGTGAATATACAATAAATATCGTTTAAAATATCCATTGTTTTATTGCAACGTTGCGTGTCTCTACATGAGATAAATTGTTAAATAATTTAAAATATAACGCAATTGTTATTATGTTAATAATTTAATTTGCATTTTATTATTACATTTTACACAATTTAACGTACTTATCTTGGTACATACTTATCTAACATCTTTACTTATTATAATTTTTTTACATTCCTGAGTCTTGGTTGACCACTTATACTTATATATAGAAAAACTAGTTTAAATGTTGTTTTTAATGGATAAAGCCACTCAATTATTGAACAGAAATTCAAATTATAACATCAAAATTCACATGCAATATCTATTCTAATAAGATTTAGAATCTTAGTCTACTAAAAGCATCGTCTTATCTTTTTTACAAAATGATAATTAACTTTTAAAAAAATCTTTGTTTATTGTTACTGTATTAAACAGTTTTTGCATCGTTCAAAATTAGAGCGAAAATTAATCGCAATATGTAATTTATAAGTAGGTACAAAATTCACACATTTTCCAATTCTTTTGTCTTATTTTACAAATTATTTCTGTTTGTTTTGGATATTATTCACCTTCAGCTAGGATGCACAGGGTGACAACAAATTGTGCAATATTCATATTTTTACAGATATATTTTTTACTTTCCATATTACACAAAGTGTAGTAAATAATACCCATATGATGGTGTGTGATAAGGATGCATCCATGACATAGTTGCTATGAGTCAGCTTCCATTAACAGATACCTAATATATGTAACCTAGGTTTAAATAAAAATTCTACGACAAGTCTTAAACCTATAAGCAAAACCACGGTTAATATACAGGCAGGTAATTAAAATTTGTGATGTACATAAATACATGTTATACCTAAGTAAATAGTATGTTTTAAAAATTGTGTGTTTGCCTGTTTAATGTTAAGGTTGCCTGGCAGAAATATCTGACTGCAATAAAACTGCCCTTTGTTTAATTTTAATCATATAACTACATATGTATTAATTTTGTACGATATCGTGTACGATAAAAAAAATTGGTTGAATGAAATTACCGATTTGTTTAATGAATGAATATTCATTCAATGGCCATTAAAATAACTATGGTCAACAAATATTGATCGAAGTTTTTATCAAAAACAACTCTACTTTTCACATTATTGTGTATTGGATAATTATAGTATACCCACAATCCACATTCCATTTCTTCGTATGAAAAATCAGCGTTGCTAAATTCAAACATCATAACTTTGGCAAATATTACAAACAAACGTTAAATAGTTAGATCCTTTATAGTATTTACATTTTCGGTTTAAATAATAAAACCAGTTCATTTTAATCTTGATACTATATTTCCTGTATTCATATTCAACCACGCCTTTAATAATATACTTAAATATAATAAAACTCGTTCATTTCATTCAAGGATATAATATTACATACATAATAATAAAACCACAGTATTACCATTATTTAGGAAATAATGGTAATACTGTGATAAAACTTTATACATTATCATTTCTCATTGCGAAAAATTATATGTTTATTTTAAAAGTTTCTTCGATAGCTGTATTTTATAAAATTAATTCGTCTAGTTTCTCGCGTTGCGCCTTGCACTGCTTACCTTATATTGCTAAAACCATAGTATAAAGAAAAATAATTGAGTATCCCTTTCATGTAGATTTTGATTCAAAACTTGATTGAATTTCAATTGGATTGAATATTACATATATACCTATTGTAGATATCTATGAAGCTTTACTTAAAAACAACCGGATTTTTTAATTATTTAAATTATACACCTTAAAATATCATATGATTAGTCACGTACCACATAATAAATGTGCCTATATTGTTCATAATCAAGTTCATAATTCATATTATTTGTGATATATTTTTTAATCTTAATAATATAGGGCTTAATAATATAAAACAGTACTGACGTACATTATTTTATGGTTTCCGTTAAAGGAATATAAATATTTATCTGTTATACCAATAAGTAAAGTGACCACTACAAGAAAAGCGATATGACCATTTGGATACTACCTCTAAAATATTAAAGACCTAAACTTATTTTAAAGAACATCTGATAAGTTTTTGAATTCAGACCCAAAGAAATAGATTATATACATAGATTATATGACATACTTAAATAGATTATAATAGCTTGTTAAATTTCAGAAACTTCAAGGCATATTTTTCTTGTAAATAATAATGATACTTACCTACTACTGTGCCTACTACCATAACTAATACGAGACGTTTTCAGTGCACAAATGATGTACGTACAATGTACATATCACAAATAAACGATGCCCTTAAATGATTGGTAGTTGAGTGTAAAATTGTGATGATGATTTCACAAATAAAATCATTTTTCGTCATTTCATAGCATCACGCTTACCCGTCGCAACTCGCATCTAGGTGTCACAGCCTTACCGTGGACGGATACTTAACTGTGTGAATAATGACTCATTGTAAAATCAAAAATACCATTTAAAACAACGCAAATTTAGCTGTGTAAACAACATAGTGTCAACACAAAAGCAATGAGAACGTCTTGGCATTACGCTTAAACTAGTTTATATTTGAGATTTCTTTGAAGAAACATCCGATGAACCCGCTTAACCTTGGTATATCCCAGCATTTCTACGTGTTCTGCAAGTGATCTTTAGGATAGAAGGATACATTAAAAATGACCTTGTTTTATTTATCTTTTTTGTGGTATAAGATACATAGCTGCCCCTGACAAGGACGTGTTTTTAATTACATACAATTTTTCACATTTGACATTATTAATTACATAATATGAACGAAGTAGTATGAAGTAAATAATAATAAAAATACTTTTATTTCTCTACTGTTTTCTTTTATTCTCTACTACAGACACTTTTCTATTACCTAGTATTGCAACGTTATTATAGATATTTCATAATTTGGTGTATACTATAATGCCCCAAAAAAAGCTACAGAGGCAAAAAATATGAAATTCACTCGAATTTCATAACTGAATATCTGAACAATACTAAGTATTTTGTATGTATTTAAATAGGTATTACCATAATTTATATTATGAAAAACCTGCGTCTAGAGACGCAGTCGTTATATTGCATATACCTACCTGCACTTACCCAAGAAATACTCAGCTGTGCACAATGTTCAATTAGAAAATGTTTAACACATTAACTGCAGAAAACCGCAGAAACAAAACGTTTTCCCATTATTCTACTTGTACGTTACACACATTACACAATTTAAAACGTAAGTGATGAAATTTTAGATGACTTGTCTTATTTTTTGCGACTGCTAAGGTAAGTACTTTTCGGTATAATATAGATAACTAGATATACGTGTATTGAAATTCTAAGAAACTCAAATAAATCAAATTCTAAGCTTTTGAACAGATGTATGGAAATTATTGTACCTATTTTATGAAATTTTGCTTCCAAACAGGTTCAAAATGTCATTGCAATATTGAAAAGAAAAAAAGATTTCATTTTATAAACATTCACTATATGGACGTACCTAGGCTCTACAATTTCTCTACCAACGATTTTTACTGTTATTTGACGCTAAGATTGAGATATGATTTTAAGAATTAATGGGTAACAAGATAGCTTAGTAATTAGCTTTTAATTTTTTTAAATACATCTTACGTAATATGAATTTTTATTATTTCCTTATAACGGTGTATTTACATCAAACGAGCGAATGCTCATTCTAACCCAACAATGCCAAATTCTTTTAGTGAAAACAGGCGTAGTGCTTAGTTCGATTCTATGCAATGTTCTAATAATGAACAACACTGATACACTAAAAGATCGCTTGCTCATCCTCTATGTTCGTTTGATCTAAATGCAATTACAGGCGTAGAGCTTTAAAACGTTTCAAGCTTTAAAAAAGGGGAACTTTCACCGCCGTCCTTGAACCTGAACTCATAAAATTTCTAATCCAGAGAAAGGTCTATGCCGTGTCCCATTTCAAAACTCAGTTGAATTTTTACTTCCTCACAGAAAAGTGCATTTCTTCGTTTTCTGCTAAGTTTGTTAATATCGTCATATCAAAATGTTTGTAAGTTAATTTTTATTTCTACCGTCATTTTTTATGGTTTAAAATAATTATTTAAATCACGTACCTTTTTATTTCATACGCAGTTAAGAATATATTTAATTGTTATTTTGTCTTAAAGTAAAAATTTTAATTGTAAATGTTTATATTACGCATTTTTAAATACTCATTACCTTTTTTATATAAATTGTTAATTAATGTTTATCACTCAAAGTAAATATAAAATCCTTTAGGTATGAGAGAAACACAATCCTGTCTCACTATCTTGCAAACAATTAGACTATTCATATTGTAATTAACTTTTAATTTGTGTTTATGCATCATAAGTTCTTTGAATAGAATTATAATTATAAAGAACGATTGATGAGTGTTATGTATATAGTCGATAACCGCAAATAACATGCAATTATTACATTAATTATGTTTTAAGGATACGGTTGTGATGATAATTATATTATAACTTGTTAACTCATCGCTAACTTGAACCTAGATTTCCTGCTTGTATTTTTATAATAATTGTTGAATGTTGTTATTTATCCCTGAGTCGATATAGGTACGTATTGTAACATCGGTCTTTACCAGTAGGTAAATATAAAACAATATTTTGTTTAATCTCGATTAATTTCTGTAAAGTACATACCTACACACTGCACACATCAAACAAATGTCCGTGTGTAGTATAAGAATAGAAGCATTATTTTAAAATTATGTTGTTTAGGCTTTATTATTAATCAAAGCAATGGGGAGAGGCGCCAGATTTACCAACTGGTTGAGTAAATTTGCTTACAACCATCTTGGAGAAAATATGATAATATTTGCCATTAGATTCAACGTCTTATTTTGCTTAGGTCTCTTATAGTGGCGATACACTTAAAGATATCAAAGTATTGTAGTTTGGTAAAGATGGCATAAATTTATACCTACAGCACTAGATACATTAGGTATGTAAATCCGCCAGTTCATAGCAGAATTATAGTATAAGTACCTATATATTTATTTTTCATGCGAGTTCATTGCTTCATCTAAAAAAATATAGCATCGGTGACGCAAATGTAGGTATCGGCTAAGAATTAAAAGGTTAGGTATCCAGATTTTTGTTAGGTAATGACAGCCAAGTGAGCCACACAATTGAGTAAAAGGTACATTTATTTCAGATGTTCATGTGGTGGTTCTGCAGCAGTTTACGACCAGCGGAAAGCACAGTGCTTGATCCAGCTCTATACCTCGCTCCAAGCCCTCCTGTCACACCTATTACGGGCGATATACCGGGAATATTATGGTCGCAAATACCGAAGCAAGATCCCAAACGGAACCCAATTGGAAACCCCGACGCTATTAACGAATGTAAGTTTCATAGTCGATGCCTTGATGAAGTAACTCTATAATGTTATGTTTGTTACGCATCCGTACTATTAGGTACCTACTGTAATTGATACGTATCCGTATCGAAATGTCAATCAGTAACACAAGTATGAAATCACGTAAAATACACCTGTCACATTTTTTTATGTTAGTCATTTTATGAATTAAATAGGCGTATATTTTTGAAGATTGTTTACATCATTGGTTGCTTACAATATTTTATGACAAGTAATTATATAACGTAACGGCACCAGTCTTGTACAGATTAAGGAAAAAATTGAAGTTTTTTACAAATTTCTCGTAGGTTTTTTAACTTTATTGGATATTGTTTAGTTATACCTTTAGTTCAATGTTAGTTTAACGTAACCAATGTTAGAAAAAAGATTACAATGCATAAATAATGAAGTTATTTATAAATTAAAAAACCACTTTTTTGCACCAGTGTTGGACAGTGAGAAATCTAATGATGGACACCCAGTTTTGGACAACATCCAGTTATGAACACCCATTTATGGACTGTACCTAATGTCGTTTCTCCAGTTATTTACAATTGGAGAAGACTTATAGTTATCAATAGAATCTTGAAAATGATGATTGGAATACAATAAATCGGAGATGTATTTATAAAAAATAGTACTTATTAATTATTTTGCATACTTATAATATTTAAAACAGTCTTAATTTCCATTTTCTATGCAAAAATTGGACAAATGCATCGTTAAATACGAGTTACACCAATATGGTTTTTTTTCTCAATAAGTCAGGGATGAAAAATATAACTAAAAAAAGTATTGCCATTCCATCCATTTTGGGACTTCTTCTTCTTCGTCATATCACTCTAGGGGGGTAGATGTTACCCGCTTCACGATGTTCCGCCATATCTCTCTGTTTCTTGGCATTCCGCTACACTCGTGAAGTGAATCGCCAATCTGAATCCGCCAGCAGCCTTAATCTGATCGGTCCATCGATATGGATTCCAAATTGTAGCACGAGACAAAAAGCTTTTTTTAAACTGTTGTCAAGATGGTGTGGATGAAATTTAAGCGTGTGTGCTATATGGTGGTGAAATTTAGCAGCAGACAACGATCCAAACAGTTCATCAGAGAACTCTCTATGATAGATGCGTTACAATACGCATAAGTATGCGACTTTTCTACGCAGTGATAGAGAATGAAGCCGAGAACGAGTCGCAAAGCAATAATGACCCATTGTTCTAAAATATATTCTTCATGTTTAGATAGATATTATGTTGTTGGACCCATTAGTGTAATTTTAACAAAAAATATCAATGTCCATTATAGGAACCAAAGCAAATCCAGTCATGGACAATTGTTGTACAATATTGGAACCCTTTATTTGAAATGGTCGTGATAGGTATATTATTAATCAGAAAGAAAAGACAATACAGAAAAGCGCATGTAATTAATACCTTTAAAAAAAGTTTATTTTCGACATATGTCCATAAATGGATATATCCATAGAATTAAATCCAGTTATGAACACTGATGAATTTTATTTAAACAACATAACCTATCATGATACTGAATCGTGTAATATTTCGTACACTTAACTACTATAAATAAAAGTAATATCAAAATTGTGTCCTCACTTCCTTAAGGATTTTCTTAGTAAAAACGGATTTCTTCGAAACGAGTCGCAGCAACTAAACATAACGTTCTGCCATCTCCAAACATTTTGGCCGAATAAGATGAAATGTCGTATTTTGATAGCTTATGAACCAAACTTTTATTTTAAGTATTGCCAAATTATATAACGTTAATTTTGGACTTAATATTTAAATTTAATATTTATTTTGTCCATTACTGGATGCTTGTCCACCACTGGTGCCGTTACCTTATCTAATAGGTATCTTTTACATTCAAAGTTTTGAGTTGCACCAGTATTGGACAGCGGTCTACAGAAAATTCACTTCAATCACACCTCAACTATATCTAGTTGTTTATTTATACTAAACTAACCAATATTGAATTTTTCCAGTGGACACTTCGACGACATTAGACAAAGAGTCTATGGAAAGCGCAGAGACATTTTGGCCACGATTTGGAGCAAGTTATGGTCTACAAAGTATACCCGTACAATTCCATTTAACTGGTACTTATGGAGGTTTGGGGGGAAGTGGCGTGATTGGAAGTAGCTACGCTAGTATACCTAGTACTAGAAACGTCGTCGGAAAACCATATTATGCTGGCAGCGGCTACGGATCGTATGGAGGCAATAGTGTGAGAGTATTTGGTACCAATAACAGTCCTGTTTGGAGTGGCTGGGGTAACGGCAAGTGGGGTCACTATGGAAAGGGGAAATGAAAACAACTTAACTGTAATTCTTATACCTTTTCGTAATATGCGCTGGAGATAATTTAAATTAGTTTAATCATTTATGGCACATAGTTATTAGTTATAATACAAATATATTTTGCGATGAGAACTTTATTAAAATATCAAACCAAAACTGATTTTTATTTTAAACACGAGATCCCTAAATGTATATAATATGTTACCTTCCTTGCATAAAATCTAATATAAAATTGCCACAATTATAATTATTTGTGAGAACAAATCTTATTAATGTTGTAAGAATTATAAGTCATCTTGGATAGTAAAAAGTTGATACAATAAAATCAGAATTACCGGCGATGTTAATAGTTTTTTGAACTCTTGTGGTTTGTGAAGTAATAAGTAATTGAACATTAACTTATCTATACGTGTGGGAAATCCAGCATATTGCATCTCTATTATAGACAATATAGGTATTTTATCTGTAATAGAGGAATATATATCTACACTAATCTCTCTGTATTTTTACAACCTTCGAAAAATCAATAAAATAAGAGCTAACTATATAGAGCATTAAATTTTACTTTAAATTAAACATAATAAATTTATCTCAACGTCTACGATTATCTATTAATATTCGCCTACACACATCATGTCATAAATATTAGCATAAATACAAACACTTATTAAGATAATGTTATAGTCATCATTCATTCTTCTCATAATACTAAAGACAGATTGATCGATCAATTTAATAAATCACATTTAAGTATAATGGTCCACTTATTATTGTATTAACGTTCAGTTTTTCAAATATTTTATATCTATACTAATATTATAAAGCTGAAGAGTTTGTTTGTTTGTTTGTTTGTTTGTTTGAACGCACTAATCTCGGGAACTACTGGTCCGATTTGAAAAATTCTTTCGGTGTTAGATAGCCCATTTATCGAGGAAGGTAATAGGCTATATTTCATCACGCTACGGGCAACAGGAGTGGAGCCACGGGGGTGAAACCGCGCGGAGCAGCTAGTTATATATATTCCTGAATAACCTACAAAGCTTATTCGAGAAACAAGTTTCTGTCAGGATATCTATTGTAGTCAAAATGCAATAAAACCTCTTGTACTATCATTATTCACGCCAATCATGTGTCACATATAATTGACTTACTTCCGCTCTACAGCTCTTATATTCCCACAATTTTGACCCACTACATCAGTTACTATGTACAGATTGATTATTCTAGTTCCATTACTAACAGCGCTTGTATCATGTACTGGGGAGGGCAACATCCACCTCATGGAAGAGGATATAGAGGAAGCTTTACGTTCTTGCTCCATCAATACAGAGAGATTTAAAAATAATAAATACGGTAACAGGAGTCGTCGAAGCAACAACGAGTCGTACCCTCGAATCGATAGTAACATGAAACAAGAATCAAATATATACGACCACGAACGTCGTAATACAACTGAACGAAATCAAATACATGTTTTAAATGGAACAGATTATGATTATTTGGGATACGGAGCTGGGGATAAAGGTGAAAAACTTATCAAGACGATCCCACGTCCAGCGCTCGGCAATAAATATAACAGCAGCAACGATATTCGTTCGTACAGAAATAAACGTAGCGAATCTTTTCTAGGTACAGATGACTCTGATCAGGTACATTATTTATTTAAATACTAGCAATGCCCTGCGGTTTCACCCGCATAGATAGCGATATCGTTACAGTGAAAAGTCTACTATAGGTCGGACTATAGGTTTAATTTTTAATCACATGAAAATCACCTTTACCCCGTCCCGCACTACGGCCTTTTTTTTTTGTTTTAGTGGGGAAATCTTTCATAGATACCCACGGCCTCCGGAGGAGGGGCCGTGGGTTATGTCGGATTCCTACCGACCAAAACCCCACTGTGTTCCGTCAAGACGCATATTGGTAGGATTCGACGACGCGGTTGGCGTAGTGGTAAAGTAACTGCCTACTGAGCCGACGGTCCCGGGTTCGATCCCCGGTCAGGGCAAATATTTGTGTGATGAACTCAATTATTTGTTCTTGGGTCTGGGTGTTATTATCTATATATGTATTTATTAAATATTATATTTATCGTCGCCTAGTACCCACAACACAAGCCTTAATTGAGCTTACTGTGGGACTAGGTCGATTTGTGTAATAATGTCCTATAATATTTATTTATATTTATTGCACGCCTCATAAGCGAAGCGTTGAGGTGGGTACTACTGTCACTTCGCGCAAAACATCTGATTTTTCAAACTTAAAATGTCTTTATGTTTATTTATTCCTCCGTGACCCCCGCACTACGGCCTGCTCGAACAGTATACCTACTATTTTCTGTAGATTGACACTTTTAAAAATTCGTTATATCTTTTAAATGGAATATCCAATTCTTTTCATTTAAAAAGTATTTTGCTGGTATTGAAACAGTCTATAATAAAACATCATTTAATGGGATAAGGATTAATATATATGTGTATGGATTTAACATGGTTTGATTACTGTCGGCACTTCTATTTACTTTGAAAACGTAAAAAAGTTGTTGTAGTAACATAACTACTGAAGATGGACATATGGTATCGCGGACTTTCTTGTAGATATTGATCCATTCTATAATACCGTAGAACATTTTTTTGTTCTATCTTCAATAATTCCGCAGCGCACGCGATGACAGAAGTTTTATTGAGGATTTTTTTACACCTTGGGTTACATTATTGTATTTTTGGTAAGGATCTCTAATTTTTTTGAAAATGCAATATAGCCTATGTTGCTCAGTAAAGATGCAGCTTTCTAATGGTGAAAGAATTTTTGAAATCGGTCCAGTAGTTTATGCGTGAAAACCATACATACATACATACATACTTACAAACTTTTCCTCTTTATAATATTAGTATAGATAATGCGAAAATTCCTTTCCTACTATAAACTAAGCTCTTCATGACTGCGCACAGAATTTTCAAAACAAAAGCGGCAGGTAGGTACATAACCTGTACTGTATTATATTATTGACAATTCAATAAGTATCTCTATATACCTACTGTTAATAATAATTACTATTTATTTGTACATAAATAAATAAGTAAACAGCATCAGGGTTCAGAGGTAAACGTATGATCGCAGAACTGGGTGGACCATGGTTCAAATCCAGGTGACTAAAAAATTTCGAACACAGAAAGGATTTGTCGATCACACCTACTTGCCAAAATCGATCAGTTCACTATATTAAAAGTGCATCTGCCCCTTAACTACCTATATATATATAAATAACATAACACAATTTTAATAATATGAGTGCGTCGTTATTCAATTAGTTTTCGAATAAAAAAGCATCATAAAAATAAGTATGTTTTGATGCTGACCATGATTCATTTGTCAAATGATAAGTGATGAGAGTCAAGAATCCACTCGTAGTACGCAATTACTTTACCTGTAGTTATGAGAAACCGCAAATGCTATTTATGGTTTGTCAACAATTTATATTCATATAGATTTAAGGAAATAATATGTTAGCTACTTATATTACCTAGGTACTATATTGACACTTAATTGTTATTTTCGATTTCATTACAAAGTAAATATTTTTATCTTCTAGTGCCTGAGTCAATGCGTGTTCGCTAACTTACAAACTGTAAGTATAAATTGGAAATATTGTCTATTCAAAATAAACTACCAACTTATTATATATTATCTATTTAAACAAAAGGAAAAAATATATAAAAATGTTGACAGGTCGACTCCAAAGGTATACCCAGAGAAGCGGAGTTGTGGAACAAAATACAGACTTCAGTAAATTCACAACAATCGCGCACCCTGCTGAGAGATCAACTACGCTCTTGTTTTCAAGAGTTGCAAACTGGTATACCTAACATTTTTACTAGATTTAAATTATTATCAATTTAAAAATTCACCTTTGTAACGTACTTAAGTATCTACTTGATATCTACAAATTTTACTAGTCTAGAAATTCTAAACTCAACCACCAGGAGAAGAATCACAGATTAAAAATATTTAAGTAATTAATTAATAATTAGTCTCCTAAAGTTCTGCCCCCCTAGACAAGTGGCTTTCTATTAGCGTAAAGTTCAATAGAATAGATTATGAATGTATGAGATTGACGTAATCAATCGTCGTCGTCGTCCGCGTCGTAATCAAACGTCAATCTCATACATTCATAATCTATTCTATTGAACTTTACGCTAATAGAAAGCCACTTGTCTAGGTGGGCTGATTGTTTCAAGATAAAGGTTACGGATAAAGGACGCAGAATAAAATGTACCTTCATTTTTTCTTCATTTACTTATATTATCTACACTAAAAAAACGCATCCCGATCACACTTTGGTATCAGGCTACCAACAAGCAACAACAAGGTCTTCGCAATGACCTAGTTTTTTTTTCAATTGCATTTTGAAATACCTACCTACCTCTACCTGAAATCTACTACAACTTTATAAATACTACATAGTATATACACTTCCTATGACAAAAGTATCACTGTTACCTACTTCTAAGTGCTCTGTTATGTTTGATGGTACCTGTAACTTTTGTTCCTATGTCACAGATTACTAAATAGTTTTCCTATGTTTTAACCTCACCTTCGTAAGTAAGTAACATAAAGTAACCGTCATGAGAAGCTATAAATTTTGTAAACAAGTGTTCAGGAGTTCACAACATTTGGACCAACAAAAAAAATGAATTTGTTTAAGATTTAATAAATTATTAAGTAAAAAAATCACCTGTAAAAATCACCGGTAGTCACTTGTCACACGAAGCTCAAGCTATATCTCCAGGTATACCAATTAACCTAACCAATTACTTCACAATTTAAAACCTACTTCTAATATTAACCTTAAGTTTCCAAAGATTAGCGCGTTTGAACAAACAACTCTTTCTTTTTACTTATTATATATTTTAGATAAATTGTATTACGCACCTTTTGACGTTTTTTTCGTGGCGAATTTATTTCCTTAGATGTACTGGCTACTGGCTCCATTATACGTAATAACAAATAAAATTAACGCAACAATTAAAGTAACAACAATAAAAAAGTGATAACGAAACAATAACAAAATTAACAATAACAACCAGATCCGCGATATATGCAAAGCAATGAAACAAACTCGTACGCATTCGAAACTCGAATGATGCGTTTATTTCAAAATGGCGTCCCGATAGTTCACAATCCCTGCGACGGACGCGTTCCGGTACCAAGAAACACAAACGATAGCGCTTTGCGTCGTTAAAATATGATCCGACTAAATTAAATAGGTTGTTACTTTCATATAACCCGTCTATATTTCATGTCGATTGAATATGGTCAATTTATTATTATCTCGCAGTATAAAATGTTTACTTAGTAAAAGATGTTTGTTTACATAATTTATAGCTTCTCGTGACGGGTACTTTAGTAGATTTCGTCATAATAGTCTTATGGGTGTGCAAGCTTTATAATGTACAATTGTTAACTTACAATGTTATTTATCGGTACAAATGTAGTTGGAACAAAAGATTTTACTCCAAAACTCCAAAGGTAGGTATAATCATCATACTTATTAAAGTATTAAACAAATCTGATGTAAGGAATGGAACTAATTACATTTTTCCTAAGGTCATGTTATCGAGTTTGTCGACTGGTAGGCAGTCATTTAGGTAATACTTTTAAACACAAAAATAAGGTTTCACAGAAATGAACTAGGTTAAAAGTGCACTAGCATTTTGATAAGAATTGTTAATTTTTTATCTTTTTACAGAATCTGAAGAAGATGGATGTTCTTACTCTAACAAATTAGACCGATGTTTGATGCTACGCCTTACAGATCGTCAATCATTCATTGCATCCAATAACGACCAATCAATGCACCAAAAATCATCAAAAACATAAAGCAATATCTACGTGAGGAGTTTTTGCCGGCCTTTCTTTAAAAAGCTAATGAAAACAAAAATGTATCAATTTAGTACCTAATAACATTTATACTTAGCTAGATTTTATTTATTATTATTCTAAGACTTTGTATAATTTGTGTTTTCATTGATCATATTAAATACTTACTTCAGAGTATTGCGGAAAAGCCATCCTGTTATTTCAATTATTGCTCATAAACGGTAAATGCCTTTTGTCATGTTGTTCATATATGTATCACTAACTAATTCAACCAAAATTTTAACTATGATGAACATGTGAACAACAACAGTCATGAACACCTGTCCTGTACAAATGAAGTGACGTGGCAGCGTATTTCCAAACTATACATAGCCAGAACGCAACCATAGGAAACTGCTCGTGTATACTTTGTAACGCGGATGCTTGCTTCTTCGTTCCAAACTATACACGATCAGTACGCTAAATATGTTATATGTATAACTAAATATAGCTACCTACTACACCACTTACGCTTGAGCGAAATTATAAATATATCTACTTTCTAATCTATCTACTTTTATTCTTCTTGATTGATTCAGTAAAATATGGAATAAAAATATTATTAGGTAAGCTTAGAAAGTGTTGGGCCAACGGGTTGGGCCAACGTGTAGAGAGCTACTTGGCGGTATGTTGGCTTCATTAGCCTAGTTGGCGCCAATATTGGCAGGCCAACCGAATGTTGTCGGTTTGGCACACATCAAACGAACAACGAAACAACGAACAACGTTGTTCGTTCGGTGTTCGTTGTTCGTTGTTCGTTGTACGTTGTTCGTTGTTCGTTGTTCGGTGTTCGTTGTTCGTTGTTCGTTGTTCGTTGTTCGTTGTTCGTTGTTCGTTGTTCGGTGTTCGTTGTTCGTTGTTCGGTGTTCGTTGTTCGTTGTTCGGTGTTCGTTGTCCGTTGTTCGTTGTTCGGTGTTCGTTGTCCGTTGTTCGTTGTTCGGTGTTCGTTGTTCGTTGTTCGGTGTTCGGTGTTCGGTGTTCGGTGTCCGGTGTCCGGTGTCCGGTGTCCGGTGTCCGGTGTCCGTTGTCCGTTGTCCGTTGTCCGTTGTTCGGTGTTCGGTGTTCGTTGTTCGTTGTTCGTTGTTCGTTGTTCGGTGTTCGGTGTTCGTTGTTCGTTGTTCGTTGTTCGTTGTTCGTTGTTCGGTGTTCGGTGTTCGGTGTTCGGTGTACGGTGTTCGGTGTTCGTTGTTCGTTGTTCGGTGTTCGTTGTTCGTTGTTCGTTGTTCGGTGTTCGGTGTTCGTTGTTCGTTGTTCGTTGTTCGGTGTTCGTTGTTCGTTGTTCGTTGTTCGTTGTTCAGTGTTCGTTGTTCGTTGTTCGTTGTTCGTTGTTCGGTGTTCGTTGTTCGTTGTTCGGTGTTCGGTGTTCGGTGTTCGGTGTCCGGTGTCCGGTGTCCGGTGTCCGGTGTACGGTGTCCGTTGTCCGTTGTTCGGTGTTCGGTGTTCGGTGTTCGGTGTTCGGTGTTCGGTGTTCGGTATCCGGTGTCCGGTGTCCGGTGTCCGGTGTCCGTTGTCCGTTGTTCGGTGTTCGGTGTTCGGTGTGCGGTGTTCGGTGTTCGGTGTCCGGTGTCCGGTGTTCGGTGTTCGGTGTCCGGTGTCCGGTGTCCGATGTCCGGTGTCCGGTGTCCGTTGTCCGTTGTCCGTTGTCCGTTGTTCGGTGTTCGGTGTTCGTTGTTCGTTGTTCGTTGTCCGTTGTCCGTTGTCCGTTGTCCGTTGTCCGTTGTCCGTTGTCCGTTGTCCGTTGTCCGTTGTCCGTTGTCCGTTGTCCGTTGTCCGTTGTCCGTTGTCCGTTGTTCGTTGTTCGTTGTTCGTTGTTCGGTGTTCGTTGTTCGTTGTTCGTTGTTCGTTGTTCGTTGTTCGGTGTTCGTTGTTCGTTGTTCGTTGTTCGGTGTTCGTTGTTCGTTGTTCGTTGTTCAGTGTTCGTTGTTCGTTGTTCGTTGTTCGTTGTTCGGTGTTCGTTGTTCGTTGTTCGGTGTTCGGTGTTCGGTGTCCGGTGTCCGGTGTCCGGTGTCCGGTGTCCGGTGTACGGTGTCCGTTGTCCGTTGTTCGGTGTTCGGTGTTCGGTGTTCGTTGTTCGTTGTTCGGTGTTCGGTGTTCGGTGTTCGGTGTTCGGTGTTCGTTGTTCGTTGTTCGTTGTTCGTTGTTCGGTGTTCGTTGTTCGTTGTTCGTTGTTCGTTGTTCGTTGTTCGGTGTTCGTTATTCGTTGTTCGTTGTTCGTTGTTCGTTGTTCGTTGTTCGGTGTTCGGTGTTCGGTGTTCGTTGTTCGTTGTTCGTTGTTCGTTGTTCGTTGTTCGTTGTTCGTTGTTCGTTGTTCGTTGTTCGGTGTTCGTTGTTCGTTGTTCGTTGTTCGGTGTTCGTTGTTCGTTGTTCGTTGTTCGGTGTTCGTTGTCCGTTGTCCGTTGTTCGGTGTTCGTTGTTCGGTGTTCGGTGTTCGGTGTTCGGTGTTCGGTGTCCGTTGTCCGTTGTCCGTTGTCCGTTGTCCGTTGTCCGTTGTCCGTTGTCCGTTGTCCGTTGTCCGTTGTCCGTTGTTCGTGTTTCGTTGTTCGTTGTTCGTTGTTCGTTGTTCGTTGTTCGTTGTTCGTTGTTCGTTGTTCGTTGTTCGTTGTTCGTTGTTCGTTGTTCGTTGTTCGTTGTTCGTTGTTCGTTGTTCGTTGTTCGTTGTCCGTTGTCCGTTGTTCGTTGTCCGTTGTTCGGTGTCCGTTGTCCGTTGTCCGGTGTCCGGTGTCCGGTGTCCGGTGTCCGGTGTCCGGTGTCCGGTGTCCGGTGTCCGGTGTCCGTTGTCCGTTGTCCGTTGTCCGTTGTCCGTTGTCCGTTGTCCGTTGTCCGTTGTCCGTTGTCCGTTGTCCGTTGTCCGTTGTCCGTTGTCCGTTGTCCGTTGTCCGTTGTCCGTTGTCCGTTGTCCGTTGTCCGTTGTCCGTTGTCCGTTGTCCGTTGTCCGTTGTCCGTTGTCCGTTGTTCGTGTTTCGTTGTTCGTTGTTCGTTGTTCGTTGTTCGTTGTTCGTTGTTCGTTGTTCGTTGTTCGTTGTTCGTTGTTCGTTGTTCGTTGTTCGTTGTTCGTTGTTCGGTGTTCGTTGTTCGTTGTTCGTTGTTCGTTGTTCGTTGTTCGTTGTTCGTTGTTCGGTGTTCGCTGTTCGGTGTTCGTTGTTCGTTTTTCAGTGTTCGTTGTTCGTTGTTCGTTGTTCGGTGTTCGGTGTTCGTTGTTCGTTGTTCGTTGTTCGTTGTTCGGTGTTCGTTGTTCGGTGTTCGTTGTTCGTTGTTCGGTGTTCGGTGTACGGTGTTCGGTGTTCGTTGTTCGTTGTTCGGTGTTCGTTGTTCGTTGTTCGTTGTTCGTTGTCCGGTGTCCGGTGTCCGTTGTCCGTTGTTCGTTGTCCGTTGTCCGTTGTCCGTTGTCCGTTGTTCGGTGTTCGTTGTTCGTTGTTCGTTGTTCGTTGTTCGTTGTTCGGTGTTCGGTGTTCGTTGTTCGTTGTTCGTTGTTCGGTGTTCGTTGTTCGTTGTTCGTTTTTCAGTGTTCGTTGTTCGTTGTCCGGTGTCCGGTGTCCGGTGTCCGGTGTCCGGTGTCCGTTGTCCGTTGTCCGTTGTCCGTTGTCCGTTGTCCGTTGTCCGTTGTCCGTTGTCCGTTGTCCGTTGTCCGTTGTCCGTTATCCGTTGTCCGTTGTCCGTTGTCCGTGTTTCGTTGTTCGTTGTTCGTTGTTCGTTGTTCGTTGTTCGTTGTTCGTTGTTCGTTGTTCGTTGTTCGTTGTTCGTTGTTCGTTGTTCGTTGTTCGTTGTTCGTTGTTCGTTGTTCGTTGTTCGTTGTTCGTTGTTCGTTGTTCGTTGTTCGTTGTTCGTTGTTCGGTGTTCGTTGTTCGTTGTTCGTTGTTCGTTGTTCGTTGTTCGGTGTTCGCTGTTCGGTGTTCGTTGTTCGTTTTTCAGTGTTCGTTGTTCGTTGTTCGTTGTTCGGTGTTCGGTGTTCGTTGTTCGTTGTTCGTTGTTCGTTGTTCGGTGTTCGTTGTTCGGTGTTCGTTGTTCGTTGTTCGGTGTTCGGTGTACGGTGTTCGGTGTTCGTTGTTCGTTGTTCGGTGTTCGTTGTTCGTTGTTCGTTGTTCGTTGTCCGGTGTCCGGTGTCCGTTGTCCGTTGTTCGTTGTCCGTTGTCCGTTGTCCGTTGTCCGTTGTTCGGTGTTCGTTGTTCGTTGTTCGATGTTCGTTGTTCGGTGTTCGGTGTTCGTTGTTCGGTGTTCGGTGTCCGGTGTCCGGTGTTCGGTGTTCGGTGTTCGGTGTTCGGTGTTCGGTGTCCGGTGTCTGGTGTCCGGTGTCCGGTGTCCGGTGTCCGGTGTCCGGTGTCCGGTGTCTGGTGTCCGGTGTCCGTTGTCCGTTGTCCGTTGTTCGGTGTTCGGTGTTCGTTGTTCGTTGTTCGTTGTTCGTTATTCGGTGATCGTTGTTCGTTGTTCGTTGTTCGTTGTTCGTTGTTCGGTGTTCGGTGTTCGTTGTTCGTTGTTCGGTGTTCGTTGTTCGTTGTTCGTTGTTCGTTATTCGGTGATCGTTGTTCGTTGTTCGTTGTTCGTTGTTCGTTGTTCGGTGTTCGGTGTTCGTTGTTCGTTGTTCGTTGTTCGTTGTTCGTTGTTCGTTGTTCGTTGTTCGTTGTTCGGTGTTCGGTGTTCGGTGTTCGTTGTTCGTTGTTCGGTGTTCGTTGTTCGTTGTTCGTTGTTCGGTGTTCGGTGTTCGGTGTTCGTTGTTCGGTGTTCGTTGTTCGTTGTTCGTTGTTCGGTGTTCGTTGTTCGTTGTTCGTTGTTCGGTGTTCGTTGTCCGTTGTTCGGTGTTCGTTGTTCGTTGTTCGTTGTTCGGTGTTCGTTGTTCGGTGTTCGTTGTTCGGTGTTCGTTGTTCGGTGTTCGTTGTTCGTTGTTCGTTGTTCGTTGTTCGTTGTTCGTTGTTCGTTGTTCGGTGTTCGTTGTTCGTTGTTCGTTGTTCGTTGTTCGTTGTTCGTTGTTCGTTGTTCGTTGTTCGTTGTTCGTTGTTCGTTGTTCGTTGTTCGTTGTTCGGTGTTCGGTGTTCGTTGTTCGTTGTTCGTTGTTCGTTGTTCGGTGTTCGTTGTTCGTTGTTCGTTTTTCAGTGTTCGTTGTTCGTTGTTCATTGTCCGGTGTCCGGTGTCCGGTGTCCGTTGTCCGTTGTCCGTTGTTCGTGTTTCGTTGTTCGTTGTTCGTTGTTCGTTGTTCGTTGTTCGTTGTTCGTTGTTCGTTGTTCGTTGTTCGTTGTTCGTTGTTCGTTGTTCGGTGTTCGGTGTTCGTTGTTCGTTGTTCGTTGTTCGGTGTTCGTTGTTCGTTGTTCGTTTTTCAGTGTTCGTTGTTCGTTGTCCGGTGTCCGGTGTCCGGTGTCCGGTGTCCGGTGTCCGGTGTCCGGTGTCCGTTGTCCGTTGTTCGGTGTTCGGTGTTCGGTGTCCGGTGTCCGGTGTCCGGTGTCCGGTGTCCGGTGTCCGGTGTCCGGTGTCCGGTGTCCGGTGTCCGGTGTCCGGTGTCCGGTGTCCGGTGTCCGGTGTCCGGTGTCCGGTGTCCGTTGTTCGTTGTTCGTTGTTCGTTGTTCGTTGTTCGGTGTTCGGTGTTCGTTGTTCGTTGTTCGTTGTTCGGTTTTCGTTGTTCGTTGTTCGTTTTTCAGTGTTCGTTGTTCGTTGTTCATTGTTCGTTGTTCGGTGTTCGTTGTTCGTTGTTCGTTGTTCGTTGTTCGGTGTTCGGTGTTCGTTGTTCGTTGTTCGTTGTTCGTTGTTCGGTGTTCGTTGTTCGTTGTTCGGTGTCCGGTGTCCGGGTTCTGGTGTCCGGTGTCCGGTGTCCGGTGTCCGGTGTCCGGTGTCCGGTGTCCGATGTCCGGTGTCCGGTGTTCGTTGTTCGTTGTTCGTTGTTCGGTGTTCGGTGTTCGTTGTTCGTTGTTCGTTGTTCGGTTTTCGTTGTTCGTTGTTCGTTTTTCAGTGTTCGTTGTTCGTTGTTCATTGTTCGTTGTTCGGTGTTCGTTGTTCGTTGTTCGTTGTTCGTTGTTCGGTGTTCGGTGTTCGTTGTTCGTTGTTCGTTGTTCGTTGTTCGGTGTCCGGTGTCCGGGTTCTGGTGTCCGGTGTGCGGTGTCCGGTGTCCGGTGTCCGGTGTCCGGTGTCCGTTGTTCGGTGTTCGGTGTTCGGTGTGCGGTGTTCGGTGTTCGGTGTCCGGTGTCCGGTGTCCGGTGTCCGGTGTCCGGTGTCCGTTGTCCGTTGTCCGTTGTTCGGTGTTCGGTGTTCGGTGTGCGGTGTTCGGTGTTCGGTGTCCGGTGTCCGGTGTCCGGTGTCCGGTGTCCGGTGTCCGATGTCCGGTGTCCGGTGTTCGTTGTTCGTTGTTCGTTGTTCGTTGTTCGTTGTTCGGTGTTCGGTGTTCGTTGTTCGTTGTTCGTTGTTCGTTGTTCGTTGTTCGTTGTTCGTTGTTCGTTGTTCGTTGTTCGTTGTTCGTTGATCGTTGTTCGTTGTTCGTTGTTCGTTGTTCGTTGTTCGTTGTTCGTTGTTCGTTGTTCGTTGTTCGTTGTTCGTTGTTCGTTGTTCGTTGTTCGTTGTTCGTTGTTCGTTGTTCGTTGTTCGTTGTTCGTTGTTCGTTGTTCGTTGTTCGTTGTTCGTTGTTCGTTGTTCGTTGTTCGTTGTTCGTTGTTCGTTTAAATTAAATTAACTGTAAAATGTACACGTTTTAAACATTTGAAAAAATCTAAACATAATAATGTTTTATTTATACAGAAATAAAAAAATGGACAATAGAGATTGGAAAATGGTATCATCGCAGACGGCAGAGTACATTCATTGTTATTGATGCACATGTACGTAATAATTAAACGCACTGTATAAATAAATTGCCGCGGCTGCAAGAACTTCTACGGACTACGTCCATCCTTGAAGCGCCAATGCAGAATGATCAGTACGCCAATGTGTGAACAGGAATCTTGATATCCTTCATTTTTTCCCAACACGTTGGCCCAACGCCTTGGCCCCATGTGTACTGCCGCTATTACATTTTAGCACTATTGTCAATTGTAAATCGTGCAGTATAGTCGGGCACGAAGACACAAGCATCCTCGATACAAAAACGATCAGTACGCAACATTATATACACAATACACATGCATTTTAATAATAGATTTCAAAACAGCAATACAATAATATAAACGCGAGCAATGGAAAGACGCCACGCTTACTCCGAATTCCGAAACATACACGATTAGTCCGCATGCGTACTGGCGCTGTATATTTTGGAGCGCTATTCTTACTGACTTCACTACAAAGTATACGCGAGTATTTGCGTACTGCTGTTGTATAGATTGGAAGAACTTTGTAAAAAAGTTATTTCCAAACTATACGTGATTAGTTTCACACCGTTGCATACTGGCCTTGTATAGTTTGGAAAGACGCGACGTGGCATGCGGCAAATTTGCTATTATAAAAACATTAGGATATTATTTTCAGTGCGCCAAATTTGGCTTTTTTCTAGCTAAATATACAACTTCTAAAAATCAGACATATTTTAAACATATAAATCTGTTTATTTCATTTTAATGCTATTATTATGATAATCGATTATATATGTAGAATCACTGCCGATGTTTTAGCAATCAATTAATCAACATACCTACATTTTTAAAAAAAGTTATCAGGTATCGTGTTATTTTAGGTAATTTTGATGGGTAAAATTCTGAATTCATGGGTAATTTATTAGATAAATAATTAGATTGAATAAAAAAGAAGTCAACAAAAATTGTTAGCATTAAAAATTATGCTTCTTTCTCTTACCACATCCTTGGTTAAGTGGCTTAGTATTTTGACTCAAAGGTATAGTATAATAGGATATCCTGGATAAGAAAAGGGTTGAGGATGGTACACTATAGGTCCATCTAAACTTGCATTTTTCAATTCATGTGGTAACAACTGTTTTGGTAAAGGTATTTTGTGCCAAGGTGGCCTTGAATTCACTGGCTGAAATAAAATAAAATAAAAATTGGTTGTCTGTAAAGTCGGTTTACTGACGATAGTTGAACATGACAATGTCCGATTGTGCTTCTTTGTCGCTCGTTCCGCGCTCTCGCTCGCACTTCAAGCCTTATATGGAACGGCTCAGAGCGAGGTAACGCCGCATGAGTCATGTTTTTTCGTGCGTGCAGGCGGCTCTATCGAATTATAAGACGTTGTCACGTCAAAAATGATGGGAAACATTAAATATTCATTCTTCTAATATGTGGGGCTGGCTTTATTTTTATTTTCCGTGCTAAAATATTGTTAAAAACAGAATCTACAAAGAAAAAATGTTGTGTGGTTTTATGAAACCACGCTAAAAGTGAAACTGTTCGAACGGTTCCGAACACTGCTTTGTGTAGCGCATGTCGCGTGACGGTCGGCTGCCGCGATACAAGCGACATGCGCTACACAGACCAAAAAGTTTGAGACGATGTAATAAAAGTTTCACTTTAAAAAATTGTTATCCCTCATAAAAATCAGTCAATTTGTACATGCTAACTGAATCTTTACTTAACAATTAACCATAACAATGTTATAAAAGGAAAGTTATAATATTAAAAATAAAGAAGTTAACTTACATAAAACAAATTTAGAACAAAAAATAAAACAAGAGCATTAAAAAATTTCGTCACGAGATCCATTTGGTAAAACTTTATTGCAGTAATAAATTGTATGCACTACAATCATAATAAGCAATAAAACATAGAATTAATGCACGGCAGGTGCAAGTATTGATAGCGTCAAAGTGTTTAGTGGTAGAGGGGCTCGGCTTGCACACACTCTTGGTTGTGCTTGTATATTCTTACACCACCTACATAAGTGTAGAAGTGATTCTTGCTCTTGTACAGTCAACCGCTCCTGTAAAAGTGTTAAGAAAAATAAAAAAAATGTGTTTTGAAATTTTTCAACATTTGAGCCTTAAATGCATGGCAATAAAGATTAAATAAAAACAAAGAAAGAAAGATTTAAATAGTCTTATGGGTAAAATTATATTAAAAAGAATTTAAGTTGTACATTTAAAAGTTTCCATGTTTTACATGACTACAGTTTGTAACAATATTCAAACATCTACTTTACAATGGACTTATTAAATAGTGGTGATAAATACTTTAAAAAAAGGACTTAATGTCATATGGAATTTAAAGAGAATTTTTTTGTTTATAATCCTCTATACTTACAACTAGCGAGTAAACCACATAAAATGCAGCTATATCAGTCACAGTCAAAAGATTTCCAGTGAGGTAGCTCTTCTTCTGTAATGCTCTATTCATACCCTAAAATTAAAAACCTTTCGTTATGAAAATGGTTTCAACTCTCATATTGCACGCCTCATAAGCGAAGCGTTGAGGTGGGTACTACTGTCACTTCGCGCAAAACATCTGATTTTTCAAACTTAAAATGTCTTTATGTATCATACATTGCACTTGTAAGATAATACATACACACACATATTAAGAAAAAACACTATTTTTAACGTTCATGATATTTTTGATGTCATTTTTGTTATATAAACTAGTTAAAAAACAGTTTAAAAAAGTTCTGTCTTGGACGTCCGTGTGTCTGTATGTGCGGATCCTTTTTCTTGTTAACACGATAGCGACCGAAATACTTTACTAATCGAGTCTTTTTTTTTCTCTTACGCTTGAGTATGCTCAGGAATAGAACCCTTTCATTTTTCAGGGTCTGATTCGATGTGGTTTAATTGTTATTAAATAAACAAAAATAATAATTAAAAAAAAATTATGAGGCGTGCACTTTTGGATTTTCCAAATTATTTTATCTTTACAATAGATAAATGAGCACTACAACAATACATAGTTTTAAATATACTGTACAATAATTTAAACATTCATTTCTAGTTTAATACATAGGTAACTCACTTGAAGAAAATTTTTCGCAAATGCCGGATTCGAATTTGCTTGGTTTGCATACATTGCTATGTGCTCTAACCACTGATAACTTAGTAGCATTTGTTCCTGGCTCATTTTTATGCCACTTTTTGATATCAATCGTAATATTATACTAACGAATCCCTCCACATTCTCCTTGTCAATGACTGTTGTTAAAACCTAAAGGGTACTTAATAAATATATAAATGTTTATTTTTTATTATTTGAAGTACCTACATATAAAAGTAACAATGCAGAGCCGAGCCATTGATTTATCACTTAAATTACCTTGTCTGTATTATAACATAGTGAACCCGCAGAAATATTCAAATATTTACTAACAAGCTTTATAGCTTCCATAGTACAAAAAATAATTTTAAAATTATATTTAAATAGATTCCTTGTTTATTTTTCTAGGTTATAAATTATGACAGTTGACACTAGCGATTGGGGCAGAATCGTATCAGTATCGTTGGTACGGGAGCTATTAACGTTGAAAAAAAAGTCATTTTAGTATAGCTGGTTTTTTGATATATTGTTCCTCTAGCTATTTCGGTTAGAGTCCGCGCAGTCTGGCTGGCCGGAGTGGTTGCGTTCAGTAGTGCGCATCTTATCTGCACAGGAAATTATCCTTAATTTAAAGTCATTTTTTAACGCGTAATTTTTAAACTTTTGCCTTTAGATAGATCCATCAATCATAATTTTTTTATTGCAAGACGTTTTTTTCGTTGTAAAATAGGTGCCAGACGCAATTTTTAATTTCGTTTTTATAAAAAATTCAAATTATTTTAGAATGTCTGTAAATTTCATATTATGTTCTTCAAACATAATATAATCTAAAATTAATTAGCCAGACGCTAATTCGATTGTTAAGTATTAAATATGTACAAATAAAAACGTAGTGAAAGTAGGTAAGTATAACAATTTGATGATTGTGTATATGGAGAGATAGTTTAAAGTGCAAGAGAGATAGAAAGGGTCGGCCGCGAAAATTAAATAACAATAAACAATAACTTTTTTTTTTCGAAAATATAAGATACATAGAAATTGAATTGTTCCTACTCTAGGATTCCCTGTGTTGTGGGAACAAGTACCTTCCATTGGTACATTTTATTCCTTAGGTTAAAAAATAAACTATTAGGGTACATCAACAATCTTCTATACAAAACAATTTTTTTTATTACTCAACTAGCGACCCGCCCTGGCTTCGCACAGATGCGATGCTGATACTAAAATATATATATATAAATCTCGTGTCACAATGTTTGTCCTCAATGGACTCCTAAACCATTTAACCGATTATAATAAAATTCGCACACCATGTGCAGTTCGATCCAACTTGAGAGATAGGATAGTTTAAACATGTAGGTACCACGGGTGAAGCCGGGGCGGACCGCTAGTATACCTATATAAATTCATGCTAACTACTTTAGTTAAATTCAATACAAACTTAAACATGCGAGTGTGTGTGTGTTCACTTGTGTGTGTCGTGTTTGGTGTGTGTGTGTGTGTGTGTGTGTGTTGTGTACATCAATATTGAAACTAATTTTCTAGATGTCTCGCTTCCAATTTCAAAAACTCTGGGACTTTTTTAATTTCCATCTAATCATTTTAAGAATATTTAATTTAATGTTGATTTTATTAAATAAGTAAGGAACCAGGAAAGAGAAGAATTTATGAGCAAAAGAGGTGTGAGTTGTAGGAGTTTTCGTTTTTTTTTTTTTTTTTTTTCGAGTTTTTAATGATGTTCGATTTCATCTGTTTTCAAGTAAGTAGGTACTTTCAAGTGTAAAAAATCTGAAGAAAACTTTACAAAAAAATTTCGAAACTTCGACTCTTCCAGTTTACCACCCTGTAAAGCTGAATTGCTTCAACATTTATTAAGGGTTCGCTATGTGACTAAGCTATGGAGAAATGCACACCAAAAACAACCGACAGCTTTATCTCCAGTTGCTTCTGGTTGGACCATCAACAAAGATAAATACGATTTTGTTTGGTTTGAGGGAGAGCAATCACCTTCCACAGTTGTAGATGTTATTATTCAAAGTAAGTATTGAATAGAACATTAATCAAGAAAAACTAAATTATTATATATTATACTTTGAATAAATGAATTATTATTTTTTTTGTTACAGATAATGGAATATTGGAAAACAATAACAATTCCTTAGACGGCTTAGACGATAACATAAATAATTCTGACTGTGAGAGGGAAGATGATGATGATGATGATTATGAAGATGGCTTTTTAAATTTAACAATGTAATTGTTTAACCTTCATTGATATAGTTTTTATTCCATTCTTTTTAATGTATGGTAACTTTAATTTATTTTTCACTTTTATGTTTTTTTTTTTCATTTTAACTTTTTAATTTATAAGAACAAGTGTAAATAATATTGTATTCTTGCAATTATTTCCTGTCGCATAATTAAAATACACTAGCTGATGAGCTGCATGCTTCATTACTTTTTTTTATTTATACTCATTTTTTAATACTTAACAATCGAATTAGCGTCTGGCTAATTAATTTTAGATTATATTATGTTTGAAGAACATAATATGAAATTTACAGACATTCTAAAATAATTTGAATTTTTTATAAAAACGAAATTAAAAATTGCGTCTGGCACCTATTTAACAACGAAAAAAACGTCTTGCAATAAAAAAATTATGATTGATGGATCTATCTAAAGGCAAAAGATTAAAAATTACGCGTTAAAAAATGACTTAAAATTAAGGAAATTATCGTGTGCAGATACGATGCGCACTACTAAACGCAACCACTGCGACCAGCCAGACAGCCCGGACTCTAACCGAAATAGCAAGAGGAACAGTATATCAAAGAACCAACTATACTAAAATTCTCACTTGTCAACGTTGGTAGCTCCTATACGAGTATTCAGAGAAACCTTGAGAGAAACTAATCTGTCTACGGGCAGAATATTTCCATGGGCAGAATTCTTACTTCACAGAATAGGTAAAATGAGTCACAGTCACACTCAAACGCACAGCTTGTAGTGCAGTCAAAATAAATAATTATTTAAGCATGATTTTTGTTTACTGTGTTAACTAGATCACGCTCTATAAGTATGAATATTTAAATTAACATTAACCTAAGAATTTTAGACTACATCGATTACTAGGAAAAGAAACTTGTGAAAAATATAAATATTAAATATCATTAAAATAAAGGAAGAACGAGAAAAGGACGATATAATGTTGAATAGCATAAAGTATATATTACAGGTAGATATTAAGTGATGTAGATAAATATATCCTATAAGCTGAATAGACATAGACGAATTTTGAGTCTTAGCGTGAATGGTATCCTCGATCTATATTTTTTTTTATATTTTTGATTGACAGTCGATAGATAAGGGAAATATTTTGACAGTGACAGTTAAATGGTTTCATATTATACCAGAAATTCTGTTTGGTAATATATTTGCAAAATATTCGCTACGATAGCCGTGAATATCTAAGTTAATAGAAATAATAAAAGTCAAGCGTTACAAGCGAAGTGTTTGTAAGGAAAATAACTGTAATATACTTTCATAGATACACAAATAATGATCAAAAGCTATACTAGTTATTCTTTGATAAATTTTATAGGTTTTTCATAAACCGATCAGTATTTCGATTATATTTCCACTGTTTACCTTTTTCTCACTCTTTTAATTTATCTTAATGTTGACTCTATGTCATAACTACTATCGCGTGTTGACGAATAATAAAAATAGCAAAAATGAGGCACAAGATTTCAGTAGAAGAAAATATGCGTTTGGTATATTTATTTTATTCCTTGTTGCTATTTTATGGGTTGTGTCTTCAGAGCTCACAAAGGTAACATAGTTTTAAGTTTGTGATAATCCTAATATCTGCATATTCTATCTATTTATTAATATAACTGTATTTTTTTCTAGTATATTTACACAGAGAAGAAATTAGAGAGACCATTCCTTGTGACGTATATACGAAGCTCATTATTGTTTATATACCTTTTAGTATTATGCTTTACACCACCTACAAAAGATCCATGCCAGCCTGCTGATTACACTGTAAGTATCCGCCAACCCGCACTTGGCCAGCGTGGTGGATTATGGCCTGTACCCTCATAGGAGGCCCGTGTCCCAGCAGTGGGAACATATATGGGCTGATGATGATGATGATAGTTAAAAAAAATAATTTTAATTGTAACTTACCTTGAGATAAGATAGGAATATTTCCTTATAAGTTATTCAAGGAAATAATTTCTTTTCAATAAAATAGTTGGTTTTTATACAATAATGTTATAATTTACTGGAACAATAATAAGATAAAATGTTAGCACTTTCTAACTTCTTTGTTATTAAACTTTTCCTAGAATCGTTATTTAAGTCATCTAATCCCAATGCTTGTTGTTCTAAATTCTATGTAATAATGTTATAATATAGTATATACCTATCTTTGAAATATAACTCATAATAATATTTTTAGTATCATGTTTCCCTTTGAGTATTTCCTTTCTTATCAGAATAGAAAAAATCTTATTATTTAATACACTCACCGGCACGGAATCTTGGCCACTTACAAATTTGCCGATAAAAAAAGTTTGAAGTGTTTTTCACGATTTTTTTGTATGCAGATATGTTAACATATTATTTGTTTAATTTTATGGTAAGAAATCATTAAGTTTGAGAATAATCTTTTACCACTTTTTAAGAGTTACTCGAAATTTGTGATTTGTGCGGTTAAGCCGAAGTTACGAATTGTTCGTTTAAAACTTTTTTCGATATCGTTTATGACGTTTTAAGATATTGTTATTGTTGTACTGTAGTCAATGATCATAACAAACAATAAAAAATGTCGTTAACATCTGAACAACCTGCTCAGGCCATCACAATGTTAGACCAATGACTGCCTCAACGTAAAGTACGTAATGTTCAGTACGTACCACGTTCAGCGGTGCACTATGCATGGAGAAGATACCAGGAGACTGGTAGCTACACGTGCAGACCAGGAAATGAAGGCATGAGGTGCACATCAGCTCGAGAAGACCCCTTTATTGTTCAAGAAATACTCAGAAATGGCTTTCTGACAGTTTTTGAGATACACCACCGGCTCTAAAACACCAGGATAATAAATGTGAGTGAGCAATCGGTGAGAAGACTAATGAAGGAAGTTAATTTGAAGGTTTGCACACCAGCACGCCGTCCAGAACTCCTCAGACATCACAGAGAAGCATGTCTTCGTTTTGCACGAGAACATGAAAACTGGACCCACAGCCAGTGCGCTCGTGAGGTGTTTACAGATGACTGCTAAGGCACTTTACGAGCTTCTGATAGCCAAGAGTCAGTATAGACGAGACGAGAAGAGAGTTTTTCACCCATCACCACACTCAAACTGCGATTTTTCGTGGAGGGTCAATAATGGTATGGGGAGGTATAAGTTCCGATGTTCGCACGGAGTTAGTTATCGTAGATAATGCCTTAAATTTGATCAGGTACATTGAGGAAATTCTCCAGGAACATGTTCAGCCCTATTACAGGTTTATCAGTGAAGAAAATTTGCTACTATTACACTATAACGCATGTCCGCGTGTCGTACGATGCGTATAAGAGTACCTTCAAGAGGTTATTATTGAAAAATTGGAGTGGCCAGCTCGTAGCCCGGATCTTAATCCAATAGAACACATCTGGGACATGCTTAAAAGAAACATTAAGTTCGATTCCAACCCAGCACCAATGTTAGATAAGCTTAGAAATACAGCTGGGGCCGTTTGGTATACTATAGCTCAAGTGGACATCAAAAATGTCTTCTAGAGTATGCCAGACTGGATGCAAACAGTGTTTAAGGAAAGAGAAGGAAACACCCTATATTAAAAGGTTCAATTTTTTTTATGGAAACGTTCTTTCTAATTTTTGTGCATTTTTTAAGAAATCATTTAAATTTCACAGGAAAACCATAAATTCTTGTTTAATTCATATCTACGCGGTAGTACTTCTTATAAACTTCCAATTATTACTAAAAGTTAGTAAAAACATTAAAGTAACTAGTTTTGATTAAATTTTTATTGAATTTTGTAGTAGAAAAGAAATAGTGCTATTTTACCCAAAAATTTGCAGTGGCCAAGATTCCGTGCCGGTGAGTGTATATGCTACTTAATTAAAGTAGGTACTAAATGGTTTTTAATAATTTTATATGCAGTTTAAAAGTATTTTTATTTTAACAGCAACTTGTGGAACCAACTACTGAGACAGATGATGAAAATTTCTATAATGAGGCAACAAATAGTTTAGTGAGTATTATTTATAAATTTGATTTAAATTTTGTATGCTGTGATGTTACCTAAACAATTAGATATATGATTTGCATATAGTATATTGTGTAAAACTTATTTGTATGGTCAGTTCTTTATAACATTGTCTCTCTCTCTCCTAATAATGAAAGTGAGTAAATACATATTCATGCACAAGTTGACTCCACACTCTTCACAGGACTTTAAACAATATTTCCCAGAGCCTTAGCCTCTGGGAAATATAGTAAGTTTCAAGTCTGTAAGTTTCATACAATCTTACCACCCTTTTTACTGCCGTATGGAGCAAACTTCATATGTTAATTTTCAATATATGTATTTCCTATACAATTTGTATTACATTGTTTTTGTTTATTTATACAGGGTGATTCTACATTTGTGCCAGTAAGGCCGGGAGAAACAACAGACAGTGATGATGCAACTCCAAGAGCTGTACGCTTTAACAAAGTTGCAGAGGTAATATAGTTAATATCATTCTTTTATTTATAACTATTTTTCTCTCAACCCACGCACAACTTTGTTTATTTTTGTCAATATTGTTATAGGAACTGCTCTAAACATAAATTTTTCCGAAGTAAGAGTAATATAAAAAGAAATCCTATTTCATTTAATATTATTTCTGTGTCATAAAATAATTGCCAGTTGTTTCAGCTTTTAACTAAAAAATATAAGTATATTATTTTACAAGACATATATTATGTATAATATGCATAATTTACAGCATTATATGCACAAAATAAAATCTAATAGGAATATGATATTACTAATAGATACTTTGTAATCTTTGTATACCCGGTTTGCATTTGCGGCTATTCTTGGGTGAATTTCATGTTGCCGCACTGTAGATGTTACTTTTTACCATCCCCTATTTCAGATTTCAAGTTAGAATTTGTGTGAACAGATCCAGAGATATCTTAATACCGTCATATCCTCCAACATTACCTTTCCAGCCTATCTTTGCCCAAATTGAAATTTTAACTTCCCTGAGTGTTTATGTGGAGTAGCATGACATTTAAGACTTGTTTTGTTTTTTGGTAGAAAATTAAAGTCTTTTCTCGCAACACTGATTAGATAGCACATGTATAACGTCAATCAGTCTGCTGCTACATGTCGACAAAGAAGGAGGTGTTTTGGTGGTGCCAAATTTTTCTAAAAAAACTTGTCTCTGATCACTGGGAATCAATTAGAATACGTGAATATTTCTTATTATTTATTAAACTAGAATATAAAAAAGGGGGTTATTTGTTATTTACAAGCAAAAATACGTAGTATTATAGGAGTTTTGTCGCTGGGCAATGTAAGGTTAATAAATGTAGTGTGACCTATCCCAACATTGCCCAACCGTTTTGAGGTGCTAGGGCTGACACATTTTCACAAATAGGTAGCAAGGTAATTTTTTTTAGGTATAAATTAAGTACACAGCATGTTTTTTCTTTTAGGTACCTAGGTAGGATTGTACGAGTATGTATGCCTACCTAAGTACTTTTTAAATGTGTAGTAGAATTTACGTATAGGTACATAAATATTCATAATTTCAGTTTCATTTTAAAGATATACCTAGAAACAGTACGAACGCAATATTATTGCATGTGTACCTACCTATTACTTGTTACCCACCTACATATTTTATTAAACTTAATTTTTTCATCCTTTACCTAGTTGATTTTTTTGTGACAACCCTAGACCCTAAAAATTTTTGTATGAAGATTGTGAGAAAATTACACCTAACTTTGCCCATACAATTTAATGAAGATCTACTTATTTTGGATCATTTTTTGTAAGAGATTCGGCATCTCTGCCTTGTCTTGTACTTTGTCTCTTAAAAACAGCTACGTAAGTCTTAAAATGGCTGAAATATTAAAGGTGGGCAAAGTTGTATACTTTTCCACCTTACTTCGCCCACCTCTTTCTTCCTTATTTTTAGAGAAACTATTAAGAATATGATTATTTCAATTATATATATTCATCCTAAATTCAATTCCCTACTCAAATAACAGCATCAATTCTGTCCATATTTTGTTTTTTCTTGTATATGATCAAAACACTGTGAAAAGCGGGCAATGTTGGAGGATATGACGGTACGTAATGTAATTTAAATTGATTCACCCGAAATTTTGTGTCAGTGTTTCGAGTCATTTGTAACAGGATGGCGGTTCTACAGGGGTCTTAGTATGCAATGACAAAAAGAAAAATGATGGTCAGAACGCTGATAATCCAATGAACGCTGATACCTTAAGATACTGTAATATTTTATATTAGAGAATCTTAACATAAAATATTATAGCATCTTCACCGTGTGTGACGCGCTTAACAGAGAGACAGACATATTTTTGCATTTATAATATTAGTAGGGTCATTTTAATGATCCAAACAATTATTAAGGTTTGTTTGAAATAATATCTTTCTCATTCTACTTCTAACTTTTACTATTTGCTATTAAATACTCAATGAGGAAATTAAAAAGTGTTGCACCTGTTTTCATTACGATAATATGGCTTCCTTCCCTCATCAAAGGTAATCGACCGTTGATCCTAGCGGATTAAGGGCCGATTTTTCAATGCCCAGATAAACAGCTAGATAGACTTTATTCTTCAGTTAACAAAATATTCAATTTTTCAATAGACGAATAGGACTTATCTATCGAATAACTACGTTATTTGAGGAATAAATCTATTTGCCGCTCCAACGGCCAGATAGCGCGCTATTCGACGGTTAGGCGTTTGAGTTGACAACTGACGCGTCAAATTTGGGATATTTTCGTATGTCATAACATAGAGCGTAGAATTATTAACAATTAAACCTCTTTCTATATAATTATTATCAATTAAAATCATATTGAAATTGATGTTTTTGATAGTACTGATGACCATGCCATTGAAAATTTGCCGAACGCTGCCTTTAAGTATGTCGTTTCCATCGTAAAATATATAAATTGAAACACAAATTTAACCAAACTCTTTACTCGAATCAAAACAACAATCAACAATCATAGAAGACAAGTGCACTCCTGACGTGAGTCATAATGACGGTTGTTGACAAATTGCAAGAGTTGACTCTATCCCGCTCTAACCTGACTAATTTAATATGTTTGTTTCGCCACTCCGAGAGCAGAGCTGCCAATATGGAAATATTTGGTCAGATAGTTATTCATCAAATAAATCACGATTGAAAAATAGGCGAGCCGTTATGAGTTAGATAAATAATTGAATAAATCTATTCGAGGGGTAGTTATTAACTTATTAGACTTTTTATCTCGGGATTGAAAAATCGGCCCTAAATGTACTATCGAGTGCTCACAGAGCACTAGATAAAATCGCTAATTGACGCATAGACTTTAAAATTTAAATGTATGAAAGTAGTGTAAAAGTAGACAGTAAAAGTAGAACCGTTCATATTATTTGAAACGTTTGTGGACATTAAATCGAAATAAATTACGAAAAGTAAATAAGACTAATTCTCTAGTTTTCTATTTTTGCGGCATCATGGCTTCACACATATGCAATATAATCAATTATATTGCCTATTATGTATACTAATAATAATTTTACAATAAATAAGAGAAAGTCAAACTAAACAAATAAATTTAATCGGTATGTTACTTACGTCCAATAAAAAAATAAACATAGTTTGAATAGCATGCACAGAAAAACATGATTAAGTATACACTACAGCGGAAACAAATCATCTTATCTTATCACTAAATTACTATCCTCTCTATGACTGAAGGTATTTGAAAATCGTATTTGTTAATTGAATTTTCGTGTAATGGATTAGTATGTAATATTTTTAATCTATTGATTAATAGTACATAGAAATGTTATTTAGGTAAAGGAATAAACTACTTACACCTGCTAAATTACGATTAACTTATGTCATTCATAATAATATTATTATCGATATTAAAAAGAGCCGTTTCCGTTCCTTGAATACAAGATACCACTAGCACTCTGAATAATTACTATCATGACTGCAGACTGACTGTACTATACAGACATTACTTTAAAATTGGTAAGTACTAGGAAAATGAAAAAATGTGTCTGAAATTTTCACAATTTTATATTTTAGATTTAGAATTGTGTTACAAATAAGTATGCGAGATTTACTTACTAAAGAAGATTATTATAATATGTATTTACTATCTTTAACAACTTTTTTTCTTCCATTTACAAATGATGTAGAAGATACTCAGTTAATAATTATATTATACAAGTCCCAAAGTACACTTTTAGAAACTGGTTTAAGTATCATAATTTATAATAATATTACTAAAACATGACAAAGTTCACTATGAAGCATATAACGGTTTAAATTCATGAAAGAATTTCTAGAACATTCTGGAACGTTCGCCAGGTCCGCGTCATGTCAGCGGCGATGGCGGGCGAGGCTCTATTGGCGCGCCTCTCGTGGTCCGCGTCGATTCGCGCTACGGAATACGCGCAACGGCGAGCGGCTGCTGCTGCCACCAGGCGGCATATACGATTAGCACTTGTGTTTACTATACCTGTGAGTTTATGTTGTTTTAAACGTTAATTACGAGTAAAAATTAAGTGAATCCTAAGTTAATTAAGTTAATTAAGTAAATCCACCTAGACTATGTTTCTAAGAACATTACGTATGATGTAATATATTATATTATATCATATTGAAATACATGCAAAAGGCAATCTGATATAGTATGAAAACTGTATATTGATTTTGCAATTCATTGTCTATTACACAAGACAAATTTTAATCTTCTTATACAGGGTGTCCCAAAAAGTAGTGATGAACGAAAGCTGGGAGGTAGAAGACCAAGAGGGCTATCCGAATCACCCCCATGTGTGTTATGCGATTTTTCGTATTTTCGGAGTTATTACATTTTTTTCAATTTTTCATCTATCGCCGAGTACGATGAGATTTTTATTTATGGTAACGTGAATTATTGCGCTAGATGCTTGATTTTTTTTGTGTGCTAAGCTGAAAGATAGGCCAATTCAGTATGGTAACATTTACTATCGTTAGATCTTCGAATGGAATAAAAAAAAGAATTAAATGCCAAGAAAGATAAAATTACCCAGTATGTTCATAACTTCAAGGGCCCATAAAAAAATAAAATCACATAAAAAAGGTTTTCCATTTGGCTTTTAAAAACTTGCTCTATCGATCAGGTAGCTACCCTAAAAATTTCATTTTATTATTCTGAAGGCTTCAATCGAAAAATTGAAATCTAAATGTGGTAAGTGCAAAATTTTTATTAACATGATGATCATTAAAACCAATAAATAGGTGTTTAATTACCAGAATTTTTTTAAATAGCCCCGCTGTTGCTCAGTGCAAGTGCGACATCACTGTAAAAAGTTGTCTTTTAAATGTCTGAATGCTTTTTTATCATTTTTAATGGTTTCTTCTGCTACTATGAATTTCCGGGTTATTTCGTCCAAATTGGGGCATTCTCTCAAGTAGCCGAAGTCTTTTTAGTATCCCCATTGAAACAAATCAATGAGGTTTAGGTCGAGGGACCGTGGAGGCTAGGCTTTAAAGCAGGCGTCACCGGCGCATGCGCAGGCTGCAACGACCAATCCATCTTTCAGGGTATTTTTGCCCTTTAGCCTGGCCTCCACGGTCTCCGGACATAAACCCTATTGAATTTTTTCCGTGGGGATACTACAAAGACGAGAGACTGCCACAATTTGGACGAAATAACCCGGAAATTCATAGTAGCAGAAGAAACCATTAAAAATGATAAAAGAGCATTCAGACATTAAAAAGACAACTTTTTACGGTGATGTCGCACTTGCATTGAGCAACAGCGGGGCTATTTAAAAAAAAAAATCATTTTTAAACACCTATTTATTGGTTTTAATGATCATCATGTTACTAAAAATTTTGCACTTACCACATTTAGATTTCAATTTTTCGATTGAAGCCTTCAGAATAATAAAATGAAATTTTTAGGGTAGCTACCTGATCGATAGAGCAAGTTTTTAAAAGCCAAATGGAAAACCTTTTTTATGTGATTTTATTTTTTTATGGGCCCTTGAAGTTATGAACATACTGGGTAATTTTATCTTTCTTGGCATTTAATTCTTTTTTTTATTCCATTCGAAGATCTAACGATAGTAAATGTTACCATACTGAATTGGCCTATCTTTCAGCTTAGCACACAAAAAAAATCAAGCATCTAGCGCAATAATTCACGTCACCATAAATAAAAATCTCATCGTACTCGGCGATAGATGAAAAATTGAAAAAAATGTAATAACTCCGAAAATACGAAAAATCGCATAACACACATGGGGGTGATTCGGATAGCCCTCTAAGTCCTCTACCTCCCAGCTTCAGTATATCACTACTTTTTGGGACACCCTGTATATAAAAATGAATCGCAAAATGTGTTGGTAAGCGCATAACTCGAGAACGGCTGAACCGATTTCGATAATTCTTTTTTTATTATATTCCTTGAAGTACGAGGATGGTTCTTATGTAGAGAAAATGTAAACATGTACCACGGGCGAAGCCGGGGCGGACCGCTAGTTGTTTAATATAATAATATAGAAATACAACACTGTAGTAACGCAACAAAGATTTAGTGTAATTACAAATGTTTATTCTCATAATATATTTAATCATGCAAATATCTCCACTTTCTCGTTTCAGTGGTTCATATCAAACTACCTATACCGTTTGAGCTTACTGCACACGTCGAGTTGTTCAGCAACAATATACACGTCAACAACGAGCGCATTCGCCCTCACGCTCGGCGCGCTTTTCGCACAAGTACCCACGGATAGATTTAACTTCTCCAAATGTGTGGCTGTTTTACTTACTGCGAGTGGACTTGTAAGTATTATAAATTTTTTAACTTACAATAGTAAATTTAAAGACATATGTGTTTTTGTAAAGAAATTAAATCGGTCTAGTATAGTTCAGAATCGACTTTAATCATTCTCATTCTAGCGACTCATCTGCGTTACATTATATGTATTGCGATTAAATACTATAAACGAAATTAATTATGTTGAAGTGTCGTGGAACAGTCTTATATACATAGAAAGAAACTAGATGATAGACTATAATTAGGTAAAGACTATAGATGTAAGAATAGAGAGAAGAGGAATAGACAGCGAATACCAATTACTTGTTGCTTTTTGAAGTGAAAACATCTTTAGCGGCGTTGAGCACTTTTTCTGTAATGGGTATAAAATCTTAAACTCGCGTCATGACACGTGACCTGATCGAAAAAGCGTAAGACGGATGGATATCAAACATGCTCAACGTTAATAATCAAGTCTTCACTTCTGCCGGCACTCCCGGAGTGCCACCCGTCTTTTTTTTATTATTTCATGATTTCAACAAAACATCCTATTTCAGGTAGTTCTAGGTATATCTGAGAGCCACCAGAGTAATTGGTTGGCGGTATTGTCGGCGTTGGGTTCCGCCTTATGCTACGCAGTGCACTTGCTAATGTTCCGACGAGAGTTGAGAAAAGGGGACGGGATTAACTCCTTTTTGCTCGTTGGTAATTTCAAAATACAGACTGATATTATATTAATGCAATGATGTAGAGATCTTGAATTATCTGTGCGAAAAATTATTACTATTTTTGACAGTGGCAATGAAAAGTCCGTTTTCATTTTGAATAATGAAGGTTCTGAACGTTTAGATTCTATTATTTAATTAATACATCAATTTTATCATTATTTTAGGTATAGTTGGATGTACGTGTGGGTGTCTAATATGGACATTCGGAGGTGTATTAGCGATAGCTGGAGTTGAAAAAGCTGAGCTTCCATCTCCAAAATTATGGAGCTGGTTACTCCTAGATGCCGCCTTGAGTCCCCTTCTTATGGAGTCTTTATGGCTTTGGTGAGTTATTGTTACTTGATAATATGTTCCCTTTATGTAAACATTAATATATTGATTCTGAATTGATGAGAATAAAAAAAAACTATATACTTACTAGCGGTCTGCCCCGGCTTCGCCCGTGGTACCTACATGTTTAAACTATCCTTTCTCTCAAGTTGGATCGAACTGCACATGGTGTGCGAATTTTATTATAATCGGTTAAGTGGTTTAGGAGTCCATTGAGGACAAACATTGTGACACGAGATTTATATGTATTATGATGTATTTCTTTATTTATTAAAATAATCAACAATAATGATATGTTACAGAAAGTGATGCTATTAATACAGCAATAGAATTTACTTATCCTACTATTTTTTATGTACATTGACACACTCTTGTGTATTGTTTGCTTGATTATTGACACTTTCTCGTTCAGGGGCAGATCTCTGACGTCGTCGCAGACGGCGACCGGCGTGCTGGCCAGCACGGTGCCGCTGGCGGCGTGCGTGGAGGCGTGGCGCGCGGGGCCGAGCGCGTGGCACGCGGCTGCTGCAGCGCTGAGCGCCGCGGGCTGGGCGGCCGGCGCGCTGCCCCTCGCCGACACGCCGCCCGGCGGCTGGCTCGGCGTGCGCCTGCGGGCCGCCGAGGGGTTCACGTGAGTGTTGTACGACATTGTGTGGTACGCGAAGCGGATCGTTAGAACTTCGGCAGTCAACCGCGCGCCCATCGGCTTATTGTTCACTGGCAAGCAACTGGTTCACACAAAATATCCTGCGGCGGCGACCCGCAATATGGCGTACAGCGCTATTCAAATCGGCAGCGTTGACACATAAAAAAGGTAGCTAAAGCGCTTGTGCGCTGTAACTACAGTCACTTTTGCTTAAAGGATTCTTATCACTAGTCGTCACAGAAGTTATTAAAGTGCGTTAATAAAATGGTACTTGAATTTAAAAAACACTTCAAAGTATTTATAATAATAAAATAATAAGATGATAATATTTAAAATAAAGCCCTAAATATGAAATGTACAATTTCAAATATATTTATATATTTTACAGGACGATACGAAATATATCGGATTTGGACGAGCAATCAGAAGCACTAATATCGGATGATCCTACGTAACACATCAATATTGTTTAGACATAATTTGTAAGTTAGTGTGACTATAAGCACCGGGTTTGCTGTGTGACACCCGCGTTTGGTCGACTTGTATCACTTAAGTTATCCATTTTAAAATACATATATAAGTTTTATCGACTACTACTTGAAGTCTACTTTTATTGTCTTTCTTAATCAATTCTATGAAGAAAGCAATAACGGTAGTGAAAATTAATATGCATTATTGCTTTTAAATTATTATTTAAATCACATGGACAATGCCTTCAAAACTGTTACTTTTTTGTTTGTTATCATAGTGCTTATGCTATAATTTATAAAGCCGACGTTTGATGTTTGTAATGATCTCATATTTAATTACAATATCTCAAATAAAAATGTTTCCAAACTCTTAATTTCACTTGCGACACAATATATAGACTGAAACAGCTAATTTAAGTGAAACAAATCGTAACTCCTAGTCTATGGTGTATAGCATTTATCATCGTTTAGTGAGAAATAAATAGGTATATAAAAATAAGTCATGACCTTCGTATCATTCCATCAGTAATAATTTATTGTGTATAAATAAAAATTATGACGTAACGATGTATATTTTCTTTATTATAAATTATTATATATTTCATATGTATCACATTATTTTTCCAATGGATATACATAGTTTATATTTTTAACTTCTGGGTGTTTTCAATTTATTAGAAAATGAAATAAATTGCTATAATTTGTATTGTTTGTTCGCTTTAAACATAACTAATATATATCGACCGTGTTTGGTGTTAAAAAATTATTTTATTGACTCTCAAATGCATATAACTAAAAATTCCTAAACTGAAGATATAGACAATTATTGTTATGATAGGTAATAAGTAATTAGAAAAGACTATATTTTCCGAATAATTCAAACAAACATAATTGCATACGACGATTACGTAAAAAATAAAACGATGGCATAATTTTTTAAATTATATAATTCATTAAACTCATTGTTTATCTTCGCGCAGCCGGCTTATACCGCCCCGATTATGCGGGCATTTGACTTTGAAAACATAATCTTATAAAACTTATGTGCGCGTACGGGTGGCAAAGGTGGGCGGGTTGCCACTTACCAGTTAGGCAAAGTTACACATGCGAGTTTTAAGAATTCATCTAGTGGATAATAAAAAAATACGTCTTGAATTTTATGAATATTTTTTACGTACTCAGCGTATGCAAAATAAGTCCTTTTGTGTTTAGTACACCAACGTGACGGTGTGACATCCTGTATATTTTTGATGAGCTAAAATTAATGTTTAACATAATATTTGTATTGTATAGAATATAACTGTTTTGTTTTATTTCTCACTCATTTTATATTTTCATTTATATATTATTTTCTATTGCGTTTTTTTACACAAACATCATTGTATTAACAGTATTGCTTCGGCGTTTAATAGCTATGTAGATTTTCAATTGTGTATATAGTATAATATATATTTATACTCTTATTTAATGATTTTACTATGTTAAAAATTTTCTTGTAACATAATAAAAAAATCGTGCGATTATTAATATACAATAAATAATCTTAGCTAAAATTTTAAAATGTATTTTTTAACTACCGTGTATTTGCATTGAGCACAATGTTTTAAAATAAATATGTAATTAATTTCTAACTTTATTTCTGTATGTGTAATAAATGAACAGCTTGAAATATATACAATTTTTTTATTAATTTCTAATCATAATTTTTTCAACAAGTCCGCAACGCACAATATGTGCAATCTACATAAAAGAAGTCTCTATTATTAGTCCGGGATACATCGCCCATTTTTGCAAGTGATTACTATCAAGCTAATTTTTCGTGAGTAGCTTTATTTTGATGAGATGCCCAATAATTTCATGTACGAAACTCTCGATTGTGGTAGCTTACAGAGGTAACAAGGATAAAAATTTTTGATTTGACGGTTCTCAAATATTTATTACGCGATTTGTAGGACAATATGTCTGTTGAATTATATAAGTATTAAATAAGTGAAAATAAAAAAATCAGCTGGTTAGTAATCATTTATGATGACTTCGTTATCGATACACATTGGAAAGGGGGACTCTTTGATCAAACCATAGATTTTGTAGGACAAATATTTTTTCGAATAATTTAGATAATTATCTTGAGATTGAACAAAAAAAAAACATTCAGTTAGTAATTAATATTTGAGAACCATCAAATCAAAATATTTTATCCTTGTTTCCTCTGGTAGCTACCACAATCGAGAGTTTCGTACATGAAATTATTGGGCATCTCATCAAAATAAAGCTACTCACGAAAAATTAGCTTGATAGTAATCACTTGCAAAAATGGGCGATGTATCCCGGACTATATTGTCTTATGTAAAGTCTGTAGAAGAAGTCGATATATACCTTCTCTACCTACTTTACCTAATTTGGTATGGAGATATTTTGATTCCCGAGAAAATGACGCAATCCCGGAAATCCCGCGGGAACGGGAACTATGTGGGTTTTCCTTTGACTGCGCGGGCGAAGCCGCGGGCAGAAACCTAGTTAGATATATATTTATGTTATTGGTGTACCTAATCAATACTAATGCGCTGATTACACCTAACGAGTACAGTGGCGAGTCAGTAAATACGCTCTCGGCCGAGACAGTTGCCGAACCGAGTGGGTGTTTACACGTATTTCACTAGTGGCGAGTCAGTTCAGTTTTGATCACGACGCGGACGTCTGCAATGGATCGAAAAAAAAAAGAATTTAAACGGGTTTTAAATCGGCTGTTACCAGATATTATTAACGAATTGTGGGATTTATTAGAAATAATAAATAAAAATAATAATACTTTGAAAAAATACAATGACGAAACGAACGAGTGGCGAGTGGCCGAGTGACGCGACGAGTGCGTGTTTATACCTGCCGAGCGGGATAGCGAGTGGGTACTCGGCCGAGTAAACAAATTGGGATTCTAGTGACTGTCTCGCCGCTCTTCTCGGCCGAGTACTCGGCCGAGCACTCGTTGAAGTGTTTATACCAACCGAGCACTCGGCCGAGGACACTGACTCGCCACTGTACTCGTTAGGTGTAATCGCCGCATAAGAATATAAAACAGATGAGTAGTAGAACTAGTCGTATGTTTAAAAACGCTACTTAGAAATACTAGGTACAATTACGTACTGTACCTATAGGATATTTTACGGCTTCACTATCACGTTTCGGGTTAGATAAATGAAGAAATATTATCAGAAAATCTCTCTCTAATTTTAACCGTAAATGTGATCCATCTATCCATGTAGGCCTTAGATCAAAGATATATATTTCCATAATGTAGGCCTATGGTAGCCCCTGGTGGATATTATTGGAGTATGGGACTACAGCTCACAGCCTGTGCTCACAGCTCACGCCTCAGATGAATCGGCAATCGGCATAGACAGGCATAGACTTTTTAGTAGGTACGTCAAAGTCATAATGACATTTTAATTTTTATGTCTCAAGTCTCAACTCTCAAGCTGATGAGATATTTTTAGGACTATGATTTATGAATACAGGCTTGCACATTTGTATTTGTATTGTAATAAATTAATACTTACTATCTGTTATGTGAGAACATAATTGTATTTTACGTGGATAATTATGTCCGTCTAAGTAATATAAAGACTACAAGATGTCCAATATTATAAAGTTAACCATTAAGCAGGTTATACCTGTTACAAAGTGTTCTTATCCAATTTTATCCAACTCGCTTTATAAACATGTACGAAATTACAGTAGTAAAGCGACAACAAAAGCTGATGATATTTTCAGTAAATTTACGGATTGGGAAACATTAAGTAGAAAAAGAACTATCAGCAAAGCTATGAAGGCCTACTTAGAACGGGCTAGAGAACATGACGAATTTATGAAAAAACAGGAAGTCGAATATAAAATTGGTAAAAGACATCTCGCTAATATGATGGGAGAAGACCCAGAGACATTTACACAGAAAGATGTTGACAGAGCCATTGAATACTTATTCCCAAGTGGCATATACGATCCTGCTGCTCGTCCTTTGATGAAACCACCTGAAGAAGTATTTCCAGCCCGGAAAGCCGCGGAATTTGATGAAGCTGGTAGACCTCATCACTTTCTGTTTTACACAGGAAAGCCTAATTTTTTCAAATTATTGTATGATGCTGCTGAGCATATTGAAAACCTAAACAAGTTTGAAGATAAAGTTATAAGAAAAAAAGCTGTTCCTGACCAAAATTCTAAATTGGACTTAGCTACAAGTCTTTGGGTTACTAAAGATCAATTAGAAGTAATGTTGGTGGAGAAAATTACTGACTTGGAATATGACAATTTCAAATTGGTCATGGAACGACTTGTATCACTACCATATGCCTACAAATGTATAGATTTTATTGAAAAATTTAGAAAACCATTGTCTACTCAGAAATTTGCACTGGAAATTCCTAAACCTAGTTTTGATGAAGAGGGTCGTTCTTTTATTACCACCTATGAATGTTTGAGAAAAAAGGCTAGAGGTGATGTAACCATTCGATCACCAGGCACAGGCAAAATAACTATCAATGGAAAAGATATCACCTACTTTGAAGATACTCAAAGTAGAGAACAAGTGATATTTCCATTAATTTTTACTGGAATGGAAAATCGAGTCGATGTTGAATGTAATATTGAAGGAGGTGGGCCATCTGGCCAAGCTGGTGCAATTCGTTGGGGAATAGCATGGGGTCTACGTAGTTTTGTTGATCAACCAATGCTTGAATCAATGCAAGTGGCAGGTTTGCTTACAAGGGATCATAGAAGAAGGGAACGTAAGAAGCCTGGACAGCCTGGTGCTAGGAAGAAGCCTACATGGAAGAGGCGTTAAGATTACTTGTAATGCCGGTTATGAAATTGTAGTTAATAAATAAAATACAGAATGAATTCAACTGTTTTATTTCAAATATATTACAAGATCAGCTTTTCTTATTATAACTTTTTTTCATAGTCTTCTTTCGTCCACCAATCTTTTTCTGGAACATCTTGTTTTTACGCTCTTTATTGTACAGTCGCTTTTTCATAACGGATTTCAATTGCCGCCTTTCTTTCGGGATTTCGCCTTCTAAAGGCTGGTTAAAGAATTCTAAACCCTCTGAAAAAGTAAAATATTAAAAATTAAATTTCTAACATTGAATGCAGTTGTTGTGTCCACAGACAGGTATTATAACTATTAGAAATTAAAACAGAAATAATAACTACTTTGGTACTGATGATACCTTGAGATAACAATATTTTGATAAGTTACGGGATTATAGGCTATGGATACTTAATGAATACAACCTCTATAAAGCTTTACATTTACTACTGAAGAATAATATTCTAATAATTTTACCTTTCAATCTGTTATCAAAAGACAGGGACAAAAATAAATTTTCCCTCCAAACAGCCTTTGGTTCAACTTTCGCTGTTATAAGTGTATCTTTATGAAGTGGTTCACATTCATCTTCAGATTCTGAAGAATCATACAGAAAGGGATTTTTTTCACCAGGATCCAGGGGATGTTTTACTTTTTTATCTTTAGTTTTCACTAATGGTTTGCTTTCTTCTGTGTCATTTGGTGTTTCTAAAAAAATGGTACGAATTATTAAAATAAAGTTATGTACATAAAAATTACTATTTTTCAAAACATAATATAATGACAAAAACAATATGAACAAGTAAATAGAACTTGGTAATATAATTAAAGCTGTGATTTGCAAGAAATATTTACCTTCTTCAGTATGTTCGCTTTTAGAGAACAAGCTACGTAAACTAAATGACGTTGGTTGTGCAATAGCTTCTTTTAAAACATCGCTGACTTCGTAAAACTGTTCCTTTGACACTTCAACCTTCTCTACTTCCACCAATGGTTGAGGTTCTGGTATTTCTTCCTTGTCTTTGGATTTCTTCTTTTTAGATTTCTTTGAAACTTCTTCTTTTGGTTCCACTGGTGCTAAGAACTTTGCATGGTCAGGTTGTAAGGGATCAAATCGTAACATCCCAAGCTTTGCCCTAGAATAATAAATTTAATATAAAAAAAATAAAAAAAAATTATCAATAATTTTTTTATCTTTATCTCACTTTGTTTTACTAGAAGAGTCTTGTGGTTTCGTGTGGTTAGATCGAATAGCAACACCTAAGACATCTTGTAATATTTTTACTTGTTTGCTCTTTTCGTCAGCCCGTTCTAACTCAACAGTTTCGTCTTCTTCAAGTTGTTTCTCACTTGCTACAGCATCACCCTCATCTGAATCTTCTGCAAATCTTTCATCTAGTACAAACCGTTTGTCAGATTTATATCTGGATTGTAAATCAAGTACCTGTAAAACCCATTACAATAAGTAATGCTTATAAAACTGTTACAAGCATTTATAAAATATATTGGTTGAACATTACATTATATTTTATATTGAGAAACTCAGGCTAATAGTTAAAGCATGGCTTTCATTAAAAGCTGAAATTTAAAACTTACATAAAATACAGAATATTACCTTTTGTCCTTTTTTGCCCTCAAATTGTTCCTTTATATTAAAATTGATACCATCATCACTATCCTCATCGTCAAACAAGTTATTTCTGTTTTGGAGTCCATTATTTATATTAGATGAACCATTTTCAGAAATCTTTTCGTCTCCCGTGTCAGTAAATATTATCTTCTTATTTGATACTTTATCCTGTATAGAATTTTAAGTGTAAGTAAGAAGTGAAACTTCTTTATGACCTTATTTTTCAAAAAATAATTTACTATATGCAATTTTACAGAAATACGTCGAATCAAGATGGCGCGTAACAATTATCTTTAACTCCTATGTATACTAACATAATACTTTATGCCCGCCTCCTTGATTCAGTGGTTGACATGTGAGCGTAGCACCAAGGGGTCCTGGGTTCGATTCCCGGTGGAGACAAAGATAAAAAAATGTCTCGGTTTGTCGTACACAGAAGGTTGATCACCTACTTGTCCCTAAAGAAAATCGATCAGTGAAACAGATGAATAATGCATCTGCCCCTTACCCCACTAGGGGACATGGGACTTCACTTTATAATACTTACTAAAATGGTAAATGTGAATGATGGTATGAAAGGCAAGATAACACAATCAACTCTTTGATAAAATAGTAGCATTGTATTATTATTTGTTGTTGTGTGTGTGGTGATAATAGGGCACCATATAAGTAAGAAAAATGTGCTTTTTATACTTGATACAAAGTAAAAGAAAATTACAATATGTGTAACTAAAATATTTAGATACAGTGTACCTATATTCTATACTTACAATTCCTGTAAGACCAGTTTTAATGATCAATTTCTTTTCCTTAAATTCTTGTCTTTTTCTTTTCATAGATTCTAACCTTTTCTTTTCTGACTCCTGCTTTTTATCTCCAGGTTTATCTGTTATATTATTTACGTTATTTATCAGCTGTGGTGTCTGCTTAATATTTTTTTCACAATTATCAGTTTTTGTTATTTTATTACTTTGCAAATGTATATCATTACTATGCAAATCATCATCATTTAAAAATTTTCTTTTATTTTTTCTGTTTTGATCAAAGACATGATCATTTCTTGTGCTAAAATCATTTTGAGCAGGCTGAAATAATACAATTTAAATGGGTATTTAAAATTCAAGTGGATTTTACTATTTTAAAAAAATATGTAAATCACAAACAAGAACTTTTGACTTAAATAAAATAGTAAAATATATATGTACATGCAATAATCATGATAATACAGATGTGTACATTTATTCTTGTAAATGTACAAGAACAAGTGAACATTAAATTTTAATCATATACCAACCTCCGCAGAGGGCTTTTTAATTCCCTGTGCTTGTTCTCTTTCCCTTTGTAACCTTTCTAAAAAACTTTCCCGAGCTCTTGTCACATATAGTCTATTACCAAGAAAATCTTCATTAGAAAAATGCTTTAAGCCTGGGGAACAATTTTATTTGTTAATTTTTATTCTATTTCTTATTTGTACTCAGAACTTAATATCAAAGGACTTACATGACTCAATATAATTTTCAGTTGTGGAAAGAGTAACGAAAGCAAATCGTTTTTTATCATTCTCTGCATCAGGCTTACACTTTATATCAATGTTAGTTACATCTCCATATGAAGAAAATGCATCCAGTATGTGTTCTTCATTTGCATTTTCTGGAAGATTGCCCACAAATAAACGAGTCGTTGAAGTCATTTTGTGTGCATGCGCGGCAAATACTTTTCATTTAATAAAGCATGACTTTATTTGGTTTGTTTAACTTTGAAATCTTAACCTATCACAAAATATTTAAATAAAAAAGGCATGAGATTATATTTTGTAGACATGGGTAGGTAATGCGTGTAATAGTACAAAAGTAATATCACTTTGACACGTAATGCAACATCACGCATTACGCATCAGTTACAAACATCACTCGCATCACTCACTTTTTTTTATTTTGTTGTACATTTGCTTGCGTTCATTACAATTTTTAACAAACAACATAAAGTACGTGGCCAAGTATGAAGGAAAATCAACTACATTTTTTAAATATTTACTTAAATTGTAATTTTACGATATGTAATAACTAATAAGTATTGCAGTTATTATTGCTATTTTTCAATATGATCTGTAATACTTCACGTATATCACCTTAAACATTACTCGGTCATCATTTCATTAAAAATCGATCGGGTAATGTGTGATGTTACGGAGTAATATCACTTCCGTGGAAGAGATGCGTGATGTTGCATTACTATTTGACGTAGTGTTTTGCGCATGTCTAATATTTTGCCCCTGTCTCGCCCACACTCAGCGCCCACAGAATAAACCTCGGGCATAAACAATAATGTCAAGTGTCAATTGAATCTTGACATAATATAGGTACATCTAATTATTGCCGCTTTAAAATATTGAAATAATATTTAGTAAAATAAATAATCTCGTTATCTGACGAGAAACTCGCCTTAGCGTAAACTAAATGATCATAGGAAATACATATAAATATATTTTATGTACAATAAAATAATTAAAACATACTTATACTTACTGTTTGGAAAAAAGTCTGAAGCTTGAAAATGATGAGAACAAACTCTCATTCACGGTGAAAATGAAATTGGCTTGCCTATTCATAAAGCAGTCTTCCATTTATTCTTCATAAATTTGTCTTTTGGGAATAAATGAAAACTTATTCCCGTATCTCCGTAAGTACTACATTGAGGAACGCAACAATATTTCGTATTTCTGCTTTTATTAGTTACAGGTTTCCGTATATAATCGTGATCCATCTGAATAATACATATAGACCGGGAGATACTGACACAAAATTTCGAGTCATTTGTAACAGGATGGCGGTTCTACAGGGTTCTTAGTACGCAATGACAAAAAGAAAAACGATGGTGTGAACGCTGGTACCGGCGGCTTAGTCGCGTGGGCGTAAGTCGAACTCGTCGGATTAATAGCGAAAGTCAAACGATTTGTAACACAAAAATTTTAGAATTTACCGATGTAGATAGCCCATAAAAAAGAAGTAGGCGGTAGTGTCATGCCATACTTTTCCGGTGTGACTTACAGCCCGCCATACCGACGCGAATGTGTTGATTTAAATAAAACAATTATTCAACCATTTGTATCAGGCTAAATTCATTTATGGGTCAAGGTATACGCTTATACAATAGAATTCCTCACAATATTAAAGAGTTTAGTAGTTCTAAATTTAAAACTTACATAAAAAATGTACTAGTTCAGAGAGCGTACTACAGTATTCAGGAATATATGGACGATAAAGACCCATGGAGGGTTGTCGCGTAAAAACCACAGGACAGTTCTTTGGCATATTATGTAGTTAGATATAAGTTACATATTATGTAAATTTATTGACATTATTTTAAAAGAGCAACTATGGAGTTTCTTGCCGATTCTTCTCCATAGATACTGCTTTCCGAATCGGTGGTAAATGTTAAAAATACTATGTAATGACGATTCGAAAGTGCTACTAAATAGTAGTCTAATTGAATAAATGAATGTTTGAGTTTGAGTTTGAAACTTTTGCACAGGTAACCATCGTCGTGCAGCCATTTACGAAAATCGCCATGCCATACTTTTCGGACGATTCCAAATGGTCGCCATACCGCCGAAAATCTGCAAAAAATTTTTATTTCGCCAAACTTTTTGTACCAGTATTGCATTTGGATTTTTGGAGAGTATTTGATAAAATGTGACCATTATTATATTTGCCATACTTCTAGTAGGGGGAAAAAGTGCTGTCATACTTGAAAAATTAATTTAGTATTAATTTATATAAGTGAAGATTTCCAACACCTAGATCTTTGAAATTTTGTATTTATATTCGTTGATCCTCAAACTTACAGGAAAAATAAGTGCCATACTGTTACAAATCGTTTGACTTTCGCTATTTTCCGACGAGTTCGACTAACGCCCACGCGACTAATCCGCCGGTACCAGCGTTCACACCATCATTTTTCTTTTTGTCATTGCGTACTAAGAACCCTGTAGAACCGCCATCCTGTTACAAATGACTCGAAATTTTGTGTCAATATCTCCCGGTCTAATATAAACATAAAGACAGCTTCTAAATTTCGCCACTAGAGGCGTGCGGATAATCTTTGCATCGCCAATAAAGTAGAGATAAACTACGATAACATGGCGCGCCCCTCCAAATTACTGTTTCAATGTGTGTAGTGACATCCTAACGAAGGAGTTTGTATGTAGTTGTACGTATTCGTCTTTACCTTTAGTACTTTAGTAGCAGGCCAGCAGCGGTCTGAATCTTGGTGGTGCATTGTAAATACTTTCACAAATACTTTCAATCGTTTTGAATTTTGGAGGGGCGCGCCATGTTATCGTAGTTTATCTCTACCAACTAAATTAAAAAACTTAGATACTAAAATATTTTTTAAAGAACTTCATGAATGGCTTCAACAGAAATGTTTTTATAGTGTTAAAGAATACCTAAACTCGTAAATAATATTGTCTACTTGCGTCTTGATTTTGAATCATATTATTTATTGATTGAATGTTATTTATGTGAATAATATGTGAATGAATAACAAATGAATTGATTATAATAAAATAAAATTTAGATATTTAAAATGTATATCTAATCAATAATGTAATGCCGTTGAATGACGGCTAAACATGATGTGATAATGTATCATAACACCCTTTATAGCGTTTTCGCCACCGCTGTGGTTTTCACATTATCCGATCCGATATCGGATATCGGACGCCGATAGCCGATATCCGATATCGGATACAATTTGCCCTTTCACATTGTCCGATAAGTAGTTTAAAAGAAAATGTTTAATTGGAATATCTGAAAAACGTATGGACTTCTTAAATATTAAATGTTAATAAAATAAAAGATCGGGTTTAGTACTATTTTTTGAATAATAAATCAAATAATAATAGTATTTAAAAAATGTTAATTAAAAATAAGAAATAATTAATAATTTAAAATGAAACAATAAACAATATTAATAATTTTTTTATTCAATTTTATCAATTCTATACCTACCAAAATCTTCTAAAATCAATTTAGCGGTTAAAATATAATATCGTAACATTACATATTTTACATTTACACTAATACATTCGCATTCATAATATTAGAAAGTGTATCATACAAAACACACCACAAAATTATTTTTTATACATTTTTAAAAGAGTTTTAATTTTAAAGTTAAATAAATAATATGTTAAAATATAGTTCTTCTTGTAAACTATCGAGTACAGCGTTGGTCAAGTCACATCACTACGATCACGTGGCGGCAGTGAGGTGCGCGAAGGGTGCGCGAGTGAGCCTGCGCGTGTCCGCCTCCCACTTCCCCTTCACCCCCGCGATGCTAGATTTATTTTCATAAAAATAAATACAACAATCGTCAATCGATTTACCCATGAAATGTGATACTGGATTTCAATTTTGTGTTTTTTCTAGTATCGTTCTTGCTAGATCGAACTGCACATTTCACCATGTTTATTCGTAAATATGAAAAAAATCCCTAGAGAAACACACTTCGATAGCACTCAACCACGACTACGAGCGCTCGCGGTGGGAACGTCGTGTTGTTCCCACCTGTGCCTACTGTTCCCACTTCGTTGTTCGCACTATAGGGCGTATTCAGAAAGAAAGCTTGAAACTTATAAGCGCTTATAAGCGCTTATAAGTTTCTAGCTTTCTTTCTGAATACGCCCTTAGATAGTATGTATATTATATACTCTACGAAATATATCAGTAAAGATAATATATTCTATGACGTCAAGTCGTAAACTCGTCATTGTCGTTACTTGAATAGGCCAATTCAGTGTCTCCTCTGTGTCTTGAATAGACACAATAGACTAGACATGGCATCAAGCCTTAGATCATTAAGTAATGGATGGAGTACGCTGGCAAATGTTCTAACTAAAATTTCTGCTGATTTTGGTGCGGGGAGGGTAACTCACACTGATGAAACACAATGAAACATAATCACACATTCACAAAAATAACTTGTGCCACGAAAGTCGTAAAAATTTACGACCTTTTAAGCGACGAGTTTTTAAATTCAACTCTATCAATAAGTTCATAAAGATTAAATTTGTATTTCATTCCAAGATAGTCTCGTGGGGAGTGGGGTTCAATATCACGTTCTAAATTCAACTTTGTCACTTAGGTCATAAAGATTAAATTTGTATTTCTTTACAAGATAGTCTCGTAAGGAATGCGGTTCATTAACGCGTTTTAAATTCAACTTTATCTCCTAGTTCATAAAGATTAAATTTGTATATTTTCTTTCCATGATAGTCTCGTGGGGCCGCATCAATGATCGAGTAAACATGACTCGATTATTTGTCTTGATCATATCGCTAAACGATACATCGACGATTATTAGAAATTGCATTTAATTAGAAATGTACGTTAAAAAAATAAAAAAATATATACAAATGAAAGGTTATTCCATCTTTTTTAATATTCGACATGTTTGAATTGCTTCTGCAAGACTTGACAGTACAAAACGGCATTTTTAGCGGAGCACTCGCAGACGTCCTTTCGATGTCTTACGAATACGCAGAGTGCTTGTAATCGATTACGCAAGTAGTTTTTATGAAAGCATAAGATTTTTCGATGCGAATAATCTTATACCTCGGCAAAAGGGGAAACGCCTGCGAGTGTTATCCATTACTTAATGATCTAAGCATCAAGCATGGCATTAAGCATTGACAGCTGTCATTGAATATAATGTTTATGGTACGAATTCCGTTAATTCTGATTTTGAATGAAAATAGCATGAAAATAGACGCTCTTGTTTTAATTGAAAGTGTTTTAGATGAATAATTTGATGCTAAGGCATTACTTTTGGTTATTTACACACAGTTTTGTTTTAAGAGTGACCTAGATTTACAGTGACTTGTGTATTAATTATTGACTCCTAAAAATGTCCGACAGCGAAGATGATAATATATTCACAAACAATGTTATTACATTTCAGAATGGAAACACAGTAAGTATTCGTAAATATGAATTATTGTGAAAGTGTCCAGTTATATGTAAATTTTCAAATGTTTTATGTATTTGCATATAATTTTCAGACTATTAGTGCGCGAGGGCCTGGTATAAACAAAAATAATATGACAGGATTAAGTTTTCGGAGTAACGTTTTAACTTCGACGTTAAATATGGGCGGGAATACCCACCGCCACCGTTTTGGCAATCTACAATATGATCAACGAAGTTTGTACGATGGAAGAGGAACTTCACCAATGTCCATGAGAAGCGATTTAGGACCACGAAATTTTCATAACTCATATTATCCACGAGCTATGAGTTCACAGAGGTCACTTATTAATGGAAGAAGTGGATCACCACTTTCCGTTAGAAGTATAGGTAAACACATTATATTCAATATATATTGAACAATTCAATTTATGTACATTTTGTAAAATTTATTCATTTTCATATTTTTAGATTCAACTGCAAGTGTTAGTGCTGTGGATATTGCAAATGCATTTAAATACATGAAATTTAACAACCATGAATTAAGAATTATTAAAGATGCTTACCAAAAATTAATGAGAAATAAAGTAAGGAAAAGAATTGAAAAACGAAGAAATTTGAAATTATTTCTCAGAGATGTTAGAAGAAAATCTGGATATGATTCAGGAGAACAGGGAGGTGATTCATCACTTAGCAGTGATGACGGTCGATCTGTTAAAACTAGCGTGTCTTATAGAAATGGATTTCCTATACAACAATCAAATAAAATTGATGAGTCTTTGCTACGGACATCAATAAAAGATACTGACATATATAATGATTGTACAGATACTATAAAACAAAACACATTGAGGAATGTCCTTCCTGTTCCTCCAAAACCTGTAAATAAGAAGCCAAGTCACATAGAAAATTCTATAGAGATGCAAAAAGAGCTTGATAATCCAAATGGAACTATGACACTGAAAGATAGATTTACAACAGGATTTCTTTTACCTTCTCAGAGGTTTAATAAATCTAAACCAAATGTTACAATAGACAAATCGAAGAATGGTACTATATTGCCAAAAACAACAAAACAAAGTATGTACAAGCAAACACAAAATATAAATGTGCAATCACATAGTGATGATGAACAAATATTTCCTGAAAAATCTGTTAGGGCGAATGGAAATTCAAATTTAGACTTACAAAGGAAAAGGCTGTTGGATGAGGAAGAAAGTATTTCAGAAAGAAAAAGGAGTAAAATTGATAATAATTTTATACAATCTGGTAAACGAAATGATGACCAGCATTCCGATTTTGATGATAATGATTTTATGTTTAAGAAACCATCAATGCCTGTCCGCAAATCAAATAAGACCCAAAAGCATGATGTTACTGAAATACTTATTTCTAAATCAACACAACCACTTACTCAAAAAATGAACCAAGACTCTGACAGCCATCCCAAAAATTTACAAGATTTAGATTCAGATAATAACAACCAAACAGTAATTTCTCAAAACAGCAGCAATGTTTCAATGAAACCCAGCTTTATAAAACGGAAACTTTTCACACAAAAATTAGATCTCCTTGAGAGTAAAAACCTCAATAGCAATTTAGCTGCACCAAGTCCTCAGACCAAATCAAATGTATGTAAAGAGAAGAATAAAACAAGGAAATTAGTAACATCCCAATCGTGTCTCAGTAGAGATGTTGTTGATGATGAAAATAATGTTTTGGATCTGATACACAAAATTGTACCAGCCGATCAAATGAATTTAACTACTGCAAGTAATAAGAGGACAAATAAAAGTAACAAAGTACCAGATGATAATTGGGATGTGGCCTCTGTTGTGTCCAAATGTAACAGTGCTGATGGTAGCGATACATATACAGATGAAGAAATATTCAATTTACATAATACTATTAAGAAGAAAGGTGATACCGCGAAAAAAGAAGAAAGTAAAGCCATCAAAACTGCAACAAGAGATTGTAAGGTTGTTCTGCAAAAACAGAATACAGAATCCTCATCTACTAATATAACAAGTAGTATGTAATATTGTTTTTGGTTTCAAAGAAATGAAATTAAATCTTAATTGCACATGTATTCATGATAATTTGAGTTACTATATTATGTAGTATGTAATTAAAACACTATTAATTTTTATTTCAGCTATAAGTAAAGGGGCAGTGTTGAAAGCAGTTAAATCATTCTGGGATACTGATATGGAGAGTGACATAGAGGATCTCAGTACACCAGCCTGGAAACAAAAAACTACCATCAATCAAGGTATGATTGCAAATCATTTTATATAATACTAGCGGTCCGCCCCGGCTTCGCCTGTGGTTCATATTTCGCAATAAAAGGTAGCCTATGTCCTTTCTCGGGTGTCAAAATATCTCCATACCAAGTTTCATGCAAATTGGTTCAGTAGTTAAGGCGTGATTGAGTAACAGACAGACAGACAGAGTTACTTTCGCATTTATAATATTAGTATGGATATAAAATGGAAACAGGCAATGATGTCTTGTATTAATAATTGAATTTTTATTTAAATGTATAGATTGTTAACATAATGTGAATGAAAATTAATCTAAACAGCACTACAATATTCAAATACCATATTAACAGTGGTGAATTGATAGCAATCCAATATGACCGAGAAATAGATTTCCTGTCTTCTTCAATTAAATATCTTTTTGAAATTTATATACTTAAATTTGTCAGATAAATATCTAATTTACAATGAACATTCAACCCTTTTTTTTCACAATCAACTCACAATGTGATAATAATATAAACATTTTCTTTGCAGTGAAAGAACCATTGAAAGAAACACCCAATGTAACTATCTTGCAACCTGAAAAGAGAAAAGCTAAGGGTAGCATGATAACAGTAAGAGGCTTAAAAAATAAAATAAACAATAAAACAATTCTAAATGAGGTAAAGAAACCTTCAGCTAGCCCCCAAAAAGTAGATGTGCCTAAAGAGATGGAACCTGCGAAACCTAAGGCTGTAACAAATAAAAAGACACCAAGACAAACAAAAAAAGCTGCAACAAAACCCAATGAAGGTGTTCTTAATACAAGATCTAAACGTAACCCGAAGAAGGTTCAAGATTGTTCCTGTTCTGATGATGTATCAAATGACAGTAATACCCAAACGAAAAATAAACAAGAAAATACAGCTAAACCAACAAAGACTGTCAAACCAAAAGTAAACAAAAAAAGCATTCCAAAAGAAACCAAATGTGTGCCAAAAACAACTATACAAACAAGAAGAAGCAAAGAATTACAATCAGTCTTAAATAACACGCATGATTCGGACAGTAGTATTAACATTTCTGGTAGAAGTTTAAGATCAATGAAAAGGCTAGAAAATTCGAAAGAAAATATTGAACCAATAATAATAACGAGAAGTTTGAGTAAAAAAATGTCAGTGAGTTTATAGGAAATATGCAGTGACTCTTATGCGCGCCACACACGGTGAAGATACTATAATATTTTATCTTAAGATACTGTAATATTTTATATTACAGTATCAAAAGGTATCCGGTATCAGCGTTCTGACCATCATTTTACTTTTTGTCATTGCGTACTAAGACCCCTGTAGAACCGCCATCCTGTTACAATTGACCCGAAATTTTGTGGGTCATTTGTAACAGGATAGCGGTTATAAAATATTACAGTATCTTAAGATAAAATATTATAGTATCTTCACCGTGTGTGACGCTCTTTAAAATAGTGTAAATATGTGACATAGTATTGGTGTGCTTGACCTTCTTTTATATTTAAATAGCATCATGATTTTAGATTAAGAGGCAGGACCGAAAAAGAGTTTATTATTTTAATATACATATTACTTTTCAAATTAATTTTGGATATTTCCAGTGAAATACCTAATAAGTAAATTCTTATAGTTATGTATAAATTATATGGGTACATTTAATTTGTTATATGTACAACTTATTCTTTTTAAATAGTAAATTATGTGTTTAGATTTAATTAAACCATTCTTATATAAGTTAATACTGTCACTTTAATTATAATGCAAGTAATTATAAATAATGTTATTGTAATATATTAAATAATGAAAAAGAACTTTTCTTTTATTTATAAACCAAATGGCTAATAACCAAGTCAACTGAAATTTTATCAAAACCGGGCACTTGGAAATTGCAATGAACCACATCTATAAAATATGTATAGCCATTAGAATACTGTCTGTGTACTGCACGTGAAAATATTTTCAAAGACGCGTGGGGAGCATTTGGAACAGACAAATTTTTTTGTATTTATAGTAGGTATTGATATTGGGAAGTATATTTTAAGTACTTACTCTAAGAATATACATAAATCTATTAAATAAAGTTATTTAAGTACGTATAGGTATACGTAAGTACGTATAGGTATGCACTAACAAGCACATTGATCGAGGTAGGTCTAGGTTTATTAGAAATCATGTGATCGATCGTAAATCGTGCCACTGGTCGACACATTTGACCATTTTTAGTTTTATCGAAGTTCGAACCCAACACTGCCTACGTAATACGTAGGTATATATATCTGTATATATCATTATAATCTCGTTTTCCATGAAACGTTTAGAATATAAATTATAAGGTATCCGTTTATCTAAGTAGGTGTAAAAAAACATATATAATTATATACATAATAGGTATTGTATTTACCACCACCGGTAACCGGTTAACCATTTTCTACAGAGAAGAGATAGGTAGAAACTGCAGTTACTCTTTTCACATCATGACAATTTTATAATATTAAGTATTCATGATTTTTCCTTTGTTTGGAGATAGTATTAAATGATACCATATCGAAATCTAACCTGGTACCCATGCTGGTACTTATAATATCATACGGGTACCGTTACATTGCATTTTACGACCAATAGCTACATTGACCAAGTGGTCCTTAGAGACCACAGGCCTTTGTTGTCAATAGAATAATAACTGGGTAATCTAAACTCAAGGCCTTTCAATTCTGAATATATAGTCTAAATTTCACATGTGAAACTAGTTATCATGTTTTAAAATCAAGGTTAGGTTAGGACCCCATTTTGGCCATTAAATATCTAAGGCCGGTTACAGAGCTTCACCGACCGTCAGTGCGTAGTGCGTACCATCGGCTCTGACGAGTGACGATACGCATTGACCGACCGTCAGTTGGTATCATTCAGTGCTCTGCGTATGCTCTGCGTACAGTAAACTGACCAAGTGTGATTAATCCATACTAATATCACAGTATTACCACAGTATTACAATATTATTTCCTACAGTAAGGAATCGCCTTTGATGTCGCGCGATGCCGCCGCCAGCGTAGGTACTTACGCTGCCACACGAAAATACGCTAGGGTTGCAACAAATGGGAAATAAAACAATTGTGATTATTGATATTATTATGATGAAATCATTTATTCATATGTACATTCAAAATAATTGCGATTATTAAATCTGATGTAATTATTTGTTCATAAATATATAATTATAGATATTGCACTGCTAAATATTATTTACGTGGACACTTTATTTTTGGATGTTCTTAATTGTATATTATAATTTATAACATTTAACTAAGTAATGCATTCGCATTGGGATGTACAATCTGATTAGAAAATAATGAGGACAACATATACATAGCTTTGATTTTAATTCAACAGATACAATTAGGTAATACAATCTTTCTGAAATATTGTTTCCTTCTGGGATTTCAATGTAGATTTACATCCGTAAACGGAACAGTTTGTGCGCGCCATAATAGAATATGTAAGTACCTATGTAAAATAAAATTATTACACAAAAAATACGACTGCGTCGTCCTTTCGCGCTAGGTAAAGCAAACTAAGCGTGTTTGCTTTACGCGGCCCGCGTACATTCGTCGCACTACTGTAGGAAATATGGTAATACTGTGGTATTACAATATTATTTCCTACAGTAAGGAATCGCTTGATGTCGCGCCACAGTGTCGCGCGATGCCGCCGCCAGCGTAGGTAATTACGCTGCCACACGAAAATACGCTAGGGTTGCAAGTTGCAACAAATGGGAAATAAAACAATTGTGATTATTAATATTATGATGAAATCTTTATTCATAATATGTACATTCAAAATAATTGCGATTATTAAATCTGATGTAATTATTTGTTTTCATAAATATATAATTACAGATATTGCACTGCTAAATATTATTTACGTGGACACTTTATTTTTGGATGTTCTTAATTGTATATTATAACATTTAACTAAGTATTGCATTCGCATTGGGATGTACAATCTGATTAGAAAATAATGAGGACAACATAAACATAGCTTTGATTTTAATTCAACAGATACAATTAATACAATCTTTCTGAAATATTGTTTCCTTCTGGGATTTCAATGTAGATTTACATCCGTAAACCGAACAGTTTGTGCGCGCCATAATAGAATATGAAAGTAGTAAGTACCTATGTATAATAAAATTATTACACAAAAAATACGACTGCGTCATCCTTTCGCGCTAGGTAAGGCAAACTAAGCGTGTTTGCCTCGCGGCCCGCGTCGCCCGCGGCCCGACCCCCGCCAGTTCCCCTCCGTTTTTCTGCACAAGTACATTCGTCGCACTACTGTAGGAAATAATGGTAATACTGTGCTAATATTATAAAGCTGAAGAGTTTGTTTGTACGCTCTAATCTCAGAAACTACTGGTCCGATTTGAAAAATTCTTTCGGTGCTAGATAGCCTATTTATCGAGGAAGGCTATAGGCTATAATATATCACGCTAAAACCAACAGGAGCGGAGCCACGCGGGTGAAACCGCGAAGCGCAGCTAGTTAAAAATAACGTAGAATAAATAAATGAAACAAATTATATTAAATGAAGTTATTTTATTTATAAGATTTTTACAATTTAAAATCCAGTGGCTTAATATCTGCAGTAAGGCAATTTGCATATTACGTTGTATATAAATTAATCTATTCAGTTTATTCAGCGAATACGTTTTCGCCGACATGTCGTTAGTATGTATCTAATAGTTTCCATAGCTAAGAAACTAACTTAAAATGTAGTGTCCTGTTTATTAAATAAAGTATTACTATTGTTAGTATAAGTGCAAATAAAATGTAAAGTCTCACAATTGATTATCCTATGTGTGGTCACATAATAAGGCCCTACATAACGTTATTGTTCAACGCTATCCTCGATATTTATTTCATAATTTCAAAATTAATACTCATTCCGAACGTTTATCTTGATCGTCGTTTACACAAGAAATCAGATCTAGATAAATCACTTTTTTTTAAATAATACAACTTATGTCAAGATGTGTATGGGTTTAAGCATACCATTACTTATGAAAACTTTTCGGTTTATCGATAGATTCAATTGGAAACATAAACATAGAAATTAGTTTTATGTTTAATAATAATTAATTATATAAAGTTATAAAAGCAATAATTTATTTAGTAAAAACAAATAATCAAAAAGACGCGCCCAAATCCCATACACATAATGTCAAACAAATTATTACCAAAATTTCACCGAAATTTACTTCAAAAAATTAAAATTATTACTTGTGGACCAATAATTCGTCAGCCAAACTAATCTTATAACAATTAACATTAAATCTCTTCCATATCATAACAACCTATTAAATGCACGTTTAAACAGCCACCAGTGGCCCAAAAATGATGACCAATCAAGACATTACATAGAACACTCGTTTTGCACCATTGCACATAACAACCATCTAAGTCCAAACATATTACGAGAAAAGGCGAATGGTAAAACATACGGGATTAAAAGAAATCAGTCGAGAAATTATGCTCCGATATGATATATGTTCCGCACTTAAGTATGACACAGCCACATATTATACATTTATAAATATTTCATAATGAATTTATACATATAATTATTGTAGGTAGAGATTTGTGTAAGTATATATAATTTAGGAACTTCTCGCAAGCCATTTTCGGGCCACTGTCTTCCTATACATATTTACTTTAAATAACATTATATAATTAGTTCCCTCGCACAAGATATGAACAGATCTACATTTGTTTTCACTTATAACTTTTCAAGAAATTGGATATTTCTCATCTTTGTTAGTTGCATAACTCAATACACAATTACACATTAGGTTCATCAATTACAAGATTCAGAGACACAATCCCTTATCAAAAAGTTATAAATCTGTCATCAAAAACTACATTTTACGTGCAATATTCTAAAAACGATTCACATTTATCGAGCTCTACACATCTATGTCGCTGAAAAGTATTAGAATTACACAATTGAGTACATGATCAATATTGCTATGAAATATATTTAGTATGTCACGATCCGTGTGCGAAGGGCCTTAGTGTTTAAAATAGAATGGCTGTGAAATACCAAGCACTTGATGCTGTCGATGATTGAAGCGATATAATTTCGAGATAATATACAAAGAGCACTATGATACGCGTCACGTCTCAATACTCGTCCTCCTCCGGGGGGTGGGGGTTGTCGCCGTCCACGTCCTCTGGGGGCGCGAATCCGTCCTATCAAATGTTTTATTACTTATTAGTAAGTCTATTTAAACACATTACTAATACGGCAATAAAGTAATTGAAAAAAAAGACGGGTTGCACTCCGGGAGTGCCGGCATAAGTGAAAACTTGATTATTAACGTTGAGCATGTTTGATATCCATCCGTCCGCTTTTTCGACCAGGTCACGTGTTCTGACGCGAGTTTAAGATTTTATACCCATTACAGAAAAAGTGCTCAACGCCGCTAAATAAGTTTTCACTTCAACAATGCATCCATACATATTTGAGAAAATCATGGGGCACAATTTATTTAAATAAAAAAATATTGTAATACCCAGTATGGGTTGAGTGGTTATGATAATATGAGAACACAATCTAGTAAAATAATTTAATATCTCGAATTCGTGTCACAAGATAAACTTTTTCATCATTCCTGAGATATTATGATGACTAACACAATAAAAAGTGTAGTAATCTGTCTTTTTGAACACCATGTTACTAACAGCTGATTTATATACAAAGAAATATAGATAAACTTTTATAAAATTATTTTTATGACTAGTTATTACATACCTCAGTTGCATATAAGATATCCAAAATCTTTTGGATGATCGGACCATTGTGTTGTTCTTCCATTTCCTGGCAGATAACCTCTATGTCCCGCAATTTACCAAAATAGAAATCTCGCTCTTTCTCGAGTCCTTCGACGGTTGCTTTCAATTCATTAATCTGGGAAGAAATATCATCAATATAATATCATTCCATAGGCTACATTCACAAATTACCTATTATTTAATTTTGTATTTTGCTTTATAATCGATACTTTCTAGAAAAGTAAACAGAAGCCATTAAATACAATGATTTATATTCCAAGATATTTCATAAAGATAAGTTTAATCCATATAATATCAAGATTATAACATGACATAATGACACAGCAATGTAAGTATGTCTTACCTGAAGGTTAAGCTCTTCAATAATCTTAGAATCTCCTTTCGCATTTTGATTCAATCTTAAATTAACTGGTGGAGATCTCACTGTGCTGTTAGCTTTCCCAACTGTCAAAAATATTATACCATTTTAATAAAAGTTGAAGCTTATGTATAAAATAAATAAATTGTTAAATATTTCATTATTTAAATACACAAAATTTTCCATGTTATTACTGTATTTAGAAGTTAATCCAATATTATTTTACATGCTAAGTTATTAATACAAAAAAATATTCTAACATTAGCATATATTATAAAACATTTTATATGTATCAATGAAAATATAATTGCCAATTAATATAGAAGCTTGTTAGTTTTGCACTATTTTTTAATATAAAAAGCATAATACTTTATACTAACATACTATAATTATCATAATCATTATAAATACATACATCTATTAACTTATAACACTATAAAAATGATGTAAAATGAATGATGTGAGTACGAGAAAATGTTACTTTTAATGTTAGGATCGGGATTCGGACAATGTCGATATAAGATGGATGTACACAAATTACTCAAATAATATGTTCATAATGAAGACATACTTCGACACCCAATACAAAATCAAGCAATGGTTCTTTTATACATAAATAATAATAACCAATAAATACATAAACTCGATAGCAACACTGTAAAACTGAAAGTAATAAAGAAAAGAAATGTACTGGTTTGGGGTCTAGCGGCGACTTTAGCGACGGGCGCGGCGGGTTTCCTAACGGCGGGCGCTGCGCGGGGCACGCCGGCCGCCGAGCCGTGGCCCATGGGCAGGCCCTCGCGCTGCGCCATCGCGTCATACGGCACGCCGCTGTAGTTCGCGTCATAAAACTTCTTGAACCATTGCAAGAACTCAAAGTTATCTTGGAACCGACCCTTCACCAGTCTGTCAATAGGTACTATCTACAAAAAAATGGAAAGTAAAATAAAAGGTATCGACATTGACGGTGCCCACCGGCCGTGGAATGAGTGGGGGATATGACGTGATGTGGCGTTATTGACCACCGACGTTTACGAGGAAAACGAGCACAAAACAATGATAACGACTCGCAGTGTAAATATAAGTGGTCAATAAACTTGAGTCATAGTGATAAATTGAGAATGTTGTTGGGGATGCATACTGCCGGAATGGTGTAGGGGAGCGGCCCGGCGAGCGCGCGGCGGGGGCGCAGCGCTACACAGCGGTACGCCACTGTCGCAGGCTCCTGATCCAATTGTAATGCCGCCTCGGGCCTCGAATGCATCATATTCCCTTCCATCATAATTAGCATCAAAAAACTTTTTAAACCACTGTAAAAACTCAAAATTGTCTTGAAACCTCCCCTTTATCAGCTTGTCCACAGGTATTACCTATAAAATTTGATGTATTTGGAAATCTTAATATCCTAGAACTCCTCATAAGAAATATAAAGTGACCCAGTTTGAAGCATTAAGGTCATTAAGTTATAAATGCATTTATTACAACTTGAAATGAAATTCATCATTATTGGATTTAATACATTTCACACAACAAAATTTTCAATCCAGACTAATTCCAGAAAGATTCTTCATTGTTGTTATCATTTAATTATAATTAAAAAATAATAATTAATTAAAAGCATTGGAACCCAATTCAAAGTCACCAGTTTGTAGTTTGATTTATGACTCATTCAATCTATATCAATCATTATTTCAAAGAAATGAACTTATGAAGCATGGAATACTAATCTATAAGATATTTTTATTTTTATTTTTTATCAGCCAGAAATTTTCTTCACAACAAATTTATTATAAAATGAAAATAAAAAAATGGAATTAAACAATGATTAACCTTTTAATACAAAGATTAGAAAATAAACTCTCTGTACATTACATAGCAACAATTATTGGACTTTGTTTACTCGTACTATATTTGATTATAAATCCTTACCTTGTCCACGGACATTTTTTTAAATGCAGCCTGTAAAATTTTGAAGTTCTGTATATATTCATGTTCCAGGTTTGTCTTAAATTTGATACGCTTCATTGGTACACTACCAGGGAACAACATGTCCATAAATTGACAATATGCAGCTCCTGTACATAATTCTTCAATTTTGGCAAAATTTGACTGTAGTGCATCGTTCACCCACGCTAACATATCATGTCGTGATAGATTTTCCGAAGTGACATTGGTAGAGTACACATTCACTGCCATCGTGAGTTATATGTTATTTTCTTGTCTAAAATAACAATAAAGCCATATAAATTCAGCGTCAATGGTATAAAAAACAATATCTTTACGAGACCGGCTAATAGTTACCCACAAAAAGAAAGTCAATCTAAAAATAGGTCGTCAGATATATCTCAACAAGCTTTTATTTAAAAGGATCTCAATATAAATAAATTAAGTTAGTGTTTAAGAAAGTTTTTACTTCTTTATCGTACGAATTAAGATATACGATGCATATTTTTCAGAATTGGCATCATTTTATCTTACGGCGGATGTAAATTGTAATGTGACAGGAGACGACTCATCAAAATTATATTCTGTTGAAACTTAGACTAGTAGACTGTTTAAAACTTAAATTTTTAAAAATAATATAGGACTCTTACCTGTATTTGATAATTTCCTAATTTCTTGTATATTTAATTATCATCAATAATTTGAGCAATGCGTGGAAAACGTTATTTTTTGTTCAATGTTTAACCAAAAAGCTCACCGACACCGTCCTCTTCGCGATTTACCAATTACAAATCACCATAGACAATTTGAATTTTCAAAAAATTTCTAGGCGTAGGCATTGCTATAAAGGTGAGAACACATAAAAACGCAATCATTTTAACATTTACATAGTTCTATTTAACTCATTTAAATATCATAATAATTGATATTTTTACGAGAGTCGAGAACGCTTTATTGTTTATTTTTGGGTGATCGGAGCACTTGCAACCATAATGATTGAGAAGTTTCACACAACTACGTAAAAGTTAACACAATGTTGAAAAATGCATGAAAATAATATTACTTCTATTAATTTAGTATAAAATAATATTTGTTTTTTATTATAATTCTACAAATTTGCGCTACCCAATAGTTTTTGTTTCTTAAAAAATTTATATTTAAGAACGAAGCCCAGAACGTCAAAATCTCAGTAGATTCAGTACTGACAGATGACTGAATTTTACCCAGACATTAGAAAATGTCAGGTAAACACAACAACAACAATGACGGAAAATTGCTATCGCACATTGAAATGCGTGATTGTAGTTCGCAGACCGAACATAGTAAATAGTGCCGCGCCAAATGTAAATTATTTAGATACGTGTTTAATATATTATGTGCCTAATTATAAAATTGTGATCCTTAACCACACCAGTGCTCTCAATGTTATTACAAATTCATTTAATAATAATTCTAAATTATTAGAATATTTTCTATTTGTAATACTTATCACTTAAATTTTCTAAAATGACCCAAGAGAATGAATGTATTTCGGAATCTAATCCGAATATTAATAATGATTCAAATGTAGTTACTACCAGACCATACAGGGTCACAATGGAATTTCCATTATTTTTTACGATTCTATCAGTATCGCTCTCAGGTAAGTTTTTTTTGTTTTATCTTTGTTTACATACCTAATCTTTGTCTTTAAATACTTTAAACTTAAAATAAATTATCGCATTATAATTTATATTATATCACTAATTACCTTTTAAACATATCCATTTAACTCTTGATTTATTAGGCTTTCGTTTTATTACTGAATTAAATAGAACAAACATAATTTTACAATAAAAAAAAACATATTCTGGTGTTTCCCAGAATATTTGTAGTTCTGATGTGAATTATTAAATATTTTGACAATTAGCTTCCCAGAGCAAAATTCATTCAAAAAATTTAAAATGTTTTTCATCGGAATTAAATCTATTTTGTAGGTGCAGCAATAAGTAATATTCTTCTGTACCGTACATGTGTTCATTCATTGAACCATACAAAGGAAGAGTGTCAGGTATTTTTGTCACCTGCAAGGAATAATGGATCCCAGGAATTAGAGGAGCAGGTGCAAAAGTATGCAGCATTTGTGGCCACAGTTAGGACAATACTTGAATCGTTGGCTCCTGCAGTACTCTCTTTGTTTCTTGGTGTTTGGTCTGATAAACATGGACGCAAGCCTCTCATTGTGTGGCCTTTATTTGGTAAGATAATAGCTTAATCTAGAGTCTACAGTCTAGATAATTTTTAGATATTTCAAAACAACAGAAAAAAAAAATTATAATATATCACTAAAATTTATAATGAAAATATTGTAATCAATGTCATTATGTATACTTTATAGATCAACAGTTGAATTATCAGGCTTTTGTTGTATTAATACAATTTTATAAGTGCTTTTCATAAGTGATTAGATTATATTATTACCTATACACATTAATATCATGTGACTAACATTTATATTACTTATTACAATCAATACACAATACCAATAACACAGATAAAGTCTATTTTTATTCTTGCTAATTTATATAACAGTCAAGCTAAATAAAATATAATGTTTTTGGATGATTTTTAGGATTGTCGATAAGTGGAGGCCTTACCGTCATTTATAGTATGATGGATAACTTAGGACCCTGGTGGTTTATATTGACAGTCTTACCAATGTCAATGGCAGGAGGTTTCACTGCACTGTTCACTGGTGCATTTTGTTACTTAAGCGACATAACAACGAAAGAAACACGATCTCTACGGTAATATAAAAAAAAATCCATAACACAAATTGAACTAAAAAACAAATATAGCGAATAAAGATTGTATCAATTTATTCATTTATTAAAAAAAATTGTTCGCCAGTAAAAAAATGAAAAGGACATGCTTGTAATGATAATAGTAAAATTACCATAAAATTTATACAAAAGTAATTTATTTGTCATCATGAAGAATCATTAAGATATTATTCTTTGTTCTCCCTTGTACTTTAATGTAAATTTATAAGGTCAAGGTTTTTGTTTTGCAATGAATTTTAATTAAATGCAATAAAGAGGTATCATTTCGTAGAGTCACAATTATTTCAATTCAATAGGTATCTTAAAAACAAATACTTTATGTATATTTCAATACTACAGTGACATAAAAATAAAATATTCAAGTTTATATATACTTTATATTCCTCACTTTATACTATTATTCCTCATCACAATTTAATCTAAAAACATTAAGATTGGAAAATATAAACATCAGTAGAACATACCAAACGCCTTGAATGTTTACAAGTCCAAAATACTATAAAAATGCTGAATCATTGCATGCAAACCTTATTTAAAGCAGATATGTGTTTTCAGTTATAATATTTTATATGTTTTTAGGATGACAATAGTAGAGGCATCTTTATCAGTTGGCAGTGTTATAGGCTCCCTCGCAAGTTCTTATTTACTGAGAGTGGTTGGGAATGTCTATCTATTGTTGATAACCGCATCACTATGTGTAATCGCATATGTTTTCACAAATTGCTGTTTAGAGGAGTCTTTACCTAATGTTACGAAGGTAATTTATAACACAAATATATATGTTACCGGAAATGTATGAAATCAAGGAATTGTATACAATTCCTAGGAAATGTGTACAATTCCGATCTAGGAGTTCCGAAGAATTGATTCTTCGGAACTCCTAGAACTGGTGTATTTCAACACCCCTCTGTTTAGATCTCGTCACACATCATTATTTTACACTCCTAATTCTAGTAGTAATTACGCAAAGAATCGAATTATGTGTAGAATTTCTCATATATACAATAAAGACTATAGAGAACTAGATGTTTTCCTTTTATCAAAGCAAAGATTTATAAAAGAAATTAACAAAATTCACATACAATTCGGCTTTAGTACTAACATGCAAATCCAGACAACCACACATTCACATCACACTAACACTCACACACACATACACACACGCACACAAAGGGAGATTTCAGATTTAACTGTTTAATTATTCATTAACCTTTCTTAAGATATTATATAATTCACCAAAACATGTAATACACTCCTTTCTGATAATATGTCATTTAAAAAATTAACTTAGCTAAGTAGTAATCTTAATTGGCTCTTAGTTCAGTACTAATATATTAAAAATTGTTACTTATTGTAATGCTGTATGATTACAAAGAAATAAATAAATAATTTCCGATACCATTTAGGAAATGTATAAAATATTGTTTAAAAAACTATTTAATGCATGCATATCCTAGGAAATGTATAATCTTCCTAGGAATTGTATACAATTCCAATATCGTATTAGGAAAGGTGTAAAGTAAATGCTTTCTGTAATAAAACACGTTGTTATTTTTTTTATTATAGCTCTTATTGATACAATCGGGTAACAGTCATACCGTAAAATTGTAATAATATTATGTTCATATTATTATATCTCTCTCCATAATACACGGGTACCACCAGATCCAGAAGGAAGATACCCGGTCCTTTGGAAGGCGTACGTGGGGACACAGGTCCAACACGCAGAGGCCCGCAGCCTGCCCATGACTGCACTATAGAGATACAGCCCTGGGCAGTCCGCGGCCAATGTAGGACTATTGCAGAAAAATGGAAATGAACAAAACTGGGTTATGGAAGGGGGTGTTAGATGGACTGGTATATTGGTTCTATGGGGACTATGGACGTCTACCTTTGCAATGTTAAAAATTGAAAATAATTACTAATTAACATTTTAAAAATCAACTATCTAACTTTTAACGTAAATATCAAATTATTCTTATAAAATCAAATTTTCATTTGGCAAGTAATGAGTCCCCTCGTCCCACTGTCCCCGCGTATATTTGGCGCAGTCGGATTGTATAATCCGCCGTATTACATTACGGCTAGCTATTTTAATATGCCGAAAATTCGTCTTTTTCCAAAATTCTACAAAAAGACGGTCGCGAGCCGACGGAGCCCCACTTAAAAAACACGAACCTAACCTAACCTAAGGGGGTGGCCCTTATCCAGACCAAAAATTTCTGATTACGAATTATCGGCATAGTTACTACAAAATGCCGACCGTTTGTAAACGGCCAGATTATATACAATTTGCCTGCGACATATCAATATCTTAAATGTTTTACATTTCCGATAGCTATTTAGGAAATGTATAGATTTCCTAGGAAATGTATAGATTTCCTAGGAAATGTATAGATTTCCTAGGAAATGTGTATAAAATAATTTATTTCACACATTTCCGTGCGATTTTAGGAATTATATACATTTCCTAGGAATTGTATACAATGACGGATTACATACATTTCCGGTAACATATATAAACCCTAAAAATAAAGGTAGTACGTTTTTTAGAAGCTTTTTTAATTTATCATCTTACATGAAAAGTATTTAGTAATTATGTAATTATTACCGAACAGCGAGGGACTGGAACGCCTTGCCCGCGTCTGTCTTTCCAGAAACCTATAATCCGGATCTGTTCAGGGTAAAAGTGAATAGGCTCTTTCTAGGCAGGCATGCTCATTCATAGACTGCATCACTACTTACCATCAGGTAGGATGCAGTCAAATGCCTGGCTATCGTTAATAAAAAAAAAAAATGTTCCCACTGCTGGGACACGGGCCTCTCGGGAACAGGCCGTAATCCACCACCCTGGCCAAGTACGGGTTGGCAGTTGACACAAATATATTGTCGAACCGTCGATTCTTCAGCATGTCGGTTTCCCTACGATATTTTCCTTCACCCATTACCACTTAATAATAAAGTCATGTTGTAGACATAAATTAACAACATTACTGAAATATTGATTGTTTTCAGGGTGGTATAAAATCGGTATTGGACTTCAAACTGATAAAGGAAATGATCGCTGAATGTTTCAAAAGGCGTCCAAATTATGGAAGAGCTCAAATACTATTGCTCACAGTGGCTAACAGTTTATCAATATTCATAATGTATGGGACGTTGAGTTTAGGGTACATGTATACTAGGAAGCAATTACATTGGGCCATACAGCAGTATACAGTGTATTCAGCTGCTCATACTACGATAGCTTTCTTCGGTTCATTCATTGGTGTAATGCTGGTTCAGAGAATATTCAAAGTATCGGATTTGGTGCTATCCATAATCGCCTTTTTGTCGTCTGGCGTCGAATATGCGATTAAGGCGTTCGCTGTCACATCCTGGCATATGTATTTGGGTAAGAAATTTTACTTATAACCGGTATTATTATCCTTAAAATTAGCATATTGTGAACGGGTTTCATTAAATTTTGCTAATGAAGTCAGCTTATTATCTCAAACATGTTATGTTGTGATGTTATGCTTTGAATATCGACTGATCATTCACTTTTACTGGATAATTTTACAAATTGTTTGCTCTCCAAAAACACGTTGCTGCAGTAGAAGTAAAAGTTTTAAATAATATAATCAGTTGCACATATAAACCAATTGTGAAACCAAGGGCTGGAAACTTGAATGTTTCTCAACTAGTTCTATGATTCTGTAGAAAGGTGTTTCTAAAATTCCAGCGCTAACTAGATTTGCAATACCTATGCCCTACTCACTTCTATAAATAGTAAATACTTTAAGACCCTAGTAAATGCAGGAGTAGAAATAAAAAGTTTTATCATAATTTTAAAACATGAAGAAAATTGATAATTTCCGTATAAATTATGGGATTATAGTAATTATAGGATGTCCTTTTCAAGTATAAAATCGAGCTTCTTGAATCGCGTGATTTTATTATTCTTTATTCTAAAAAATAAATTAAAAATTTAAGTCATAATATTATGTACCTATCCCATAAATATTGCTTTTTGACATTGACCACGAAATTTTGAAAGTCAAAAACGGTTTCGTAAATGAATACGATACCGCTCTAAAAAATAATTGTTGAAGCCCTTTTATAATATAAACCTGTTCAACCGGTTTCATTATGTGAAATCTAGTAAATAAAATAATCCTTGAACCAAGTCAACTTCCGTAAAATGCACTTATTTAAAGATGCTTGCGGGTGTGCCGCGTATTGCTATAAATATCTTGAAAAGTCGAGCTAAAAATATCTAGAAGTTACATGTGGTTAAATAACAATTGTCTTTATGTTTTAATCCGATCTCTTTTGACGGAGAACTAAGTCCAGTGAAGTACCTACGTATTTTATGACGTTAGAGTTTTAACTTTTAATTCCTTTGAAATCTTGTCTAATGCTTGTAAACTTGTAAACTTGTAAATTTCTATAATGTAAAAGACAAACATTTCACCTGCATTAGAAATAGAGATATTTTTATAACTCATTGGAGTTTACTTTCATAAAATCGTTTTTCGTAAATAACAAAGGATGGAATGATACTTAGAACATACCTAAGTAGATAATTAGGAATTGATAAATGAAACAAAAAGATAATTTATTAATAATCTCTTGTTCATGTTTCAACGAGGTTACCTACTTAAAGATTTTATTTTCTTTTTAACATTTTATTTATTACATCGACAAGATTGAATTTAAGGCAAATGCATATAAATTTTCAAAAATTAAATGTCATGGACTCATGTGTATTCAGTATTGGGTACTTACCGCTTTTTGTATCTGCAGACTGCAATCCACCTGTTACTTCTGATATTATATTGTGTTTATAAATAAACTAAAGTTCAATTTGAACACGTGAAATCAAAACGAATAAAAACCGGCCAAGTGCGAGTCGGGCTCGCGCACAAAGGGTTCCGTAGCAGCAAATATAATAAATTACAGTTAAATCAACCTATCTCAAAAACTATAAGAGATACTTTGATCAAACCAAAAATCGTTGAAAGAGTTAATTAGCATGCATCACCTCTATTTTTTTTAGAATTTTATACCCCGTAGTTATAAAAATAGAGGGGGGGGGACATACTTTTTACGACTTTGAGAGCTGATATCTCAAAAACCGTTCACTTTAAGAAAAATGTTTTTTAGAAAACTTTATATCATTTTAAAAGACCTTTCCATTGATACCCCACACGGGTATGTACATCGAAAAAAAAAATTTCATCCCTCAGTTACATGTATGGGGGGCCCCACCCCCAATTCTTTTTTTTACTATTTAGTGTCATATTTTTGTAGCGGTTCATACAACACATATTCCCATCAAATTTCATCACTGTAGTACTTATAGTTTCCGAGTAAATCGGCTGTGACAGACGGACAGACGGACAGACGGACAGACGGACATGACGAAACTATAAGGGTTCCGTTTTTGCCATTTTGGCTACGGAACCCTAAAAAGTAGTACATTTTGTTATATAGTAAAACAAGTTGTAGTAAAAGAAGTCAAGGTCTTCCTCGCTAACAAATTGGCTTTCCGCCGTGGGAGCGTATTACTTTACAGGAAGGATCAAAGTCATGAACACATCGCCATATATTATGTTTGTGTAGATGCCGTTTAGCGTGACACTTTTACTTTATACTAGCTTTCTGCCGTTGGCTTCGCCTGCGTGGACAACGAAAATGCCGATGAGGATTAGATTTTTCAGACTATTTCTAGACAGAAAAATCATCATTCATATCATATGAAAATCTCGCTTGTGTTATAAAATAAACACAAACAAACTTTCGCATTTAAAATATAATGTAAGGATTGAGCGTTATAGGGATTTGTTTTTATTAATCAGGAATGATACATAATATTGCCAAAAATTAATTTACTGTTCAACTATGTGCCTGCAATAAACAAACAACTAAGACATTAATTTGTTTCAGCTTCGGGTATATCCCTATTCAGAGACCTATCTTCGCCGCTAATTCGGTCTCTGATAACCAAGATCCTGCCGCCACAAGATATAGCCAAAGTGTTTGCTCTAATGTGCGCTATAGAAGGAATAGCGCCTTTGATCTCGCCTGTCATATATAATTCTCTATACGCCTACACAATATCTACGTTTCCTGGAGCTTTCTATTTACTTTGCGTTGGGATTACAGGGATATGTGTGACGTTCCTCGGGTAAGTTTTTTTTTATAAATTCTAATTTGCTTAAATTAATTATTAACTATATACTTTTTCTGTAGTGTATGAAGTATTCACCTGTTAAACAGATGTGAAACATGGAAAAGTTTTGAGTGATCCTCGTACCATTATGTCTTTAATATTATTTCTAACGTGGAAAAATGACAGCGCTGTATAGGTCGTCTATCGCTATCACTTTCCCACCCTGGAAATATTACTGCTATAAGAAATCATGGTATCATAATATGAGTAGAATTATTATTGAAATTATGTAGAAAATGATTTTTTGTCGATACAAAGAAGTTCTTTCGATTGTAGAGTTATTTTTGGATTTCACAAAACCTTGCCAAATGACAAAGTGCGAACATTGACTTTTCTATAAATAACGGCAAAATGCAATAAGGATGCAAAAAAGATATATGTAATTATGCAGTTTCAGTTTTTAATATCTTTATGTACATGTCCAATGTCCATGGAACAATAATAAAGAGGTACCTAAATTAGCTACCTACTTCCGTACTTTTTCGGACTGAATTTAATAATAAAAAATTTGGTATCTTGTTTTAACAAGGTATACCTACATAGGTTAGTGTTTAATCGCTATTCTTTATATCTCAGACTTGCACTAAATCACAAATTTATGTTTTTGTCATGTTGATATTTGAGCTTCTTATTAGCGGGGAATATCTCCTATTATGGAGATCAGTAGATGATGTATCAGTCTACTATGAAAGATAAAAAGTTTTTTTATATGAGATTTACGAGATGTACACTAATTGCGTATTCATAAACTTATGCGAAACGAAAATATTGAACTCTTCGTTATTAATTATTATCAATAAAAAATAAGTCTTATCTATTTTCATCTATACTAATATTATAAAGAGGAAAAGTTTGTAAGTATGTATGTATGTATGTATGTATGTATGGTTTTCACGCAAAAACTACTGGACCGATTTCAAAAATTCTTTCACCATTAGAAAGCTGCATCTTTACTGAGCAACATAGGCTATATTGCATTTTCAAAAAAATTAGAGATCCTTACCAAAAATGCAATAATGTAACCCAAGGTGTAAAAAAATCCTCAATAAAACTTCTGTCATCGCGTGCGCTGCGGAATCTATTGAAGATAGAACAAAAAAATGTTCTACGGTATTATAGAATGGATCAATATCTACAAGAAAGTCCGCGATACCATATGTCCATCTTCAGTAGTTATGTTACTACAACAACTTTTTTACGTTTTCAAAGTAAATAGAAGTGCCGACAGTAATCAAACCATGTTATCCATACACATATATTAATCCTTATCCCATTAAATGATGTTTTATTATAGACTGTTTCAATACCAGCAAAATACTTTTTAAATGAAAAGAATTGGATATTCCATTCAAAAGATATAACGAATTTTTAAAAGTGTCAATCTACAGAAAATAGTAGGTATACTGTTCGAGCAGGCCGTAGTGCGGGGGTCACGGAGGAATTCTACCAATATTGACGGAACACAGTGGGGTTTTGGTCGGTAGGAATCCGACATAACCCACGGCCCCTCCCCCGGAGGCCGTGGGTATCTATGAAAGATTTCCCCACTAAAACAAAAAAAAAGGCCGTAGTGCGGGACGGGGTAAAGGTGATTTTCATGTGATTAAAAATAAAACCTATAGTCCGACCTATAATAGACTTTTCACTGTAACGATATCGCTATCTATGCGTGTGAAACCGCAGGGCATTGCTAGTAACAAATAAAATAGTTACCTAAGTAGCAGAATATTTTTTATGAATTATTAAAGATGGAAAGCTTTTAAGTAAAAACAAATATAATTAAATTGTTTTAAATAGTTTTACATCGAATATCGTATAGAATATTATGGCGAAAAATATAATATCAGTAATCGATACGAGTGACCCCTTTGATAAAAATTGTTTAAACTAAGTGCCTTATCCAAAAATTGTAATTTTTACCTGCTTTATATCTGTTTTGCCAATAAACAAGACACAACAAGACTTGTCCACGATTCATTTCAAAATTAGGTTTACAGATTTATTATCTACACAATACAAGATACCTACATATTTACCTCGTTAATGTATCCATAATGCAACTGCATATTTCCTAGAGATAAAATGTCGTAACAACAGGCCGGATGGAAATTAAATGCATGTTATTAACCAGAACTTATCATTTCAAATATACTGCAAACGAACATAAAAAATATTGAATCGGTTTGTAATCCACAGTGACATGAAAATTGTTAATACACACGCAACCTACCAATACAAATCGGAGAAATAAAAATTCTGCTCAGTCTTTGGTTGTCTATCACAAGGTCTATCACCACGCTATCACTGATAGTATAATATGAGTCATTTATCTTCTCATGAGGTAAACTATAAAATCACGAGACACATAGTATCCAACAAGTAACAAGACATTAGACAACCTTGGCTCTTAGAATGAACATTTTCCAGATAAGTAGGTGGTATTGACCTTGACACCGCAAATTAGACTATATATAGAAGAAATCAGCATTGCTAATTGAATGATATAATATTTATTGATCAATGCTATAAGAAAACAGTAGGTTCGTTTGTTTCATTGCATTCACAGGATGAAACATTTCATTTTTGTATGCGTTCCGAAACAATAATTACTTAATAACCAAAATCTTGGGAAAATCCAAGGAAAATCTGAACCTGTTTTAAAATCCACGCGTTATGAACTGCCAATGAAATTTGAAAATTTTATGTTATATAGATAACTAAGAAATTATTTATTTCCAGGTTTGTGCAATACCTCAGGTGGAAGACGAGCACTGTGGCGTATCAGAATTTGACGAGTGAGTGAGGAATTTTGTCGCCAAGCTATTCTCATTCGCGATATTAAAGTACATATCATAATATAATCTTGGCATTTTCGTGATACATAATAAATAATTATCATTATTTTTGTATACAATGATCTTATAGTACGTTGAAAGTAAAAACATTGTGAATGTGATGACTTATGAATATTTTGTCATGTAGGTTAACCATAATTATATATGTATATTTTTATTTTAACTACAGTTACCCCTAAACCAGTGTCACAAATTATAATAAAAAGTAGCGATCTCTCAGTTTATAATTTACATCTTGCCAACTTTAAGTTGCATTGATAAGAATTTACTTTTAAGAAAAATAATTTATTTTGTGTTTAATGCAATCATTATTGTTAATATTTTCTGTGATATATGAAAAGTTAAACTTGTCGAAAAATATATCATTTGTGCGTAAGTAGCAAAGTACCTACTGCTTAACTAATAAGACTAAAACCTTGAATGAAAATTAATTTCCATTCATGTAAGGATAGTAAAATGACGTATAACCCTAGTATGTATGTACCAAAGTATTTAAAAGGTTTCACTACGACTTTCTAGCTCATGCTCAATAAACTTGACCTGCAGAATGACGTAGCTATGACATCACAAATTACTTGTAAAGATACTTATTGTAAATGAATTTTAAATTCATGAATTTTTATTTCTAATGTAACTATGTACTTACCTATATTATTATCCCATTTTGTTAGTCTTATTTACTACCCCTACAATATAAAATATGTTTTTTTAATGATTTACTCAATCTAGGTACCGTAGAATATTTTTGATATGTATATTTAGCTATATGTAATTAATTGTAGACCTGAGGGTGAATGACTGATAAACCTTCGTCGTCTTTGTATTCGTCTTTGTATTATTGATAAACCAGTGCTAATTCTATAAACCAGTCACGAAGGAATACTTTTAAATATTTATCTAGACCAAAAATGAATTATGATTTATTTAGTATCTTGTAATAGGACAATAAAATGAAAGAAAATAAAACCTTGTTTGCGTTTTCTATGTAGAAAAATAAATGTTTTTTTTTAATGTCTAGGAACAGAATATTATGTAGGTACTTCAGTTTTTTCATTTGCCGCCTCATTGTTGTTCAATTAAGAATAACAATATAGAAAATAATAACATAGGTATGTTCTTACACATCGTCAACATGAATGGACGCCTTATTAGTGAAAATAAGGTACTTTTATATTTTTAGAAACTAACATAATAATGGTGCTTTTTTATGTAATTTTTTTACTCAATCATTTTGTGATACGTACGATACGTGTAAACTTATAATTATATAAGTTTATACACAATAAAATATGCAAACATTATGCTTGGTTTTATTTTTATAGTCTGATTAAATTGTTATCTTCACCACAGATAATTATATAGTATGTACATATAAGTATCTATACTAGCACATACTAGTATCAACACTTCTGTATTTTAGTTAATTATTTTTGGAGGATATATCTAGTCTATGCCTATCTAAAAAAAGAGCGTGTGTGAGGAGCACACGTGTCAGAAGTGAAACTTCTTTGGCAAGATTCAAAGATACCAATATCGTCACCTTACTCCATGACGTGACGATATATTTTGTGATTGAATTTTACCCTCAACGGGCTAAAGAAGTTTCACTTCAAAAACGTGACTTACTTGCAAGTTGCAATTCATGTTTTTTTTATGAATAAATTTGTTTATCATTTTAATATGAAATATTTGCAAATATTTAAACAGTTTGTATTACCGACTGTAAATATTATTAATAGTGTTAACATTTCATATAGACAAAAATATTAAAAGGACGTGGCAAGGCGAGCAAGGGAGGTATTTTAATTGATCACGATTAACGTTAAAAATATTTTCATTGAAGACATTTTAATAAAAAGAAAAACCACTAACTTGACCAATAAGCTAATACAAACCCGTGCTCTACTTGTGCTCTAGCATCCGCCCACGCCCCACAGACGCATTAGTATTAATATGATTAATACCATGCGTAATCTTAGTTAGTATAATATTATGTAGCTAAGCTTCCCTGCGTGCCCATGTAATACTTAGGTACATCATTTAAAGTTAAATTAATTACAAGCATCCGTAGTTATGACGCGGACGTCTAGTCGGCTTAAACATATTTTGCGTTATTATTCTAAGCATACAATATTGTATGACGTGTATGTATTATATTCTCCTACTCAATTCTTGTTCTTTAACTGGTTTTGCTAGCGTTTCGACTTGTTAACAATCCATTAAGGAGGTAACTGTGCCTAACACCAAACGATTTTTTTTTGTACGGTGTTTCTCAATGTTAGCCAGAAGGGCTTCTACATTTTAACGCGGACGCGGGGGTGAACTGAAGGTTCACCCTGGTAGCGACATGCACAAGGGCGTCTCCCCTTGACGGGGATCTCGAACCTCGGCTTGGGCTGTCGCTTGAGTGGAGGAGGCCAGAAGGGCCCTAATCGGACGGGTCACCAAACGATGTTATTTGGTACTTACTAATTACAATTTGGGTTGGTAAACAACGACGTTACTTTTTAAATTTTTTTTACGGATGAATACCTTTATGTATTTTTTCTTATTATGTACCTAGTTACCTACCAAATGAATGGGGCTACTAATTGTACATACTACATTTTGAAGACCCTTAACTACTTCACGCCATGGACTATTTAATTAGGTTCAAAAACGTGCGCGTAAACCAAGCAAAAAATAATATAACCACTCCACGGGAGCCCGTCTCGTAAGTCGTACCCAAACCTAGCATGTTTTATTGCAATGAATGCCCGTGGATCAAACAAAAGATGTAGGTATGTTTTATTTATGTAGTTGTCGAACACGACATGGCGTTGAAAAGTGTTCCGCTGCCCGCGTAATACCATTGATATAATGTAACAGATAGACAAGTGAGTCATGGGCACAGCTTTTAGTATGGATGGCTGTTACTCATTGTACGATAAAACTTATCGCTGATACAGTGTGAATGCGACGTATATCATCAAAGATGTAGAGGCGTTTTAGTTTAGAATTTCCCCTGTGAGTAATTCTATTAGATATAAAAGCATTGGAATTTATAAAAAACGTTTATTTTTATTGAAAGTTAAGAGAAGAGGTGCTAAAATGTCGGGTCAAGAAGATAGAACTGTGGAAGTGAATGTGAAGACAGCGAAGAGATCTATAAGCAACACTATTGAATTGTCGCTGTTTCTGTACATAGTGTCTACTGCACTCACCAGTAATATAACTACATATTTTATTTATTTTTATAATTTTAAAATGTATTCATGACATTTGTTGTACTGTGTTTCTTTAAAAATGTCTTATTTTTTATCTTTCTGTGAATTGTGAGTGAACGGCAATTATCTTTTGCTAATGAATATTGGACCTTATTAATCGATAGAGATAATCTCCTAACGATAGATAATTTCTATGATCTATGTGTTCTTGGGTAAATTTTGAAATAGTTGAGTGGGGCTAAATTTAATATTGTAAATATTATTTTTAGAAATAAAAATTATTATTGCCCTGGATCTACGATAAAATATAGGTACTAGGAAATATTGGTTCTTGTACCTATTCACATTCCTTTAATCAAATGAAGTATAATAATCAAGGATTATTAATTTTTGGAAATCGTATATGTATCAAGTTATGTACTTATAGGTATAATCTTAATAAATTCTTAAGTTCCTATGTACTGTAATTCTTATGTACTTAGTTATAATGACTTGAAAACAGGTTTATTTGTTATAGAGAAAACTGTTATAATATGTTCTAAGACTAAACACATAATATCTACCATACCTAGCGGAAAAAATGAGGAAAATGTGCATATTTGTTTTAAATTAAGTACCTAGCTAGTTACCTATGTAATTGCTTCACCATCAATTTTATATAATTACAGGTGCTGCAGTAAGTAATATATTACTTTACCGCACATGTGTACACGCTCTCAACTACACAGAGGCAGAATGCAGACCATACCTATCTCCTATAAAAAACAACGAGACAAGCCACCTTGAGGCCGAGGTCCAAAAATATGCTACATTCGTAAACACAGTGAATATGATTATCGAAGCAGTTGTTCCTGCACTTCTATCATTTTTCCTTGGCGCCTGGTCTGATACGTATGGACGGAAACCATTAATGGCTTGGGCTATTTTAGGTAGGTGCCTATGAAAATACGACACACTCACGCACTTCTCATATGCAAATCAGTATTTTTTTATATATGTATATAAGAGCAGGTAACTGAGCAGGTAGATCACCTAATGAAGTGACACCACCGCCCATGAGCACTCACAAAGTTACCTTTGTAAAGCTGTTACCGGCTGTCGAAGATGGATGTAGGCTCTCTTTTTAAAGGTATTTAAGTCATACACGTGCGGGAATACAGAAGGGGGTAGACTGTTCGCACGTGTAAATTATAGATAGGTTTACTTAATTACATATAGAGAATATTAATGTTTATAGGATGCAAGATGCAATAATTAAAGTATGTAATTGGCATCGTCAATGTAAAATACTCCCGTATGAAGTAAGAGAATAATATAATTAATTTAAAGGTCTTCTTTATTTTAGGTTCATCAATATCGAGTATGCTACTCGTCCTATTCGGTTTATTGGATAATCTGGGACCTTGGTGGTACATTATCACAATGATACCATTTTCCATTACTGGTGGTTTCGTAGTATTGTTTACGGGAGCATATTGCTATGTTAGCGATATAACTTCTAAGGAAAACATATCGCTAAGGTACTTAAACACTTTTTATTGCTTTCATGTGCATATTAGAATCGATAGCATTAATCCTACGCAATGTAATGAATTATAACTGTATCATAGGTTTTTTTACTTATTGCAAAATGAATTTTCAGAATGACTATGATTGACGCCACGACAACTTCGGGTGCAGTAATTGGATCATTATTAAGTTCATACTTGATATTGTCCATAGGAAATGTGTATCTCTTATTATTAGCAGCTTCGTTGAATGTGTTCGCTTATGCGTTTACAAATATTTTTATTAAGGAGTCATTAAATGGTGCATTACAGGTAAAATCTATCTCTATGGATCGATTTTTATTTATTTTTTCGTATTTAGAAATTTCATTTTCGTATGTTACATGCCGAGCTGATACTTCTTCCAGCTTCCTGGAGTTTAAATAAGTGAATGTTTCAGGGTGGATTCACCAGGGTATTAGACCTGTTACACGTAAAGGATATGTTCAGAGAATCTTTCAAACGACGACCAAACAACGGGAGGAAGCAAATTATATTAATAGCGATGGCGAAGTTTCTTCTGGTGTCCATTATGTATGGGACAAGGACATTGGAATATTTGTTCACGAGGCAACAATTGCAATGGTCCTTGCAAGACTACACGAGATATTCAGCCGTCAGTACATCCATTTCTTTTGTGGGAGGATTCCTCGGAGTTATGGTTGTACAAAAGTTACTACGACTGGGCGATATTACCTTCACCATATTTGGTTTATCGACCAGCATAATTGAGTACGTCTTGAAAATTCTAGCCGTGGACTGGTTGTTTATGTACTTGGGTAAGTAAGGAAGTTTGAGGGTATGGTAAGGTGATACATTTCAGTTTCCGACAGCTTAATTTATTTAATAGGTATACCTTGTTTTAGGTTCCTTTATTTCAATATTCAAAGGGCTATCAAGTGCGCTGTTGAGATCTTATATAAGCAAAACGCTTCCAAGAGAAGATGTGGCGAAAATATTCGCATTAATATGCGCTTTTGAGAGTTTTGCTCCGTTAGCTGTACCATTAGTATACAATACAGTGTATGCTATGACTGTGGCCACGCTACCTGGAGCTATATACATTTTGAGTATAGTTCTTGTGACAGCAAGTATCATTATGTTAGGGTAAGTTATATTTATTTTTAATTTTGATAAAAATCTATTATAATCTAAGTTAAACAATTATGGATTTAGATCGACGATCGATCAATCGATTTTAATTTTAAAATAACGCTTAAGACTTTAAGGCCACTTAAAACTTTATTATCAAAATGACTGTATTATTGGCCTTCCAAAAAATTATAAGATACATATATATGAAATCATATTGAACTAGAATCCATTTTAATAATTCACAATAAAATCTTTCAAATTAGGAACCTACCTAGGTACTTCTAAGACCTAATAATTTAAGATAAAATGAAACTATTTGGTCCGATTTATTTCAAGATTTTGAAATATTATTTTTTATTTACGATTAAGGCTGCAGTCTAGCAAAATTGCGTTTTCAACAAGTTATTTGACAATTTTTTCCCGGCTAATGAAATGATAAACTGAATTTTTTTTTCTTGTTTATCAATTAGTGTTATATACGCAATGCGCGTGAATTTTTTCACATTTATAAAGTTACTTTATGTTACCTTAATCAGGCCTTCAAGATAAGTCTCTTTCCCCCAAAGACATTTCGAGCTAAGTTTGTGCACTCACTACGTTGCAACCGATTACAATTTATAAAATCTGATCAGCGCATTATTATCCTTATATAGTCGTTATTAAAAACTGCTGAATAGAATTGCCGAAAAACTTATGATTTTCCTAATTAGAACGTTATAAATTCATTAAATTTCCCATTTTTTGCCTTACAAAATCTATTGATAAATACTGCTAAAAGTCATTTTTTCCATTAATTTATTCGAGTTGGTTGAAGACCAATGAGTATTAATCCTTTAAAAAAAATTTTTTTTGAATTTTGATAATTCTTTAAATATTAAAAATTATTTAAAATAATTAGGAAAAATCCTAGCGAATTTCTTTAGTCGCGCTCCTTGGGCCGGAGCGTTCTGACGTGTGCTCTACGCTCGATTTTCCTTCATACCGAAGTGAAAGTTGCTCTACTTCATTAAATTTAATATTTTTGTTAATTGATTATTTTGATCTTAGTTTTGTGCAAATATTCGTATTTTTAAACATTTGTTTTCGATATGGAAAATAAACGAAAAAAATACGCGTGTAACTACTAGAAAAAAAATTATCTTCGAACATAAAGTTAATGAAACCAAATAGATTGCAAAGGTGATTGGCAACAATTTCTTTATTTTACAGGGTGTCAGTAAAGGGATGTATATTTCTTTAAAACTAAAGTAAGCTCATAAATTTTCTTATAATATATTTTTTTTTGAAGTTCCAAAAATGTTTATTTTTCGTTTGAGAAATACGAAATATAATATAAACTTGTATTGAGAACTTGAACTTCCCAAGTTCATCCGGGGAAATCCCCATACGGGGAAAATGATTTGTTTACTCCAAAATTATATGCCGAGGTGTTTTAATTTTTTCTTCTAGTCATTTTCAACGTAGCGGCATGTTGTTTGATTATTAATTTTGTAACTTAAATATAGGATGTTGGTTTTATATTCTGATCTTACAGACGCGCTGACAAATTTAGTCCGCCATTTCTAGTTAAGTCCACCAACTCTAAGTACCAATATTAAAACGAATGGATTATCATCACATCATCTAAACTCAGATGTAATGGAAGATCACAATAACATAGAAAATTCAGTGGGTGTTGAGAACTAAACAAACACAAGTAACAGAGACGCGAAGAATAAAAAAAGAGGACGAAAACGATAATTCGTTGATGCTTTCCCTTTTCGACGTATTGTTAGGGTACATCACCAATCTGCAAAAAACAAAACTGATGATTCCCAATTGCTGATTAAAAATGAAAAACAAATAATCGACAACAGTGGTGAAAATTTGCTGATCACAATGAAACATCCTTCAGTGGTAGCAGATTTACTCATTTAAAATGTATCGGTGAACAGCGTAAAGGAGAGGAGGACAGGAAAACATTATGAATGTGGATGGTGGATTGTATACAGGGTGTAATCGTTAAGTATGTGCAGGCGATTATGACGTTATTATTGCAGGTATCAAAAAACTTAAAACTGATATCGAAATTACTTTACCTAATGAGCAAAATGACAATAATAACTTTTTAAAAGTATAACGAGAAATATCTAAAAAAATTACTTTATACACTCCCATATCAAAAAGGGTAAATGGGACTAGTAGAAGTTAAATGTCTAATTCCGGCAAAAGACATGAATGCGGAAGATGCGGTTAAAAATAAAAAAATTAATATTTGAAATACAATGCAAAAAATAACACTTTAGAAATACAAATAAGCAGACTTCTGCTTCTGCAACTAAACGTTGCAGAAGTAGAAGTCTGCTTATTTGCTGTTTGGACTGGAGTGAATCATTCGTTAAAAATAGAATATATAAAAAATTATGTAACGTTTAGGCAAAATAAAATGATGGACCATTATCAAGATTTTACATAAATTGCCTACTGTCAGAATTGATTGATTCGAGACTTCAGCATTCGATGCCCATAAAGGACCCATCCTATATCATTCAAGCGATTGAAAAAAAAAGAGATAAATCCAGTGCAACCGATAAAGCATCAGAATGCTAGCAAAAGATTTATTAGGTTTATCAATATAAATCTATATATTATACATAATATAATAAATCTGTAGAAGACGCGAAGACCGACATCCGCGCGGACGGAGTCGCGGGCGGAAGCTAGTCAGAAATAAATATCTTTTGTTTTCATTTGCGTATTTTTCTATTTTATAATTTTTTAACACAAACATTACATTTTTTTTATTATATACAAAATTTGTTTATCCGTTTTATTAGTTAAACTGAACAACTTTCACTAAGAAACTTAGGTCGAAAAAAATGTATAGAGTTATGCATTTTGTATGGAAAGCTTATTTTTTTTTATATTTCGTCCAAATTTCTTTGTAAAAGTTGATCAGTTATATAAACATGAAGTTGAAGATATCAATAGAAAGTATTCGCAAATTTTGTGTACTGATAAAAAAAATCACCCGGTGTAATTTTCACGAAAATTGTTTCAAATTGTCATTTTTGGTACTTATTACGAATATTAAATTATGCATACGAATGATTTAATTTTTAAAAATTAAGTGGAGCAACTTTCCCTTAGTACATTTGTATTATTTACATATAGGATGACAGGATGCATTTGTTTGCACTACTAGACCAAGCCCTTAATTAAAAAATATTCAAATTTTAAATATTTTTGTTTAGGTTCGTTCAATACTTCCATTGGCGAGCGACAGGAATTACGTACAACACGTTCGATTCTCCAGGTATAGTGTTTAGTGCTTTAGCACTTATATAATAAGGCTTTAGCCTTATTTGAGTGTTTTTATACTATACCAATTCTCTATACAATTATTGTTTTTTACCAATTTATTATAACTCATATTCATTATTATTTCTTACAGATGCCTAACCAAGCGGCAATTATGACAATAGAGAATTGCACATTATATTTAGTGACGAGTTCGTACCGATATCATATGGTGCTGAGGAGAGAATATATACCTAGACTAATAAATACATATTAAAGCATTACAAACGAAAAGTTAGTGTTATAACATACGTATAATTGATATTGTAAAATAATTTTATTCAAGTGATTATTTTTGATTCACTTATGTAATATTATTTTTCTATTCTCAAGTATTATCACTTTTTTATTAAGGGCTACTATTAATTGATAAGTATGTCTCGACAAATGTTATGTACCTGATAACTTGAGTGGAACTTCAGATTGATAATATAAATGTAGAACGTTATTTAGGAAATATGTACATAGTATTTTTGTACTTATTATTGCGCTGTGATAGATATAATTTAATTTTACAATAAACTGTTATAAATACACTAACGCCTTTCATATATGGGTCACTAAATTTCCGCCCGCTTTTTCAAAGGAAAACCCGCATAGTTCCCGTTCCCGTGGGATTTCCGGGATAACACCTATCCTATGTGTTAATCCAAGTTACCCTCTACATGTGTGCTAAGTTTCATTGTAATCGGTTCAGTAGTATTTGCGTGAAAGAGTAACAAACACACACATCCTCACAAACTTTCGCATTTATAATACTTAGTAGGATAGAAATTGGGTGGATCAAGCATAAAAAAAAAACAAAATTCATAATTCGTACTTTTATTAAAGTATTCTCTCAAAACAGAAAAATATCTTAAATCTATATCTTATCAATTATATATACTTGTGTCTTAGTCAATTATTGGTAATAACATGTACACATATTTTGTACTAACAGAAAAGGGACTGACTATTACATAGGTAATACCTGCCATTGAAGTGGCTTACCTATTTGACATTTTCAGGTAAATATGCATGTGTGAGTAACTTGATGTATTACTAGTTTATTTATTTTAAATTTTAATACAAAATATTTTTACGCGATTCTTTGTACATATGGTGAAAGATGAATAATGAAAAATATATCTTAGCAATATTATATGAGTGTGTTGGGTTTGTACGCTTATAAAGAAGTGTAATCACTATAAACTAGGTATATTCTTACTTTTATGATACTTATTATTATCAAGTTACGCGCACATGCGAAAAGACGAACTAAACATGCTATATTTTGTTTTAATTTTAATGCAGACACACTGGGGTCTTCTAAGTCAATCAAACTTTAGGCGTTTGACAAATCTACTTATAGTAATCATCACAGTCTATATTATATAAAACCTATGATTTTGTTTATATTTGTACATGTGTGGGTTGTATGGAAGAAATCGCTAACAAGCGAAAGTGTGGCCCATTGTACTCTAAGGATGTTAGGATAAGTTTATGTACGCTATTTAATGATAATCTAAATATATATTTTTTAAAACAGCTTTAAATCACTTATAGTTCGCTGCGGGACATTAAAAGCAGGTATTTTATTTGCGTGTCTATGAGATTCACGGCAACAAACACAATGATGACATTTTTGAAAATCAATAAATTCAAAATGAGCAATTTCAACACATCACAGATACAATAATCGCCATGCTCTGGTAATTTTAACAATAAGTTTTAATGCCTATAATGGAAACTTAAAATCACTCTTAACAAACTTAAAAAATAAACAAAAACGAGAAAAAAAAATGGTCTTCTATGCTAATAAGTACAACATATGGTGTGTATCACAATCGATGGACTTGTGCAGTTTGATGTTGGTGGTTAAAACTTAACGATTAGCTTATAACTAAGAATACTTGTCACAGTAGTTGCAGTCTTGAGTAATATCGAGTAGAATGTTCACTATTAGACAAATTTGTAGCTCAAGCACCACATTTGTAATGCACCACACGTTGCACAGATAAAATCACCGGATAGTGTATAGGTCGCGTCATGTAAAAAGAACGCTGACGGTTAAGCTGCGCATTGGCGATTTATTGGTCTATTTGGTGTTATGACGTGGTATAAGAATAACAAATATGTAGTTGCGAAGCCACGACTCGTGAGCCTACTTCAAAAATAAAATAAGCAGCAAATAATTCGTGCTAAACTCGATACATGCCAAAACACACCCCATCACTTTCATTCAGCGTTCTTTTTACATGATTCGCGTAATAACAATAACGCACCATTACCACTCCTCGTCTGGTTCCTGACCAGTCTCTACGGGCGCGCTCACGTTGTTGAAGTTCTGGAAACAATTATTACAAATAAATAAATAAATAATAAAAAATAAATATTACAGGACATTATTACACAAATCGACCTAGTCCCACAGTAAGCTCAATTAAGGCTTGTATTGTGGGTACTAGGAGACGATAAATATAATATTTAATAAATACATATATAGATAACACCCAGACCCAAGAACAAATAATTGAGTTCATCACACAAATATTTGCCCTGACCGGGGATCGAACCCGGGACCGTCGGCTCAGTAGGCAGTTACTTTACCACTGCGCCAACCGCGTCGTCTGAATGAATAAAGGTAATTATAAAATCAGAATTTTATAATCACCCTTAGGGTGCACTCACACACATCAGTCACCGTCAAGTCACCGATGACTGATCGGTGACGGTTTGTGTACGTATCCACAAACACCAGTCACCGTCATGTTGTCCGTCAGTCACGTCGCCGGTTTGACTGAATCATTGAACACATACATCAAGTTAGTGAGTGATTAGACGTGTGTCACGCTAGAGAACATGTAGCAACTGACGGTAGCACGACGCTGACTGAACTGAGACGTGACGGCACCGGGTGAGTGGGGATAAAAGTATGATACATGTATGGAAAGATTATTTGACGTGCCTGACCGGGGACGTCACTGATAGATTTCGTGCCGGCGACTGTCGTGTGGGAACAGAGTCATACTAGAACTATTGATACATATTTTTTTTTAATCCTGTCCGGTGACGTGCCGTGACGGTGACTGATGTGTGTGAGTGCACCCTAACTCATATCATTAATGCGACACGTGTGTTTTTATTGTGATTTTGATGTAAGTACGATTTTTGTGTCTGGAAATAGTTATGACGTAAAGTGCCTATATACAGTCTACTTCCCTGTTAATATTAAGTAGTAGTCTGGAAGAGATCGCTGCCTAGCGATAAGGCCGCCATTTGTACATACTTGCATCAATTTGTCTTTTTCTGTGTTTATTGTAAATCTTGTGTGTGTGCAATAAATAATTATCTATCTATCTACTTCTTACCGCGCCATTACTAATTCCTAAAGAATTTCTTTTTACTACGCTATGCTGGTGTAATCGCGGGCTGAAAGCGAATAAACATATATTTTTAAGCTATTGCATAGCTTCTATCGCAGGCCTTGAGCGCGGGGACCGAATCCAGAAATTCCGTAACGAATAAACCTCACGCTCCCCACTCCGACTGGCGCGGAGGTGTGGCTTGAAGGCATAGCATGCAATAGCTTTACCGCGGCAGTCCCCGAGTGCCACACGTTTTTTCAAACTAGGGATAATCTACAATTACCGATTAACGGCCGTTTTCAATAACCTATCTATCCATAATTCTAGTTACTACAGTTAGGCAAAACTATCCTTTTACGCTTACTTATTTTTCAATAACCTACCGACAGATAGCATTTCCTACCGAAGTTATCTATCTATCGCTGGGAGGACGGATAGTCTACTAGAGATAGGAACTCCCATACTAATCGATCTTACTTACATTTCATTAGAAGTTTTTTGTTACTCGCCGATAGGCGTAGCTAACTCTGGTAACGTCATTTGTTTATCTGTCAACATCGGCCGGTTACGCGGACAGATAGCCTTTCAAAAATAAGTAATTAAATAACTAGCTCTAAAATAATGGAATATTTTAGCAGTGATGATAGCGATATGGAATTATTTCAACCACAAGTTGTACGAGAAGCATCGTCTCATCTTTGGTCATTGGTGCCGCTTTATTAATAGTTGACTGTAAAAAAATAAATCTTTAAAAGTTTGAACGCATTTTGGAATGTGAAATATATCAGAAATGTAGATAGGTACTTACAGGATTCATTATAAATTCACTTTTCTATGATAATTACAAAACAAACATAAACAAACAATAAATGTAATTATTATTTGTTTTTAGAATTAAACATTTGCGCAGCAAGGAACTAAACGTTTCAAGAGGGTAGAAGCTATCGTTAGATAAACACAGATAGATAGCACTTATCCTTGTTTGTGAAACGCAAACTATGGATAGTTAAGATCTTACTGTTAACCGGGGATAGCGATCTATCTGTAATCGGAGATAGGTTATTGAAAACGGCCGTAAGACATAATCCACTAGTGTGAGTTCGCAAATATAACCGCCGTCATTCTTTCTAGTTCATGGACATGCCATGGTTTAGTCACGATATTTTTATTCATTGTATTGGTGATGTGTAAAATATGCAGATTAATTCAATAAACATAAACTCTTCTCATATATAATTCAATTATAATAACTATTTGCATAATGCATACTAATTTTAATATATAAAATAAATATACTGTATTATGTTTATTAAAAAGTCCTTCTAACTTTACCGATTAATTAAACATTAATTGACTCACGGCTAAAGCCTGTTAATCCTAAGCTCTATACGCTTTGTTGCATGTATTTGTATTGTGTGACATGCATTTTTTTTATTACTATTAGCAATTTCTAATTCTATATTAATTTTTTTCATTTAAAAATTTTAATTATAAATGACATGATTAATCACTACGTAAGTATATTGATAGATAATAAATTAACTGGGATTGCAGGTTTAAGTATATCGCTTCTAAGGACATGCAAAATACAAAGAAAGTATGCACTAGATAATTAAACAAAAATAAGTAATCCTTAAATAAAAATACATAAACGCAATCAAGAATCAAATCAAAATCAAGCATGCCATGATATATAATATATATAAAGCAAACATCCGATTTAAAAAGTATACATTGATAGTATGATTAAAAATTAGAAATTAAAGGGGAAAATAAATTTTGAATAGGAGTTTGCACATAATTTAAAACATATTTGTACCTCATTATCGGCCGTTGACCTCTATTGTTTGCATTGAAAACAAATAATACGTTAAAAAGTGATAACTTTGTAATAAAATGTATTATGTCGCCTACATATTATGACGACTTATAAGCGGATATAATATGAGATAATAATTTATCAGTTACATATTATTATTATTACTATATACATAGTATTCTTTAAATTTTATAGTTTGTACAATTTAATAATAGAAATCTGTTTGCAATTTGTTTGAATGATTCCAAATTGCGCTAATAATTTTTTGTTCATGTACACAGCATCACGTTGAAGTATGCTTCATACTAATCCCTTTTTCAAGTATCTCTAACCATTTGTTTAATTCGACATTAAGTATATGCTACAGAAGATCACAGATTGACATACATACTTATATAGATTTTATATTTATCATTACGTTTTCAAGTATTAATGCACTAGTGTTGGGTTGCCTGGTAGATATCGCTACCTAGCGATAAGGCCGCCCTTTGCTGTTTCTGTTGTCTTTGTTATATGTATTTATGAATTTTCAATGCAATAAAGTATAATAAATAAATAAATCACTGCATAGTGAAAAGGCCGCCCTTTGTGCTTTTGTTTATTGTAAATTGTTATTTTATGTACCTGGTTTATTGCACAATAAAGTGTTAAATAAACAAACAATAAATAAAATAAATAGTGTACTCACTCGGATATCGCTGCCGCCGTATTTATTGCTCTTGTAGGTGGCAGGTCCGCCGCCTTGCAGGAAGTCGGGCACCGGTTGTTCCGCTTGCCGCAGAATCTTCGATAGATCTGCTACTAGCGCCGCGTCCTGTGTGCACGCGAGTATTATTCAATTGATGAAGTGAACTTCTTTATTGGGGTTGGAAAAAAATTAGTGTAACATTTTTCCGTTACGCGCCATCTTGTTTCTATCCCTACCACGCGTGATTGACGTATTTTTGTAAAGTTGCATACAGTAAATTATTTTTTGAAAAATAAGGTCATAAAGAAGTTTGACTTCTTACGTGTGTACACTAGTACACGCACACATTTTTTATTTTTAAGCTATTGTAAAGCTTCTATCGCGGTCCTTGAGCGTGGGGACCGAATCCAGAAATTCCGTAACGAAAAACCTCACGCTCCCCACTCCGACGGGCGCGGAGGTGTGGCTTGAAGGCATAGCATGCAATAGCTTTACCGCGGCAGTCCCCGAGTGCCACACGTATTTTTTGACGTGACAACGTCTTATAATTCGATAGAGCCGGCTGCAAAACATGACTCGTGCGGCGTTACCTCGCTCTGAGGCGTTCCATGTAAGGCTTGAAGTGCAAGCGAGAGCGCGGAACGAGCGACAAAGAAGCACAATCGGACGTTGTCACGTTCTATAACTATCGTCAGTAAACCGACTTTACAGACAACCAATTTTTAATGCAATATTTACGATCGCCTTACACACAAGACATATCGTTGTCGAAACTAATATTATAAAGGGCAAGATAGATTAGTTTTTTTTTTTTTAAGTTCTTCACTTCTTTCATTATTAAATCATGTAGGTACAAAAAAATGTCGCTACAAAGCCTCATATTCATATTTCATTAACGATAATGAATTTTACTGGCAATACCATATAACAAAATACATTTTCCAAAGATACCTTATTCACTTGAGGCTACACAAAAATGTGTTTTGTTCTAAAATATATTTGTATGTACAAGAAATATGTTCACATTTCATTTTATATTCAATACATGTTGATTAATAATCTATCTGTAATTCTATTGACCTAATTACATATGTAAAGAATATAAATTTATAAAGAATAGAAAAAAATCGATCACGAGGCGGGACTCGAAACCGCATCCTTTCGCGCCATTCCGGGGCGGATGCCGTGATCGAATTTTTTTTTCTATTCTTTATAAATTTATATTTATAAAGCATTTGAATGCCATAAAACAATAAATGTCAATTTCAACATAATATGTAAAGAATAATTTACCTTTTCGTCATCAAAGAATGATACAGCCTTGCCGCGGTTCCCAACACGTCCCGTACGACCAATGCGATGCACGTACTCATCTATGCTTTTTGGTAGGTCATAGTTTACAACTATATCCACGTTCTTAATATCTGTTGGGGATAAACGGAAACTATTTAGGGCCAATTTTTCAATCCCTGGTTAAAACTTATCTGTCCAATAAAGTATTACAAGATAATATTAAAATGTCACCTGTAAACTGTCAATTGCGGGCAATAAGAATACATTTTGAAATGGTAGTTTACGTTATTCGACGAATAAGTTTAACCAGGGATTGAAAAATAATAATGAGACAAAGTGTGGTATTAACTATGTTCTTATTATATTCGTATTTCACATAGAAGTATTCGCATATTAGCAAATTTTTTTATGATAATTAGTACTTATCTGGTGTTTTACAAGTAAACATGGACTGGAAAAAGGGAACAAAACATTTGTCAATAATACTTTCAAGTAATCAAGATAATTTCAAAATCACCAGTGTTTTTCCCACATAAGTCTATGCAAAAAGCTGAGTTCTTCATAACATACTAGATTTCCGCCCGCGGCTTCGCCCGCGTTTTCAAAGGAAAACCCGCATAGTTCCCGTTCCCGTGGGATTTCCGGGATAAAACCTATCCTATGTGTTAATCCAAGTTACCCATAGATAGATGTGTGCTAAATTTCATTGTAATCGGTTCAGTAGTTTTTACGTGAAAGAGTAACAAACATCCATACATCCAAACAAACTTTCGCCTTTATAATAGTATTAAGATATTCTATCTCGACATATTTTCATTTGCCATCTATAAATTACTAGTGGTCCGCCCCGGCTTCGCCCGTGGTACATATTGAGTATTCTATGTCCTTCTCCTGGTTCTAAACTACCTCCCTGCCAATTTTCAGCTAAATCGGTTCAGCCGTTTTTGAGTTATAAGTGGAGTAACTAACACGACTTTCTTTTATATATATAGACTAGCTTTCCACCCGCAGCTTTGCCCGCGCAGTCAAAGAAAAACCCGCATAGTTCCGATTCCCGTGGGATTTTCGGGACAAAACCTATCCTATTTCCCGGGGTAAAAAGTAGCCTATGTCCTTTCTCGGGTATCAAAATATCTCTATACCAAATTTCATGCAAATTGGTTAAGTAGTTTAGACGTGATTGAGTAACAGACAGACAGACAGAGTTACTTTCGCCTTTATAATATTAGTAGGATTATAACTTTACCCAATCCCCTAGCAGCAACAGCGGTAGCCACCAATATACAATGGCGGCCGCTCTTAAAGTTGTACAGCGCTTCTTCCCGCTCCTTTTGCATGCGATCACCGTGGATCGATGACGTCAGCATCTGTTGTTCCGACATTAGTGACGCAATGAAGTCAGCCGTGCGTTTCGTTTCCACAAACACTAGTATACGCTTGCCATCTGAAAGTAACGTGTGGTTTTAATATATTGTTTACTAGCTTTTCGCCCGCGGCTTCGCCCGCTTTGTTAAAAACCTAATAAATTATATATTAAAACCTTCCTCCTGAATCACTCTATCTATTACAAAAAACCGCATCAAAATCCGTTGCGTAGTTTTAAATATTTAAGCTTACATAGGGACATAGGGACAGAAAAAGCGGCTTTGTTTTATACTATGTAGTGATTGTAAACTTCGTGAATAGGTAAGATTATTTAATGGAAAAATTTAAATTAAAATAGAGCGTGTGTGCCGAGAACACGTGTCAGAAGTGAAACTTTTTTTTTGGTAAGATTCAAAGATACCAAAATCGTCGCCTTACTCCATGACGTGACGTCATGACACGAATTTAACTCATATTGAAACAATTCTACGAGTCACACATTCAAATCTTCACACCTAAATCAAACTATCCATGTGTATACAGAAACCAATCCATACTACGATAAATGACTAATCTTACCATTATCTTCCACGAGTTTCTTGAGCATAGTCTGTTTCTCGTATTTAGCAACTTGATGGAATATCTGTTCGACATCTGTACTAGCACCGCCGACTACACCGACCGCCACGAACAGGTAATTGTTGAGGAAACGCCCCGCCAAGTGTTGTATGTCTTCCGGGAATGTCGCCGAGAACATGAGCGTTTGACGTTTATCCTGAAAATATATGTTACTATAAATATACAGGGTGACTGGTAAGACGTCAGACGCATTTTGACAGGAGCTTCTTCTCATGAAACTGAACAACTTTTGTTCTACAACTTTGCTGAATTCATAGAAAAAAATTTGGACTTTGTATGGAAATCGGTCAGCTGATTAGCGAAGTTTCCTTACAAAGTACAATATTTTTTTACGAATTCAGCAAAGTTGTAGAACAAAAGTTGTTCAGTTTCATGAGTAGAAGCTCCTGTCTAAATTCGTCTGTCGTCTTACCTTTCACCTAGTATACAAGACTAAATGGGCAAATTATGTGTATGTGATGCCTTTATTGAGATAAGATCAAACATAATAATACAATAGTATAATAGAATGTGATTACATATACAACTCATATTATTGTAAGTTGTTTATGTAAGTTGTGATTATTTTCATAAACATTTTAAAATGTTTGCCACACTATTTTGATATCAAGATAACTTAGAAGGTAGGAAAAGGATAAAAATATACATTTTTGCAACATAATAAATAATAATTAACATGACAATTTCTATATTTACGACATAACCAAATAATTTTCAAAAATATAACACAGCCTATACTCACGCTAGGCACCATAGTGGCATGATCCATCATTTTCTCCACGGACGGAATGAAACCCATATCGAGCATACGATCCGCTTCATCAAGCACCACGAAACGAACGCTCTCAAAGGAGATGCGGTTGCGATCGACAAAGTCGTGTAAACGGCCCGGCGTCGCTACTAGGATGTGACAGCCTTTCTGTTGTGACAAGAAATGGGGAAAAGGTTAAATTCATACCAAAAATTAAGCATACTGCATCTAATATATCGTTTATTAAATAATAATGTTTTTAATATTGAGGATTGACGACTTGATAAGTGATAACATAGTAGTTCATGACCTATGTATTAGAAGGTTTGGATAAGATACTACTGAAAAATAATAAAAAAGAACATGTGTTTTCAGTATAGAGCCTACAGTACAGCTAATTTTGTACATCAAATTTTTCCATATTAATATATAAAAATATTTAAACTTACACACACACACACACACATACACAGATTATAAAGATCGAATATAAATTTGACATCTCAAAGTCACGAAAAATAACCAAATAAATACTTACAGAGATTTGGTCACCTTGATGGCGGACTGCTGTACCACCATATGCGACGGCTACTTTTATAATGGACCCATACGAGAACTTTCTAGCTTCATTGAATATTTGCAGTGTAAGTTCTCTTGTTGGTGATACTATTATAACCTGCACAGACGAATAACAATTAGTTCATCATAATAAACTTTTAATGAAAATTGTTGTGTAAAGTTTTATAGAAAAATATACAACTCAGTATTAATTAAAGAGTTCAAAATAATATATTTAAATAATTCAGGTTTTATTACCTGTGGTTGAGCGCATCTGTCTTCTCCAACAACTAATTCACGATTATCTTGTAGCAATGTGTTAATAATGGGAAGCAGGAAAGCAGCCTGAAAAACAAAACATAAACGAATTATTTAAGTCTTCAAAAATTGAATCTTTCATTATATGAATATAAAATGTGTATATTACCGTTTTTCCAGACCCAGTTTGAGCACATCCCATCAAATCTCTGCCATCCATGATGATGGGAATGGCGTGCTTTTGAATCGGCGTCGGCTTTCTGTATCCCGACTTGAGGATATTGTCTAATACATATTTCCTCAAGTTGGCAGTCTCAAAGCTATCAATAGGCCTTGGAGGATTTTCGCCAGTTACCTATGTATCAAACAAGCACATTAATTTATGAATTGCAGTCATTTTTAGTATGCATAAAATGAATCAATCAAGGAAACGCAAAAAATAAAAATTTATTCAATATCAATCAACCGTAATGTCAATCGATCATAACACAAAGTATAGGAATACACATTGATATGATCTTTAAAATTGAAGGATGTTTCTTTTTATTTGAATTGGTGTTAAATACTTCAAATTTGTTTAGCAAGTTGACAGTACCTTAACGGCAATACAGTCGAACTTGTCAAAGTTGATGCCCGAGCTGATGGTACTGCCAAAGATCTCCTGCTCGTTCTCCGTTGGCTCCGGGGGCACGTAAGTCACGGGCGCTTTCTTCTCCTCGTCACCTTCGGGTGCTTCGTCCCCACTACCCCGGCCACCACCTCGGCCTCCGCCCCCGCGGCCTCTGCCCCGACCGCGCCCGCGCTCACCGCGTTCCTCGCGATCCCCTCTATCCCGATCGCCTCTATCGTTGTAATCGCCTATTTTACAAAAAAAAAAGCTTAATTCTATTATTTTATTGAAGGTTCGCTAAGAATTCTGTCAACATATACCTATGGCTGTTTGTATACATAATATGTTTTAGAATTGTACTTGTTACGAAAATTTATGTATTTTTTTGGTGTTGTTAAAGAATTGCTTCTATTTCTGTTTTAAATATTGAAAATTTGTTACTTAAATAACACTAAATTCATGTAGTTATGATTCTCTGAATGTCATCAAATATCACTTTGCAATCTAAAGTTGTAATTTGAACACAGATAATATTTCAATTCATTATTGTAAAGCAGCAAATGTTTACATGAAGATTTATTGTTAGCTGCCCTGTCTTTGCACGGGCACTTATTAAAAAGAATATTATGTACATACATTGTATAATTCTGATATATATGTATTGTATATTATATGTTCATTGAGTGACACACATTTGAAAATCACTACTACATAGTATAAAACAAAGTCTTTCTCTGTCCCTTTGTATGCTTAAATCTTTAAAACTACGCAACGGATTTTGATGCGGTGTGTTTTAATAGATAGAGTGATTCAAGAGGAAGGTTTTAGTATATAATTTATCATGTTTTAGACAAAGCGGGCGAAGCCGCGGGCGGAAAGCTAGTTTAAAATAAAAATTAACGAAGACAAGCGCGACGATTGACGCGTTCTGAACATGAATTGGTTAAACATAACACTATAGACATACTGTTATTATCTACTTGAATCAATAATTATATGTATAGGTAGTGAAAGTAATTTTTTTTTTAGTTAAAAGTTAATCCTGCCAGAAGGATTTTCATACAAGTAAAAAGACCAAAGCAGTAATTTTTTCCCATTAAAGCATACATGAAACAATGTACTTTCTATATATACAGGGTGTCCCAAAAAGTAGTGATGAACGGAAGCTGGGAGGTAGAGGACCTAAAGGGCTATCCGAATCACCCCCATGTATATTATGCGATTTTTCGTATTTTCGGAGTTATGACGTTTTTTTCAATTTTTCACCTATCGCCGAGTACGGTGATATTTTCACTCATGGTGACGTCAATTATTGCGGAAGGTGCTTGATTTTTTTTGTGTGCTAAGCTGAAAGATAGGCCAATTCAGTATGGTAACATTTACTATCGTTAGATCTTTGAATGGAATAAAAAAAAGAATTAAAATGCCAAGAAAGATAAAATTACCCAGTATGTTCTCCACTTCAAGGGCCCGTAAAAAAATAAAATCACATAAAAAAAGTTTTCCATTTGGCTTTTAAAAACTTGCTCTATCTATCAGGTAGCTACCCTGAAAATTTCATTTTATTATTCAGAAGGCTTCAATCGAAAAATTGAAATCTAAATGAGGTAAGTGCAAAAATTGAATTAACATGATGATTAATAAAAACAAATTAAAACCAATAACAAGGTGTTTAATTACCAGAAATTTTTAAAATGACCCCGCTATTGCTCAGTGCAAGTGCGACATCACCGTAAAAAGTTGTCTTTTAAATGTCTGAATGCCCTTTTATCATTTTTAATGGTTTCTTCTGCTACTATGAATTTCCAGGTTATTTCGTTCAAATTGTGGCAGTCTCTCGTCTTTGTAGTATCCCCACGGAAAAAAATCAATAGGGTTTATGTCCGGGGACCGTCGAGGCCAGGCTAAAGGGCAAAGATACCCTGAAAGATGGATTGGTCGTTGCAGCCTGCGCATGCGCTGGTGACGCCTGCCTTAAAGCCTGGCCTGCACGGTCCCTCGACCTAAACCCCATTGATTTGTTTCAATGGGGATACTAAAAAGACCTCGGCTACTTGAGAGAATGCTACAATTTGGACGAAATAACCCGGAAATTCATAGTAGCAGAAGAAACCATTAAAAATGATAAAAGGGCATTCAGACATTTAAAAGACAACTTTTTACGGTGATGTCGCACTTGCATTGAGCAACAGCGGGGTTATTTTAAAAATTTCTGGTAATTAAACACCTATTTATGGGTTTTAATTTGGTTTTAATGATCATCATGTTAATAAAATTTTTGCACTTACCACATTTAGATTTCAATTTTTCGATTGAAGCCTTCTGAATAATAAAATGAAATTTTTAGGGTAGCTACCTGATAGATAGAGCGAGTTTTTAAAAGCCAAATGGAAAACTTTTTTTATGTGATTTTATTTTTTTATGGGCCCTTGAAGTTGTGAACATACTGGGTAATTTTATCTTTCTTGGCATTTAATTCTTTTTTTATTCCATTCGAAGATCTAACGATAGTAAATGTTACCATACTGAATTGGCCTATCTTTCAGCTTACCACACAAAAAAAAATCAAGCATCTAGCGCAATAAGTCACGTCACCATAAATAAAAATCTCATCGTACTCAGCGATAGATGAAAAATTGAAAAAAATGTCATAACTCCGAAAATACGAAAAATCGCATAACATACATGGGGGTGATTCGGATAGCTCTCTAGGTCCTCTACCTCCCAGCTTCCGTTCATCACTACTTTTTGGGACACCCTGTATACAAATAATAATTGTAAAATGTAAATTGATGTTTCCTTTTTTATACAATAGAATGTAACAAAACGCAACCATATTTGGTAACAAAAAGTTGAACCTAAGACCTTTTTCTGTATTTGTTTATAAAAAAAGCTCTTTAAACAAAACATGTGCAGTGCCATAAATTCTAAACAAACTAAACACTCACTTAAGAGTAATTTATGGACCCTGTCATCTTAAAACACTTCAAAACACATTATAATTTTCTACATTACAATGAATGTTAATTTGAAACCATTTATATTGAAAGTGCTTCAAATATTACAATACAAAACACAAGGACTTTTTATACATAATTTTGTATTATTAGTTATAAAGTACAAGCATTTTGTTATGATAGAAATAAAACTAATACGTAAAACATTATAACAAGCATATAGGCAATGGCTAGAATTTTTTTAAGATATTGCTTGAGTAAGTACTTCTAGTAACTTATCAAAATAAGAAATATAATAAGTGCTCATTTAAATAAGTTATAAGTGCTAACTCTATAAAAAAAATTCTTATTTATAACGAAATCTCATTATAATTTAGAACAGTTCAGTAAAAGCGCACATATCGATTCACACTAAAGAGCTGTAAAGGTCTCTACTACCAAGAAAGGAGTCCATATTTAGACTGTATCTGCATTATTGTTTATGTTATCTTATCATGTTACAAAAGACTTGATTGAAATGTATGAGGTTGCAAAATCAACTTCATTATGTTCATGTGGTATTGCGGCACAGGCCATCTCTCCTCCTCTCTTTGTGCGTATAATAACTATGCATATTATATTATCATTGCACTCGCTATTTGCCTTGCATTTGCAATAAGAGGGTTGACTTAGATGCAAACCAAAGGGCAAGAATATGTAAAAGTGCTACATACAAAGTATAAAACAAAATCGCTTCCCACCGTCTACCCTTTAAATAATGCAACTGAGTCAAAATCTTTTTTTTTTTTTTTTAATATCTGAATATATAATTTTTTTATATTTTAAACAAAGCTGGTGAAGCCGCTGCTGGAAAGCTGGTTATACAAAGACTCACCATTGGATTCATAGTCTCCCCGTTCCCTGAAGCCCCCCCGACCTCCGCGTCCCCCGCGCCCTCTGCCGCCACCTCGGCCTCCACGGCCTCGTCGCTCACCGAACCCATTTTTGTCGAAATCTTTAAAAAATAATTAAAGTGAAACTTTTATTACATCGTCTCAAACTTTTTGGTCTGTGTAGCGCATGTCGCGTGACGGTCGGCTGCCGAGTAGGTATAAAGCAGTGTTCCGAACCGTATGATAATAATTATCGTACAAATACGATAATTTTGTGCCTAAGTTTCACTTTTACCGTGGTTTCATAAAACCACACAACATTTTTTTTTCTTATAGTACACATTTTACATGTACATAATGCTATAATATTGAGAGAGAAGCTAATTAATCATTTTTATTTAAAATATGAATTTGGGACTTTTTAATCCATAATATCTCAGCGATATGTTTTCTTGCAAATGTAGCGAAGAACAAACGCATAACTTTCAATATAAGCTTGTCATGTATTCATAAGAATAAAATAGTAAGCAAAGTACATAATTTAAATTAAAATAAACTGATATAACATAGTACAGTAACTAATAATTTATGTAGGTAATAAATTGATTATAATAAATTTGTTACCAAATATATATGTTATAACTTAAAATAATAAGATATTTTTAGTGTCTATGAATTTACCATTTACTTCATCTTCTATGAATGATGTAAAACCTCTTCCCTGCGATAAGCTGTGACCTTCGTCAACATCATCATAAGACTTTGTGTATTGTCTTGTTGGTGGCGGCGGCACAACCTAGTAAAATTTAGATAATGTGTTTATTTGCAAATAAAAATTTGTTAATATGACTTTAACTTGCACAAGTCCAATAAGATTTTTGATTTAATAACATAATATAAGTAAAATTAATGAATATGTATTACTTACAACATCACAAGCATCGTCCCATTCATCATCCATGATCTGAAACTAAAACAAATTGTTAAAGATTAAAAATTGGAGGTAGGAAGGTCCTTTGTGCACATTCAACATTTTACTCTACCCACAAATTTGAAATTATTCTAATTATTAAGCTTTACCTATTTAATTTTAAAAATAGCATATGAACACATATGTATGGTAACCAATAAAATATATTTTTGCATTATTTTATCAGAATTACAAATTGTTTAATGGTAGGTAGGTACCGGCTTTGGAAGCCACACGTGCGGAAGACAAAAAAATCATTTTGAATAGGTTCAATCCTATCAATCATGCCGTAACATTGTTCTATCCTTACCTTAAATTTGAAATTATTTGCCTAAAACTAAAAAAAACTGCAACAATTTCCTGAGAAAAGGAGAATGGCGACGATAAGTAAAATTACTGCTTTTTGGCAGTTGGCGCGAGCGTTGCAAATGAAATTGTGGACAAAGAGCAAAGACATGACACTTTGTTATTGTTTTTTTTGTAAACTATAGTTGTATCAAATACAAGTCTTTTGGACATTAAGCTATTATTCATTATTATTTTATAAATAGCATTATTTTAAATTTTATCATAAAAATATTATTTATTATTAACATTTACATTGCTTGATTTTACGTGCTTTATTTTAAATTCAAACTACAAACTAAAGATACATACTATTCGAATCAATCTTCCGATAGAATTACATTAATAAATACATAAATAAAACCTAAAGCAGTTACTTTTAAGATAACATTTATTTTTAAAGTTATAAAATACAATAATTTTAATTTATCAATTAAAAAACGACAGTCTACAATATCGATTTATCGATTTAATCGTTTATATATTAGTTTTTGACTACAACCCTAAACAAACATAGTGGCAACTGGCAACTGGCAGTGGCAAGTGGTGACCTTAGTTGGTTTATAAATAAACATTTTAGTTATTTCATTGATTTATTTATTGTGCATAACTTGATACGATCCTAAGACAAGATGATCGAGACTCGGATAAATATGTCTACTACATTTTATATGCGTTAATTTCGATCGAATCTTATCATTGTTAGCGTCTAATTTTTTGTGGTTCAAGTTTACAAAATAAACCATGGCTGCACATGAGACAGTTAAAGTAGCCGTGGTAATAGATCCTTTGCCGAATGTAGTTCCATGTTCTAGTACATTGACTGCAGAAGAATTGTGTATACTTATGTGCAAGAAATATAACATTCCTCCACTGACGCGTACACTATTTGCTTTACGAATCAAAGGAACAGACTATTTCCTCAAAGATAACAGCAAAGTTCTCTCCAGTTCAAGAGATTACGAACTCAGAATAAGGTTCAAGGTAAATGTAATGATAATATTTGCTGTTACTCTATTAAATTACTATATATGATTTAATTTTCTGTTTATCACATATTTAAATTATTCATGTCACTTATACCTATATATCTTTTACTCCTAACATTAATTCTATGTCAATGAAATCATACTAAATAATAGATGTGATATATTAATGTGAATTACCTTTAAAAATAAAGCCTGATGCTCATCATCAGCCTGATCATGAATTGAAACATACTTATCACTTAGTAATAAAACCTTGAATATGATTTTGGTTTTTAAATATTTGTGATGACTTATTTTTTGATAATTTATTTCTGGTCGATAGGTACCTCAGCTGAGTCTGTTGATAACTCTTGACATGACTACATATGATTACTATTTTCAACAAGCAAGAAATGATGTAAACGAGAATAGAATCCCTGAAATTAAATATCCTGAGCATAAGCAGGAACTTCTTGGACTGGGCATTGCTGATATGTAAGTAGTAGTTAATCACTAGACTATATGAGTCAATATAATTATCAGTATAAAGTATGGATTGTTTTGTATATTAATATTTCTGTGTGAAATGTGTAATATAGTTTATAACTTTTTTTCTATTTAAATAATATTATACTAAGTGACTGGTAGCCATCTGCTATGCTTCAAACAAAATTCTCATTTCATATTAAATTCAAATTTCATATTAAACAAACTATTGATACATTGATACATACAATATGATAAGAGAAACCAAATATAGCTTGTAGTACTTGGTGAAGAAGTAGCTTACTTTACTTTTGGTTTTAAATAAATAAATGGCTATGCTGAAAATTTCTTCATTGATTAATTATATACATACCATCTTATATTTAACACAATTTTATTAGCTTCACCTGTATGTTGGTATGTAACCAACATGTCTGTATGTAAACAACTCCTTTAGAGTTGATTTTACTAACTTTAAACAATTTAATTCAAACTTTGTATGAAAAAATGCGCATGTAATATGTGTATGAAAAAATGCGCAAATAAGCATGTTTTTGGTTATTTTATTAACTAGTAGTAATCTTATTTGTATTTCAGTTATTTTGTTATATTTTGAAGCAAAATAATATTGAATATAAGTATTACATAAGTATAGAGAATAATTGACAAAAATTACACATGTATTATTGTTTATGTACATACAATAACCTTACAGGTTACATAACATGATCTTGTAATTAATTATATGGATGTCTAAGTAAATTATACTGTGATATACAAGTAATTGTGCATAACAATAATTGGTCCAAGTGTAAGACAATGGGCTACAATTATGGCGCAATTTAGATATCACAATTAAAATGACTATGTTATTTATGTGTGTTTGTTTTATTATTGACTTAATGAGTTAATTAAAGTGAGATGATATTTATAAATACAAGTTTTCTAATATTTCTACACATTTTAAACTGCATTGTTTATTTCTAGGATGCGGGCCATATTAGAAGAAAAATTACAATTAAATGATGTTGTTAGAAATTACAAAAAGTATATACCAAAAGTGATAGTGCGAAGGCATGGGCCATTTCCTAAGAAGCATGCCTATGATTGCCTGCCTCAATTATGTTCAGCAGGCCATAATGTTAAGTAAGTAAAGCATTTATTTTTTTAATTTATGATTTATTCAGTTGCAATATAGAAAAAATGTTTTGCTTAGACTTTTTTTCTACATTTCAATCAATATAACTGAAAAACAATTTATTTTTAAATAAATCGAGAAACATTTAAAATAATATTAGTCTATTAATTATTCGAATTTTGCTGTCCCAAAATACAATTATTGTGAGCTAAAAGTGTTGCAAAGGTCCTCTCATTAAGATGTATGATATGACAACAATTACTATTATTATTCTACTTAATTAATACAGCAAGTAGCAGTTTACATTCCTGCTATAAATTTTTCAGCTATGTGAAGAATCTGTATCTGCAACAATTATATGGCCTCGCTCCTAACTATCTCGCGGAAGAATACAAGGACACAATATGGCAGAATGGTGCAGAGAGTATACCAGTTAAGGTCGTGGTGGCGCCGTTTCACCCGCACCAGCCTGGTATACGAATATATAACACTTTGAAACGAGATGTAAGGGAAATATTATGATACCTGATTTAGGCTTTTGGATGGAAGTTAAAAAATGTTAAATATGATTATAAGACAACTTATTGAAGTGGAATCGAGGCCTATAAATTTTTGAAATAGGCAACATTGACAAAAAAAAAAAATAATAATAATAGAGGAAATGAGATTGTCATGTTTTTATGTTAATGATAATCAAATATGTATATGTATTTGTTAAATTGATGTAAAGTTATAAACTTATTTATCTTGCAGTGGTTTCATGCTTGTACTATTGAAGAATTAATATATTTGACAAGGAATGGTGACAATTCCCTGGAAGTATCAAGAAGAGGGACTCCACTCTTTTTGAAATTCAAATCTGAAGAGCAACTTACTTCATTTATATCTGTTTGTGATGGTTATTACAGGTATATAATATAGACATGCGTTTTTAAGTAGGCATTTTTACTTTTTTAGTATAAATAAGATTTTCTAGCAAGGAATGTTTAAAATTAATTAGTTTTTATAGTGTCATAATATTTTATATATAATTATTTGTATTGTTATACAGTTGTAAATAATTAAACTATTAATAATAAATTTAGATTATAAGCTGCATGAGGTCAGATAATCATTTATTAACATTGAGTGCAGCTATAATGATATAAATATTAATTCAAGGATATAAATAATTTGTACATAATAAAGCATGATTGTGGTTTACCCGCGTCATTATGAAAACAATATGAGAATAAATTTTCATTCAATCTTAAAAATTGTATAATTATGTAGTTATGTATTGTGAAGTAGTACTTAAACTGTGATAATCACAAAGTGTTACTTTTTTTTTCGAAATTGGCTTAAAATCTATACATATAATAAATCTGTAGAAGGGTCAATTCTGTACATTGAAAATATTGAAAAAATAAATAGCAGGGGGTGTTACTGGATCGATACCAAACCCAAATATGTGATTAAAAAATTTTTTGTCTGTCTGTCTGTCTGTCTGTCTGTCTGTCTGTCTGTCTGTCTGTCTGTCTGTCTGTATGTGAAGACATCACGTGAAAACTAACGGTTCGATTTCGATGAAACTTGGTATAATTATACCTTATTATCCTGGGCGTAAAATAGGATACTTTTTATCCTGGAAAAAATACGTAGAAAAAAAATTAATCTTAATTTTTCAGTTTTATCCATAGACGTTGTTCTGTAGAACCGCGAACACACGTTGCGTATTATTATAGGCCTAGCCGTATTTGGGTCTAATAGATATTAATTATAAGATATCATTGTCAGAGTTACTCAAAATGGAGAAATAAGCCATCCACGCGAAGACCGACATCCGCGCGGACGGAGTCGCGGGCGGAAGCTAGTTACTAATATTTAATTTTTGACAATAAAAGAGTCAAGTTATTTTAGAATAAATATTTAGTAAATAATTATATCAGTATTTTCTATATTAGAAATATATTTACCAGTGTATGTATGAAAAAAATATATTTACAGCTTATAATATTTTATATACTCAGGTTGATGGTGAAATGGACATTCAATCTTTCCAAAGATGACGAAACACCGTCCCTGAAAGAATTGCATAGGATAAAATGCCACGGGCCAGTTGGGTAAGTATTAGCATAATATATGCTAATTTTGTTGTCAATTTTTGTATGTATGTATCTCATACATTGAATCACATTAATACTCAATCAGTCCTTTCATTGTTGTTTTTATTTCAGCGGTGCATTTTCATACCGCAAATTGGAGGAAAAACGTGGAAAAAAACATGGTTGTTATATATTACGGCAATGTCAAGATGACTACAATGTGTATTATTTGGATGTCTGTAGTAAAAATGGGTATGTTTGTTGCAGTTTGGTAATTGATTGGTTTGTCGTGTATTATTTATGTAGATAACTTCCTTTTAATGTTCATCAAATTTAAGGGAACATAATTATTGTTTGTGCTTTAGTTCTAATTAAATTTATAAATATGTATTTTTTAAATGAAAAAAAAAAGATAGATCAGGCGACACAGACAGAAGCCAAATCCAACTCTTTGTACAAACGCTATATTTTTTAACTTTTATTACTTTGCAGCACAACTGAAACATATTGGTTGGAATTTAAAGGTGATGGATATGTGTTTAACAAAGAAAAGTACTTTAGCATCGAAAGACTAGTGGGCTGCCATCAGAACCCTGAGGGCAGGATATTTTTAAACGAATGTATACCACCTTCTGAATATGGTGAGCAAAAAATATAATTTTGTAAATATTTTTTGTGATGAAATCTTCTTTAGAAAAAAAAAGGAAGATTACGTTTTTTACATTGTTAAAAAATTATGAGAGATAAGAAAGTGATAAATATTTTACATGATTATCTGAGTGTAATTTGACATTGAGCATGCATTATCAATTTGGGAGATATCAGTTTATTTAGCTTTGTTTACTTGTACTTGCAAAATGATTTCGGGTTGAATTTAGAAATGCGTTGCCTGAATTTGTGGATACTGAAGGTGTCACTGACTTCGTTTGAAACCCCTGAAAGTAATTTTAAAAGCGGAAGTTACGTCTTCAAAGATGTTGTCAATGTATTTTTTTATGGACCTCTCCAGCCTTAAACACACACAACCCCACATACGGCGATGTATTTCTAAATTTTAACATGACATCTCGTCTTTGATTTTGCTTCCATTTAGAGCTATGATACAATTTTTTTACATTACAGATAAGTCACAATTACTTCTTTGTGGCGAGCCTGTCAAAAAGGGCGTTAGGATCGATCAAGCTGAGTTACAAGATATTCTTAAAGACAACAAAAGTCCCCGATGTCTACCTAATAAAGATATTTTATTATACACAGGTATGTTAGAAAATGGTTAAAAAAGATATTACGCTTTAAAAGTCGCAAATAATGAATTTATCAATGTGTATTTTTTTATAGGATCGGAAAAAATGGGTTCAGAAAATATAACCGCCACATACAAGGCGTTATGGAGGCTCGATGAAACCAAGAAACTTCTAGTCGCGTTTAAAACTTTACAGAGGGAAAGGGCGAATGATTATTTAAAGGTATTTTTTATAATAAAAAATGAATTTGAATTTTGCATATGAATGTTATTGGGAAAAACTATTATAATATTGTGTTTTTTAAAAGGATTTCATAGAATTAGCGAGTAAATGGGCGTGCGTTCAATCAAGTTCCATAGTACGGTTGTATGGTGTTACGCTCAGTTCGCCAACGGCTCTCGTACTAGAATATCTACCATATGGACCTTTTGATGTTTATTTAAGGTAATCATTTTTCAATTACCTACTGTTTCATTCGTTAATATTATTACATACTCCTCTTATGGTTTGACAGATTCTTAAGTTTTTTTTGAGAATATACACATTGTTGAGTCGTAAACTATTTTTATATTCTTGACATAAATAGGAGTATTGATAAAAAGTCCTATTAAAATCGAAATCAAACCTAAGTAATAAATATAATATTATCATGTATTTTAACAGAGAAAACGAAGAGAGAGTGAAGCCCTTACATCTAAAGAAAGTAGCGGCTGGGTTAGCCCGAGCTCTATGGGATTTATCAGAAGCCGGAGTGGTGCATGGAGATATCCGTTGTAGGCGATTGTTACTCGCTTCCCACCAATCTGATAGGATTATTGTAAAGCTCTCTGGACCTACTTTACGGCAGTATACGCCTCAAGAGTGAGTTCAAATATATTTTGTTCAAGTATGATATCTATTTAAAATAGTAAGTTTATATCTACTATATAAAAATAAGCCGGGTTTTCCTTCCTGACGCTATAACTCCAGAACGCACGAACCGATTTCCACGGTTTTGCACTCCGTGAGGTTTATAGCAAAGAAAGGTGTCTCTGGTGGCGAAACGGAGTTCGCCCGGTTTGCTAGTCTATAATAAAATAATTTAATTTGATACCTAGAAAAAAGTAGCCTTTATTTAATTCCTGGTCATTTAATAGTATAAAGTATATATTATATCGTAAATTGTATATCAATCATCGAATCTTCAATGCCAGAAGCATTTTTTATCCTTTATTACAATAAAAAAAAAAGAAGTAAATCATATTTATATATATTTTAGTGTTCACTGGATTCCAGTAGAGTTCTTCCCAGATATGAGTTTAGCAAAACGGTCGGTAATTGGTGATATTTGGGCATTTGCTACGACTCTATGGGAAGTATTTTCCTATGGACAATCGCCGACTGAGACGAATCCCGTACTTACTGCAAGGGTACGTATTTTAAGTTATTATAAATTTTCTATTTTCTACAATCTATAATGTAGTCTCTTTGTATATTCACTGGTATTAAAATTCCGATAATATCAAAAATTGGCGCCGAATCCTTTCCATACTATACACAAAAACGCAAATTTTATGTTTATATCATTTTGTAGTCTATTTTTAACTATTCGGCTTATATTTATTATTCTTCTCAAAATGTATTGATTATGCTGGAATAAATCTTATTTCATTCCAATTTTTAAAGTAACACATATTCAGTTCCTCTAATTATAATATCTTACCTCCCTTTACTTTATTTAATAAATAATTTAATAATGAATTGTTATAGAGTTACGAGATGGGCGATAGACTACTACGACCAGCTCGATGTCCTAGTGAAGTGTGGGCTCTCATGCGGCAGTGTTGGCAGACAGAACCACTGAGACCGCAAGAAATCATGCGAGATATGAACCATATGTTGCATCGAGGTAATATGTTTTTTTGAAGTGAAAACTTCTTTAGCGGCGTTGGGTATAAAATCTTAAACTCGCGTCAGGACACGTGGCCTGATCGAAAAAGCGTAAGACGGATTTTTTTTTAGCCCTTATATTCCATGCGTAAGACGGATACCATTCCAAAATATCAAACATGCTGAACGTTAATAATCAAGTTTTCACTTCTGCCGGCACTCCCGGAGTGCAACCCGTCTTTTTTTTTATTTAATTTAAGAGGTGGGTAGTTTTGAATTGTCGGGCAGATAAAGCGTAAAATTCTCAATTTAATATGATAATAGTTCGAATTCCTTCACTAATATAGTGCAGAGGATTGGCAGATTCTTGCATTCTACGGTAATTATCTTTTTTATAAAACTTGACTTTTAATTGTTAATTTCAGAGTATGTACCTATACATGAGTATGAGGAGCCAAAGATTTCACTTGATCATTTGGAACATGCGGATACTGTATCAAGTAAGAATTTATTTATCTATATACTTAATATAATTAATTAAGATAAAATAAATACCGGAAAAAATATATTATGTACAAATTCTATGAAATATTTCATTTTGCTCCTGAAACTTAAAGTAATTTATGTTTGCAGGTGATAGGTTTATACCGAGTGAACTGAGCGACGCGGGAAGCAACAAATCCTTGATATCAGTCGACAGCAGCGTACATTCTATGAACGGAACTATGTCAGATCAATATGATAACCCCGTAAGTTTAATTTTATCTTAATTTTATTGGTACATATTTTAATTTAATTTTATTGGTACAATAACAACTTTTTAATGCTCTTGAGGCATTGAAAATTTTAATTAATCCGTCAGTCCTCGGATCACAGACACAATAGAAAATCTATTGTGTCTCGGCCCGATCGGGCCGCTCGGTGGTCAATGGGTTAATGAAAAAAGTAGCATAATTGTTCAAAAGGACTTACTAATATTGAGCCATTTCATATGAAATTGACATAACATTTTTTTGTTATTGAAAATCCTTGTCATTAATGAACACAATTTCATTATTAAATTTCCTCGCCTTTTCATCATTGCTTAAGCAACTCGTGGATGTTGAAAGTAATTTTGCAGTTTAAAACTAATACTTTATTAATTTATTAATATTAATTGTCAATCATATTGCTACAGTTTGCGGACAACAAAAGCTCAAACTCATTCGAGAACGCGCTCGCATACGCATTACGTCACGAAACGCAGTCAGGCCGCAGTAGCCGCGGCAGTGTGTGCGGGGGCTTACCCGCTGCATTAGCGCTAGAGCCTGATGAGTTCTGTGCTGCACCAAGGCTTATGGAGTCTATAGTGTCACAGGGGAAGACGTATCTCGTAACGCTTACCAAGAAGATAGGCAGCGTGAGTAGTTATTATTATAGTTCTTATTGTATATGTTACCGGAAATGTATGTAATCCGTCATTGTATACAATTCCTAGGAAATGTATATAATTCCTAAAATCGCACGGAAATGTATGAAATAAATTATTTTATACACATTTCCTAAATAGCTATCGGAAATGTAAAACATTTAAGATATAAGATATGTCGCAGGCTAATTGTATATAATCTGGCCGTTTACAAACGGTCAGCATTGTGTAGTAACTATGCCGATAATTCGTAATCAAAAATTTTTGGTTTGGATAAGGGGGTGGGTTAGGTTAGGTTCGTGTTTTTTAAAACTACACAGAAATAGGAGCCCCACGAAGTGGGGCTCCGTCGGCTCGCGACCGTCTTTTTGTAGAATTTTGGAAAAAGACGAATTTTCGGCATATTAAAACAGCTAGCCGTAATGTAATACGGCGGATTATACAATCCGACTGCGCCAAGTATACGCGGGGACAGCGGGACGAGGGGACTGATTACTTGCCAAATGAAAATTTGATTTTATAAGAATAAATATAAGTTGATTTTGTGATATTTACGTTAAAAGTTAGATAGTTGATTTTTAAAATGTTAATTAGTACGATAATAATATGAACATAATATTATCATTACTATTTTACGGTATGACTGTTACCCGATTGTATCAATAAGAGCTATAATAAAAAAAAAATAACAACGTGTTTTATTACAGAAAGCATTTACTTTACACATTTCCTAATACGATATTGGAATTGTATACAATTCCTAGGAAGACTATACATTTCCTAGGATATGCATGCATTAAATAGTTTTTTAAACAATGTTTTATACATTTCCTAAATGGTATCGGAATTGTACACATTTCCTAGGAATTGTAAACAATTCCTTGATTTCATACATTTCCGGTAACATATATAATATAAATGTCGTAGCAATGTGCGTAGGTTTGCCGGTCGCACCATAGTTTATGGAGATACAGGTCAAGTTTTATTAGGTAGTTCAATAAAGAAACGAATCTTCAATGGCGGCCAAAGCTGACTTTGACAGATGGTAGGATCAGCAAAAAAGAAAATAAAAATAACGTAAATTGATAATTATTTTATTTATTATTTTGTTAATTATTTTAATTTGTTTGTTGACAAACTGTTTTGTTATGATATTTATGTATTTATATTAACTATCAAATGACATATACAGAACGCAACAAAATCCCCATTAATACTCGTAGTCTCGTAATTAGCCCACTGAACAACTTTCCCCAAAGAATATATTATTAAAGAAAATATTATTTACTATGGCAAATACATAATTGTCATTCTAAATTTATGATCGGGTTTCGCATAGGGGTCGACAGGTAGTCAAATCTGAAAATTATAATTTTGAGCAATACATTTCTTTAAATATTTCTTTATTTCTTTGTTTGAGATTCATCATCATCATCAGCCCATATTAGTATCCACTGCTGGGACTATACAAGTGGGCATGGACACATGTCGTCAAATTTTTGATTCTTCGACATGTCGGTTTCCTCAGGATGTTTTCCTTCATCGTTCGAGCAATGGTGTAGTCCAACATGCGCAGATAAATTAAAAAATCAATTTATACGATTTGAAACTTGGTGGTATTTCTGTGAAAAGTTCATATTATTTCTTGTCCATATTTTTTTTTTTGCAATTTCAAGGCAATTCTCAAAACTTTAAACTCCAATATTTCAGAAGCTAAGTGACTCCTCACTCCCCCCTTTGGAGGAGGGATTCCCACCACTCCCCCCTCTCCTCCCCCCCACAAAAACCTTAAATTCGAGGGTTATATTTGTACACTTCTTCCAAAAATTATAACAGGGAAAATTAAATACATTTTACTTTACCCTATTTTTTTGCATACCGTACGGCCGTGTGTGAGCGAGAAGGAATGATAAGCGCCGCCATTGAAGATTCGTTTCTTTAAAGAACTGACTAATACCTGTTTATACTCACCAAGAGGAATGGTAGCGTGAATACAATAATTATTGTAGACCTTACAGAATATAGATGTAAGGATTCAAATACTGCGGCAATTTGCGGAGATTTTCCAGTCGCACTAGCGCTCGAGCCCAACGGGCTTTGTGCGATTCCACTTCTTTTACTTCTTTTACTATTGATTTACGTCCAACTTTATACTTATATTTTATAACTCATCCGCAAAATGCTTTAGGGTAACTACGGTCACGTATTCAAAGGTTGGATGGAACGTGATAACCAAGAATCTCAAAGAAAGGAAGTGGCAGTTAAGAAGCTTACCCGTCAAGAGTCAGAAAGAAATGGCAGTTTGTATGAAGACTTTAAGAATGAATTGGAAATTATGAAGGTACTTGAATAATTCTATATACAATTACTTAATCTTTAATATTAAAAATCTAAGTTAGAACAGTATTAACATTAGGATATTGACATGATAGATATTATGACAAGATGTATTTTTACTAAATGTATACACTTACTCATGAAAAAGTTAAGTTCAATTTCTATTAAATAGTTTTTGAGTTTTTAATTTTTTATTTCTAACTCAATTATAATCATATTAATTATTCGGTAGTAAAAATAAACAAGTTTATCAATAAATAGTGCAATAAGAACCTCATATTTACATGCATGTTTCCTTTGCACAGTCGCTACAACATATAAACATAGTGGAGATCCTCGGTTACTCCTGGGACCACGGTTCGGATGTGCTTATCGTAATGGAGTACTTAGAAGAAGGATCACTTAATTATTACCTGAAGTTTCAAGGAGATAAGCTCCGGTTATCACATCTGCTCAAGTACTGCAAGGATATAGCCACTGTAAGTATTATAAGTAGGCATGCTTCTCGAGGAATTTTAACCGTGTGTTTTGTAATTTCTGGAACTTGTAATTAATTATGTACGTTTTACTTACGAATTTTGTAAAGCAATAAGAATAGTGATAAATCAGCACAATCTTCGACGTTTATTTTGTACGCATATTGCGTAAGAGTTGAAGACAATGATAAATAGTTGATAAATAGTTGATTCTTTCTGGTATTTTGTCTATCTATCCTTCGATATTTAACGAATAATGCACACAAGTAATAAATTAATTCAACTTTTTATTCACAGGGTATGGACCATGTATCCGCGAAGAATGTAGTACACAGGGACTTGGCGACGAGAAATATTCTGGTTGTTAACAAATATCACGTCAAGATTTCCGACTTTGGTCTTGCGAGGATCATTCCCAAGGAGGAGAACGCGTATAGGATTAAGACTGAACGATTGCTGCCTATTAATTGGTATGTTTATTTTTATGTTTACATTTGAATTGATATCAAGACTTAATGTTGAATAGCGAATAATAGTATTGAATACAGAAATGGTATTATATAATAAATCTTATGTAGTTTTCGTAATTATTAGAAAGTCAAACGATTTGTATCTGTAATAAGCGTTTAAATTTTGGCATAATAAAGAGCAAGGGTAGGGGTAGGAGCTACCATGATATTGTATTATTTCCTGTGTGGAAAAAAGACAGAGCTATACAGGTCGTTTAGCACTATCACTTCCATTATAGTGCTTTTATTTAAGTTAAAACTGCTTTAAATCATGGTAACCACCCAAAGGTTTTTAAATCATTTATTTTCTTTCCGTGAACCTGTAGGAAAAAATATAACGTTGAAAATAGTTAATTATATACTAATCATCTAGCTGCGCTTCGCGGTTTCTCCCGCGTGGCTCAGCTCCTGTTGGTCTTAGCGTGATGATGCCTATAGCCTATAGCCTTCCTCGATAAATGGGCTATCTAACACCGAAAGAATTTTTCAAATCGGACCAGTAGTTCCTGAGATTAGCGCGTTTAAACAAACAAACTCTTCAGCTTTATAATATTAGTATAGATAATGATAACTTAAGAATAGAACGCTAGATAACTAACACTGCATTTACACTTGCCAGGTACGCGCCAGAATCAGCGGTGGAGCCGTGGCACTTCTCGACGAAGAGCGACGTGTGGTCGTTCGGCGTCACCGCGTGGGAGATACTCACGCGCGCCAACATTGAGGTGCCCAAGTTCGACGTCGAGCGGCCACGGGAACGGGCCTCCTGGTAACATTCAATTAAAGTATTATGGTACGCGTCACGTAAAAAGAACGCTGGATGAAAGTGATGGGGTGTGTTTGCGCATGGATATCGAGTTTTGCACGAAAGCTATGTGCCGATTATTTTATTTTTGAACTAGGCTCGCGAATCGTGGCTTCGCAACTACCTATTTGTTATTCTTATACCACCTCATAACACCAAATAAACCGATAAATCGCCAATGCGCAGCTTAACCGTCAGCGTTCTTTTTACTTGACACGACCTGTACGTAGTATAAAACAAAGTCGCTTTCTCTGTCCCTATATTGTGTGCTTGAATGTTTAAAATTACGCTACGGATTATGATGCGGTTATTTGAAATAGATAGATTGTTTGAAGAGGAATATTTATATCTATAATCTATTAGGGTTTTTTTTTGAGATTGATTAATTAAAGAGGAAGGACACAGCGGGCGAAGCCGCGCCGGAAAGCTAGTATACTATGAAATATAAGTCTTTATGACGGAATTTAAACACGATTCATTGATTGTTATTTATCGCGAATTTTCAAAATGTTGATGTGTATGTGATAAGACTTAATGAAAGCCGCGTTTGTGCGCCGTGTATGTGCTTTCTCTGTCATTTATTTATTGTGATGTTTCGGATGTTGTCACGTAGAGACTGAATAATAGGCGCGTTGAATTTAACGCAAGGAAAAACTATACCATGTCCAATTCAGTATAGCTATTGTTGTTGCATACAAAATATAACAACTTTGTCATATTGTCCGCGTAATACTCACGTCATGCGCATGCTTTCCACGGCGATTGACCATTGCATCTTGCGTTGAAACAATCAACTTCTATCCGCGAAGCGGCAACGTCGCTTCAGAATTTCATTATTGAACACATGTTTCTAGATCGACACTCAAGACACTAGTTGAGAAAAAATGACACATTTTGGATCTTGTCGAACGTTTGCATGATTTCTATAGTTTATGTAACTGTTACTTCGCTTTATAACGCCTCTCTATTTAAAAATAAGTTCATAATATAAAACGTATGTATTGATCGTCAATATCATACCTCCTTTTTGGCGCAGTTTCATTAGTCTATAGGGCCCGCATGCGGGGTGCGAGAGATTTCTGGAACGCGTGCCACAGGGCCAGCATTCGGGGAACCGTTTTCATTAGTCGATAGGGCCCGCATGCGGGGTGTAGGGAGAACCTCCATTTTCCAAGCTGTATATTGACCGATGAATTTCATTGGTCGATATCACGGTCGGTATTAAGCATGCGGGGAACTTGTTTTCATTGGTTGTTATCTCGCCTGCGGGGACTCCCCGTATGCTGTATACCGAACGAGTTAACGACTAATGAAACTGCGCCATTTCTATTGCAGCTTTCAGATTCCAGACGGCTGTCCTTCGGAGATTTTCAGGCACCTAATGAAAGACTGCTGGGCGCTAGATCCCAACATGAGACCTAAGTTCATAGACCTCGTGCACATGTGCAAACGTTTCATGGATGAATACAAATAAAATATTATCAAGACTTTGCCAATTAAAATCTATTTAATGTAATTATAGATTAATCAGGGTCAACTTCATAAACATTGGTAATCTCAAAATATAGTACAACAATATTCGACGCTGTGTGCAATATGTAACAGAATTTTTTGCTACTTAGTTTTTATTATGAGGGCTTCGTTTTCTATTTTTTGGCCTAATTAAATTTGTAAAGAAAATGTTTTGGAAGACGCTCTGTTTTACAATTTTATTAGTGGCTATAATAACAAATACTTCAAAGTAATGTACAATATTTTGTGCGTCAAGAAGTCCAGAACTTTCTTATGCCCAAATGTTTTTAAAATTCATGAAGAGCTCAAATAAAGTAATTGACGATAGATTTGCTTATCTTAAATTTTTATCATATTAATTGTTATGTCTGACGTGTATATTAAGTACGAGGTGCATATATTAAATAATTACTTAAAGAAATCGAAATTCTATACTCCATCTATCTCTATTAAACAGTAAGTTCGTTCTAATTAGCTAGTTGGACTAATATCGTGTTTATCTTTAAGAGTTTTTAGATAGATTGTATATAGAAAAAAGATTTGAAATACAACGCAATTAAATATAATCCGGTGACAACGATTTTTGGACGCGACGGGTGCTTAAAGTTCCTGACTGAACGAACTAAAAATGATCACTTTTAGATTGACGTATGTCTACTTTGTTTTAGGCATTAATATTATTGTTGATTGTAATATGAAAATGGCATGAGTTTTTCACGTAAATTCGTTAGAAAATAGCTTTTCTATACTAGTAATAGTGGGACACTAAAACATCAATTTATATAACAATAAATATTTATATTAACCTTAACTTTACAAAACTTCTATTTTAAGTTTCCAAAATTATTTTAGTATTCATCTGACATATGAAATAGATATATAAAACATGTTAATGTCTAATATGTATCTTTCGAATTTAGTGAGAAACTCATATTTGCGCCACGAATGGAAAAGCGTGTAAGTGTGAAGTTTTGTTGTTCCTCTACGCATTTGCTTTAGATATCAATAAGATATGATTTGTTTCGTGTTTAGTGCAATCAGACGACGAGAGTCTGTTACAATTACCTCCGCTTGTAAGGCGATAGTTTAAAATAATTTATAAATATAATAGTGGATGATTTATATCGTAATTTTATTATACGTTTACTTGCCTATCGATGGAAATTTTAATGTCAATTGTAAGTTAAAGTTTTAATTTTAAGGATAATTTAAGAGGTTTTATTGCTAGTCTAATCATTCTTAAACTCTTTCGTAATATGGACCACGATACAGTTCTTATATCAAACAGGTAATATGAAATACAGTGTAACAAACTTGTTTTAAATCAAGTTTTTTTTGTTATTAGTTTCAGAATGGTTATACTATGTCGTAAGTTTTGAACCAAAGATGATATTAAATTATCGTTTGTTATAGTGACGAGATAATTTTTTAAGGAATTATATTATGTAAGTAATTTTTAATATTGTGTTATTATATTGATTTTTAGTATGCTGCAATTTTTTACTTTTTATGTTGGAGAATGTATATTTGAATAAGTATGAACGTACGACCCTAATTTTGTTAAATATTTTACTTATCTACTTGAAAGTAAGTGCAATAACTGCAGTGTTGGATAAATTTTATATATTTTTCAAGAAGATTTTCCGATCAAGATGACTATTCGTAAAAGAGTTTATTTTCTATGTCTACTTTGACCGTCTGTTTTTATGGTTAAAATGCAGATACGTAGAACTGATTACGTTGGTTATTATTTTTTATATATTTTAATTGATTGAATACTGGCATGATTATTGTGATTAGAATAAATCATAAGAGATAGAGACTGAATTGTGGCGCGGTGCTAAAATGTAAAGGCCTTATTTTTTATAGTTTATTGATGTGTGAACATATATATTATATTACGTGATGTTTCAACTATAAGTTAAAACAGGCAATGCATACAACCATGTTTCTTAGCAAGTGTAGTATGAGAATTAATTCGAGCCTTATTTCGAAGTATATATGGTGTTAATTTGATTGTTGAGCTTCTCTAAATATCTATATATTTCTGTAACTTCAGTTTGGAGCGCCTGTTAGAATGGAAAATGGTTCAATAGTGTTGTGAAAGGGCTTTTTAAAATTGTCTCGAATTATGTAAAAGGGATAAAGTCAATTATGGAATTAATTTCATCTATTTAAATTTAATTATTTTAAAACGGAACTTTGTAACAACGAATAAATATTGGATCAACTCGCCATAGTTACCAAAATAGAGTACATGTATAGTGTATAAATTGGCTCAAGATAGAATCTAATCAAGGGAACGTGTTAAAATCAATTATTATATGTTAGTAGTGTTGCCGTTGTATTTCGATAAATTTTTATTTCTGTATATAGTAGACTAGATTTCCGCCCGCGTTTTCAAAGGAAAACCCGCATAGTTCCCGTTCCCGTGGGATTTCCGGGATAAAATCTATCCTATGTGTTAATCCAAGTTACCCTCTATATGTGTGCTAAATTTCATTGTAATCGGTTCAGTAGTTTTTACGTGAAAGAGTAACAAACATCCATACATCCATACATCCATACATCCATACATCCATACAAACTTTCGCCTTTATAATAGTATTAAGAAAGATTAAGATTAAGATTAAGATTAAGATTATACATTATAATGAATAGAATTATGATATGATAGATATGTTTTATTGTGAACGACCATGTTCTTGCGAGCAATATAATTACTGACTGGATGATTTAATCTCTGAAGACTAGAAGTATGAGAGGGATTAAAACATAATTTTATTGTATTCCAATACTTGTAATCTATACATATAATAAAATCGTAGGAAAGTCAAAACTGTACATTGAATATTTTTTTAAAAGAATACATAATCCATGATCTATAATCGATATAGAAGCCAAAAATATAGTTTTTAGAATTTTTGTCTGTTTGTCTGTTTGTCTGTTTGTCTGTTTGTCTGTATGTTTGTCCGAGCTAATCTCGAAAAGTACTGCATAGATTGACTTCAAATTTTGCATGAATATTACTAACAGGTCGTGTGAGGTTTTTTTAAACATATTATCATGCTATCACCTCCGGGGGAGGAGCTGTGAACCTTTACTTTTCTTACGTATTCCGTGTACTACGACAGCGTACAATCTAAAGACTCATGTTTAAATGTTGTTTTTGAGTAAGCCATGCTATTATCTAGCTTTACACTATAAAAACTACGTCATTTACGTAATTTGGGCAGAGAAACTGTTTAATGAATCTTAGTACTATAAAGACAAATTTGATTCAGCGCCATCTATGAGATTTCGTAAAAATCAAATCAATTTACATGTTATCACTACTGAACACAATGTTAAAAATTAATAATTTAAATATAATTATGTTATTTATTTATTTAACTCTTTAACCCATAATAAATCTTCCCTTACCTATAAGGTGCGCTTATATAATTCGTGTGAATATACTACATTTTTAAAAGTGAGGGTAGATGTATATTATTTTAATTCAAACTAGACACCATTACAGTTAATCTAATATTGATTGTGTTCATTGGTTACATTTTTAAAAATCTTCGTGTTTTAATAATTCGATCACGAGGCGGGACTCTAATACAAAAAGGTTAGTTCGTTGATAATTATTATTCCTTCATCATTTACATGTTGTTAGTAAAAATATACTTTGACTGTTAATACTTTTGTTCAGTATTTATCTGTATGATTATTGCTTGGTAATTAATATATTTTCATGTCGTATACCTAATTATAAACATAAGTGTGATGTGAAACTAGCTGGATTTATTTTTACACACTCACAGTCTTATATTTTGTGTTAATGTTAAAATAGTATTAATAGTGTAAATCATAATATTTTTTCAAAGTTAAAAATATTTCCTTTTTTCTGATGGTGTTGCCATCGAATTAAACCGCGCTGTCGTTTCGTTCACAAAAAGTCATGTTATTAGGACCGAATATGTAGCCGCCTCAACTTACGGAAACGAGAGTAACCTGCGTTGTCTGTTAGTTATTGTATAGTCGAATTTAACGTTACATGGAAATTGGAATCTAAATATATGTATACCTACTTATATTAAATCTGTAGAGGTCAATTCTGCACATGAAATATATTTCCTAAATAACTATCACGAGGTGATTAGAGATCGACATCGACGTCAAAAATGTTTGTCCGTCTGTCTGTCTGTATAACCGTTATAGAAACAAAAACTACTCGACGGATTTAAACGAAACTTGGTACAATTATTTTTCATATTCGTGAGCAGAGCAGCAACTCCATTTTTAAGCTTTCGTCGCGTGTGCGTTCTTAATGCGTGTATCTTAATGGTTAAAGCTACACAGAAATCAAGTATGAAAGAAATGTTCTCCTTATTATATAAAAAATATCTCCCGACATCATAAATGTCTATCTTTTATGGTTGAGCTTAGGAGTTCAAAGCTTTCTGATTATATTTGTCTACTAGCTGTCCCCGCGACTTCGTTCGCGTGGAATAGTGACTATGGGACCTATGACCATGGGCTCAGGGTGGGGCAACAATAAAAAATCATTTTTATTTTCATGCTCCCACTCCCGCGCCCACTCGCACTCCCACGCCATATGCCACGTTCAGTCCTAATCCCACGCCCACGCCCACTCCCCTTCACAATTAGTACCTACCAGATCAAAGCCAGGGTAAGCGCCCCACCCAGCCCCACCGTGGCTACGCCCATGCTGAATTACTACTTAACATACAATTATTGAGTAAATACGTACAACCATACTGTACTGTTGTACTACCATAAATAATTAAAAGAATTGTTATCAAAATTTCTTACTAAACTGAGCTAAAAAACTTACGTACCAAATTATTAAAGAAAATCAAGAAATGAAATGCCTAACCTATACCAAATAGTTACTACATATTATTGTAATTAAAAATTATGGTTAGTATATAATATCGAAAATCAAAAATGCCTAACTATAACTAATTCTACGTAAAATTTCTTTTAAATTATGTCATATTATTTTTTAGGAACCAGGGGGGGGGGGGGAGAGGAGCAAATTCTATTTCCTTCCTTTCTTAAACGGATGTTTTTAATAATCTATGGTGTAGCCAGTAGCCACTGATCAGCTTAATCGATACTCAGTTTTTATCAAATCCAGAAACAAATCCAAATTAGATCTTTCCTGTCTCACGCACGTAACTAAAGGCTGAAGAGAGAGAGAGCACGTAACTAAACCGTTGAGACGAAGAAAAGTGTATAGATAAAGGAATAAATAATTTCATAAACTTCCCGACGATCTTTAAAAATGAATTATAACTTTCATTTTTTTCATTCCCACTTTTACCCCTATGTAGGTATAATAAGTGGATGAACCAATTTTGATACACTTTATCTAAGAACCAGCGTCGGAAAATATTCTGCCTAACAAAAAAAACCGCATCTAATTCGGTTTACCTGTTAGCCAGCTACGGTGCCATAGACAGACACACACACACACACAGAAATACATAGCGGTCAAACACATAACACCAGTCTTTTTGCGTCGGGGGTTAAAAATATAATACGACATAATTTAAAGGACATTTTATGTGGAAAATTTACCTATACACCAGGGTAGATAATTTTTGAAACAAAAAAAAATCGGAGTAGGATGAAACCCATTAGAAAAGGATATGATAAAAATGTAAGGAAAAATAAATTACGGTCAATCGGAGTTCGGGAAGTGCGATGGGGGGAGCTTTTAAGAGAAAAAAATGGTTTCTCTCGATTTCTCGATAATAATAACACCTGCTAATTTTTTTCTACATATTTTAATTGTACAGACATCACTTTTCCACAATTTTATTATATGTATTGATGATGATGATTGAGATTATAACACTCTTAGTCCGTTTTAACTTAATTTTTATTCACCCGCATCAGTGCCACCTAAAAAATCTTTATATATCGAAATTCGAGCAAAGTTAAGAAAATGAGAAATAAGAGTTCTCAAGGATCGTTAGAGATAAGAGGCTTACTATTGACCGAAAACAACATGTGTTATGCCGAACCTGAAACCGCTTCACAACGAGAATTGCGGCTCACAGCTGACCGCGAACGGCATGTACTATCCTGTGAGACCGAAACCTTCACTGAGAGGGTATATAATATAACGTCTCACAGCTGATCGCAAATGGCATATTGTACTATCCCGTGAGACCGAAACCCTCACTGAGAGGGAATTACGTCTCACAGCTGATCACGATCGTCATATTTTATCTCGAGAATTCTGAAACTTTTACTCAATATGAAGACCGTTTGACAAATAATAGGATGCACCATAATATTATTCGATCTCTCGAAGATGAACATGAGCATAAGCAATGACTAGAGTAGGGACGCGAATATTACCATTATTTGAGACAAGAACGATTAATAAGTTTGTTTAATGAAAGATTAAGAATTGAAACTATTGGTCTCTTTAAACGGACGAATAGCGAGAGGCCCGTCTTACTGCAGACAGATTTCGACATAGTCTTAATGACTTAGAGGTAAACATAGAAGATCAATCTACAAATTCGGTGGTGTGGTCCGACAAAATAATATAAAAGTGGGTTTGCTTATAACCTCACAATTGATTACAGATCATCTTCTGTATAGGCGATATTAACGTAGTATGTTCTTTTTGTAATGCTTTAAAGTGGAGTAAGGAGTCGGCTTTCGTTTGAAGATACGCCAGAACCTTTGAAATCACTACTTTTAAGTTTTAGAGGAACATGTGCAATCTAAACAGTTCTTAGACAATATTAGCTCTTATAGTATTGCGTTTTAAATGATCCTTTGGTGCTCAACAATTATCAGATGCTCCTTTCATTCTTACTTTTAAGATACAAGGTCAAGTTTATCATTTGATAGGATCCCTTTTGCCTGAAGGCCAACCTAAGTTTCTTTAAATATATTATTTTGTATTCGACTACGACGAATAATCGAATACAAGAAATCAATATTTCTCGAATTTAAAACTGAACTCATTTCACAATTTTAGAACATGTTAATTCATCAGGTTAATCCGTATAAATGCGTTTTAAATCGACATTAGAAGCTTTTCCTCAAGATGGTGATATTAATATAAAATTGGTATAAATGCCGATAGACGGAAGTCTATCAGCACTCAGGAATTCCCTGAGCGTGTTATAACGCCCAGGCAACAGTATTACAATTTTTCCTACAGTAGGGCGACGAATGTATTTTCGCATAGCAACGGAGGGGAACTCGTGGGGGGTAAAGTGACGCGGGCCACGTACCACAAACATGTTTAGTTTGTGGTACCGAGCGCGAAAGAAAGTCATCGTGTTTTTAGTAAAGTTACTATCTAAACTAACGTAATTTATTACTTAGGTACATATTCTATAATGGTGCGCTCAAACTGTTAATCTACATTTAATTTAGATTATTATTTTAATTACTAAGAAATGTAGAATTTAAATCACATTCATTCATGTTTTCCTCAGTTATTCGATGTTTATGATTTTCGATGATTTTAAGATTTTCTTATCAGAGTATTCAATTTTAATGTAGTGAAATTTTATAAGAGACAATTAAGAAGATTCAAAAATAAAGTGTCACATATTTTTTTTAAACGACGAATGACGAAAAACGACCGAATCGCGGACGAAGTCGCGGGCAACAGCTAGTATGTAATAATAATATACTAACCAAGTATAACAATATACTTGGTTTTTTATTTAAGAATATGGTAAACATTTTTGGAACTTGCTAATCGATATAATTATTTTTTCCCTGCTTTATATATTTCAGCTGTTTAATCATGTATGGTATATTTTTGTACAGGTTTTAAATATGAGTTATGTAAATATTGAATTTAATTTATGTTATGATGCTAGATGTATATTATATTGCCCGATGAAAGGTGGTCCGTTTTATTTGCCATGAATTTATAAATATTAAATAGTTGAGAAATATTGCTGCTTTTTATTTTTTCCACTAACTACTTAACTACATCATAATCAAATTTTTAATTAATGATTTCTGTTCTTTACAACATATGTTATAGCAGATACTAATTTGATTACTATTTTGATTGTGGAAAAGTGACGGACCGATAAAAAGTACATTGTCTCACATAATATAGTA